>NC_138769.1:229821031-230421031 GCF_965119305.1 Pelophylax lessonae
TAATAGCTGTAACTATGTGAGCCTTCACTTCCCTGTCAGGCATGTATCTCCTCTGACAGGGAAGTGAAGGATCACAGTTGTATCTATTAGAGGCCGCTCCCCCCGCCCGGTCAGTTCTCATTCACACACAGTACCACTGAGCTGACAGGGAAGGATCACATAGTTGTATCTATTAGCGGCCGCTCGCCCCGCCCCCCCCCGCCCGGAGTGTCCGTTTATTCATATACATCGTGCCGCTGACAGGGAATTGAAGAGAAGTTAAGGCTCACATAGTTACAGATATTAGCGGCCTCTCGCCCGCCCTCCCACCCGGTGTGTCAGTTCATTCATGTACAGATCGTAGTAGTAGTGACATCACCGGGAGGCAGGCGGTCGGCCAGAGGCGGGACTTTTGAATAATGGACACCGGAGGAGCTGAGTGAGTAGGAGAGGGACGCTGAGGCTGATGGGGGGGGGGGGGGGGAGGGTTGTGATAGCTGAGGCAGCTTACCATTGGTATTAGTATTAATTGTGCAGCATGAGGGGGTTAATGTATTGTCACTGCTGCATTAGTGACCGACCAGTGGCAGTTAACCGGTTGCCGACCGCCGCACGACTATATACTGCGGCGGTCAGCCCCGGCCAGGCAGAGTGACGTATCGGTACGTCACTCGCCTGTCACTGACTTGCGAGCCTATAGCGAGCGGGCGCGCGCCCGCCGAGGCGCGCGCCCGCCGCGGCTCGTTCACAGGCAAGTCAGTGCGTGTGACCGGCGGACTCGATGTCCGCCGGCCACACTACGATCGCTCCTGTGAAGGGAGAAAGACAGAGCAGCTTGTGTAAACAAGCTGCCTGTCAGTTCTCCCTGTGTAAAAGTAAAGATCTGACCGTTCTACTATGTAGAACGGTTGATCTTTGCTTTTACACCAATAGCAATGTCCCTACACAGTAGAAAGCACGCCCCTAGGACACACTTAACCCCTCCCTTCCCAATAAAGTTAACCCCTTCCCTGCCAGTGTCATTTTTGCAGTAACAGTGCATATGTATAGCACTGATTACTGCAGTAATGTCACTGGTAACCCCAAAAGTGTCAAAAATGTCAGTCAAGGGTCCGATCTGTCCGCCGCAATGTCGCAGTACCGAAAAAAAAAATCGCAGATCGCCGCCATTACGCGTTAAAAAAAAAAACACCAAAAATGACAAAAATCTTTCTCTTTGTTAGTAAACGCGATAACTTTTGCGCAAACCAATCAAAATACGCTTTTTGCGATTTTTTTTACCAAACATAGGTAGCATAAAACAAATTGGCCGAAAAATGTTAAAAAATTTTGATTTTTACTTTTTTTTTTGGGGAATTTCATATAAAAAAATGTGAAAAATATTGTTATTTTTGCAAAATTTACGCTCTTTTTTTGTTTATAGCGCGTGATCAAAAAATCGCACAGGTGATCAAATACCACCAAAAGAAAGCTCTGTTTGTGGGAAAAAAAGGACGTCAAATTCGTTTAGGTACAGCGTCGCACGACCGCGCAATTGTCCGTTAAAGTCACGCAGTAAAAAATCGCAAAAAAACCCCTGGTCCTTTAGCAGCCAAATCCTCCGGGGCTTAAGTGGTTAATTAACCCCTTTGTGCTGCATTAGTGCAACCAGTATCAGTGTTAATTAACACTGGTTGCACTGATACTGGTTGCACTAATGCAGCACAAAGGGGTTAATTAACTGCCACTGGTCGGTCACTAATAGATGAGTGACCAGCAGTGGCAATACATTAACCCCCTCATGCTGCATAATACAAATACCATTGGTAATTAAATTAACCTATTGCCAACCCGTCACAGTACATATACTGTGACAGGGTGGCAGCGACAGGTGTAGGTCGCTGCCTGTTTTTGGTGTATGCCCCTGTTCTAATTTAAAATTATTTGGGGGGAAAAGTCATTTTCGGTTTCGGCCCATCATTTTCGGTTACGGCCCAAAATATTCATTTCGGTGCATCCCTAGTTGGAACCAGAGTTGGTCATCTTACTTTAAAAAAGTAATTAGTTACAGTTACAAATTAGTTCTCCCAAAAAGTAATTGAGTTACTGACTCAGTTACCACATTGAAAAAGTAATTAGTTACTCAGCAAAGTAACTGCGACTTTTTTTACTATTCTATAATGCAATTACGTTCTATGAGATCTTTAATAGTTGTGGCGGTGTGGCACACTGTGGGGGTCTGAGTCCTGAGTCCTCCTGACTGAGTATCTGTATTTTATTTTGTTTTTTGGTACCTGCTGCCTGGAGTGGCTGGCTGTTGGTGGTGTGGCACACAAGTGGTGGCGGTGTGGAACACTGGTGGTGGCGGCGGTGTGGAACACTGGTGGTGGCGGCGGTGTGGAACACTGGTGGTGGCGGCGGTGTGGAACACTGGTGGTGGCGGCGGTGTGGAACACTGGTGGTGGCGGCGGTGTGGAACACTGGTGGTGGCGGCGGTGTGGAACACTGGTGGTGGCGGCGGTGTGGAACACTGGTGGTGGCGGCGGTGTGGAACACTGGTGGTGGCGGCGGTGTGGAACACTGGTGGTGGCGGTGTGGAACACTGGTGGTGGCGGTGTGGAACACTGGTGGTGGCGGTGTGGAACACTGGTGGTGGCGGTGGTGGGGGTCTGAGTCCTGACTGACTGTGAGGTTTTTTTTTTGGGTACCTGCTGTGCTGGGCTGGCTGCTGGAGGTGGTGAGGGCTGGAGATGACGGGGAGATGCACTGCTCTGGCAGAACCTGCCTGGCTACATATCCATGGAGGGTTCTGCAAAATATGGAGATGACTACAACGGGCGGAGGCAGATCGTTTTTCATGCTACGGAGCTGCGGTGTGGAGTACGGGGAGATGCACTGCTCTGGCAGAACCTGCCTGGCTACATATCCATGGAGGGTCCTGCAAACGTCAGGAGTTGGGGGTTGCCATCCACCATCCAGCAACTAACTCCCATCCCACTACTAAACAGGCCCAATGCACACTCATCTGCAGCCCCCCCCCCCCCCAGGGCAGTGCATCTCCCCGTACTCTATACCGCAGCTCCGTAGCATGAAAAACAATCTGCCTCCGCCCGCTGTAGTCATTTCCATAGTTTGCAGAACCCTCCATGGATATGTAGCCGGGCAGGTTCTGCCAGAGCAGCGCATCTACCCGTCATGTCCGCCTCCGCAGCCATCATCATCTGCCGATTCTCTTGTGTCTCCTTGGCTGAGTCTCCTCCTCTTCTACTTCCTGTACCGCAGACAGCGGTCATAGAGGAGAGGGGGAATTACAATTACCTCTGCTGCCATCTGGTGGCAGTAGATGTAATTGCAGTAACGCAGCCGAAAGTAGCGGCAGCGGCGTTACAGGGAGGGAACGAGTAATCAGATAGATTACTCGTTACCCTCAAAAGTAACTGCGTTAAGTAACGCCGTTTACTTTAACGCAGTTACTTCCATCACTGGTTGGAACCCGCATAAGTCAGTAGCAAAGTATCCACAAACATGGTCAACATACAGCTATAAACCCCCTAGTGCAAAGCAATGTAAAATACTTCCAACACTAGAAGAAAAAAAAGGTAATGAATATCCATATCCCACACAGGGAAAATGCTTGGACATTTTTCTGGTTGCTAAGGAAATGACTATTCTTGACAGGGGACTTTAAATGCATGCTGAATAGAAAATTGCTGAGAACGGAGATAAAAGAAAATGTCAGTTTTGTGATAACAATTTTGTAGATAAAAAGTTTTTCTCCCCATTAAGTCATCAATCAGGTCTGCAGAAGGATAGCCCAAAATTTCGAGAGAGATCAGCATTTTCTAAAGGAGATGTAAAGTTAGAAGTCACACCTTCTGGAGCAATGTACAACAGTGCAAACATCTGCAATCTGAATATTGAACAGACCATGTTTTAACTACTTCCGGACCAGCAATGTACCAGTACGGCACTTGACTTCAGGGGGTTATACCAGAATGCCATGCTGCAGGCATCAACCCAGTACTGTAACTAGCCACTGGCTTGCTTTTATTTAGTAGTGGGAGGGGGTAGCCCCCCCCCCCCCACACACTTTTTATATTTTACAAAAAAAAAATCATCATTTTGTTTTTTGCATTAAAATTCAAAAGTATTTTTTTCCCCAAATAATTACTGGCGGGAGTCACTTTGCTTGGGGGGCCCGTGGAACCCAGCTTACTTGAGAAATCCCTCAGCTCCCTAGGGCACTCTTATGAGTAAGTCACCTTGTGTTTATTAGGGACAAAAAGGTGACCAAGGAAAGGATAGACCGGTACTTACTGGACACTGAGAATATGGTTTGAATTACTTCAACTGGAACAGTAATATTTATCAACCATATATCTTAACATATCAAGACTATTCCTGGCCTGTTTGATTCTGAACATGTTCATTGAAAGAGCTAATCACATTGGCCTCTGTTCCATGTTCCTAAATGCCAGAGACGGACAGTCTGGCACTGGTGGTCTCTTCATATTGTCTGTATTAAGGTGGGATGTGTTTTCTGGTAAACCTGTCTGTCCCATTGTTAATGAACTCACATTGTTTCTGTCCAGATGGCTAGATATTTAGTTCAGGTTAGTTCTCTTTCTGTATAAAATTTCATCTGCATATGATAATGTAATCAGGCACGTGACCTGATGAGGCAATTTGATCAGGAGGGGGGTGCCTTCATGTGACTATATACTGTGTGAGACTGTTCAATAAAGTGCTTGTTTTCAGATACATAAAAGCCAAGTTGTCAGCTAGTTTTGTATGTAGGGCGGCTGGAATATCGGATATCTATGTTCAAGACTGGAGGAAGCCACATACTGACGGAAGCCCACAAACACAGTATGGGGCCTCAGTTCCGTTACAATTACGTTTAAAAACAATGCTGCTCAAATACAATGTGACAAATTGCAATGACTGACATTTTATTCTCTAGGCCCTCTGCTTTTAAAAAGTATATAATGTTTGGGGGTTTTCGGTAATTTTCTAACAAAAAATACTGATTGTTATATGTACTCAAAAAGTTCCAGAAAAGGCTGGGTCTGGAAGTGGTTAAAGCTAACACTATATAAAATGAAACAAACCGGTTATTGTTTTTTTCTGGGTTTTTTGCTGGTAGTCAGAACTCAGAACAAATGGAGTAAGTCAAAGTGAAACTCAAGTTATTACAAATAAATATAAAACCTATTCAAAACTATATATTTTTGCAGTGAACATCTGCTCCTTTGGTAAATTAACCCCACCGGATGCAGTTGTATGTATTGACCTTTACTAAGTACTGTAGTTCAACAGCAAACTGACTTGTGAAAAAAATGTGGTAATGCACCTGAAGTTGTAATCTTCAGAGGAAAAAAAAAAAAAAAAAATTTTTAAGAACACATTTACACCATTGTGCTGCAGTGATTATGTGCACTGCTATTGCGAATGGCAATCCTATGCACCAATGCTTGTGTGCTGCAGTGCTCAGCAGCACAGTAAAACTCATGGTATTCTGCGTGTTGCGCTGTGGGAAAAGGCAGCCTATCCCTTCTTCATATGCATTGTAGTGCATCTTAAGCCCCGTACACACGTACCGATTGTCGGCCGAACTATCGGCCGTCTTTTGTCCGGTGCTGTTTTGTTGGTTGAAAAGTGCTCAAGACTGCACACGAATTTTGTCGGCCAACAACAACCAACTGCAGAAGTGATGTCATGTTCTGGTCTACTTTCCGTGTGTTTTTTCTTCACTGAGCATGCCCAGTCTTGATCATCACATTTTTGTCGGCCGAAATCTGTACTGACTGACAAACAATCGGCTGTTCTTTGTTGGCCAACAAAAATTTAAAGCCTGCACACCAGATTTTGTTCGGCCGAAAAGTCGCAGTCGGTTGTCGGGAAGCATCATACTAACAAGACGACAATCGGCCGATCGGACGTTGGCTGAATATATACGGCCGACAATCGGTACGTGGGTACGGGCCTTTAGTCAATTTTGAGTTGGCTGTTTGAAGTGATTCTAATTGTATATTTTTTTTTTCTTTAAAATAAGTGTTACACTTCCATGCTTGGTGCAAGCCAGGTATTCGCATGGGCTCCCTCCCATGCCTCGCTGGCTGCATCTATTGACAAAGTGAAACTTGGCCCTACTCCCTTGTCACTGGCTGTGATTGACAGCAGCAGGAATCAATGTGCCCTGCTGCTATCTATAAGGCAATGAGGATGGAGCGAGCAGAGAGCCCCTCTGCTCTCGTGCACATCACTGGATTGAGATTGGGCTCAGGCAAGTATAACAGGGGCTGGGGAGGGGGAACTGAATGCAGATGTTTTTTTCTGTAAAGCATGGAAGAAGGCATTTTATGCATTAAAGTAAAAAAAAAAAAATCTGCCTTAAGAACACTTTACCACACCACAATGCATTATACCCCATGCATTGCAGAGCACAAAACTGTGGTATGAATGGCCCCTTATTTTTAATAGAGGGTGAAGCATTAGAACCGACCATTTATTTTGCTTATTTTGCTTGTGAGGGCCTGTTACAGCAAAATGCATTGTGTTTTTTGCACTGCAAATAAACTTGCTTGCCCTTGCAAGACGCGTGCAGGTGCTAATAATGTTTAATGGCACCACAAACATGGTATCACAGACCCATGCTGTTCGGTGCAATGCATTTTCAAAAAATAGTTGCTTGCACTATTTCCCACATTCCAGTGTTACCAATTGAATAGGTAGTCAAAACCAGATCATGAAGGAATATGCACGTGAACCTGTCCTGAACCCATTGGAAACACCATTACAAAAACTTAAAAAAAAAAAAATGTAAGGATGTTTTGAGACAGGAGGGCAGAACTACAAACCTTACTCAGATATAGGCTTCATGCACACTGGACATTTTTGTCTCCTGAATGCCTTTCCACCTGGCTGCAGCATTGTCAGAAAAAAAAAAAAAAACACTTCAAGCGTTTGGCTATTAATCCTTTACATTCTAACAGGATATTGCTGCGCTAAAATATGATATAGATAACATATAAGACGAAAAGCAGCCAACACAAATCTTAGAAATACAAGATCAAAACAATATATGGCAAAATGTAGCGCTAATCATAAACTGTCTACACAGAATGTCTTTAAAACTTCAGAGGGGAAACAGCAGTCCTTATGTTCTCCACAAAGAATGATGTGAAAAAAATATATATATATATCTTTGGATAGTGAAGATCCTCAGTAGTAAACCACCACCAGACACCGCACACACTGGTCCTTACCAAATGTAGGTGACCCTCATCACAAAGGTCATAATCGCATGATAGTGCCTGAGCCCTGGAAACCCGGGATCCTTCACTGCTCCTTCCTTGAATAGGTCAAAATAGCAGGCAAACTCCACTCCACATGGGGTCCCCAAAAGAAGAAACAGAACACCGCCTCATAGTGTATACTGCTTAATACTTTATTGGCCCCAAAGGAAAAAAAAAAAAAAATAATAACTTACTGGATAGCCGCTATTAGAGAGCGTTGCAAGTTTCTCCTCCTTAGTTATGGATGCTGCTGCATCCCACCATCAAAATGGCCGCCGTGTCCCTTCCACGTTTTGCGTGCGTCGCCGTAAGCTCCACCCGACGCGCGTTTCGTCAGAGACTGACGTCGTCAAGGGGTGTGGTCTCAAGGCGGCGACGCCGAATATATAGTAGTCGAGACGGCGGAAGTGTTACTCATCACCAATACCCGGAAACGGTCCACTTGCGTTCCACCGACCGGATATGGCAAATAGGGAGAGAGAAGTGGAAGTATAACAACCTCCTTTCATCGTCTACCACTTAACATGGGACGAACTAGATAGAAGGAAAAAAAACTTCTTTATTCACAAATAGGAGATTAATATCCATATCAAAACTAAAGGCTACCTACAGCAATTTCAGTGATCACGGCTCCATCTAGTGGTGACACATCAAACCGCAGGTAGGAGAAACATGCCTCACTCTCTTCACAAAGCGGTAAATCACATTAAATACATAAAATCCATAATGAAAACTAAAATTAGTCATATAAAAAAGGAATTTGAACAGAATAGTAAAAAGATCTCACTGGCAATCTGTATAAGAATAAAAATATTAAAAACAGATTATATTATAATCCTTTACATTCGCCATAATAATTTATTCTGGCTACTGAAATGAATTCACACTCAAGAGCTAAAAAATTTAAAGCGTTTTCTGCCAAAATGCCACTGCTCCTGGAAGCACAGGCAGTGGATTTTCTCGGCCTCTAAACTCCTTGAAAAGTCTGTGTGGTCATGGATACATAGGCTAACACGCAGGGGCAAATAGAGGCAGGAAAAAAAATGCCCCTAGAAGCAGCAGAAGAGTGTAGTGTGCATGAGACCTTAGTAACCCAATTTGTTGCTACCAAAATGACAAACTACCACAGATCCTGGGACTCAAGAACATAGGACCTTCCTGGAAGTAAATTTCAACTAATCTCCCTGGTCAAGAGTTTGACTATCGCTTTATTAGAGCTGCACGATTCTGGATAAAACAACAATTGCAGTTTTTGCTTAGAATAAAGCTCACGATTCTCATGAATTGGACTAACTTTACTTTTTTTTTTTTTTTAAATTTATTGCTGTGTATTTTTTTCCCCCAAAAAATTGCTTTTGAAAGACCGCTGCGCAAATACAGTGTGACAAATATTGCAACGACCGCCATTTTATTCTCTAGGGTCGCTACTAAATATATATTTGGGGGGTTCTAAGTAATTTTTTTAGCGAAAAATTCAGATTTTAAATTGTAAGCGACAAATGATAGATAGAAAAAAGCCTGGTCATTTAACTGCCCTCATTTTTAGACGAAGTTCATCCCTTTGATATAAAGAACCAAATGATACAAGGTTTTTTATCTTAGCACTGAGCAATGTTGTGTTAAACTTTGCAGGCTGCCTTTTCTTTTTGAAAGCTCTGCACCTATTACATGAATCATGGAAATGCCAGATCGTGAGTGAGGTTAAATCTTTTTTTTTTTTTTTATGTTGACTCAAGATCGTGATTTTTTTTTAATAATTGTGCAGCTCTACCCTTCATGTTCCCCTTCCTATTAATGCATCAATATGATAAGCAACATAACTGGCTAAAAATAAAATGCAGGAGAGGGCAGGGACACGCTTCTGAGCAGAGCAGCTGGTCAAAAGATTCAACAGTCCTGGCGCATTGAACAAGAAAGCTAAAAAGGCATGTAGGCACCCACAGCATCAATCTAATTCAGCTTTAATTACCTTTATACAACTTCACAGTTTAGCTTCAAAGGGCAAGAAGGATCTTATGAAGTGCCAGAGGGCATAAGGACGACTATTGTTTTAACAAAACAACTATTTGTCAAGCACTATCCACTGCTTTTATACACATGCCACAGCTAAATTTATTAGGGCCTAACACACCAGAAGTCATTTCAAGCAGTATTATAATCTTTTGCAGTATGTGTTAATACAGTTTGACTTCTCAAAGACAGAGTGTTGGTTATAAACGTGAAATTTAATCCACGTGCAGTTTAGGTCTAATATATTTATTTTGTAATGTTCCTAAATGTAAGGCCCCCAAAAAAAAAAAAAACCAAAGCATTGAGCAATGAGCACATTTCTCTACAATGCACATTTATTCCATTAAAAATGCAGCAAGTACAAAAGGTTTATACTGATTTACCAGAAATCCAGTAGGCTCCTAACTTCTTGCTTAGGCTGACCATACAGTAAAATCCCAACCAGCATCGTCAGCCCTGCTTATGTCAAAAGGGACTTCCAGCAACTGCCTCTGAGAAAATTAAAGCAGAGCTCTACCCAAAAGTGCTCCTGACCCCCTGACATGCCACAAGTGGCATGTTACATAGTTGAGGTTGAAGACCATAGTCCATCCAGTTAAACCTGTGTAGGTGTGAATCATCTCACATACCCCTAAATGTTTTTATGCTTGAGATGTATGTCCAAGAGTCTTCTAAAGTAGCCATACTTCCCACAGTTAATACCGTTTGTGGTAGAGAATTCCACAGTCTTGTAGCCCTTACTGTAAAGAACCCCCTGTGTAGCCTGAGGTTAAAACGCTTCTCTAATCGAATTGTATGGCCTTGTGTCCTCATGCCTTTCTTGCGACTGAATAGTTTTTTCTATGCTCTGATCACCGTTGAGGTATTAGTAAATTGCTATCATGTACCCTCTCAGGTGTCTCTTCTCCAGGGAGAATAAATCAAGCACTTCTAAACGCATGTCTTTTTTTTTGGGGGGGGGGGGGGGCAGCAGCAGGTACCTAGTTTTGACAGGTACTCATTCCCAAGAGACACCCCTTCACACAGCAACAGAGCTGAGGCAATCAGATCCCACCCCTATCACTTTACTCTTGTTGTCAGGAAAACTTGTCAGAAGTGATTCATGCTGATAGAGGAATGAAGCAGCAGACAGAACAGACAAGTACACACTATAAAGGGATATGCTTTGTTCAGATTTCATGTTTGACGTGTACAACCACTTTCAGGGCCACCCTTGGCAGCTTCCAAAGTAGAAAGATTTGTGATGGCAGACTTATCTAGGAGGTAAATGCCAAATACTACAAATGATAGTACAGATATTCCCCAGCTCTTAATCCAGGTAGTCCGTACAATAAAAACCTAAACCAATAATTAATTTAAGTAAAAATTGAGGGTTTTTGTGGCATATATTTGCAAATCCATAACACTGTAGAAAATACAAATACTGCTGCATCAGACACTCCTGCAAAGTATGGTCCCTAACGAAATTTGACATTTCCATTTTCCCCCCAGCAGTCAATCTAGCTAATCAGCACAAAGTGTGGGTCACTGTGCATTTCTTAATGTATGAAAATATTTAAACAAAATGAAATATGTACTTTAGTCAGGTACGGAGTTCCCTTTAAAACTTATGTGTGTGCCTTCACAAGATGTGGAAGTAGCATCTCCCACCCTCTGCAGCAAAGCGGTAAGATGCTCACAACATACATCTATATCTATATGGGATGGCACAGACTCCCACACGCCTAAAGTCATCATGTTTGGGGAGGTCAGATGGTTAGGCTATTTGAAGGGGCATTGCTTTTTATTACCATATGTGGCAGCAAAAAGAAAAAAAGTTATGTTGCCCAATGTAAGCAAGCTCTCTTATTTCTCACTTTTGCAAAGTTACTGCACAGGCATGCTTCCTGTTTTATCAGAAACTGTGAAGGTTTCATTTAGCAACTTGTTTTTGAAGATGTACTAATAAGGGTTGGCAATAAACTGATAAGAGGTAGCACTGCATTCCAGGTTCCTCCACACCTCTGGAGCTGCATAATTGTTTTCTGAATCCAGAAACAAAGGGAAATGAACTTTGTTGACCTGTTCTATAAACTTGATGCAAAGATTAATGTTAAAGTATAACTAAAGGTAAGACTCCTTTATAGTTTTGGACAGTGTGGAGAGGGATTAGAACACCTGTGAAGTTTTTGTTGTGTCTGAGCACCTGTTAGGGAGATTCACCCTATTTGTCCTGTTTCCCATTAACATTAAAAGTGAAAGAAAGAAAATCTCAAATTTAGGGTTGTCTCCAGTAAAGTAACAGAGGGGAAATCTTCCAATAGGGAGGCCAAGTCTGGTTACCTGGAGGGCTCAAAAGAATTCCCTTAACCCAGGGCTCGACAAACCCCGGGCGCAAGGTCGCATTTGCGACTAGAATTAGCGACCTGGCGCCTGGGGTGCCCTGCAGGAGGTGTCCTGTCCCTTTTGCACCCCCACCTCCTCCCCGAGTGCACGGACTTCCGCGCTGTCCGAAAATTGAGGCCCCGGCTTTTCAGCCTTCTTCTGTGAGATTATAGAGGCTTCCAATGGGGAACTGGCGCCCTCTTGTGGTGGCCGGGAGTAATGACTTTCCACTGCCTGTTCTCAATGCATTCTCATCTCCTTCCCAAGAGGAAATTAAGGGAAGTTTTTGCAGGCTTCCATTTGCCTGTCCACTTACCTTTGCTTAAAGAAGAGTGGACAGGGAGTGTGGTTATTAAATTATTTTTTTTCTCCTTCAGCTTCAGTAGGTACATACCGGGGGGGGGGGGGGAACAATTTGCTTGTGTGTTGCACCCACACTGATTGTGGGCTCCAACGCAGAAAGTAAGACACTTTAATAAGGCAGGTGCATTTATTATTTGAAAAATGCCTTTAAATACGATCAATTCCTTTAGTATTCTTCCAGGGGACAAGTATTTGACTTTGTATTTTAGCTCCACTTTATCACATTTGCCATATACATCTCCAAAAAGTATTCAAACATAATGCTTAAAGCAGAACTCTGGACAAAAATGTATTCACATGTCCTTGTTGCTTTTTTCCTACCTTTACTGAATATGCAATCCATCTTCTGTTTGAATCAGTAGTTGCACTGAAATAGCCTATTTTCAAATCAAACCGTTAATTCTCTTTGGTTTCCTGTTTGTAAGACCAGTGGCTGCTATGTCTCCTATTTCCCCAGCCACTGGCCTTGGCACATCCCTTCTGTAGTTCTTTCTCCGGGAAGCAGTGTTGTAATTCAGCCCCAGTTGCAGTGATGGGCGGACCGAGACTCTGACACATTCAACATGTACAGGCCTAGTGTACCTGCCCACATTCACTACAATTCCTGGTGGTTGATGGGAACTGTAGTTTTCTTTTACTGCAAAGAGAGAGGAGAGGATATGATGTAATCCCTGCTGTCACACCCCCTCCTTGGCAGAGCAGATGCTGTTATCTTTTGAATTACAGAGGTCATGAAAATTCAATTAGACTTTTCTCCTAAATGGTAAGGATTTTCAAAACTGTATTAACTGTTTAGTGTTGTGTAGGAGCGTGTACTAATGGGTGGTTTTTGCCTATCCCGTAGTTCTTCCAGAAATCTATATTCTTCAAAAGGTTTCTGTCCCTTTTTTTAATTCTTTAAGAGGTGTACAAACATATCTATATCTCAGCTAAAGGTGGAAAACATTGGAAGGTCTTGATAAAGATTGATTTCCATATCCAGTTATTTGCACAGGGACCTCTACTCACTGAGGGATGGCAAGCTTTATACTACATTTAGAATAGTGTTATGTTTTAACCCTTTCCTTCTCGATTTTGAAGTTTTGGATTTACATATTACACTCATAGAGCTGTGTGTATAGTATCTTTTTTAACCAGGCAAAAAATAGCTGAACTATAACTTGCTACACTATCTTGTACACGGCTTTTGTTTACTTAATAAAGAGCGGTAGTAAACCATCAGAAAAACAACAAACAATGCCCCCCCCCCCCCCTACAGGTTTCATAATGTACTAGTATGCACCAGAGTACATCGAGTAGTGGAAGTTTAATAAGCTTTTTGCCATCTGTGCCTCATTAGGGAGATTTCCCCTCACTTCCTGTCTTGTAGACTCAACAGAAGTGAGAGGATATCTTTGCAATCCCCCTCAAACAGTGGTCATGGTAACTAGAGTTTCCACTGGAAGATTTCCACTCAATTCCTGTTCTGGTGACTACTCAGAATTTGCAATCTGCAGGTGTCAATTTTAAGGTAATTGCACCCCAAATGTAGGTCACAAACAGTGCGCAAAACCCACAACAGATCACATGGTACAGAAGTAACATGCAATGTGTTTGCAGTGAGTTTTCATAAGTACTGCATGCACTTATTTTGGAAACGCACTGCATGTTACTTACTTCTGTACCTTGTGATCTATTGTGGATAATCGTACTGCATGTGAATCTCAGCACGTTCCTATTCGATTCTGGGTGTCAACAAGCCCTCAATGAGGATTGCCTCAACTAAAAGTATACAAAAAGGCAACACATGAAAACAGACTAGGGAATGTTTACAAATGAAATACGTTTATGAAAGCAGCTCCAGAAAGTTATGGAATTTAACATTTCTCAAGACAAGGAATGTATGACAAATTAAGTTAACGAATAGTTTCCTTCAAAAATAAGCAGGTCTGCAATTCACAGTGCTTTATCATAGCAAAGGCATTTCATGACTCTACCCTTGGAAAAGACTGCCAATTTACTCAATACCCAAATCCATCACTCAGTAACTAAAAAAGACCCTGCAATAGACCAGTGGTTCTCAAATCCGGTCCTCGGGACCCACTAACAGGCCAGATTTTAAGTATTACCTTGGGGGATGCAGACTAGAATACTGCAATCACTGAGAAGCAAATGAGATCACCTGTGATGTAATTTAGTTATCTTGCAAACCTGGCCTGTTGGTGGGTCCCGAGGACCGGATTTGAGAACCACTGCAATAGACCACACATCCAACCTTTTCTGTGTTTGGAAAGACAGACAACTCTGGTAAGGTTTTTATTTTTTAGGACACTTACTGCCCTACTCATTGCGCAACAACCCATTATAAACTGCCGTGACAGATGTTCTTTATTTGTCTAGGTCATTCAGGCTTTAAGAGCATGATGCCAACCGCTGCCAGGGCACAACCAGAATGGTAACCCAATGCAGCCAAGAAAGGATAGAATTAAATTACACATCAGGATAAAATAGCATTTGGTGTGCCAGGATACATTTTTACAATGCTACCAGGACATTACCGATTATGACCCTATCACTTCACATATTACATCACTATTCTCAGGATCAGATCCTATAAGGCAGGGGGTCTTCAAACTATGGTCTTCCAGTTCTACAATTCCCATCATGCCTAGTCAGGTCTGTGAGTTTTACAATGCCTCATGGGACGTGTAGTACCACAACAGCTGGAGGGCCGTAGTTTGATGATCCCTGCTATAAAGCTTAGAAAGAACTCCCTGGTTTTGGATACCAGCCTATTCAGAGCATAAAAGTAAAAAAGGGCTTCAAGAAGAAGCTCACAACTACCAACATAAGCAATTTACTTTTTATGACTTCTAACCTACTCTCGGACTAATGTACCTAATGTACACAAAATTCCAGCCCTGTTGGCATGAGGATCTAGATATCATAATGCAAGAAACATAAAACTGCACTGGAGCAGCAGATTAGAATTTATTTTCTCCTGGTCATTGTATACTTAACCAGCCCTGTACTACCACTAACGAGCTTACTAATCTGACCAACTACTACTAGTGTGAGCTCACTGACTTGTGGAACTTTACACAAGCAAAACAAAGTTGACGCAAATTTAAAGGGATATCAGTAAAGCTGGCCATACACTAGGAGATTTTCGAAGCATTTACTATAAGAAATATGTTCATTCGGTAAAAACTCCCCACTATGGTCAAAATTGGGGAGGTCGTACCCTTCTGTCTTTCAACAGTACGGGGGATGAAACCTTCCATCACCAACCCAACTGTAAGGGAGGGGGTGAAATACTCTTCTGTCTCCAAACCCAAGCTGTTTGGTGATGGAAGGTTTCATCCCCCTAACTGTTTGGAGGGGGGGGGGGGGCAACTTTGTATCACCCAACCAACTTTACAAGAGAGGATTTGACCCTTAAATCATGAAGCCAACTGTGCAGGGTGAGGGACCGTTCCGTCAAAAACCTAATGTACAATGTTCCGTCACCAAATCAAACCAACTATTTGGGGGGGGGGGGGTCGGTGCACCCAACCGTTACCAAAACAGTATATGTTGGATGTTTTTGTCAAAAAAACTACGGGGGGGTTGGACCCTACGTCACCAAACCTGCTGTACAAAGGGGGTAGGGGGCTGGAGGTTGGACAATTCAGTGACCAAACCGAAATGTACAGGACCTGTATGGGGGGGAACCCTCCCATAACAAACATGTACACCGGAGGAGGTTGTTGGACCCTTCCATCACCAAACCACCTGTGAAAGGGGGCTAGTTGGAAGGTGGACTCTTCCATCCCCAAGTTAATGGGGGGGGGGGGGTTGTTGGATGGAGGACTCTACTCTTCCATATCCTAACAGTACAGAGTTGAAACCTTCCATCACCAACCCAACTGGGAGTAAGGGGGGGGGGGGTATCTGTTTGGAAGGTGGACTCTTCCATCCCCAAATTAACAGTACAGGCGTGAAACCTTTCATCAACAAACCAACTGTAAAGGGGTGGACACTCTCCTGACATCCAAACTGTACAATAAGGGGGGGGGGGGGGGTTGGACCCTTCAGTCATCAAACCAACTGAACAGGGGGAATCCCTTCCATCACAAAAACCAAATGTACACAGGAGAGGGTAGGAGGGAAGTTGTTGGACCCTTCCATCACCAAACCAACTGTAAAGGGGTGGGGGGTGGACTCTTCCACATCTAAACAGTACAGGGGTAAAACCGTTCACCATAGCATCTGTATGTGTAATGAAAAGGGGGGGGGGGTAAGGCATGCTAACCACCCCTCACCAAATCAACTGTACGGGGGGGGGCTACCCATCCCGTCACCAAAACTGTACGAGGGGGGGGCTGTAAGACATGCTACCCATCCGTCACCAAAACTGTACGAGGGGGGGGGGCTGTAAGACATGTTACCCATCCGTCACCAGAACTGTACGAGGGGGGGGGCTGTAAGACATGTTACCCATCCGTCACCAAAACTGTACGAGGGGGGGGGCTGTAAGACATGCTACCCATCCGTCACCAGAACTGTACGAGGGGGGAGGGCTATAAGACATGCTACCCATCCGCCACCAAAACTGTACGAGGGGGGGGGCTGTAAGACATGCTACCCATCCGTCACCAGAACTGTACGGGGGGGGGGCTGTAAGACATGCTACCCATCCGTCACCAAAACTGTACGAGGAGGGGGGGGCTGTAAGACATGCTACCCATCCGTCACCAAAACTGTACGAGGAGGGGGGGGCTGTAAGACATGCTACCCATCCGTCAACAAAACTGTACGGGGGGGGCTGTAAGACATGCTACCCATCCGTCACCAAAACTGTACGAGGGGGGGGGCTGTAAGACATGTTACCCATCCGTCACCAGAACTGTACAAGAGGGGGGGGGCTGTAAGGCATGATACCTATCCGTCACCAAAACAACTGTACAGGAGGGGGTGCTGTAGGACGTGCTACCCATCCGTCACCAAAACTGTACAAGACGGGGGCATGATATCTATCTGTCACCAAAACAACTGTACGGGGGGGGGGCTGCAAGACGTGCTACCCATCCGTCACCAAATCAACTGTACGGGGGGGGGGGCTGTAAGATGTGCTACCCATCCGTCACCAAAACTGTACAAGACGCGGGGGCATGATACCTATCCGTCACCAAAACAACTGTACGGGGGGGGGGCTGTAAGACATGCTACCCATCCGTCACCAAAACAACTGTACGGGGGGGCTGTAAGACATGCTACCCATCTGTCACCAAAACAACTGTATGGGGGGGGCTGTAAGTTGTGCTACCCATCTGTCACCAAAACAACTGTACAAGAGGGGGGCTGTAAGACATGCTAACCATCCGTCACCAAATCAACTGTACAGGGGGGGGTGTAAGACGTGCTACCCATCAGTCACCAAATCAATTGTACAGGGGGGGGGGCTGTAAGACGTGCCACCCATCCGTCACCAAAACAACTGTACAAGGGGGGGGGCTGTAAGACGTGCTACCCATCCGTTACCAAAACAACTGTACAAGAGGGGGGGCTCTGTAAGACATGCTACCCATCCGTCACCAAAACAACTGTACGGGGGGGGGGCTGTAAGAAGTGCTACCCATCTGTCACCACACCAACTGTACAAAGGGGGGGCTGTAAGACATGCTACCTGTCACCAAAACAACTGTACAAAGGGGGGGGGCTGTAAGACATGTTACTCATCCGTCACCAAAACAACTGTACAGGGGGGGGGGGCTGTAAGACGTGCTACTCATCCGTCACCAAAACAACTGTACAAGAGGGGGGGCTCTGTAAGACATGCTACCCATCCGTCACCAAAACAACTGTACGGGGGGGGGGGGGGCTGTAAGAAGTGCTACCCATCTGTCACCACACCAACTGTACAAAGGGGGGGGGCTGTAAGACATGCTACCTGTCACCAAAACAACTGTACAAAGGGGGGGGGCTGTAAGACATGCTACCTGTCACCAAAACAACTGTACAAAGGGGGGGCTGTAAGACATGTTACTCATCCGTCACCAAAACAACTGTACAGGGGGGGGGCTGTAAGACATGCTACCTGTCACCAAAACAACTGTACAGGGGGGGGGCTGTAAGACGTGCTACTCATCCGTCACCAAAACAACTGTATAAGAGGGGGGGGGGGGGCCTGTAAGACATGCTACCCATCCGTCACCAAATCAACTGTACAAGAGGGGGGGCTGTAAGACGTGCTACCCATCCGTCACCAAATCAACTGTAGAATGGGGGGGGGGGGGGCTGTAAGACGTGCTACCCATCTGTCACCAAAACAACTGTACAAGGGGGGGTTGGACCCTTCCATTACAAAACCAACTGTACAGATCAGGGACCTCTTCCTCACAAAAAGAAAAACAATGCGGAGAACCTTTCTATCACCATGAAACTATAGAGGGGGAGGTGCAACCTTCTCCCAGTGACCAACTCAAGAGGCCCTTCTTCCACTAATAACCATTTGAATGGTCCGCTGTCCTCGGCCTTAAAAGTTTCCAATGTTAGTCCTGATAAATCTAGAGGTAACACTTTATATGGCAGCCCAGTAGGCACACGACCAGAGATCCCAGCACTATACAGGGCCGGAGAGCAGAGCACAGATCGGCCAGCAGGGGTCGATACTCACCGCTGGTGTATAGGGGAGGCTCAGCCGCTGATGAGAGGAGATGCCGGGTAAGATCCGGACCCCCGCCGCGGGTACATCATCAGAGCCCGGGGAGGAGACCCTCTGTGCCCGCCGCGGGGCACGTCTGCGTCGAATGTTCCCAGCTGCGTCACTCGTCGTGGTAACCGCCGCCAGCGCCTCTCAGGCCTGCCCTGTGTGAGACTCCTCGTCACCTCCTGTGGACGGCTCTGGCTTTTCGGCCTCTCTACCTTCCCCTCTTCCCCCGGCCTCCGTTCCTGGGCCCTGCCGGAACTCCCACACAACGTCCCGCGCTCACAGTACCGGCCCTGAGCCCGGGGGATGAGGGTCGGCTTCGGAAGACAAGAAGCAGCGAGCGAAGACACCGGGAACCTTCCACGGCCAACGACACAGCCAGGCGAGACGAATGGAAGGCAGAGACACTGAGGCAGGCGTTACCAGTCGATGAGGAGGCTGTTCCTATGCTGATAGCTCACACACACAGGCGTCACTACAAGGGGATGAGACTGGCCACACACCAGGGGGCGGCAAAGGAGCACTGCGCATGACTAAACCGCTGGTTGATAAACTATGAAGAAAGACATATATAAATAAAGGCTGGCAGCTTACATTTGTACACAATATGAGTCAGCCCAGTGCCATATTCCTGTATGCTTACAGCCCTCTGGTGAGCACCATACTCTCCAACACACCAGACCTCTGCAGAGGACATGTATATGTAACCTTTGTTTGGGAGGAGTTCTGGGAAATGACCCCACCCCACAATATTGCACTAACCCTTTAACCCCCATTCACATCAGCGCAATTTGACAGGTCAAATCTCAGCCTACTGCCGGTGTTTTAAAATTTCGTCGGACCCATGAAAATTCCAGACCCTCGTCACTTCCGGTGACGCTACGTCATAACCCAGCTGGTGCGAGCCCCGCTGCGCATGCGCACAAGGCATTTTCAAGGTCCGATGAAATTCTACGACTTACGAACAGATGAGAGGAGGAGGGGCTGAGGTGGGACGCACACATCGCTGGGGGATAATGTTACAACACCGCCTCGTCATCGAGCAAGGAACATGTTGCAGAGCTGACTCAGAGGAGGCGGGAAGGAAGTGAATACTCATACTAAATAGTAATGATAAAAAAAATAATAAGAAATACTAGACATTTTTTATCATTAGTATTCCTTCCCGCCTCCTGTGAATTAGCTCTGCGCGGCGGTGTTGTAACATTTTCCCGCAGCGATGTGTGCATTCCACCTCTGCCCCTCCTCCTCTCAGTCAGCTGTTCGTAAGTCTTAGAATTTTATCGGACCTTGAAAATGCCTTGTGCGCATGCGCACCGGGGCTCGCAGCAGCTGGTGGTGACGGAGCGTCCCCGGAAGTGACGAGGGTCCGGAATTTTCACGGGTCCGACTAAATTTTAGAACACCGGCAACGGCACTGTCCCAATTGGTGCGTCACCGCACCGATTTCCAAGTAGTTCCTGCACTACTTTTGGCGACTTCGGGGGGCGATTTCAATAGAAATCTGTTCGTGAACCCCAACAGATGTCTTTCAAATCGGCCCCAGCTCGCAATGAAATGCGGGTTTGAAATCCAGCGTTTAATGTGAACGAGGGCCTATGTAGAGAACCAGAACCTTCACTGAGTTGAAGGGTGGGTTTGATAATATAGTTGGCAGCAGGGTTGCTCGTAAATTTACATTTTCAAGCTGTCTGTAAATGTCTGTCACGGGCAGAAGCTGCCTGTAAAAAATATGGCCACAGACCAGCTTCAGAACTGCACACGCATTGTTACGAAGCAGGCCGAATATAGCGGGCTCAGCATCGTCATGGCGCTTGCATTTCGAAAAAGGATGCAAAGCTGAGTGGAAGAGTATGTTTGATAATAAAGTTGGCAGCAGGGATGCCAACGCTCCGTAAATTTAGATTTTTAAATTGTCCGTAAATGTCCGATACGGGCAGCGGCTGCTTGTAAAAATGATGGCCACAGCCAGCTTCAAAACTGCGCACGCATTGTTACGAAGCAGGCCGATTATAGCGGAGCAGGTTCAGCATCGTCATGGTGCTTGCATTTCGAAAAAGGCCGCAACGCTGAGTGGAAGAGTAGGTTTGATAATAAAGTTAGCAGCAAGATTGCCAACAGCCCGTAAATTTAGATATTCAAACTGTCCATAAATTTTCGATACAGGCAGCGGCTGCCTGTAAAAATTATGGCCACAGCCAGCTTCAGAACTGCGCATGCATTGTTACGAAGCGGGCTGAATATAGCGGAGCAGGTTCAGCATCGTCATGGTGCTTGCATTTCGAAAAAGGCCGCAACGCTGAGTAGAAAAGAAGGTTTGATAATAAAGTTGGCAGCAGGGTTGCCAACAGCGTGTATATTTACAGTCGATTTTCAAACTGTTCGTAAATTTCCGTTACAGGCAGCTGCCCGTAAATAATATGGCCGCAGGCTGGATTCAGAACTGCAAATGTGCAGTTCCAAAGAGGACCAAATAGTGATGTCATGGCGCTTGGCACCTTTTTTAAAATGAAAGCACCAAGCAAGTCTAAATGCAAGGAGGGGAGGAGCACGGGGAGTAGTAGTGCGGCCGCCAGCCAGGGAGGGTCTTGGAGGTGTCGGGAGGAGAAAGAGAAGAGGATCAGAGCCTGCCCTCAGTGCCCTGCACCTGGCGGCTAACAATTACGGTCAGTTAGCTCCAGCTAGGCTACCCCACACAGTGTTGGGGGGGGGGGGGGTTGGTCACCGACAGACAAGTAAATACACTAAGGTAATGGGGGACAGGGATATAAAGTTTCCGCATTATGTCAGTATCCCACACCTTAGTGTATTCACTTTGTGAAAGGTGATCTAAGGTCACCAGAGTCCCCTCCCCTCCATCAGAGTTCCTGGTGTTCCCCCTTACATCCTCAGAGTTCCCCTTTACATCAGAGTCAGCAGAATTCCCCCTTATAGTGCAAGGAGCAGACCTTGATGTAAAGGGGAAAGCTGCAGACTGTGATGTAAGGGGGAACTCTGTGGACTGAGCAGAAACCACCTTACATCAGAGTTCTCATTTACATCAAAGTTCGTAGCACTCCCCTTTACATCAGAGTCCACATAATTCCCCCTTATAGCGCAAGGGGGAACTTGGTGAACCCTGATGTAAAGGGGAACACTGCAGACCGTGATGTAAGGGGGAACTCTGATGTAAAGGGAAAGCTGCGGACCGTGATGTAGGGGGGAACTCTGTTGACTGACCAGGGATAACCTTACATTAGAGTTCTCATTTCCACCAAAGTACGCAGTGCTCCCTTTTACATCAAAATCCACTGAGTTTCCCCTTACATCACAGTCTGCAATGTTCCTCTTTACGTCCGCATCTTATAGTGCAAGGGGTAACTCTGCAGACTGTGATGTAAGGGGGAACTCTGATGTAGAGGGAAATGCTGCAGACCATGATGTAAGGGGGAACACTGCGGACCATGATGTAAGGGGGAACTCTGTGGATTGACCAGAAACCACCTTACATCAGAGTTCTAATTTACACCAAAGTACGCAGCCCTCCCCTTTACATCGGAATCCACAGAGCTTCCCCTTACATCAGAGTCTGCATGATTCCCCCCTACAGTGCAAGGGGAAACTCTGTGTACCCTGTTGTAAAGGGGAATGCTGTGAACCATGATGTGTTTTGTTTATTTGTTACAGGTACTTATATAGCGCTGTCAATTTACACAGTGCTTTACATATATATTGTACATTCACATCAGTCCCTTCCCTCAAGAAGCTTGAAATCTAGGGTTCCGAACTCACATTTATACATACATGGGCCAATGTAGAAAGGAGCCAATTTAACTACCAGCATGTCTTTGGAGTGTGGGAGGAAACCGGAGTACCGAGAGAAAACCCACGCAGTCACAGGAAGAACATACAAACTACAAGCAGGCAGTGCCATGGTTGAGATTTGAACTTACAACCCTGGTGCTGCTAGGAGGAAGTGATAACCACTTAGCTACTGTGCTGCCCCCTGTGCTGTAAGGGGAACACTGCGGACTCTGGTGTAGAGTCTACAGGGTTCCCTTTTATATCAGAGTCTGCAAGGTTCCCCTTTACAGTGTAAGGGGGAACTCTGGGGACCATGATGTTAAAGGGAACTCTGAGGGCTCTGATGTAAGGGGGAATGCTTTGGACTCTGGTGGTCACCCTTAGGTCTGGTATAGATTTTGAGGGGGGGGACCCCATTCAAAATCCATACCAGACCCTTATCTGTGCATGCAGGTCAGTAGGCCAGGACAGTGGGGGTACGAGAAAGCACCCTCTTACTGAACCATAGCAGGATGCATGCCCTCAACATGGGGAGTGCTTTGGGGAGCCAAGGCACCTTGTCCCCATGTCGATAGGGACACAGGCCTCTTCCCCACAACCCTGCCCGGTGGTTGTGGGGGTCTGCAGGTGGGGGCTTGTCAGATTTTGCATGCCCCCTTTTCCAAGGGGCCCTCCATTTTCCCGATCCCCGATGTAAATGAGTAGAGGGTACATAGTACCCCCTACACATTCACCAAAAAAAGGGTAGTGTAAATGTAGACAGGAGCCAATTATTCACAATTCCTTTGTTAAAAAAAGTAAAAAAAAAAAAAAATTGTCCCCCAGTATAGATCAAACTTCAATCACGATAAACGCCAGCCACCGACCCCCCAAAACAAAAACAGACGCTGGCTCCCTCCGTATGACAGCCTCGCCACCTCCTGCCGCTAAATAAACGAATGGATGGGGGCACCTGATGATGTCAGTGACCCTGCCGTCTTGTGATGTCATTGACCTAGGATACTCTTTTTATTTATTCATTTTTTGGTGAATGAGCAGGCACAGGGCTGTGGGGAAGAGGTCCTTGTCCCCATCAATATGGGGACAAGGTGCTTTGGGGGGGAGGGAGCCCTCCCTACCCCTCACATTTTTGTAAATATTTTATTAAAACTTTTTATGTGACAACACTAAAGAAATTACACTTTGCTACAATGTAAAGTAGTGAGTGTACAGCTTGTATAACAGTGTAAATTTGCTGTCCCCTCAAAATAACTCAACACACAGCCATTAATGTCTAAACCACTGGCAACAAAAGTGAGTACACCCCTAAGGGAAAATGTCCAAACTGGGCCCAATTAGCCATTTTCCCTCCCCGGTGTCATATGACTCGTTAGTGTTACAGGGTCTCAGGTGTGTTAATTTTGTTGTTTTTCGCTCTCACTCTCTCATACTGGCCACTGGAAGTTCAACATGGCACCTCATGGCAAAGAACTCTCTGAGGATCTAAAAAAGGATCTAAAAAAAAAGAATTGTTGCTCTACATAAGGATGGCCTAGGTTATAGGAAGATCGCCAAGACCCTGAAATTGAGCCGCAGAAAGGTGGCCAAGACCATACAGCAATTTAACAGGCAGGTTCCAGTCAGAACAGGCCTCGCCATGGTGGACCAAAGAAGTTGAGTGCACGTGCTCAGCATCATATCCAGAGGTTGTCTTTGGGAAATAGATGATTGAGTGCTGCCAGCATTGCTGCAGAGGTTGAAGGGGTGGGGGGTCAGCCTGTCAGTGCTCAGACCATACGCCACACACTGCATCAAATTGGTCTGCATGGCTGTCATCCCAGAAGGAAGCCTCTTCTGAAGATGATGCACAAAAAAGCCTGCTATCAGTTTGCTGAAGACAAGCAGACTAAGGAAATGGATTACTGGAACCATGTCCTGTGGTCTGATGAGCCTAAGATACACTTATTTGGTTTAGATGGTGTCAAGTGTGGCAGGAACCAGATGAGTACAAAGACAAGTGTGTCTTGCCTACAGTCAAGCATGGTGGTGGAAGTGTCATGGTCTGGGGCTGCATGAGTGCTAGCGACACTGGGGAGCTACAGTTCATTGAGGAAACATACTGTGACATACTGAAGAAGAGCATGATCCCCTCCCTTCAGAGACTGGGCAGTATTCGTACATGATAACGACCCCAAACATACCTCCAAGATGACCACTGCCTTGCTAAAGAAGCTGAGGGTAAAGGTGATGGATTGGCCAAGCATGTCTCCAGACCTAAACCCTAATGAGCATCTGTGGGGCATCCTCAAACAGAAGGTGGAGGAGCGCAAGGTCTCTACATTCACCAGCTCCGTCAAGTCATCATAGAGGAGTGGAAGAGGACTCCAGTGGCAACCCATGAAGCTCTGGTGAACTCCATGCCCAAGAGCTTTAAGGAAGTCCTGGAAAATAATGGTGGCCACACAAAATGTTGACATTTTGGGCCCAATTTGGACTTTTTTTTACTTAGAGGTGTACTCACTTTTGTTGCCAGTGGTTTAGACATTAATGGCTGTGTGTTTAGTCATTTTGATATAATAAAATATTTACAAAAATGTAAGGGCTGTACTGTGTATTTATTTATTTATGCATATACATACACACACGCATGTGCATTTGACCATTGGGGTGCACACCCTAATGCAATAGGCTGGGCACACCCATGACTGTACTGTACTAGTTTTGGAATTTCAGTTTGCCACAGGGGCATAAAGGAATGCTTTGCGTAGCTTTGCCTACTATCCTACAATGATAAATAAAGCCCTTATGTTTTTGGATCTGTGTTGGAAGCGAAAGCTTCAAATACCTTCTGTTTTAAGAAGGCTCTACTGTGTACCTGCCTCAACACATCCCATGTCTGTGAGTGTTGAAATGCTAATGTATTGTTTCTAAGCATGGATGGTATTCACCACAGTTCCTTAAAGAAAAATGTTCAGGAGCAAACCTCTTTCCTGTCTGGACACTGTCTTGGGCACATCTGAAGAATTGTCAGTAAGTGTTATGCTAGTTAAAACAGCTGGAGGACAAGTGAGTAGTTTACAACATTTTGCAACTTACTTGACATGCAATACCCTAGAGACCAACCAGTGCCACAATAAACATCTGTCACAACATTCTACTCAAAACTGTGACTGTTTTAGTGTTTTTACTTTATTGAAGCTGAATTTTTGCCCCCTGTTCAAATGTGCAAAAAAACATCTTCAGTTTGTCACTTCCTAGTGCCAGATAGTTTATCCACACGGTAATAAATAAATACTTGTGTACAGCACATCCTGGTAAAGTATTTTTATAGTTATTATGAAGGTTATCGAGTTTCGTACTTGCTGTTCCTTTTTATTTCTTACTGCAAGTATATACAAATAAGAAAGAGAACTGGTTACATGGAGAATTATTGGTAGAATTTTTCAGTTTTGGCTACACTGGTGAAAATAACGACCTTGGTCAGGTTTTATAACTGTCTGTGTCTACATTGGGGACATTACTGTACCCATAACAGCTGCGCCTTTTTGGCTGCAGTCACCATAGCTTATTTGCTGCACTCACAATTTATGCCTGGACCCTTCAAAATTCAGATCGAATAAGGTGAGCCACGTGGTGCCTGCGGTGTCACTCAGTACTCAAAGGGACAACCATAAATTCAATCTTTATATGGCCAGCTAAATTTGAATCCTTGTTCCTTTGTCTCCCTCTCAGGAAAAATAATGTCATGTCCCCCTCTCCTGCTTATCTCTGCTCTCTCCTTCTTTATTCTCTCCTCCCTTGGTACAGTCTTTCTTTTTAAACCTGGGTGGCACATACTGGTTAACGCTGCTCCAGCCAGGAAGTTGGGAGTTAATTGTGTTTCCAGGGTTTTTCTTGGTGTTTTTTTTTCTAGGTGCTACCTCCTGGTCCTGTGTGCTATGAAAGGTGAGTTCGTGTTATGGTTCTGCTGGTTCAGTTCCGGCTTCAGTGGCGGCTGGTGCTCAAAATTTTGGGGGGAGGGGCGCAAACAGAAAAATGTAATAGGCATTGCTTTGCGGCCAAAAACTCTGTAAAAATTGCGTGACTTTGAGGTCACAAAAGTGTGAAAGGGGCCTTCAGTAATTACGGTATAGTGTGCCCCCTTTCAATGCAGAGTGGCCACAGCGTGCCCCTTTCAATGCAGAGTGACCAGCGTGCCCCCTTTCAATGCAGAGATCAGTGTGATCCCTTCAATGCAGAGATCAGTGTGCCCCCTTCAATGCAGAGATCAGTGTGCCCCCTTCAATGCAGAGATCAGTGTGCCCCCTTCAATGCAGAGAGATCAGTGTGCCCCCTTCAATGCAGAGATCAGTGTGCCCCCTTCAATGCAGAGATCAGTGTGCCCCCTTCAATGCAGAGAGATCAGTGTGCCCCCTTCAATGCAGAGATCAGTGTGCCCCCTTCAATGCAGAGAGATCAGTGTGCCCCTTCAATGCAGAGATCAGTGTGCCCCCTTCAATGCAGAGATCATCATGCCCCCCCCAGACCAGTGCACTTACCTGCATCGGCAGCGGCTTCTCCTCAGTCCCCCCGCATCTCCTCGAGTCCTCCTGCCTCCTCCTTGGCCAATGGCATGGGGTTTGCCTTTCGACCAATCAGAAAGCGGGTCTCGGACCCGCTTCCTGATTGGCCAGGAAGAGAATACGTGTGACAATAGCGAATTTTCATTTGCTATTGTCACACAATGTGTGGGCTCGGGGCGCACTGCTCTGCGCCCCGGGTCCACCCTTTGCTGAAGCCTATTAGAGCCTCTGGCTCTAATCAGGTGACTAAAAAAAAAAAAAATAACCCATTGGGCTCAATGCGTCCGGCGCCCTGCATGCAGATTAGGGGGCCAGACACATGGATAGGGGGGCGGTGCCCCTGCACCCCCAACGCACCGGCCGCCACTGTCCAGCTGGCTCATTTTGGCTGGACCCGTTCGCTGCTGTTGCCGGAGTCTGGATTCCCCGTGACATGCCGAGGTCAGAGTTCCCAGTGCCTAGGAAGATTGCTAGAACTTGCAGTCCTTCTTGAAGATTCCACCCATGGCCTCTGCCAAAAAATGAACTCTTTCCTTTGCAGGCATGCTGGAGCAGCCACAAGCCTGAAGTTAGGGACTAGGGATGTTAGGGAAATGACTGCACTTTATTTTGGACTGTTGTTTGTACCTGTCACCATGTTAATTTATTCAATAAAGCGTTTGAAACTTTGCCTGGTCTGAAGTTACTCTAGGGGTGTAATGCAAGTAACCAGCACACATAGCCTACAAATTGGATCACTGAACACATTGGGGTATGAAGATAATTGCGCAATAGTTCATACAGCGTGAAAATACAAGTAGTTACCAAGGGTAATAAAGGTCTCTCTAGCAGCCTGTTGTAAGCGTGTACATGTTACAGGTGAGATAGCCTCTTGCAGCAAAGGAGATGTTGTTGACACTTCTGCAGCGGTCCATCCCCCATAGCAACAGGAGCAGATCTGCACTGTCAGGGTCCTCATCCTGTATACAGGTATGGAAAAGGAAGCCACTCAGGCTATATAGGAATGAAGTCCTGTGCCCACCGCTGTGAGTGCTGGCCCGGAAAGGAGCTTGTCTATCCTCTATGCGGAGTAAAAACTGTTTGTGGTATAGCCTGGGGGGGGGGGTCCAGGCTGAGACTGCCATTCGCTATCATATAGCAGGTCTTGACTTGATGTGCGGCTCCCCGGACACCTAGTCACTCTCTAATATGGGAAAGGAAGAGCTAAGTGAAGTGCACGCATTCTCACGCTAGGCGCATGGTGGAACCCCATACCATTACTTGGAGTGAGATAGCGGTGATACTCTGGGCAGGTAGAGAGGGCAAGGCTCTGCGTGTCCCTACTAATTGTACAAGTGATCGTAGTGATGTACAGTACATCGAGAGAGTTTTTTAGGGATCAGTCTGTTGTTCCAGTAAAGGTACACCCTCAAGCAGTGAACCTAGCCAAAGTGCCTAGTGTAACCCAGAAGAACCCACTGTTCTGTCTCAGCATCGATTGTACCTGTGACCTTCTTGTAGACCCCCAGTCTGAAAGTGTGTGCAGCAGGTTGAATGATGGCTTTAACAGATACTTTACTCAATGAATAAAGACTCCAGAGGTGTTCTCCAATGCTTCTTTATGCTTCAAGTTAGCAAAGGCATAAACATAGAGGCTTTTCCATAGGTAAATTTACAATGAAGTTACACAGCTTCCACACTCTGCAGTCTCCTCATAACAACTAAACAAAATGGCAGTTACAGCAGGAAAATGGAGATGGGAGAAACCATCTAGCCAGAAACAGCAGGGGTGCTAGGAAGATACCAATATCATAGCATAACATAACATGTAATAACAACTGCTAGACAGTTAAAGATGCGTGGCAGCACACTCCCCGCCTGGTATCGTGAGATACCACTACACAATTATTTTCCATAAACATACAATTAACATTGCATACAGTAGAATGCTATGTAGCCCTCTCCTCTAAGCTAACTATGCTAGAGATCTAAGTGACTCCTTCACATAACACTGAATCAGAATTTTTGGAAGCAGGCATAATTAGGACTGTCTCAGTGACTGGTCTCAGGAAGGTTTTTGGGCTCCTGTCCTTTACAATCCTGACTTCCACACTTCGGACCTTTCCATCATCACTAGCAATGGCCTTTGAAATAACTCCAACTGGCCACTGGATCCGATTGGTTTGCTTTTCTTTTAGAAGAACCAGGTCCCCTTCCTTTAAGTTAGGCTTCTGGGTTTGCCACTTTTTACGTCCTTGAAGAAGTGTGAGGTATTCCCTCCTCCATCTGTCCCAGAAACAATCTGCAAGGTATTGAGCATATCTCCATTGACGTTTATATATGTCCTTTTCATCAAAGATGCTCTTTGGCGCTGGGATCTGTCCAATTTTCCGGCTCAATAATGCAGCTGGAGTTAAAACAGTTGGACATTCTGGGTCTGTGGATACAGCTGTCAGCGGTCTTGAGTTGATTATTGCTGCGACCTCAGCAAGGAATGTAGTAAGTACTTCATGGGTAAGACGTGAAGAACTCACATCAAGCAACATAGAATCCAGTATGCGCCTTGCCATCCCAATCATACGTTCCCATGCTCCGCCCATGTGTGAAGCGTGTGGTGGGTTGAATTTCCACTGGTTTGCAGTGGCGGAGAAGGTGGCCCTTGGAGGTGGCTCTGTCTGAGAAGCTCGCTCCCGCAGGGGTTTGTTAATGCTCTGGGACGCTCTCTCGCTATAATTGAACTGGTTGGTCAGTTTTCTCTCCTTCTTGTTCCTGGATTGTATTTCCTCACCTTCTGTCCATTCTTCACTAGCCTGAGCGTCAGACTTCCCATCTGTATCTTTGTCTCCCGGCTCTGTGGAGTCGTTGGTCTGAGTCTCTTCAATGACTCCCAACTTCGCCATCTGTCGCCGCGCTTCATCAGAGTCTTCGCGTAACATGTTTCCATCCAGGGAGAAGCGTACGGCCAGCTGGTCCACTATGCTAATGGGTTTGTAGGCCCGTTCCTTAAAACTGTACCTCACAATGTTCTGGGGGGCATGAGGGTTGTTTGCAGTCAGGATACGAGTGAATTCCTCCTTAAGTTCAGCCTCGCTGAGTTCCAGCTGGTCCGGAGGCTTAACCAGAGTCTTGGCCTGCATCCATTCATTAGTTCCATCCCCCATATCTGTGGAGTCATCTTCATCCTCCAAATTTCTTCTTGAGCAGATGTTGGAACTCAATGCTACAACTTCAGGCCGGATTTCCGGATCAGTATCTGGATCCTCCAGGTGGAAATCGATATCTTCTTCTGAGTTTGTAGAAGACTGGTCCATTAAAAACTTGGGTCTGTTGGAATTGTCCTTGAAGAACTCTTCATCCATAATCTTGATGAACTCCTTGTCTTCGACTGAAGGGGCAATCTTGTTGTCATCACAAGCAGTCTGGTACACTGAATCACCAAAGTCCTTTTGAGAAGTGAGCTTGCAGTTAATGATTTGGAGTGCTTGATCTGGAACTTCGTTTTTGAAATCAAGTCTTTCCTTCACATAATAGTGCAATGGACATTTCATCAATCGATAGGTAACATTAGTTTTGTAGGAAGCTACATCCAAGAGCTTGTGAGATTGGTCTAGACAGACTTCTCCTATTATCACCCATCCAAGATCGAGTTTCTGGGCCTGAGGAGCATCATCTGGACCATTACATAACTCTCTTATTTTATGAACTCTAGGAATGTCTCTCCCTAGTAGAATCAAAATCTTAACATCCTTGTTAAGTGGTGGAATGTAGTTAGCAATGTGACTCAAATGAGGGTGATGACGTGCAACCTCTGGTGTGGGGATTTCTTCTCTGTTGTTCGGTAGCTGATCACATTCGATTAGAGTTGGAAGAGGAAACTCTGTGTCCTCATATTCTGATGCAACTATGAAGCCATGGGCTCTTCTTCCAGAAGTATTGACCTTTCCTGCACATGTCTGCAAGGTATAGGACCAGGTCTCTCCTTGAATGTTGAATAGGTCAAAGAATTCTGTACTGGCCAATGAGCGATTGCTCTGATCATCGAGTATGGCATACATTTTTATGGATTTTTGTGGACATCCTTCAGGAAAAACTCTTACAAGACATATCTTGCTACAAGACTTGCTATGAAGCCCTTCTCCACATACCTCTGTACACCTTGTGGTTACGGGGTCGGCATATTGCTCAGTTCTCTCCCCGCCATCATCTGATGTAGTCTTGGGGTTGCTGCCGAGTGAAGGTTTCCTTTTGAACAGATCTGAATGAAGAGCGTCCACATGTTTGTCACTGTTGCAGAGAGAACATCTGATGGCGATCTTACAGTCTCTAGCTAAATGATCGGAGGATGCACAACACTTAAAACAGATATTATGCTCTTTGAGAAATGACTTGCGTTCTTCAATAGGCTTGTCCTTAAATGCAGGACATTTGGAGAGAGAGTGTGGCGCATTATGAATAGGACACTGTTGATTAAGATTGCTAGCTTTGATGTCTGTAGCTAAGACGTTGGATGCTATCGCGGTCTTCCCCACTGCAATAGGATGCCTTAAATCCTTGAATTTACCGTTGGTGGCAATACCCCTTGAAGTACTTAAAGGAATGGTGGTTGTATCTGGATAGAAGAAGCTTGGGTCATTCTTGGATCTTGCAACCTTCCGCACGAACTCTGAAAAATAAGAAAAGGGAGGGAAGGAAACACGATGCTTATACTTATACTTTGATCCTACACTAGTCCACTTTCCCTGAAGATAACTAGGCAACTTTGCTACAATAGGATTTACGCCCTGAGCAGTGTCTAAATAGCTAAGACCTGGTAAACTAGGATCTAACTTAGCAATTTCAAGTTCTTGAAGGAGGTCACCTAACTCTCTAAGCTTATGATTGTCCTTAACAGAGATTTTAGGAAAGTCGTTAAGTCTCTGGAATAAGGCAGATTCAATGACTTCGGGGCTCCCATAGTCTTGTTCTAGACGTTCCCAGGCAGCATCAAGGCCTGCTTTAAAGTTATAAATGTAGACAGATTTAAGTCTCTTTACTTGTTCTGAAGATTGACGCCCCAACCACTTTATTAGTAAGTCAAGTTCTGCTTGAGGATCAATGTCCAAGTTCTTGGTTACCACCTTAAATGTAGATCTCCAACTCCTGTAGTTCTCTGGGCGGTCATCAAATCCAGACAGTCCAGTTGTAATCAACTCTCGTCGAATCATATACTTGCTGAACTCTGCAATGTCAGTGCTTTCAGTTTTTATAGCCACAGGGTCTACTGATGGTGCGCCGTCTTGGACCATGGTTGGTATCTGATGTTGGCTGGTAGGTAGAGAGAAAGGTGTTGCAGATGGGTTTAATTTAGGTAAGGGTCTGTCGTCTGAAGGTCTCTGAGCATTTGAAGTCAAAGAGAGCTGTATCAAAGGGGGTATAGAGTTCATTCTGTAGTCTTCTGCTGTGCCCTTGTAATCTCTATGCACATAGCGTTGTGGTGGCACATGAGCTGCGTAGGTTGATTCACTTGATTTTGTGACGTGCGGTAGTTGTGGAGGGTCTCTGATAGTAGGTGTGTCTAGTTGACCAGCTTGCTTTGGCGACACATTGCCTTCTGATCCACTTGCTGGATGATTATGAGAAGAATCTCCAACTGTAGGTGGGACTGTATTGTCGTGGTTCTGAGTTAAGACAAACTGTAGGGTCCTTTCAACAGGGTCTTGAAAAGCAGCCAAGCTGGTACAAGCTGCTCCTTCTTCTTCCAATAGGGCTTGTTCCAAGACAGATAACTCTGCTAAAGCTACTTCCTTTTCTCTATTCTTCTGAAGAATTTCTAGCTGAGCCTCTGTTTCTGCTTGTATTCTTGCCTGAATGCGTTTAGCTTCTGCTTCCTTGCATTTAGCTTCTTCTTCCTTGCATTTAGCTTCTGCCTTGATGGCTGCTTCTTTTTCAGAGCAGGCGGCTTGAACCTGGGCTACTGCAACCTTTTGGCGAGCTTCGAGTATTTGGTCGCTCAGTATTGACCTTATAGAGCAGGACCGCAATGACTTAGAAGAAGATTTATGATATGAGCGGGCAGACCTAGAAGATTTTCCTGAGTGTCTGGAAGAAGCAGAGTTACAGGATATAGTCTCATATAGCTGTGCCAATCTCCCTTCTATCTGTGCCTTTGCTTCAAGATATGTGCTATGCCTCTGCTGGTCATTAGAAGTAAAGTCCTTTAATTCCAATGCAGCTTCATCTATGTTGGAATGTGACAATAGGGAATAGTACTTCTCAGAAAGTCTTTTATAATTCTCAAATGCCTTCTTAACCCTTGAGAGAGCAGTGTTCAATTGCTCAGAATTGTTGCTAGTTACATTAGTGGCTGTTATACAACTTAAAGTCTTTTCCCATAATGCAGTCAGGTTACTAGAGGTTTCTTCCTTACTTGCTTCATAAACCTCCCTTGCCTTCAAGGATGGGTGAGGGGCTCTGACAGGACGAGCAGAATGAAGTGAGGAGTCTGCTTTATCTTGACTAAATGCAGGTAATTCTGTGAGATCTCTGTCAGACATAATAAGTACTGTATTTCTGGTGTCTTGTTAGAAATCTGCCAGAGCTCAGCTCTGTAAGTAGTAACTTCTGTTAGTAAGCAGGCTGGGCTGAGGTATTTGTTGTTACAATAGCTAGCTAGGGCTGGAACTAGTTCAAACTGGATCACCTCAGAAGGCTGTAACAGTAATGAAGCAGTAATAGGTGGCTGGTTTCATATGCAGAGTAATGCTTCTGGTGACTCACAGACAAGTGTGGTACTTACAGTTCTGAAGCTGTATATTACCATGGACATTTACTTCAAGTACTTTTTGGAACTGTACTCTCTGAAGCTGTGTATTCCTGGAAATTTACTTTTTGAAGCTGTGTACTCCTGTAAATTTACTGTTCTGTCTCAGCATCGATTGTACCTGTGACCTTCTTGTAGACCCCCAGTCTGAAAGTGTGTGCAGCAGGTTGAATGATGGCTTTAACAGATAGTTTACTCAATGAATAAAGACTCCAGAGGTGTTCTCCAATGCTTCTTTATGCTTCAAGTTAGCAAAGGCATAAACATAGAGGCTTTTCCATAGGTAAATTTACAATGAAGTTACACAGCTTCCACACTCTGCAGTCTCCTCATAACAACTAAACAAAATGGCAGTTACAGCAGGAAAATGGAGATGGGAGAAACCATCTAGCCAGAAACAGCAGGGGTGCTAGGAAGATACCAATATCATAGCATAACATAACATGTAATAACAACTGCTAGACAGTTAAAGCTGCGTGGCAGCACACCCACTCTGGGTAGGCCTCTCATATGACCCTTGTGGAGGGAAACATGAAGGGCGTGACGACCACCTACCACCATCCTCATTAGAGCGGTTGCTAGGACTTCCTTGAGCAATGAGCAACTTGGGAACAGGCAGTGTGACATTGTCGCAAAGGAGGAGGGATCACTTATGAAGCTGGAGACTGTCATTCATGACATTACATATACCTGACACCTGCATTTCTTAAATTACACACCCTTGCAGTATGTACATTACATACACCCGACCCCTGCTCTATGTACATGTATGTGCGTAACACATACCTGACCCTTGTACTATACACTTTACATACACCTAACCCCTGCACTACATACACTATATTGTCAAAAGTATTGGGACACATGACTTTACAAGCACATGCATTATAATGGCATCCCAGTCTTAGTCTGTAGGGTTCAATATTGAGTTGGCCCATCCTTTGCAGTTAAAACAGCTTCAACTCTTCTGGAAAGGCTGTCCACAAGGTTTAGAAGTGTGTCTATGGGAATGTTTAAACATTCTTCCAGAAGTGCATTTGTGAGGTCAGGTACTGATGTTGGATGAGAAGGCTTGGCTCTCAGTTTCCACTCAAATTCATCCCAAAGGTGTTCTATCGGGTTGAAGTCAGGACTGTGCTAGCCAGTAAAGCTCCTCCACCCCAAACTCACTCATCCATGTCTTTATGGACCTTGCTTTGTGCACTGGTCTGAATCATTTGGTGGAGGGAGGATTATGGTGAGGGGTTGAGCCTGGCCCATCAGTTCAAGTGAAGGGAACTCTTAAAGTGATTGTAAAGGCAGAAGTTTTTTATCCTAATGCTTTCTATGCATAAAGATAAAAAACCTTCAGTGTGTAGCAGCCCAACTCAACCCCCCTAATTCTTACCTGAGGTCCCTCTAGATCCAGCAATGTTGCAAAAGTGTATTGGCTGCCTGGGACTCCCCTCCTCATTGGCTGAGACAGCAGAGTGGCGCCACTGGCTCCCGCTGCTGTCAATCAAAGTCAGTCAGTAATGAGGAGAGAAAGGGGGCGGTGCCAGGCCGTGGCTCAGTGTCTGAATGGACACAGGGAGCTGTGGCTTGGCTTGGGTGCCCCCATAGCAAGCGGCTTGCTGTGGGGGCACTCAACAGGAACGAGAGGCACCGAAGGGCACCGAAGAGGGACCTGGAAAGAAGAGGATCCAGGCTGCTCTGTGCAAAACCACTGCACAGAGCAGGTGTGTATAACATGTTTGTTATTTTGAACTAAAATAAAAACAGGACTTTACATTAACTTTAAGGCATCAGCATACCAAGACATTTGGACAATTTCAAGCTCCCAACTTTGTGGGAACAGTTTTGGGATTGTTCCTTCCTGTTCCAAAATAACTGTGCACCAGTGCACAAACAAGGTCCATAAAGGACAGAAAGGTTTCTTCACAGTAAGAGCTGTGAAAATGTGGAATAGACTCCCTCCAGAGGTTGCTCTGACCAGCTCAGTAGATTGCTTCAAAAAAGGCCTGGATTCTTTCCTAGGTGTACATAATATAACTGGGTACTGGGTACTAATATTTAAAGGTAAAGTTGATCCAGGGAATATCTGATTTCCTCTCTTGGGATCAGGAAGGAATTTTTACCCCTGCTGTACCAAGTTGGATCATGCTTCGCTGGGGTTTTTCATCTTCCTCTGGATCAACTGTGGGTATAGGATTGTATGGTTGTGCTTTCTTTATTGTTTTTTGTTTTTTATTGGTTGAGCCAGATAGACTTGCGTCTTTTTTCAACCTGACTAACTATGTAAGACATGGATGAGCGAGAACATTAGTGCCTGACCTCACAAATGCGCTTCTGGAAAAATGGTCAAACATTCCCATAAACACACTCCTAAACCTTGTGGACAGCCTTCCTAGAAGAGTTGAAGCTGTTATAGCTGCAAAGGGTGAGCCAACTCAATATTGAACACTATGGACTAATGCCTCGTACACACGCAACGATTATCGGCTGACCGTCCAGTGTTGTTGTGTTGGTTGGAATGTGCTTAGACTGCACAAGAATTTTCTCGGCCAACAAAAATCAACTACAGAAGTGATGTCATGTGTTGGTTTATTTTCTTTGTGTTTTTTCTTCTCTGAGCATGCCCAGACTTGCTTATCAGATTTTTGTCTGCCGAAATCTGTACTGACTGATGGAAAATCAGCCTTTGTGTTGTTGGCCAACAAACATTTTATAGTCTGCACACCAGATTTTATTTGGCCGAAAAGTCGGAGTCGGTTGTCGGAAGCATCATACTAACAAGCCGAAAAACGGCCGATCGGACGTTGGCCGAAAATTCCCGGCCAACAATCGGTGCGTGTGTACGAGGCTTAATAGCTGCAAAGGGTGGGCCAATTCAATTTTGAACCCTATGGACTAAGATGCTATTAAAGTTCATGTGCGTGTAAAGGCAGGCATCCCACTACTTTTGACAATATAGTGTATAAGGAATCTGAAGTGTTGGAGTACCAAACCCTTTAATTTAATAATTTCCCTTTGGGATTAATAAAGTATTCTGAATTTGAATCTGAGACTTGTCAGCAGCTTGGTTTATTTATAGGAGAATTAAAACATATTTATAAAATGGCAAAATCTGAATTTTTCTAAAAAAAAATGTCCATGTGCATAGATGGGAATTTGTATTATAGGCCTTTCACTTTTTACTTTTCTTTTCTTTTTCAGCCTTTATTTGATATGCTGATTTTTTTTTAATTATGCCTGTCTTTTGCAGCATTAAAAAAAAAATGCAAAATAAGCAATTGCAAAGCCATAAACACTTTGTAGCTTCTGTATAACTAGACCTCCTAAGTCTTCACAGGCTGGTAATATCAATGAATCTTCCCTTTGTTAGGAAGAGCTAACTGGTATGTGGCCAGATTTCAGTAAGAATATATTTGAAAACTGATAAAAGATAACAATACATGACACCCCTTGAAGACGTTCCCAGCCCTTGGTTGGAGGAGTGAATTTAAGCATCAGGATAAAATATACCAGACCCCTGGGAGTGTCCTGTTTGTAGCAGCTGCAGAGCTATCATTTCAGGGCTTCCTGATGTGCAATTAATTTTGTCATGGGGTGTGTTTGCCTTTCTTAGCTCTCAGTTTAGCCTGACAGATTTAAAACTAGCAACTTCCAGCACTCTGAGATCTTTAGAAAAGATAAGAGACAATTTATTGGATGTGCAAATCACAGTCATACAAAACTCAGGCACAAGAGACTTTTCTGTGACCCAGACATTTAACGCATGTGGTGCATTCAACCATTGATGTAAGGCACACCGCATGACTATCTACTATTTTTTTAACAAAGACATTATGTGTTGAGTAAGTAGATGCATGTATACATACTGTAGGTCCTAATGCCCCATACACACGTGCAGATTATCTGCAGACTTTTGTCTGCAGACTTACCTTTTCTATGTAGTGCAAGGGCCTGCCGGATTGCATACAAATTGAAAATGTTTAGGTTTGACCTCATATTATATGGTTTTGGTAAGTCTGCAGACAAAAGTCTTCAGATAATCTGCATGTGTGTATGGGGCATAAGAGTCCCTTTTTTGAGACCAAATCAACATGTCACTCTTTCATCCTCAATTGTCCCTCTTTAACCACTTAAGCCCCGGAAGATTTTACCCCCTTCCTGACCAGGGCCTATTTTGCGATTCGGAACTGCGTGACTTTAACAGACAATTGCGCTGTCGTGCGACGCTGTACCTAAACAAATTTGATGTCCTTTTTTTCCCACAAACAGAGCTTTCTTTTGGTGGTATTTGATCACCTTTGTGATTTTTTGATCATGCGCTATAAACAAAAAAAGAGCGTCAATTTTGCAAAAATAACAATATTTTCACATTTTTTTATATGAAATTCCCCAAAAAAAATGTAAAAATCAAATTTTTTAACATTTTCTGCCAATTTGTTTTCTGCTACATATGTTTGGTAAAAAAAATCACAAAAAGCGTATTTTGATTGATTTGAGCAAAAGTTATCGCGTTTACTAACAAAGGGAAAGATTTTTGTCATTTTTGTTGTTTTTTTTTTTTAACGAGTAATGGCGGCGATCTGCGATTTTTTTTGCGGGACTGCGACATTGCGGCGGACAGATGGGACCCTTGACTGACATTTTTGACACTTTTGGGGTTACCAGTGACATTACTGCAGTAATCAGTGCTATACATATGCGCTGTTACTGTAAAAATGACACTGGCAGTGAAGGAGTTAACTGTATTGGAGAGGGAGGGGTTAGGTGTGTCCTAGGGGCGTGTTTCTAACTGTGATTAGCTGTGGCTACTAGTGTAAGAACAGAGATCAACGGTCCTACATAGTAGAACCGTCTGATCTCCATTCTTACACAGGGGAGACTGACAGGCGGCTGTGTTTACATTAGCCGCCTGCCTTTCTCCCGCTCTAATGGATGATCGTGAGTGCCCGGTAGACATCGGGTCCGCCGGGCACACACGCTGGGGGGGGGTCCGTGACCGCGCGGGAGCGGGAGCACGCCTCCGGCGGCGCGCGGTCGCTCCCTAGACCCTCACAGGCTAGCGACGTAGTCCTACATCGCTCTGCCTGTGAGGAGCTGACTGCCAACGTAAATAGTCGTGCGGCGGTTGGCAAGCGGTTAAAGCCTGATGTGTACATCTCTATAGAAAATTTACTGTTTAAAGACCATGTATTTTGCTGTACTAAACCTTTTATCCAACCTCTGTATTACTGTATTTATTATTTTGAAACACATAAGGCTCCTTTGACATACACAGAGCAAATTTCTTTCCTAAAACCAGCAGGAAATAAATTTGCTTGATTCCCCATCAACACAGTCATTGTTGATAGGGGAATCCCTCCCACCGAGCCATTGTATTCTTCCAGCATGGGGGGAAGCCGTTCTAGTTGGGAGAAGCAGTGGTTATTGCTAGTAGCTAAACCAGCCACTAGCGGTAATTGTATGTAATATCCGGCAGGCTGCTTGTACCCAAGTTGAGCGATCGATCAACTTGGGTACATTCAGACTGCCCATACATGGTTCGAATCTCGACCAGCTCCTGCTGAACCATCAATGGCTGGCCTAAGAAGTAGTTTCTACTGCTCTCTAACCACCCTTCTATCCACCTCTTGGTGGATAATTTTTCAGAAAGTGACTGAGCAGTGGCTTCCAGGCATTCAGGAGGAGATCCTGCCGCCACCTAAAGGCATGCTTTTTTTTCACAATAAAGATTTATTAATAAGATAAATTCAGTCGTACAAAAAAGAGAACATTCAATACATCATAAACATAGATAAATACATCAGAAAAAATGGCTTCAGAAAAAGAGCCATGGTCATAATTTCAGTTGTTTGTGTAATGCAGCAATGAGAATACAATATGTATATAATACTTTAGGTAAAAGTGAATACAGGCCGTCCCCAGGTTACGAACAAGATAGGGTCTGTAGGTTTGTTCCTAAGTTGAATTTGTAAGTCGGAACAGGTACATTTTTTAGGTGTAGCTCCAGCCAAAATAATATTTTTTACGTTTTTTTTGGATAGCATAGGGAAGGGTGAACACCCCTGTAACATTTGTTTTGCTGTCTGTACCCCTGTTCAGAAGATGTCACCTCACTTTCTGTCCCTGTGACAATTGGATCTTGGAAATTTTGGGTTGTGGAAGCAAGGATTGGTGATAAAGCTTCAGTGGAGACACCTTTTTCCCATGAGGACTCTTACAGGTGTGACTTTCCCTTCCTAGGGGTAGATTTCTCATCACTTCCTGTTGTCTACCTCTGTTTGTAAGTAGGAGTCGTTTATAAATCGGATGTTTGTAACCCGGGGACCGCCTGTTATGCAAAAAGCAAATCAAACTAGGTTTAGGAACAAAATATAATATTTCTAATTTAAATTATGTGCGTGTAAAATTTCGAGATAAATGAAAGTTATGAAGTAAAGCTTTAGCAATAAATTGTCTGTTAATATGGTACTGCGATGAATGGGTCCTTAGGTTCATTTGTTGGTGAGTTTCTTATAATCCTCAGTAAGATAAAAAAGGTACCAAGATCTCCACATTTTATGAAAATAGGATGTAGATTCTCTTTGGATTGCAATATTTTCTTCCATATCGTAAATTGAACTGACGTTTACTAACCACTCTTTAGGATTTGGGACTTGTCTTGTATTCCAGTGTAATGGTATCAATGCCTTGGCTGCATTCACAAAGTGTCTAGCCAATGAGTTTTTATATTTTTTGTAGGAGAAGGAATTAACATGCAGGAGACATCAGGAAGGGTCGAGTGTAATGCCTAGTACACACGCAATGATTATCGGCCGACCGATCGGCCGTCTTTTGTCCAGAGTTGTGTTTTGTTGGTTGGAATGTGCCTAGACTGCACAAGAATTTTTTCGGCCAACAAAAATCAACTTCAGAAGTGATGTCATGTGCTGGTTTACTTTCCGTGTGTTTTTTCTTCTCTGAGCATGCCCAGTCTTGCTCATCAGATTTTTGTCTGCCGAAATCTGTACTGACTGACGGAAAATCGGCCGTTGTGTTGACGGCCAACAAAAATTTTATAGCCTGCACACCAGATTTTTTTCGGCCGAAAAGTCAAAGTCGGTTGTCGAAAGCATCATACTAACAAGCCGAAAATCGGCCGATCGGACGTTGGCCGAAAATTCACGGCCAACTATCGACGCATGTGTACGAGGCATAAGGCTCTTTTTTACAATCGGAATGATCTGGTCCGCTTGTCTGTGTTTCAGGTGGACCTGATCTTGCCACCCATTCTCCTCTATGGGGAAGCGGATGTCAGCAGACATGTGTATGCCTGGCATCCGATTCGACAAGATCCACTGAAAACAGATGGATGGCGAAACATTCGCCATCCGTCCAGCGGGTCAGATCGGACGGAATCAGATAAAAATGGACAGGTTGTCCGTTTTCATCCGATCTCCCCAAAGAGAAGAGCGAGACTCTAACAGGCCTGTCTCTGCACAGTAAGCGTAGACTGACCTGTCATCTGCCAGCTCAGAGGGGATCAGCGTAGCGATCCCCAGTGAGCAAGCGGAGTCCTTTAAAATGGATCCGTCCCGTGTCTGACTCAGTTTCTAACTAAAGCCCCGTACACATGTACCGATTGTCGGCCGTAAATATTCGGCCACCGACCGATCGGCCGATTGTAGGCTTGTTAGTATGATGCTTCCGACAGCCGACAGCGCATTTTCGGCCGAACAGAATCTGTCGTGCAGACTTTAAAATATTTGTTGGCCATCACCAGAACGGCCGATTGTTCGCCAGTCAGTACAGATTTCGGCCGACAGACAGCAGATTAGCAAGACTGGGCATGCTCAGAGAAGAAAAAAGACAAGGAAAGTTAACCATCACATGACATTACTTCTGCAGTCGGCTGTTGTTGGCCGACAAAATTCGTGTGCAGTCTTTTGCAGTTTTCAACAGACACGACAGCCCTGGACAAAAGACGGCCGATCGTTCAGCCGACGATCAGTACGTGTGTACGGGGCTTAAGGGAATATACCACTGTGGGTAAAAATGCTTTTTTTGCATAGAAACATTGCACAGAAACCATGAGCCAAGAATGGGACTCACAGGTGTGGCGTGGTCCTATTGACTTCAATAGACGACTTTGACAGACAGCCCCTAGGGTTGCTACCTCATCCTTTTAAACCACGACACACATTAATTACACAGGTTCTGTGGCTGATTAAGGTGGTAATTAAACTCACTTAGTGCCTTATGTGCATTATATTAGCTTCAGAACCTGTGTAATTATTATGTGTCCTGGATTATTGGGATGAGGTGGCAACCCTTACAGCGCCTCCTGTCCAAATCGGCATGCCAAGTTAAATTTGCCACAGCCAGTAAGCAAAGCATGTTTACAGTCCCCTCCCATTACCTGCATGTTTAAGAAGCATGATTAGAGAGAGAGTATAACTGCAGCTCAACCATCTATTTTTATCGCCCTTCTGGCTGCCCGTGTGCAAGAGACCTTTAGGAATTACAGAGGTAAAAAATGCTGGCACTCGGCAAGTGCTGACTTTGTCTGCCCTTTTGGCCCCTGTGCTCTACTCATAGAAGCGGTACTATCAGTTCCCACAAAGCAAAGCATTCCATTGGAGGTAGTGGACTTTTCATTCATCGATAAAGATGAGAGGAGTATCAACTGCTCATCTCCAAATGATATAAATTAACAAGAAGAGATAAGAAAAGGGGGAAAATCTGCACTTAGGATATTAAAGTCTGCAACCTACCTCTTAAATATAACCCTATGTAGGGTATATGTATGTATGATAGAAAGGGGGAAGGTATCGGCGCTGCCTGGATAAAGAAGTGATCTAGATCAATATAGTTACATATACACAAGGTGTGATAGAGTGTAAGTGGAATGTAAAGAATGCGTATGGTATTATCGCTACCTAAGTAGCCTATGATCTGAATACTTGTGCACAATGTATGATGGAATCTCAAACATGCAAATATATTATACAGTGATGAATCTTGTTGAATATAAACAATGTAAAAATATCTAATTAAATTAGTGTGCAAAATGGACAATGGGTAATCCCAAATAAAGTGGTATGTGCTCTCGTGCAATGTGTGTGGTCTTAATATCACCTAATGGACGTGGTATACCAACTAAAGTGCAATGTGCTAAATAAATAATATTGCACAGGTGATGTATGAAAAAAACCCACCGATTAAAAAGGTGAGTAAATAACAATGACACTATACGAGTATATGTAAAAAGTAACACCCAAAAAAGGGGGTACTCCCCGCGCCTAGGAGTTGTGATGAATTTTAAAATTATAATTACATAAATACTGTGAAAAACTATAATTAATTAGCAGCAGCGGTAGTGTAAAGGTATATATGAAAAAAATAGACACCCTTTGAAAACGTCACCGGATGTGACGAAACGCGTCAGGACGCGGAACGCACAACGTGACGTGCATTGAAACGCAAGCCGGATTTACCTCCGCTCGCCAGTCTGCAAGGTTTACACCATTGAGTCACAGAAAATTTTAAAACGATCTAAATTGATCTTTGCCGAACGGTGCTTATTTTACCTTTGGAATCTTTGGAAACGTTGTCTTATCTTTATGGAATAAATCCCCTTTTAAAAATAATATTACACTATCTGGAGCCTTTTTCCCTTCTTCTAAAACAACACTATATGCTGTCCTATGGAGCGGTGAGGAAGAAATCACCAACAGCACAGCCAGGAGACACATAATGGGGACCTACCGACAGGCTTGATTGGTCTCAGTATCGTAAGGTTTATGAGACCCACGACATTCGGTAAGTCACCCATCTTTTAAACTACACTGGGAAGAAGGAATTCAGCACCTGCACTTTATATATCACTATTGGAATTTTATTGTTGAGCACTTTTTCACTATTCTGGAAAAAAAGAGGAAATAACAGAAATTTTTCTCTCTCTTGCTCAGCATTCATAACCATTTTTAGATGACAGTGCATAAATGTTCACAAAATTTCTCGTCCGATTTTTTTTTGGCACATTTGTTCCTAGACTTCCGGGTCGTCAGCAACTTCAGATCATGCGCTGTCTTTCGTATCCGATTTTTCACGGATGTACTGCATACACATTAAACGAAAATCGGTCGTCTGGGGACTGACGATAAAAATTGTGGTGTGTTTGTCCCTCCGGTTTTTTTTCGTTGAAAATGTCGGCATCGGCTCCTGAAAGTTGTGTACACACTAGCCGAAAATCGCACGATTTTACCTCGGATGGGAATTTTCGGAAGATTTTCTACTAGTGTGTACCCCTCTTTAGTCTGGGCTATTCTATAGGTTTTTAATATTCACATGATGATTGTAGAGATTTTTGTACAATGAAGTATATCTTTTTTCTATATCAATAAATATGTGATATCATTAAAAATCCCAAGGGGGCATCTCTTCTTGCTAATTTATGGCTTTCCATTCATTTGCCCATCCTCCATTCATAGAGTGCTTGTTATTGTGAGGACCAATACTACAGCTTTTATAGATGAAGCAGGGGGGATGGGGTTGTTGTCGACATATTCGGTACTTGATGAGTGCCTTTCACAAGTGCAGCCACTCATATCAACCCCCACAGCACAATAAGATCACCACTGTGGGGGTATTTGGAAGGTGGGGGGGGGGGGGGGTGTAGGATTTAAGATTTTAAGCTAATACAGCAGCCACCAGGTGACGGGACACTCATTATTAATAGTAAATAATTTCACTAAACTTCAGCATGAAAGGGATAAATATTTAGTGGAGAGATGTGCTGTAAATATTTTTTTATTTGTCCCAGACGTTGAACTTTATAGTCCATCTTTGTACCCTCTCATAATCCCCCATATACTTATAGTAAAGCGCCTACAACTTTACTCCATATGCAAAATATAGCCTTGCAAGTGAATCAAATGTTTTTATGCCCTTTTTTTATATATATATCACAAGATTTTATTTGCTTTTGTAGTTGTCATCTGACAATGCTTGGAGCTTACTAGTTTACTTTGACGCTATTCCCAATTCCTTCTATAGGTGTGTTTTCTCCAGTCGTATTACATTTAATCTGTAGGGGGCAATTGCATTAGTGCAGCCTAGGTGTATAATGTGTCTTTCCCAGTGTTTTCATATTTATTTGTCTTAGAGTTTACAATGCTTACAAAAATTTTTGGTACTCAAAGAGGTGTAAAAATGTTAATGATTATTTATAGCTATATATATATATATATATATATATATATATATATATATATATATATATATATATATATATTCATACAGTATCTCACAAAAGTGAGTACACCCCATTTTTGTAAATATTTTATTATATCTTTTCATGTGACAACACTGATGAAATAACACTTTGCTACAATGTAAAGTAGTGAGTGTACAGCTTGTATAACAGTGTAAATTTGCTGTCCCCTCAAAATACCTCAACACCCAGCCATCATTAATGTCTAAACTGCTGGCAACAAAAGTGAGTACACCCCCTAAGTGAAAATATCCAAATTGGACCCAAAGTGTCAATATTTTTTGTGGCCACCATTATTTTCCAGCACTGCCTTAACCTCCTTTGGCATGGAGTTCACCAGAGCTTCAAAAGTTGCCCCCAGAGTCCTCTTCCACTCCTCCATTACGACATCACAGAGCTGGTGGATGTTTGAGAACTTGCGCTTCTCCACCTTTCGTTTGAGAATGCCCCACAGATGCTCAATAGGGTTTAGGTCTGGAGACATGCTTGGCCAGTCCATCACCTTTACCCTCAGCTTCTTTAGCAAGGCAGTGGTCGTCTTGGAGTTGTGTTTGGGGTCGTTATCATGTTGGAATACTGCCCTGCAGCCCAGTCCCTGAAGGGAGGGGATCATGCTCTGCTTCAGTATGTCACAGTACATGTTGGCATTCATGGTTCCCTCAATAAACTGTAGCTCCCCAGCGCATGCAGCCCCAGACCATGACACTTCCACTACCATGCTTGACTGTAGGCAAGACACACTTGTCTTTGTACTCCTCACCTGGTTGCCGCCACACACGCTTGACACCATTTGAACCAAATAAGTTTATCTTGGTCTCATCAGACCACGGGAAATGGTTCCAGTAATCCATGTCTTTAGTCTGCTTGTCTTCAGCAAACTGTTTGCTGACTTTTTTGTGCATCATCTTTAGAAGAGGCTTCCTTCTGGGATAACAGCCATGCAGACCAATTTGATGCAGTGTGCGGCGTATGGTCTGAGCACTGACAGGCTGACCCCCCACTCATTCAACCTCTGCAGCAATGCTGGCAGCACTCATACGTCTATTTCCCAAAGACAACTTCTGGATATGATGCTGAGAACGTGAACTCAACTACTTTGGTCGACCATGGCGAGGCCTGTTCTGAGTGGAACCTATCCTGTTAAACCACTGTATGGTCTTGGCCACCATGCTGCAGCTCAGTTTCAGGGTCTTGGCAATCTTCTTATAGCCTAGGCCATCTTTATGTAGAGCAACATTTTTTTTATTTCAGACCCTCAGAGAGTTCTTTGGCATGAGGTACCATGTTGAACTTCCAGTGACCAGTATGAGAGAGTAAGAGCCATAACACCAAATTTAACACACCTGCTCAAGCTGAGGTGCAGGCCAGTCAAGTTCCTCCACTCCAAACTCTCTCATCCATGTCTTTATGGACCTTGCTTTGTGCACAGCCTTCCCAGAAGAGCACAGAGTCCTGACCTCAACCCGATAGAACACCTTTGGGATGAATTAGAGCGGAGACTGCGAACAAGGCCTTCTCATCCACATCAGTGTCTGACCTCACAAATGCACTTCTGGAAGAATGATCGAACACTCCCATAGACACACTCCTAAACCTTGTGGACAGCCTTCCTAGAAGAGTTGAAGCTGTTATAGCTGCAAAGGGTGAGCCAAATCAATAGTGAACCCTATTGACTAACACTGGGATGCCATTAAAATTCACGTGCGTGTAAAGGCAGGTGTCCCAATACTTTAGACAATATAGTGAATATTGCAGCTTACCAATCACTAGATGTGGTGGCGGCATTCATTTTTTTCTTAGGCTTTTTTTCCTTCTGTTTTCATGTGGTGATCGGGCCAGTAACACAACACCTGTATTAGAGTAGTAACCCCCACTCTGGATGAATAGGGACAAGGGGCACCTTTGGATAGCAGCATTATTAGTCTGAGGAAAGGGAAACTTTAGATCTCTTAGCAAGTATAAATACACTAACGATTTGAAGCCAGACTCCTGCTAATACTTTATCAGCAGTTACAGCTGTAGCACTGTCCCCATATCGCTTGCTGTATGATGACTTGTTGGGCCTCCTCTGATTACCAGCACGCAGTCACTTAAGGAAGAGTTCACACATCCCTACTTACTCCCGAGGCTAGTCACACAATAAACAGTCCAGGGGTATTGGTTTTTAGTTTTTATTTTGGAACTTGGATGGGAGAAGAGAATAGTGGGATTATCCAACTGTAACTATTCACAGTGGATAAGGACAACTCTCACTTGTCCTCCCCAGGTTGCTTGTGGAAGTAGCTGCACTGCTTAATCCATACTGCCACATGTATGGTAAGGGTTAAATCTCCTTGCTCTTTTCTCTCAAGCAATAGACTTGGTAAATCTACATTATCTTCGGGATACTCACTAGCATCCCCTTTACTGACACCCGTCCAATGACTCTTCTAGCTGCAGGGGTGGTCCCCTCAGGGCAGGCCCCTTGACACAGAACTGTACTGCAGAATCAGATCCTCCAGTGTCTCCCTTTTCAGTCGGCTTCACCGGACCCCTGGGTTCAGTTTATCACTAGCACTCTCCAGGCTCTCAGGTCGACTACCTGAGGCTGCATGGCACATATACAGAGGAGGAGGCAGCCGCCCCCTCCCTCCGGGACTCCACTATACAGCCAAAAGACCCCAAGACATTGTGCTCCTGGCTTTTATACAGCATCCCAGCATGCACCGAGGCACTTTTCCTCTGCCTAATCACCAGGGCTGTATCAAACATCTGTGCACTCATTTGTCAGGTTTCCTCCCCCTGTCCAATATGCCTCCCTATTGGACAAGTGTGAAACACTCTGCAGATGGAACGAGTTGCACCTTAGCACCATGAGCAGACCTCACTAGGAGAAAAATATAGATTTACCTGCAATCCTTCCAGTAAACAGACAGGACCCAAAAGTATATTAGCAGCTACCTAAGAGGGTGCTACACAGCAAACATTTTTTTAATTTTTTTTTTACATAAGTAAAAAAAAGCTCATCATTGTAAGCATCCCTGCTAATGTTAAATGGTTTGTCTCATCTCTGTAACTAATACATCTGCAAGAGAGCTTGTTCTTTTGAAAAACAAAAGACTTTCTAGCTGGATCATCAGATGACAATAGAAAAAAGACTACAAAAGAAACAAATGCATCCATCTCATCTAAAAAAAATAGTAAGGTGCAGAATAATACATTTTTGCTTTGGGGTTTAATACTGCTGTAAATTAAATTTAACCAAAACCATAGTTTACCTTTCATTTTTTTTTATAACTTTCAGCCTTAGGAAACTCAGGTGCTTTCCATCTATTCCTTACAAAACTTTCCTGTTCAGCCATGTCATTTGTCATCTTGTATTTGAGAAATTATGTTCCTATAGGATCTATCAATCTATATAGTTAGGATCTATAGATCAGGGGGTCTCCAAACATTCCAAACAGAAGGCCAGTTTACTGTCAGACTTCGGACTTTAGCGGGGTCGGAGTGGCTAGTGAAAGTAGAAAGTGTCCCATTATTAGTATTACTGGGAGGAATCGTGTCCCATTATTGGTATTACTGGGAGGAATCGTGCCCCATTATTGGTATTACTGGGAGGAATCGTGTCCCATTATTGGTAATACTGGGAGGAATAGTGTCCCATTATTGGTATTACTGGGAGGAATAGTGTCCCCATTATTAGTATTACTGGGAGGAATCGTGTCCCATTATTGGTAATACTGGGAGGAATAGTGTCCCATTATTGGTATTACTGGGAGGAATAGTGTCTCATTATTGGTATTACTGGGAGGAATAGCGTCCCATTATTTGTATTACTTGGAGGAATAGTGTCCCATTATTGGTATTACTGGAAGGAATAGTGTCCCATTATTGGTATTACTGGGAGGAATAGTGTCGCATTATTGGTATTACTGGGAGGAATAGTGTCCCCATTATTAGTATTACTGGGAGGAATCGTGTCCCATTATTGGTAATACTGGGAGGAATCGTGTCCGATTATTGGTAATACTGGGAGGAATAGTGTCCCATTATCGGTATTACTGGGAGGAATAGTGTCTCATTATTGGTATTACTGAGAGGAATAGCGTCCCATTATTTGTATTACTTGGAGGAATAGTGTCCCATTATTGGTATTACTGGAAGGAATAGTGTCCCATTATTGGTATTACTGGGAGGAATAGTGTCCCATTATTGGTATTACTGGGAGGAATAGTGCCTAATTGTTTAAATCAGTGGGAGGAGATATGCCCGATTTCTGATGTCAGTGGTAGGAATAGTGTCCCCACAGTTGGTGTCAGTGGAAGGAATGGTGCCCCCTTTTTGGTGTTACTGGGAGGAATAGTGCCCCGTGGGCCGGCTAAAAGCAAGCAAAGGTCCACATTCAGCACACGGCCTGCACTGTTATAGAGAATGAAACAATATCTAAAATATTATTCATATTATTTTTAAAAATACCCCATTTCATTTTTTTGTACAAGATTGGATGCTTCTTGTATCTTTTATTCTTGGATTTTCTAAAATGTGTTAAAGGTTTTGCAGCTCTAAATGTTTTATTGAAATATAGCCACAAAAATTCAGGACAAATAAGCAAATGCTGTCAGGAAAACAGCCTCTGTTTTACATTATTGGCCTTGGAGTGTGCTATATTATTAATGCTCTGACACGTGTAACTGTGTTGTAATATATCACAGTGCCAGGCATGATTTTAGCAGAATCATTACTTCATGTAGGAGTACAAATAGTTCTCCTTCACAGTCTAGCACACTCAGCAAGTTTTTTTTTTTTTTTCACACTAATTCTGTGCTGTTATTTGTTTGCTATTGCAAGTAACTAACAATCGAACTGAGCATTTTTCTCTCGTGTGCATATAATTTGCAATTGTACATGGCTGAGCAAACTGCACCTGTTCTGATTATGCAGTCCCTGTGCAGTTCTATGCATATTTTCTCCATGACTATTATAATAAACAATAATGATAGTGATGTATAATGATAGAATTGGGGTGGATGATGGTATTGATGGGATTATGTTTTTTTTTCTATTAATGTATTCCGTAAGATGGCACATTAAAAATAAAAAGTATTATATTTCAATATTTTTTAAAGCATTATCAATTTTCAACAGTTTTAGAGTTGCAGTTATTTTTATTATTATTATTTTTCTTTACAGCATTAGGAAAGGGGAAAGAGACCAAAGTCAGAGAAGACAGCAAGGGGAAAAGAGGATTAATAAAGAAAAGTTACAGCCTCACCCACCTTTTATCATTATATGTACAATTCCCACAACATTTCAGTCTTGATGCCCAGGGTCTGCTCTGTGTCATTGTGCCCCGTCTGTACATTCCAACCACCTTCTACTGTCTATGGCCAGCTGTAGTCTAAACAGACTTAACATGTTGTAAATTATGACAACTGTTCCATATACTGTAAACTGTTCCATCAATAACAGGCCATGTTTGAAGACATTCCACAATGGAAAAAGGTGGAAAAAACAATTATGTAGTTCGTTTTAATTTAGAACAGACTGTCAGGAAAACCGAGTTCATGCCCATGCTCAAAGAAGTGCACATGCTGGCAGAAAGATCAACAGAGCTGTGCACAGAATCAAGGCTGTAAGTGCATCTATATGTGCACGTGCGCATGAACATTTGCGTGCACGCGTGAATGGACTTTGGCACCTAGTGGCCTATTTAAAGAACTGTAAGATCATTGCTGAGTTTATTTTTGTCTGTGACCTGATCCCGTGTCTCTGCTTGCTCCTCAAACTCTGTTTCTGACTTAGACTTGTGAACCGACCTTGCCTGCTGTTCTGGTACCTTCTATGCTCGCTGATACAAACCTTAGCCTGGCTTTCACTATGCTCCTGGTTCCTGATTCCAGACCTCTGCCACCGCCACCTGGTTGTTGCCAACCTCTGCTCGCCAGACCATGCATCTGCCAGCTTGCCTGCTGGACAATCTTCATTTCTGCATCTGCTACAAGTCTCCTCACCCGAATCTCCTACTGGCAACCAGGGACGGATTTCCCAGTAGGCACTGTAGGCATGTGCCTACAGGCACCCTTCCTAGAGGGACGCCCGGCCCCCTGCCCTTTTCTGGTCATACATCTCCAGCATCCATGTGGCCACGATTTTCCTCATGTAGGGGAGGAGCTCCCTTTGCACACACTTGAAGTAGTTGGCGGACGGGCAGGTGGTCTCTTCGGCTTTCAGCATGGTCCGGAGAACTTGGTTGATAAGGAGATTCTGGTCCAGGTGAGCCCTCTGGATGGTGTCCACCTCTAAGCACAGCAACTCCATGTCGGTGTGATCCCCGCGGAGGAGCCCAGTGTATCCCTGGACCAGGAGGAGGAGAGGAGGATGTTCTGAATGGAGATAAAAGAAGAATTAGGGAGAAAGATAAGCCAGGCCCGGGGGCAGGGAGAGGCTTAAATAGAGCCAGAGATCCCTCCCTCGCCTCCTGCTCCATCCCCTACCCACAACTTGCCCGGGGGAGGAGAGACAGACACTGAATACAGGGAGACCGGAACCAGGACTGGAAGACAATGTGAGGGGACACCAGGGTGGGGGACAATATGAGGGGACATAATGTGAGGGGACATTTAGGAGGGGGACAATATGGGGGGGGGACAGTGTGGGGGGAACAATTAGGAGGGGGACACAATGTGAGGGGACACCAGGGGGACACAATGTGAGGGGACAATATAGAGGGACATTTAGGAGGGGGACACAATGTGAGGGGACATGGTGGGCACAATATGAGGGTACAATGCGGGGGGACACAATGTGGGGGACATTTAGGAGGGGACAACGTGAGGGGACAATATGGGGGAACACAATGTGGGGGGACATTGGGCGGGACAGTTTAAGGGGACACAATGTGAGAGGACACGAGGGGAGAACATAATGTGGGGGGACACCAGGGCAGGGGACACAATGTGAGGGGCTATAATAGGGGGACACAAGGTGAGCGGACACCAGGGGGACACAATGTGAGGGGACATGGACTCCGATGTAAGGGGAACTCTGGGGACCTTTGTGATAGGTGAAGCTTCAGAATTCTCTGCCTATAGTTTCCTGGGATGTAATTCTGGCCCTGCAGGCACCCATGCTACTCTGTGCCCTGTTATACCCTATCATCAACCCCAGGGTAAGGGAAGCTCAAACTGGACAATCAATAAAAGTTCTAATTAAATATTCATACTGCCCAATTCATTATATTACACTAGCCGTAAAGTCATATTACCCTCTGTTTTTAGGCACTTTTAGTAGCTGGTTTAATCACTTACTGAGTAGGCAGCTTCTTTAACTTTTAATCCTTACCTATGTACCTGTATAAGCTGGTGCAATGAGTACTGCCTTGGGTTTCATGTTTTAGGGTAACTCCTTTCTCTTTTAGCATCCTATGGAGCCACCCTTGTATGAAGGGACTAGAGTTGTGTCTCCCTACACTGTGTGCATTCATTTAAACACACAGCCCCATAGCCTAGGATGGCAAGGCATTCCCTGCTACTCCTTCTTCCTCCCCTTCCCTTCTCTAAGCTAGCAGACTGTTTGGAGACTGCACTGCTCACTTTTCCGTGAAGACTGGAATTCAGGAAAGCAGCACCAAGAAAGCAAGAGCCAACAGCACAGAAAGTTGCAATCTCCAAGTACTGGGTAAGAATATCAACAAATAGTTTATTGGGGACTGTTTATTTTATTGTGCTCAATGTGTTAAATTAAACTAAAAAAAAAAACAAAAAAACAACTTAATACTACTTTAATCACGGATGTTCACTAAGTGTAAATTTAAATGTAAAACTTGATTTTTCATGGTTCTTGATGAAATGCTTATTCAGCAAGCATTAGCTTTGTTTTCTAAGGTATGCAAGATTTGGAAATCTTCTAAAAGAAGGAAAAAAATCCAAAGAAAACTAGAATTCGTTATCCTTAAGGTGGTAAGTAAATTCTGTTGAGTGGTATTGCTAAGATCTCCCTTTCTGTAGTATTGCCTTTCCTACTGAGCATGACATCCTTGTTTGCCTTCTTAATACCAGGTTAAGGGACAAGTTACAGAGTTGCATACCACAGAGCAGAGGAAAAGAAATTGGCTGCACACCATCGCCAGTCCAACAGGTTTATTGAGCAAATAATCGACTGCCATCAGGACAAGGGCACAGACAGAGGTAGAGTTGACGTGTTTTACACAGACATTGTGCTTCTTCAAAACCAGGTTTTGCGCTTACTTTCCTTACTTACCAGTCAGAGCCTGGGGCAGGTTCAGGACAACCTGGGCTCAGAGGAAGTGGGTTGAATGATGCAGACATCCAGAAAAAAATTGGGGGGCTGGGGGGTTAATTAAAAGCGAATATTGTAACAAAATCAATAAACTATGCTGTATGTAGCACCCTCCTAGGTAGGTACTAAAGGAGAGTATAATTTTTGGGTCTTTCTGCTTACCAGAGACATTGCCAGGTAAATTTAGATTACTCTCTGCTCATGGTGATTATTTTCAGCTCAGCTTGTCTGAAATCTTTGACACTGGCCCAATAGGAAGGCATATTAAACAGTGGGAGGAAACCTGACAAGTGAGAGCACAGACATTGTTACATCCCTGGTGGCTGGCAGAGGGAAGAGCCCTGATGCATGCTGGGTGGCTGTATAAATGCCAAGGGCACATGTGCTTCGGCTAGAGAGCGGGGTCCCAGAGGGAGGGGGCGGCTGCCCCTCATCTGTATAAGCTGTCATGCGACCTCAGGTAGTTGACCTGAGGGCCTGAAAGTCAGATAGGAGCTGAACCCAGATGTCCTGCAGAGCTGACTGGAAGGGGGACACTGGAAGGATCTGATTCTGCATACAGTGAGTACAGATCTGTGTCATGGGGCCTGTTATGTGAGGGCCATCCCTTCAGTGGAAGAGTTATTTGATAAGTGTTAGTCAAGGGGATGCTAGAGAGTATCCTGAAGATAAAGTAGTTGCTTCAAGTCTGCTGCTAGAGAGAGCAAGAGGACTTCATTCTTCCATACAAGTGGCAGTATGATTAAAGCAGTATGTCTGCTTCCACAAATAACCTGGTGAGACCAAGTGAGATTTGTCCTTATCTACTGTGAATAGTTCAGTTGGAGTATTCCACTTCTCCCATCCAAATTCCAGAATAAATGCAAAACTAAATACCCTGGACTGTTTATTGAATAATGAGCAAACGGGAGTAAGGATGGATGAGTGAAAAATCCCCTAGTGACTGTCTGCAAGGTAACCAGAGGGAGGCCCAAGAAGTCAACACACTGCGAACCCTATGGGGACAGTGCTTCACGTATATTTATATACTGTCATGTGCTCATGGACCATTATACTTTTTATGGTTCAATAGGTTTTGTTATACTGTATACTCCAATATACAGTAAGCGAGTATGGATATTAGCAGTTGTTTTATAAGGACTGCTTTTATGGATGTTTGTATTTACAACCACCGTAATCAGTCTAAGTGGAGAAAATAGTGCCCCATTGTTGGTGTCAATTGGAGAAATAGTGTCTTGTATCAGTGGGACGAAAAGTACCCCAAGGGCCGAAAAAAAGTGAGCATAGGGCTGCCTCCAGGGGCGGGCCACAGTTTGGAGGATCCCTGGTCTAATTTCTGGGGCACCTACTAGCAGATTATCCACATCCCAGATCCTTCAGGATTGCCTACAGGACACAGACACTGTGGGATTTTTTCTAAAACTTGCAAGATATGACAAGATTGGCAATTGTGACATATTTAAAGGAGCAGGGACACCATTTTGGATCTCCACAAATATTCTATATGACTTGGTGTGCTGGATGTGCTTCAACAACAGTTCCATGTGTTTATGTTTCATTCATGTGTGCAGCATAGCCAACAGGTATTAAAGGGTGTATTTTGCCATTGTGTACCAAAACAGCCTTGAGGCTTAACACCGATAAATCAATAAAGAGATGCCATTCTATTGGGTCATGCTTACAACCCAAAGCTGAGAGAGAACAGACCGTCAATGTCTATACAGGGAACAAGGTTGTTAATCTGTGTAAAAAACTTTTCAGTTGTTCTTGGTGTACTGGATCTGCTTCAAAACAGTTCCATTTTTTTGCATGTTTTTTTTGTATGTGTGCAGAATAGACAACAGGTATTGCATATTGCAAAAACAGAAGATTTCTATAAAATGGTAAATGATAGGTTGAATTACAGGTTATTTTTGTGATAAACAGCCAAAAATCTATAAGATACGCCAAAACTTGTTTAGTAGTCAAAGTCCTTGATGTCCAGTAGGGATGAGTTGTGTGTTTGAGTCGAACGTAAGTTAGACTCGACATCATCTGTTAGTGTGTTCACTGAACACACAAACAAATAGGGGCTCGGCAGGAAGTTTGTCTCCTGATGAGGGCCCCATAATGCACTCCGCTCTTGCAGTGCATTGATTGCTGATGATTGGTCAAAGCATGCACCTGATCTGTATGCTTTGCCAATTACAGCACAATGTACTGTGAGAGCCATGATTGGCCAAAGGCAGAGTGCCTTTGGCCAATCATGGCTTAGGGGCTAAGTCCACACCCCACACTATATAAGGCTGCTGCTTACACGGCAGCCGTGTATAGTGTGTGACAATGGAGATTAGGCAGGTAGTTAGTGGATAGTTTGTTCAGTCAGTTTAGTGCCGTCAGTGTAGTGTACAGGCATACCCCACTTTTAAAATGTATGGATATGTTGTAGTCCTGGGTCCCCTCTCGGTGCTCCCCATGTTTGGTCTCCCTGTCACTTATGGTCCGGGAGTAGTGTCATGTCAAGCTGACCAAGATTGCCTATAGACGCCAATGTTAAAGACAGGGAGCAATGCTATATCAAGCTGACCAAGATTTTCCATAGATGTTAAAGACAGGGAGCAGTGCCATGTCAGTGAGCACTGAAAGCTGAAAATTGGTCTGGGCAGGAAGGGGGTGAAAGTGCCCTGTATTTAAGTGGTTAAGGGAAACCCTATGACAGAATTAAAAAAAAAACAGCTTGGAGTCCCCCCAAAAATCAATACCAGGCCCTTTGGGTCTGGTATAGATTTTAAGGGGAACTCCACGCCAAGAAAAATGGAGTGCCCCCCCCCCCTAAAATCCATACTAGGCCCTTTGGGTCTGGTAAAGATTTTAAGGGGAACTGCATGCCAAAATTAAAAAAAATAAACATCCTGGGCCCCCCCCCCCAAAATCAATACCAGACCTTTATCCGAGCATGCCCCCCAAAGCACCTTGTCCCCATGTTTATTGGAATCTAGAAGCCCCCTTACACAAGGGGGCCCCCAGATCCAGCCCCCCCATGTTAATACCCCCCCATACCCATACCCATTCACCAAAAAGTGTAAAAAGAAAAAAACACAATGTCCCTCGATGTAAATCCATCGTCAATCACAATGCCCGCCGGACCCGAAAAATCGAAAAAAAAAGAAAGAGGCTACTCGTCGTATGCCCGCTCTTTGACTTTGACAGTTCTTTTATAGGCAAAGGGCGCAACCACCCAGCTAAGTCACCCAGTGGCACCGCCCCTTCTGACATCACACGATGTCACGTGATGTCATAAGGGGGTGGTGCCACCGGATTACGTAACCGGGTGGCCCTGCCCTTTGCCTCTAAAAGAACTGTCAAAGCCAAAGATCGGGCATACAGTGGGTAGCCTCTTAGGATGCAAATTGTTTTTTGCAATTTTCCGGGTCCCGCCGGCGTCGTGATGGACGATGGGTTTATATCGAAGGACATTATTTTTTTTCTTTTTAATATAGGACTTGTCAAAAACTGTTTCCCGTGGTCTTTACATTTTTACACTTTTTTGTTGAATAGCTACAGGTACGATGTACCCAATACCCATTCACATGGGGGGTGGGTCAGGGTCCAGGGGCCCCCTTGTTAAATTGGGCATCCAGATTTCAATAAGCCCCCCCCACCCGCAGACCCCCAACAACCCTGCCCCAAGGCACTCACCCCCCCCCCATGTTGAGGGCATGTGGCCTGGTATGGTTCAGGAGGGGGGGGGCCACTCGCTCATTCCCCCCCCCCCCTTTCCTGACCTGCCAGACTGCATGCTTGGATAAGGGTCTGGTATATAATTTGGGGTGAACCCCACCCTTTTTTTTTTTTTTTTAATTTGGTGTGGGGTTACCCGAAGGGCCTGGTATGGACTAGGGGCAGGGGTATTCCACTCTGTGTTTTTTTTTTTTTTTTTTTCATTTTTTTTTAATCTGTATTGCCAGGAGCCGGCTATACATTACAGCCACGAGCAAGTTTAAATGACATTTTTTCCTTCAGAAATGTCAGTATTGCTGCAGCAGGCTCTAAACATCTTACAGATGCATCACTTTACTTTACAGGCACCCCCCCTGGCACAATATTTAAAGGAAGTTTATTGTTTCACTTTGGGCATCATTAAAATCACTGCTCCTTTAAAAACGATTGTTTTAAAAATGTTTTTTTTTGCATTAATACATTTCTCCCAGGGCAGTACCCAGGGCTCTATACACTTTTTATGGCAATAATTTGCATTTAAGCCTTTAAAATGAGGACTTTTGCTTTTTCATGTTCGTGTCCCATAGACTTTAATAAAGTTTGCATGTTCGCTAGAACTTTTTCCCTGTTTGAGATGATCCGGTGCAGGGGTGTTTGGCCCATCCCTAATGTCCAGTGTAGTAGTAAATAGGACAAATATACTGAACAAAATTATAAAAGCAACATTTGTTTTTGCCCCCATTTTTCATGAGCTGAACCCAAAGATCTAAGAAAACCGGGATTTGTCAATGAAGAGAACACCTCTCCAAAGTGTCAGACACCATCGAATGTGAGCATTTGCCCACTCAAGTCCGATATGAACTGCAGTAAGGTCAAGACCCCGATGAGGATGATGAGCATGCAGATGAGCTTCCCTGAGATGGTTTCTGACAGTTTGTGCAGAAATTCTTTGGTTATGCAAACCGATTGTTGCAGCAGCTCTCCGGGTGGCTGGTCTCAGACGATCTTGGAGGTGAAGATGCTGGATGTGGAGTTCCTGGGCTGGCGTGGTTACACGTGGTCTGCGGTTGTGAGGCCGGTTGGATGTACTGCCAAATTCTCTGAAACACCTTTGGAGACGACTTAGGACTCTTTCACACGGCCGCTCCGATTTTTTATTCCGCTGCAGCACTATTTTTTTTTTTTTTTCACGGACACGGATGACACTTGTGTCATCCACCCTGTATGTCCGCATATCATCCCATCTGTTTGCGGATGATATACGGACATAATGTATGTCTATGGGGATTGCGGATGTCAGCGGATGACACCGCTGACATCCGATTTTGCATCCGTTCTGTTTTTTAAACTGAAGAAAAATAGGGTTCTGTTCTGCTCCAAAAAACGGAACAGAACTGAAAGGACGCAAATCCGATGTCAGCGGATGGTCATCCGCTGACATCCGCAATCCCTTTGACATGCATTATGTCCGTTTTTCATCCGCAAAAAAATGGGATGAAATAAGGACATACGGAGCGCCCGTGTGAAAGAGCCCTTATGGTAGAGAAATAACAATCGAGTCATGGGCAACAGCTCTGGTGATTCCTGCAGTCAGCATGCCAATTTCACGCTCCCTCAAAACTTGCAACATCTGTGGCATTGTGCTGTGTGATAAAACTGCACATTTTAGAGTGGCTTTTTATCGTAGCCAGCCTAAGGCACACCTGTGCAATATTCATGCTGTCTAATCAGCATTTTGATATGCCACACCTGTGAGGTGGATGGATTATCTTGGCAAAGGAGAAGTGCACACTTTCACACTGGTTTTCAGATCAGGTCTGCCTGTCAGTTTTTTTCAGGCAGACATCTCCGCTGACACCCGTTTCTATCCAATGTGGTCCGTGAAATCCAGACAGATGGAAACCCTATTTTCCATCTGTCTGGATGATCGGATAGGATTGGATGAAAATGGACAGGCGGTCCGTTTTCATCCGATCTCCTATATAGGAGAGTGGGGATCTAACAGCTCCGTCTCTGCAAAGTAAGTGGAGACGGAGCTGGCATCCACCTGCTCAGTGGGGATCGGTGGATCGATCCCCGCTGAGCAAAACGGAGTCCGCCAGGAGGAAAGCCCATGTGAAAGGACCCTAACACAAATTTATGAACAATATTTGAGAGAAATAGGCCTTTTGTATACATAGAAAAAGTCTTAGATCTTTGAGTTCAGCTCATGAAAAATGGGGGCAAAAACAAAAGTGTTGCGTTTACAATTTTGTTCAGTTAGAGTCTGTTCACACTATGGCGACACGACTTCGGGGGCGACTAGTGAAGTCGTCATGCACCGCGACTTCGGCGCGACTTGCACGGACTTCACATAATATAAGTCAATGTAAGTCGCTCCGACTTCTGTCAAAAGTAGTACAGGAACTATTTTCTAAGTCGGAGCGACTTGAGTCGCTCCTATTAGAACGGTTGCCATAGCACTGAATGGACCGCGACTTCGCGGTAGTGTGAACTGGGACTTAAACCCTCTCCATTAAATGCAAGATTAAAAAAATAAATAAATAAATAAAATTGGCAATAACAGAACAATACATTAGGTCATTGTAAACATTGTTTTTTGTTGTCATTGAAAACATTGTTTTTCTTTACAAGATAACAGAAAACAGGGAAGCTCTGGATTTTGTTTTCAAGAGAAACTTTAGTGTAAGGCTTTTGTGATGCACAAAGAAGGGGAATTTTAAGAAAAACCATCTCCAAGCGTTGCTCAACAAAAACTGTTTTCTGCATCTGACTCAACCTCCCGGACAGAAAACATTTACCCAGAAAACTTACCTACAAAAGGAACATGCGGAGGTTTGATTTTTATGTTCTGCCCGCTTAGGCCAACTGTTTGTACAACCCCTTCCTTCTTCTCCAGTTGACTGTTTAACCGTAATTTCATGCATCCTACAGAAGGCAAGGAGAAGAAAACCTGGGGCTAGGTTCACATTTCTGCAATGTAGGCACATGCACAAAATCGTGCGCTTTCCCACCTTGCACAAAAAACACACATCCCTTTTGCAGGCACATGGCAGTGCCATTCATTTTTAATGGCACCCCAATGCACATTCTGATAACATAAAAAAAAAAAAAGATGCCTGCCCCTGTTTGATGTGATTTTCCACTCATAGTGCTGCCCTAAACGTGATGCACCAAACCACACAAAAAACGTTGTGCACCGTTGAGCCTGCATTTAGGTGAATGGAGCCTTAAAGAAACAGTTTGTTTATTCTTTGTCAGTGTACCTAAAAGTAACCCCTAAAGGAGGATGGTATACTGTGACGCCATACTTTGCTATCAGCTTGCTTCTAAGTATATAAATCCAAATTGAGCCAAGTTCACAGAACACTGCCCCACCAATGAAAATACATATACTGTGTAGGAACAGATTAAATGAGGCCACCACTGGATTGCAATGGCATGCTGGGCAGCTGTCTGCTACCTTTTGTTATATATGAAAATGTGTTGCTGTGAGCAGCACAATGTGTACTCATCCCTTCCACCCTAGACCATGTCCTGCCTGGGGCCTATGCTGAAATTCAGCACTAAGACATTATTTCGCTAGAGAAACTCAATATACTGGAAAGTTGCTGATATGCTGCGCTTTCCTTGTCCTAGATGCCTAATGGATTGCTGCTTAGGTGATCAAAGAAATACGTTTATTGATTTAATTGATTGGTGCATGTATTGTTTATTTGAACATTGTAGTTTTTAATTGATTGGGGCATGGTATGCAGTGGTTGAATGAGTTTGCAGTGCTGAAAGTTCGTTCCAAGAAAATATACTTACCTTACTTCCTCTTCCTCCCCTCGGTGGCCACGGCGAGTCATCACTTCCTGGCTTGCAATGATTCCTGGGAGCGGAACGTCATCGCTCCCAGCAATCAATGCGCCTGCACCGGCCCCGACGTCAGTTCCGGTGCAGGCGCCGTCATACCTTGCTAAACAGCTTCAGGGATGACGCTGCAGACCCGGAAGTGACGGCGGGGCCGGCGCAGTGCATCGTGGGACGGAAGAGGACGGAAGAGGACGCAGAAGAGGATCGCGCTGGCTTCAAGCTGCCCACACCTGAGATGGCGGCGCTGGAGAAGACATTTTCAAGGTAAGTATTTCTTCTTGCAGGTAAGTGCAACCCGGGACAGTTCAGAGGCTATCCATTGTGGAATGCACTAGCGCTGACTGTCCCGGGGGTATTTTTATGTTTTTTAGGTGGAACTCCGCTTTAAGGACCAGGCCTATTTCTGACATTTGTTGTTTACAAGTTAACATTATATTTTTTTTTAGCATTATATATTTATTTTTTACATGTTGACATTCATGGTTCCCTCAATAAACTGTAGCTCCCCAGTGCCAGGCGCACCCATGCAGCCCACCACCATGCTTGATTGTAGGCAAGACACACTTGTCTTTATAATCCTCACCTGGTTGCTGCCACACACGCTTGACACCATCTCAACCAAATAAGTTTATCTTGGTCTCCTCAGACCACAGGACATGGTTACAGTAATCCATGTCCTTAGTCTGCTTGTCTTCAGCAAATTGTTTGTTCTTGTGCATCATCTTTCGAAAAGGCTTCCTTTTGGGGCGACAGCCATGCAGACCAATCTGATGCAGTGTGCGGCGTATGGTCTGTGCACTGACAGGCTGACCCCCCACCCCTCCAACCTATGCAGCAATGCTGGCAGCACTCATACGTCTATTTCCCAAAGACAACCTCTGGATATGATGCTGAGCACGTGCACTCAACTTCTTTGGTCGACCATGGCGAGGCCTGTTCTGAGTAGAACTTGTCCTATTAAACCACTGTATGGTTTTGGCCACAATGCTGCAGCTCAGTTTCAGGGTCTTGACAATCCTCTTATAGCCTAGGCCATCTTTATGTAAAGCAACAATTCTTTTTTTCAGATCCTCAAAGAGTTCTTTGCCATGAGGCGTCATGTTGAACTTCCAGTGACCAGTATGAGAGAGTGAGAGCGATAACACCAAATTTAACACACCTGTTCCCCACATGACACTGGGGAGGGAAAATGGCTAATTAGGCCCAATTTGGATATTTTCACTTAGGGGTGTACTCACTTTTGTTGCCAGCTGTTTAGACATTAATGGCTGTGTGTTGAGTTATTTTGAAGGGACAGCACATTTACACTGTTATACAAGCTGTATACTCATTACTTTACATTGTAGCAAAGTGTAATTTCTTCAGTGTTGTCACATGAAAAGATATAATAAAATATTTACAAAAATGTGAGGGGTGTACTCACTTTTGTGAGATACTGTATTTCTTATGTAGCATGTTTTTTAGGCTTTGAGCCTAAGGTGGGTCTGCCGGTCTTTACCGGTAACACTCTCAGCCCATTTGAGCTGTAAACCTAGACAATAATCATTCCGGCATCTTTGGTTTGTTTGTTTTTTTGTATTAAGGGGATGGCAGAAGGGAATGAGTGGGATGCTCCTCTGGCTCAACTAGGTACAATTTTGGGACTCTTCTAGAACAATGCCTGTTAGCGCTGTCTTGACGCCAGCCGACGCTAGCCAAAGCTTCCTGACGCTTGAATATACTGTATCACTGAAAACTGTGCTGGAACCTCGACTTTAATTCAGAAGATCCAGGACTGTAGAATACTTGACTCCTGACACTGCTTTGCCCAAAAGTCACTGAACAGCTCCCTCCAGCTCTGTACTAGCTTGAGGTAGCTCTTTGTAAATTCCTGTGCCGCTGCAACTCTCAACCTGTACACTCCACACTGTACACTGACTCTTCAGGGCCCAAACTGCAGGCGCCCCCTTTAACACTTTCAGTGTCCTCAACCTAGGTACCCCCTCTAACACTTCAGGGTCCTCAGACCGGGCACCCCCTTTACAGCTAGCTGACTTTTGGATCCCAGAACCTTCTCCGGAATGGTCCCCTCTGACACTAAGTAGACCCCCAGGGGTAATCCACAGTACTCACGACCTATGTAGGCTTTCCTGGAACTGGACCCCTCTCTCTCTCCACTGGTTCTCGGCACACCGGATCCCCTCAGCTCAACTCAGCACCCTCTGGATTCTCAGGCAGCACCCAGAGACATCTGCTTCCTCTAATAGGAGGAGAGACAGCCGTACTCTCCCTCCTGGGACTCTGCTCCCGCCAAAGGTGCTGAGTCATGCACTCCCCTCAGACTTATACCCACTCCCAGAATACTCTGCGGGCTGTGGCAGAATCTGCCTTCTGGGGTAGTTACAGGCCTGAATGTGTCCCTGATTTGGTTTCCTCCACTGCCCTATGAGAAACCTCTCACAGAGCCAGTGGGAAGACTCCCCTCTCAGCAGACACACCTGAAAGCCATGACACCCTGACCAAAAAGAAATCATGGCCCTGCTGTTAGGCAGACAAGGCCCACTATGCATTTACCTAGATCCTACCTGTAGGGTGCTACACTTAATTTATTTTGATATTTTTGATATAGTAAAGAAGTAGCTCAGGAACAGGACTTGGGAGGGAAAGAAATTAGAATAAACAGGCACGCACACATAAAATTGACTCTCACAGTGACACTGCAGCAGCACAGATGATGATGACTCCTCACCGACACAAAACGTCCCCTCCTAAGTCATAGTATTCATTCAGTCATAATATTCCACGCTAGGTGGTCACTTCAGTCCACTCCAGTGCAAACAGCTCCCACTCCCTTGCTGTAGCAGGCACTCAAATGGTCACAGCCATATTTTTTTACTGCCAACCATTTCCTGTTACTGGCAGGAGAAAAGTACCCTTTTTTTACTGGCTGCCAGTAAAAATACTGATGGTTGGCAACACTGGTGCCCCGCCACGTGCAATAGTTCCTCCTGCTGACTTCTACACCCTTTAGCAGTGGTCTCCAAACTGCAGCCCTTTACTTGCTTTTATCTGGCCCTTGGGGCACTATTTTATTTACTGACACCCAAGAAGGTTACAGTTCCTCTTAAAGACACCAACGATGGGGTGCAATTCCTACCAATGACAACAAGGATGGGACACAATGACATCAATGATGGAGCACAATTCCTCCCAATGACACCAACAATGGGGCAACATTCCTCTCAATGACATCAAGGGTGGGGCATAGTTCCTCCCAATAACACCAACAATGGGGCACAATTCCTCCCACTGACACCAATGATGGGGGATTGTTTACTCCCACTGATGCTAGGACATTTTGTCCTCCCGATGGCCAGAGACCGGCCCTCCTGAAGGACAGTAAACTGGCCCTTTGTTTAGAAAGTTTGGAGAACCCTGTCCTATAGTCACAATGCGGACAAAATGCCAGAGACACAGTTACCATGTCACAAACACATTCTTCTTGCACTGACTACATTAATGTGGATAACTCCTCAGCCCATTTATCAATGTGCTAGGCCAACCTACGATTAATTTCAATTAGAGAAATCGTACAGGTCTTTCCTACTGATCTCTTTGCATTTGTATGTTAATGATTTCCAGCATGTAATATGCCTGTAGATGATTGCAATTTATAATGCAAGTTTGAGTAAACAAAGTCTCAACCCAGCACAACCCAGTCAGCTACTTGCTTTTATATTATACCCTGTGCTTCAGCTCCATTTCAGTAAAATATTGATTGTGTGGGCTGTAAAATGTTGATTGACTACCTCTCGTTATCTGTTTAATGACAAGCAGAGATAAGCAGGTGCCCTTTGTTACTGTGCCCAAAACTCAGAAAATAGTGGCTATGCATGTAGGATGAACAACAAATCTTCCATGATTCTGAAACAAAAGATCATTAGGCCTATGGGGACAATTTATTATTATTGCCCTGTAAAAGCACATTAAAGGGAAACGTGTACTGTGTTTGCTGTGACCGCATACTATAAGGTACTGCTGCATTGTTTACTTTCTTTATGTGACTTATACATTTTACATGCAAGCCCTTTCAAATTTTTTGCCATTGTATTGAAAATAGAAAGTTGCAGAGCCACCACTGATTAGAGATCTCAATGGCTCAGTGCCATCACTCTACCATTGCTTAAAAACTGTTGTGATAAGATATCAGTAACACAGGGAATGCATCATTTCTCTGAGCTGGCTGATTGATTCATCTATTTGCATTCTGAGGAGGAGCAGTAACCCCTTCAATGACATTTCTGAAACTACTACAACCGAAGCAGTCAAAGGCTTAAAGTGTATTTCCGCTTTTGTAGCCACATTTGGAAAACACCTACTTTATATTTGTTATATGTCCCTATTCACATAACATAACTTAAAAAAAAAAAATCAAAAATTGCAACCAACCTTTTTAGTTGCTCTATTTTGGACCCTCCAACAGAGAAAATTCCTACATAGTTCTTTTTGCTTATGAGGATGCTGGACAGCTGTGTTTAATAAACCCTGTCTGTACTGTACAGGCAGATCTTCATTATCAACAGTAACTAGATTTGAACACACTATATCCTAACAAAGGGTTAAAGGTTAAAAAGATGGGCTATTTGCCTTGTATGTAAATGAGGACAAACTTGGGACAGGCTCACTCTAAAATTGTTCATAGAAACCTTGCAGTCAGCCATGACACCGCCTCCTGGGAAACACCTACAAAGTAAGAAATCTAAAAAAAATGTTTAGATCCCATGCCACCCATGGCTTTCTAAATGATCTCTATGCTGATGACACCCAAATCTATCTCTCAACTCACTCCATCAGTCTCCTCACGCATCACCAACTTACTAACAGACATATAAGCCTGGATGTCACATCGCTTTCTTAAACTCAACCTATCTAAAACCGAGCTCATGAGATTTACCTCCCTCGCGTTCCTCTTCCTAATTTCTCTGTCAACATCAATGGCTCAACTATCAACCAGGTATAATCCTGGACTCTGAACTATCTTTTCCACCCCACATCCAGTTGCTGTCCAAAGCTTGCCGCCTCAACCTCCGCAACATCTCCTTGATATGCCCCTTCCTAACAAACGACACAACAAAGGTTCTTATCCATCTTGATCATCTTTCGTCTCAATTACTACAACTCCCTCCTCATTGGCTTACCTTTAAATAGGATATCCACCCTTCAGTCCATCATGAACGCTGCTGCCAGGTTCATTCACCTTACAAACCGCTCGGTGTGTGCTACCCCTCTTTGCCAATCCCTCCAATGGCTGCCACTCAACCTACAAATGAAATTTTAGATACTAAACATAACTTACAAAGCCATCCATAACCTGGCCCCAAGCTACATCTCTAACCTGGTCTCAAAATACCAACCAAATCGTTCTCTTCGTTCCTCCCAGGACCTCCTGCTCTCTAGCTCCTTTGTCACCTGTCACCTCTTCCCATGCATGCCTCTAGGACTTCTCCTGAGCCTCTCCCATCCTCTGGAATGCTCTACCCCAATCTGTCCCACTATCTCCCACTTTGTCTACTTTCAGACGATCCCTGAAAACGCATCTCTTCAGAGAAGCCTATCGGGCCCCCACCTAACAACTGTAAATGTATTTTCTCCATCAGCACACCCCCCACAATTATTACCTCCTATATCTCTTGACTCTCCCTCTTAGATTGTAAGCTCTAATGAGCAGGGTCCTCTGATTCCTACTGTAATAAAGTGTATTGTAGTTGTACTGTCTACCCTCAAGTTGTAAAGCGCTGCATAAACTGTCGGCACTATCTAAATTGTGTATAATAATAATAATAATAATAGATCCCACCACCATTAACACAAGATCTTATACTCATTTCAGCAATGTTAGGTTATTTACAGAGGCGTAACTAGAACCTTCAGGGCCCCAGTGCAAGAATCCATGAAGGGCCCCCCGGACCCCTGGCCGGGGTCCTTCCCTTTAAGCCTGGGGCTCTTCCCACTGATCCTTGGGCCCTTTACTCTCGTCGCGGGGCCCTTTATTATGGTCCCACAGCAGGACCCTTTCACAAGTTCTGCAGTGGGCCCCCTTCTTCCATCTTGGGGCCTCCCCAAGGAGGTGGAATGCCAGGGCCTGGTTGCAAGTGAGACCTTTGCGATCCTGGAAGTTCACCCACTGGAGTCAGTAGTTTTTATTTTTAGGTATTTTAATTGTATTATTTTTTATCATTTCATTTTATTTTTTTTTACAATGTCACTGAGTAGGTCCATTCAGAAAAGGAAGGAACTGGTAAATTACATATTTACCGACCCCTTCCTGGTTCTCTATTGTGACACACCCCCTGCAGCAGCCAGCAGGAGAGGGGGGTATGGGGGGGGCAGCACAGTAGGGGGGGGGGGGGGCTAGGGGAGCACACAGGGGCCCAGAGACAGCAGAACACAAGTGAACTGGATAGGAGGAGTGGTGGGGGCAGCATACAGTGGAACCAATCTCCTCCATTTTCCTCCTGCAGCTACAGGAGGAAAAAGGAGGATAGTGATTTTTCTACATGCTGTTCCCGCCGGCCCTCCTATCCAAATGTGCAGGGGACCCCGCACAGGCCCCCTGGAGCATGGGGCCCGGTTGCAATTGCAACCCCTGCAGCCCCTGTAGTTATGCCCCTGGTTATTTATTATTTTTCATATAAGAAATGTAGATCTTTTCATATTTACGTCATTGCAAATTGGAAACTATATCAAGATGGATCTCATTTTGTCTACACAAATGGGGCAATCAATACAGTATTTAGGGCACAAAATAAAAAATCCCTCTTCTCTTCTGTAACCAGAATAAAAGTGTTTGTTTCTCAACTGTTTTGCAATACCAGAGAAAGAATGAAGCAAGAACTGGTACAAAGTTGTACCATCACTTTGAGACTATTGACCTTTGTGATCTTTCATTGAATCTCGCCAGCCATGTTTTGTGAGACCACCCATTGTTTTCACCTCATCACGTTGTTTCCACAAAGTGTGAACATTCCATTTTTATCCCTGCATGCCTCTGTCTCAATTTTCCCAATGGAAGAATGTGACTAATTTATCACATACCTCTGCTGTAGAAAAACATCAGCCTTATGACCAGAGCTGGCCAAATGATGTCAAATGGGACAAAGGTGAAAATTAGGCCAACAAAAAAAACGACTCTCAGTTTTGTCTAATGTTTTCTTAGACAACAAATTTTATTTTTATCTGGTAATTAGATTTAAGTGGTGGTGTCCTATAAAAACAGTTCATGGATGCTTCGAAAACACTAGAAGCACGAAATGATTATTTGTAAAGATAAGGTGCACTAAACTCATATAAAGTGTTCCCTGAATTAGGGAAACAAATCACAAACGTGATTAACAAATATAGTGGTATAAAAAGATATTCAAAGTAAGTACTATACAAACAAATATTATTACATGTGCTCTAATATATCAAATGAACATCAAAGTGAATAAAACACTCTTCAATATAATAGTGCAGAAAAAATTATAGAAAAAGTTGGCAAAGAATGTATAAAGTCCAATCCAAATAGTCCAAGTGGTATAGTGATTAAAATAAACTCCTTGGTGAAAACTCCACAGCAAATCAAAGTGCAGGTGTTCCCATCACCAACTCTGGATTGGCTCCTTACCGGAAAGATGGATAAGTAAGGGCGTAATATAGCACAAATCTAGGTATAGAAAAACCACAGTGGATCCCTGAGACCACGCTAAATGAGAGGATGTGCCTCTTACCAGAATGATTCTTGGGTGTAGGCATAAACATACACTTCACAGGGGTGGTGGGTGTCCTTTCTATGATCCCTAGGTCTGGATATGGCTCCTCCAAGGTCCGGACTTATCTCACAGTGCCCCAGAAATAACAAAACCGCACAATGGTGTAATACCTCACAGACTGTTTTAATATTAAATAAGGTTACACTTACATAAACGGCTTGTATTCGGGGCAAGTAGTGCGGTAAAGGAGAGAACGAAGCCGTGGCCGCCTGCAGTGCGGTCCGCGGCGATGTGTGATGACGTTGCGGCGCTCCTTTCTGACGCGTTTCCTGCCAAGAGGTCGTCTACGGAGATAGGAGATGCGCCGCAACGTCATCTCCGCCCTTATATGCTGGAGGAGTGGAGCCCAGCATCCAGTGTCTGCAGAGAATGTCTAGCAACTTGCTGAAAACAGGAAGTGCGGTCTCTTGAGTACGATCTACACAAATGATCGGTCATAAAGACGGCATTCTTCTTTTATTCAAAAAACATACTGCACCAACGGGCCTGGTTGGTGCAGTATGTTTTTATATCATAGAAGGGACACCCACCACCCCTGTGAAGTGTATGTTTATGCCTACACCCAAGAATCATTCTGGTAAGAGGCACATCCTCTCATTTAGCGTGGTCTCAGGGATCCACTGTGGTTTTTCTATACCTGGATTTGTGCTATATTACGCCCTTACTTATCCATCTTTCCGGTAAGGAGCCAATCCAGAGTTGGTGATGGGAACACCTGCACTTTGATTTGCTGTGGAGTTTTCACCAAGGAGTTTATTTTAATCACTATACCACTTGGACTATTTGGATTGGACTTTATACATTCTTTGCCAACTTTTTCTATAATTTTTTCTGCACTATTATATTGAAGAGTGTTTTATTCACTTTGATGTTCATTTGATATATTAGAGCACATGTAATAATATTTGTTGGTATAGTACTTACTTTGAATATCTTTTTATACCACTATATTTGTTAATCACGTTTGTGATTTGTTTCCCTAATTCAGGGAACACTTTATATGAGTTTAGCGCACCTTATCTTTACAAATTTACCACTATTATTATTTAGGTTGCAGCTTCACCATATAGTATCCTGCGCACTTTCCACATACACGAAATGATTATGGCATATAAAATAATTTCCTTAAAGTGTATGTAAATTTTAACAATACATTTTTCTTATTTGCTCTCTTTAGGTCTGTTAAATATACCATTGATAGCGTTTTATTACATTTGGTCATCAAGTAAAAAAAATAGCTGTTCATCCAGCCATAAATCCTGTCTCTCCTCTGGACTGTAATCAGTTAGCACTGCTCCCTGCTTTCTCTGTGCAATACAAAACACCTCCCCCTTACGGAGAAGAAAAGGTGGAATAATGTAGTCCATACACTGCATTCACACCTCAGCAGAATGTATTTCTGGTGATTTTGAAGAGTTTTTTTTCTTCAGCCATTTTGTAGGTGTTTTTCAGGTGTATTACAGGCATTTTAACCGCTTTCATACTGCACAAATTCCTCTCCTACATGTAAAAATCATAATTTTTTTGCTAAAAAAACACTCAGAACCCCCAAACATATATATATATATATAAATTTTTTTTAAAACAGACCCTAGGGAACAAAATGGCAGTCGTTGCGATTTTTTTATGTCGCACGGTATTTGAGCAGAAATTTTTTAAACACGACTTGTTTGGAAAAAGAACACTTTAATGAATTAAAAAATTAAACAAAACAGTAAAGTTAGCCCATTTTTTTTGTATAATGTGAAAGATGATGTTTATGCTGAGTAATTACATACCTAACATGTCACGCTTTAAAATTGCCCACATTCGTGGAATGGCGCCAAACTTCGGTACTTACAAATCTCCAAAGGCTAAGCTTTAAAACATTTTACAGGTTACCAGTTTAGAGTTGTAGAAGAGGTCCTGTACTAGAATTATTTTTCACGCTTTAACGTTCGCGGTGATGCCTCACATGTATGGTTTGAACGTTGTGACCTATGTATGCGTTCGCTTCTGCGTATTGTTTATTTTATCTACATTTTTGTATTTTTACACTTTCCCCTTAGTGTCGGTTCACACTATGGGGATCCGACTTATGGGGCGACCTGTAAAGTCGCGTGCACCGTGACTTCGGCGTGACTTGCACGGACTTCACATAATGGAAGTCAATGCAAGTCGCTCCGATGTGGCACCAAAGTAGTACAAGAACTATTTTCTAAGTTGGAGTGACTTGAGTCGCTCCTATTAGAACAGTTCCCGTAGCACAGAATGGACCGCAACTTGTCAGGCTGACCAGTCGCCTGACAAGTCGCGGTAGTGTGAACCGGGACTTTTATTCTTATTACAAGGAATTTAAACATACCTTGTAATAGGAATAGGGCATGACAGGTCCTTTTTGGAGAGATCTAGGGTCGATCTCAGGCTTTGAAGCCGAACACAGGACAGTTTACAACTGCCAGGGCTGGGCATGACATCATAACGTCATGCCCGGATTTCGAGAGTGATAGAGATGACTGGGGATGATCTGGTCCTCAGTCAGTTCTATGGTAAACTTCTGCCACCGGCGGTTTCTTTCTCTGGCTAATCGATTGCACAGGCAAGCTGGTAGAACCAACATTCTAACATGATAACGACCCCAAACATACCTCCAAGATGACCAATGCCTGGCTATTGAAGCTGAGAGTAAAGGTGATGGAATGGCCAAGCATGTCTCCAGACCTAAACACTATTGAGCATCTGTGGGGCATCCTTAAATGGAAGGTGGAGGAGCGCAAGTTCTCTAACATTTAGCTCAGTAATGTCATCATGGAGGAGTGGAAGAAGACCCAGTGGAAACCTGTGAAGCTCTGGTGAACTCCATGCCCAAGAATGTTAAGGCAGTGCTGGAAAATAATGGTGGCCACACAAAATATTGACACTATGGGCCCAATTTGGTCATTTGCAATTAGGGGTGTACTGACTTTTGTTGCCAGCGGTTTAGACATTAATGACTGTGTGTTGAGTTATTTTGAGGGGGACAGAAAATTTACACTGTTATACAAGCTTTACACTCACTACTTTACATTGTAGCAAAGTGTCATTTCTTCAGTGTTGTCACATGAAAAGATATAATAAAATATTTACAAAAATGTGAGGGGTGTACTCACTTTTGTGAGATACTGTATAACTATATACAGCATATAGTTCTAAGGGTAGCCACGACACTTTATGCTTGAAGTAAATGGCCAGGTGCTCAATCCATATAAACGGGTTTAGGGTTCTCATGGGTCTTGCAAAGGAGGAAGATCAAAAACAGCAGTGTTTTTATTGTCAACATTTAGATGAAGCTCAGTCCATCTTTCTCAAGACGCTACAACATGGAAGTAAACAGACTAATAAACCCAACTCTACTTTAGAGTGTCACTCCAACTTTGTAACACTGTCAAGCAGCGTAACAAACTAAGAGCAATGCAATGAGGATTAGTTTATGATCATCTACAGCAGGTGTGTCCAACCTGCGGGCCAAGGGCCAAGGGCCACATGCAGCCCAAGACTGCAATGAATGCAGCCCAACACAAAATTGTAAACTTAAAAATGTTGATTTTTAAAAAAAAAAAAAAACTTTTTTGTAAAAATGCGTTTACACATTTGGCCGAAGAGAAATTAGACAGTGTCTCTTTACTGGACTTTTAAAAGTTTTATTTTCCCAAACAAAAATATCCCACTCTTCACAATCACACCTTATTCATGCCATCAGTTTTCGGCAGCACCTATGTTTGTGAGCAACTATTTTCAAGAATGAATCACATAACGGGCAAAATTAGAAAAAAAATTCTGATGAGCACCTTGAGAATTAATCGAGGATAGCTATACAACATCCATCGAACCAGATATTGATGCCCTAGTTTATCAAAAACAGTGTCAAATATCACACTGGTATTATGTGACCCTCTATTACTTATATAATAAAAAATATTACAAATCTATAGCAGTGATCGTTAACTTGTGATCTGTCTGACTTTTCCTGCTTATTAGCTATCCTTATTGTTAGTGTATTTTATGTGTGGCCCAAGGCCAGTCCTCTTCTTCTAATGTGGTCAGGAAGGTCAAAAGGTTGGACACCCCATCTATGGTTAATTGTGGAAAATTCACAAAGACGTACTGTAATATTAACCACTTCTGGACAGGATATTTTCCCCCTTAATGACCAGACCATTTTTTGTGATTTGGCACTACGTTATTTTAACAGACAATTGCGCGGTCGTGCGACACTGTACCCAAATAAAATTGATGCCCTTTTTTTCCCACAAATAGAGCTTTCTTTTGGTGGTATTTGATTACCTGTGTGATTTTATTTTTCGTGCTATAAACAAAAAAATAACGACAATTCTGAGAAAAATATATATATTTTTCACTTTCTGCTATATAACATTCCCCCCAAAAAATTTCAAAATCTAACTTTTTTTCATCATTTTAGGCCAATTTGTATTCTGCTACATATTTTTGGTAAAAAAAAATCCCAATAAGCATATTTTGATTGGTTTGCGCAAAAGTTACCATGTCTACAAACTAAGGGAAAGATTTATGTCATTTTTATTTATTTTATTTTTTTTACTAGTAATGGCGGCAATCAGCGATTATTAGCGGGACTGCGACATTGCGACGGATGGATTGAATGCCTAACTGACATTTTAGACACTTTTGGGGGGACCAGTGACATTACTACAGTAATCAGTGTTAAAAATATACACTGTTAAAGTACTAATGACACTGGCAGGGAAGGGGTTAACCCAGGGATGATCAAAAGGGTTAAGTGTGAGCCTAGGGAGTGTTTTCTAACTGTGGGGGGATGCATTGATACCAGAGAGAACAACGGTCTGCTGTGTTTACAACAGCAGACCTCTGTTCTCACTTCACGGGGAACGATCGCGGGTGCCTGGCAGGTGGATCGGCTTCCCCGCTGGCAAATGGGCGCGGGCGCCGTCGGAGGCACGGACCGCTGTACAGGTACAGCGATTTGCGGCAACCTGCCTCCGTATAACTGCGGTGGCTGGTCGGCAAATGGTTAAACCCAACATTTCATATTCCTGATATATGCCTGCTGTACCATGTCTTTTACTCCCTGACAGAACAGAGGTCTTCCTTGTTTACATAGACAGATCGTCGTTCTGCCTTTCCTCCGAACGATCGGCGGATCCCGGCGGCCATCGCTGATTAGCTCCCGCTGTGTCCGATCACACACCCCCTACATCGTGTGCACAAAATCACGTACATGTACCTGATTTTGACACTGGCAGGGGTTAACACCAGGGGCAGTCAAGGGGATAAGTGTGCTCCTAGGGAGTGCTTTCTAACTGTGGGGGAGTGAATGCACTAGAGGAAAAGAGAGATCTGTGTTTCAGCTTAGCTGAAACATAAGAACTCTCTTTTACTCCCTGATAGAACAGCGGTCTTCCTTGTTTACATAGGCAGACCGCCGTTCTGCCTTTCCGGAGTCTAAATGATCGGTGGGTCCCAGTGGCCATCGCGGGTGCCGGACCCGCTGATTGGCTTCCGCTGTGTTCAATCACAGCAGGAGCGGCGAGCACACACCCCCTACATTGCGTGCACAAAATCACATACATGTACCTGATTTTGCGCAGCCGGGTTGCCCTGCCGCAGTATACATGCCGTGGGCGTTCCGGAACTGGTTGAAAGGGCAGTACTGGGGGGTGGGTAGGAGATGGAACCAAGGAGTGGTAGGAGTGGAAAAAAAGGGGTGCCATGGAAAGGGGGAATTCCTGCACCTATTCTCTGAGGAAAAAAAGCCCTGCATAGTCGAGTAGGAATTCTGATGTTAATGGTGGCCTTTGGGGTAAAATAAAAGGTAAAATAAGGTAAAGCCAGCGTTGCAATGACTAGTAAAACCTCATGCAAATATTATTTGTAAGCTGAAAGAGAATGCTTTAATCATGAAATCTTGGCTGGTAAGCAAATGAGTAGCTGTGGAGGCCTGGGTCTCTGAAATGGGAATGACTGAACAGATAAGAATTAAAAAAAACACATATTGGTTTAAAAACAATCATGGATCAGGATAATGGCTGAATGATGAAAGTATACACAATCAGCAAATTGAAAGACTGTCAGGACAAACAACATCCCTCTCCCTGTCTAATGTAGCCTTTACTTCTCTTTATCTTCTGCACCACATCCTGCTTTTAAATAAATACAGCTCATGCTTTTTGTGTTCTGAACTTTTTATACTGATGTTTCTCGAAACTCTGTGTCACGCACAAGTGACTGTTCTGTACTTTTATTTCCACATTATGTTTCATTTCTTTATTATTCACCGCTACAAGCGTTATGGTATTTCAGTCATACGGAAGTATGCTTATTAATTAAAATTTTTTTTTTGCACTTTCTACTTGATTTGACATATAAAAATTACTCTACATTTTCATTTCTCTTTTTGCTGTGTTTGTCTCACACATGAGAGGTGTTGGCTGTCCTGTGCAGATCTAGCATTCTCATATGTTGCTGTATAGTAAGGATAAAGACACACGTTTGATTTCTATTAGCTTGTTTACACTTACAAAATGGCTTGCGATTAATCACTAAGGATAGTTATTTATCGCTAAACAGATGTGACAAATAGCTCCCTACTTGAATGCTACACAATTTGTTTTAAAAATGTAACAGAGCTCAAATACCCAGCCTAGGTATCTCCGCTGTATAATCCTTGAAGCTGAGGAAATACTAAAATATACAAGGCAAAATCCCCCCAGTAACTGGACGACACACAGTTCTGGGAGTCAACTAGAATGAACTGTTTATTGAAACACAGGCACAAAGAGATATACACTTTGGGACAATCCCCCTCCCCCTTAGCAGCCAATCCACATACACATATACATCCCATAATAAGTTGATCTTAAGGCAGACAGAAATAATAGAACAATGGAATGCAGGTACTTAACAATAACAAACCCCACCCCACCGCACTATAGCAAGGGTCTTTGAGACACTCCTGCAATACTCTAGCAATTCGAAAAGTCAAACTGCTCATCCTCACATATTTCCTGAGGGACACTGCTCAGAAATATTATTGTCAACACAAACCACACATATAGAACCCAGGATAACCGGTGTAACATGAAAGGCTGAGTCCAGTGTGGTTGCACTCACAGTGTCCATTCTGCTACAGTTATCTATCGCTAAACAGATGTGACAAATAGCTCCCTACTTGAATGCAACACAATGTTTTTTTAAAGACACTTTAAAGCGAAGTTCCAGTAATTTTTGTGTTTATTAACCCACTTAACCACTTTACGACCTCCCGCCAAAGTTATACTGCAGCAGACAGCCGCTCCTGTGCAAACCGCTGTAGGCATACGTCGGAGGAGAAGCCAATGCATGGGGCAGGCGACACCTGCGATCGTTCCCCGCTGAGAGAGAAGAACGGGCAGCTGTTGTAAACACAGCTGAAGGTTCTTCTCCCTGGAATGATCATAGAGCCCCTGTGATCCTCCTATATAGGATCGCAGGTCTCTATGGTAATTTCACAAGCCACGCCCCCCACAGTTAGAATCACTCCCCTAGGCCCACATTTAACCCCTTGATCACCCACAATGTTAACCCCTTCCCTGCCAGTGTCATTATTACGGTAACAGTGCATATTTTTAGCACTGATTACTGTAATAATGTCACTGGTCTCCCCAAAAGTGTCAGAAAATGTCAGTCAGGGGTCTGATCTGTCCGCCGCAATGTCGCAGTCCCACAAAAAATCGCAGATTGCCGTCATTACTAGTAAAAAAACAATAAAAATGACATAAATCTTTCCCGTAGTTAGTAGACGCGATAACTTCTGCGCAGACCAATCACAATACACTTATTGCAATTAATTTTACCAAAAATATGTAGCAGAAAACAAATTGGCATAAAATGATGAAAAATTATGATTTTTACATTTATTTTTTTGGGAATGTTATAGAACAGAATGTGAAAAATATTGTTTTCATTTTTGAGAATTGTCGCTCTTTTTTTGTTTATATCGCAAAAAATAAAAATCGCACAGGTGATCAAATACCACCAAAAGAAAGCTCTATTTGTGAGAAAAAAAGGACATCAATTTGATTTAGGTACGGTGTCGCACGACCACGCAATTGTCCGTTAAAGTAACGCAGTGCCGATTTGCAAAATATGGCCTGGTCATTAAGGGGGAAAATCTTCCAGTCCAGAAGTGGTTAAAGGGTAATTCCACTTTCATGGAGAAAGAAAAGAGCAAACAAAGACAAAACAATATAGCGTATACAATTGTAACACAAATTATATTGTAATTGGATGTTATTAAAAATTACCTTTCCTTTTCAATCTGCAGCTGTTGTAATTTTCTGAAAATGCAATGCAATATGGCTGCCTGGAGCCAGTGGTGTACCTAGAGCATTTGGCACCCGGGGCGGATCCTATATCTGGCACCCCCCCCCCCCTCACCCGACTCTAAAATGTAAAAACACCCACAAAAAAATGTAATGTTTTCAAGAATATTTTTTGCACAAATTTCACAGCCCCCCATCACAGTGCCCCTTGCAGTCTGCCCTCCGTCTCTCTAATCACAGTTCCCCCTTTTGCACTCTCTGCCTCCCCTGCACAGTCCTACCTTCAGCATAGATAGATAGCTAATATTAGCAATGTGTTTAAGTTTGAGTAAGAGATTGGAGACTTGCTAAAGGAGATATTCAGAGACTACAGACATGATACAGGAGATGGTCAGAGACTAAAGACATGATACAGGAGATGGTCAGAGACTACAGTCATGATACAGGAGATGGTCAGAGACTGCAGACAGGATACAGGAGATGCTCAGAGACTGCAGACATGATACAGTAGATGGTCAGAGACTGAGGACATGATAGCGTAGATGGTCAGAGACTGCAGACGTGATACAGGAGATGGTCAGATACTGCAGACATGATACAGAAGATGGCCAGAGACTGCAGACATGATACAGGAGACGCTCAGAGACTGCAGACATGATACAGGAGATGGTCAGAGACTGCAGACATGATACAGGAGATGGTCAGAGACTGAGGACATGATACAGTAGATGATCAGAGACTGAAGACATGATACAGTAGATGGTCAGAGACTACAGACATGATACAGGAGATGGTCAGAGACTGCAGACATGATACAGGAGATGGTCAGAGACTGCGAACATGATACAGGAGATGGTCAGAGACTGAGGACATGATACAGTAGATGGTCAGAGACTACAGACATGATACAGGAGATGCTCAGAGACTGCAGACATGATACAGGAGATGGTCAGAGACTGAGGACATGATACAGAAGATGGTCAGAGACTGCAGACATGATACAGGAGATGCTCAGAGACTGCAGACATGATACAGGAGATGGTCAGAGACTGCAGACATGATACAGGAGATGGTCAGAGACTGAGGACATGATACAGTAGATGATCAGAGACTGAAGACATGATACAGTAGATGGTCAGAGACTACAGACATGATACAGGAGATGGTCAGAGAATGCAGACATGATACAGGAGATGGTCAGAGACTGCGGACATGATACAGGAGATGGTCAGAGACTGAGGACATGATACAGTAGATGGTCAGAGACTACAGACATGATACAGGAGATGCTCAGAGACTGAGGACATGATAGAAGATAGAAGAGCACTAGGGGGGCCGGAGAGCACAGACGAAGCAGAGAGCACTGGAGGTGCTGAAGGGCACGGTGGGGGGGGGGGACTGGAGAGAATTAAGAGGGGCATTGTAGGGGGGTTGGAAGGTGCAGGGGGTGGATTGCACTGGGGGGACAGGGAGCACTTGGGGGGCGAGCAGGGAAAACCAGGGGGTGGAGAGCACTGGGGGGGGGACAGGGAGCACTTAGGGGGTGGGCAGGGAAAATCAGGGGGGTGGAGAGCACTGGGGGGGACAGGGAGCACTTGGGGGGCAGGCAGGGAAAATCAGGGGGGTGGAGAGCACTGGGGGGACAGGGAGCACTTGGGGGGGGTGGGCAGGGAAAATCAGGGGGGTGGAGAGCACTGGGGGGGACAGGGAGCACTTGGGGGGCGGGCAGGGAAAACCAGGGGGGTGGAGAGCACTGGGGGGGGACAGGGAGCACTTGGGGGGCGGTCAGGGAAAACCAGGGGGGTGGAGAGCACTGGGGGGGGGCAGGGAGCACTTGGGGGGCGGGCAGGGAAAACCAGGGGGGTGGAGAGCACTGGGGGGGGACAGGGAGCACTAGGGGGGCGGGCAGGGAAAACCAGGTGGGGGAGCACTGGGGGGGACAGGGAGCACTTGGGGGGCGGGCAAGGAAAACTAGGGGGGTGGAGAGCACTGGGGGGGGACAGGGAGCACTTGGGGGGTGGGCAGGGAAAACCAGGGGGTGGAGAGCACAGGGGGGGACAGGGAGCACTTGGGGGGAGGGAGAAAGCACTGTGGGGAGTTGAAGAGCATGGGGGGGCTAAAGAACAGGGGGGTCTAGTGCACTGGGGGGGGGGCTAAAAGCACTGAGGGAGGGATTAGGAGCACTGGAGGAGGTTAAGAACTTTGGGGGGCCAGCAAAAGAAGTTGTATAGGAAGGGGATGGGGCAGCTGCATATAGATGAATTGATCTTTCCCTATTCTTCCTGCAGGAGGGAGAGGAGGAGAATCAGTTATTCAGCAGGCAGCTGCAGGAAGAATAGAGAAAGATGAATTCCTCTATATGCAGCAGCCCCATTCCCCTCCTATCCAGCACACACTTTTGCAATGGGCACTCACCTTCTTCCCGCCGAGGCTCCGCCCCCTTCTTCCCGCCGAGGCTCCGCACCTTATTCCCACCGAGGCTCCGCCCCCTTATTCCCGCCGTGGCTCCGCCCCCCACTAGCAGCACGGACTGAAGGAGCTGCCACTGCAGCTGCCTTCACACTGCGAGATCTGTCTGAACACACCGGGCAGGACACCGGCTGACACCCCCCAGTGAGTGGCACCCGGGGCGGGCCGCCCCCCGCCCCCCCCCATTGGTACGCCACTGCCTGGAGCTGTTCTGTACACAGAATGTGTACTGACCACACCCCAGAAACATCATTTCCTGCTTGTGTGATTAGCTCACCAATTTTCCCAGAAGTCTACCTAAGATACAAGTCAGATTTCTGGCATTCCCTGCAACAAAAATGTCATTTTTGGCAAAATACTCCAAATAGAAACACATCTAAAGGGATGCAGGCCCAGCAGATTTCCTCATTAGAGCCCTGCAGCTGCCACAGCTGATAGATAATTATAAAACTACTCCCATTTGACCTACTCAGGACAGAGAAACAAACAATGATTTCTTCAGAATAACAAAAGGTAGGAATCTGCAACAAAGTTTGTTACAATCCTTGTAATGTACAGAGATCACCCAGAGGGGAATGTTTTTTTTTCTCAACAAAAGTGGAGTTATGCTTTAACCTCCCTGGCGGTATGATTTTTTCGGATTTTAGGTGCTGAAAGCGGTACCATTATTTTGCCTGTAATTCTTAAGAATGAGCAGCCCAAACCAACTATTTACACATGATTTTTTTTTTACTGTGCGTTCTTCTTTATAACATCTCGGGTATGTGAAAGTATATATATATATATACATAAAAAGTACAGTAAAACTGCAGGAAAGGGCACTGGGGGGCAAACTAATGTGATTTTTTTTATTTTGCATTGTATCAGTGTGTTTGGTGTGTTTTACATTTGAATTTGCCGCCGGTTCCACCCCCCTGCGAACGTCCCGTCGCAGGAGACGGAAGCCGGGGCACGGAGAGGATCGGGAGGAAGATCCAGACACTGACGAGATACATCGCTGGATCCCAGTGACAAGGTAAGTAACCCCGCTTTCAGGATCCAACGATCTTCCTAGCGGTACCCCGAGTGTGGCTCGGGGTTACCGCTTTTGGCTCTGAAATTTAACCCCGAGCCACGCTAGGGAGGTTAAGGACCAGTGCTATTTCACATTAGGCCTAAATGTGGATAAGATATAGATAAACATTTAAAGAAATGAAAGGAAGGGTACTCAATTAATGGCCAGGTAAGACCTTAAATGTAAATAAGATACATGTTAGATGGAAAGGGGGTACTCTAATATTGACAATGTTTCCTAAAAATTGGAGATAATGCAGTTTAGGTCAATGTCTAGATTTAACCCATAAGGTTGCAAAGATCCCAACTGGTAAATCCATTTAGTCTCACGTGTGTTTCACCACGATCACGTATTACTATTGAAGATTTATTCACAGTACATATGCACAACTTTTTTTGCACTTAATCACTTTTAAGGTGTAGCACTACTCCCTTGGGAGCTGCTGGTTACGGATTCCCCTGGATTAACCATAGCAACAACTTGACAATTTAGCATATTCAAAGTGCTCATTCAGAAAACAGTCTAGGGGTTTTGTTTTTTTTGTTGTTTTTTTTGAGAACTTGGATAGAAGAAGGGGTGAGTGGGATACTCCAACTGTATAAACTATGCACAATTGTTGGGACTTTCTGATTAGCTGAATGCGGCAAGGCCGCTGCTTCACCTTGCCACTGTATTGCAAATCACTCTTCAGGGCCCTACTTGGCACCCCCTTTGTCCCTATTCTTCAGGGTTCTACATGGCACCCCCTTTACTCTAACACTCGGTGTGAGCTAGCCCCTTGATCCTCTGACTTCACTGGAGTGGTCCCCCTTCCTGAGCAGACCCTTTGGCAAGTCCCCTGGTACTCACGGACACTGTTTTTCCAGGAAGATTCTGCCAGCAGCTCCACTGTCAGCTCTACAGGATCCTCTGCAGCTCAGCTCCACACCTGGTTCACTAGGCCGACTGCCTAAGACCACTTTCCTCATACAGCAGGAGGAGAGACCAGCCTTCAGCCTTCTCCTGGGACTCTGCTTCCCGCCAAACGCCCTGTCACATGTCCCCCCGGCTTTTATGAGCAATCTCAGGAAGCACTGCAAGAGTGCCCACCCACTGAGACTCCCACAAAATCCATGTGTCACTGGCTGGGTTTCCTCCACTGTCCAACAAGCTCCCTTATTGGATACATTGGGGACACTCCCTCAGACCCAGTGAATCACACCTGGAAACATGCAACAGGCAACCTAATATATCAGGCTCCCCTGAGAAGCAGAAGGAGCATAAGATGCTTTTACCTAGCACCTACCTAGGAGGGTGCTACAAAGGAATAAGCTATGTGCAAGTTTTTTTTCTCTCACCTATCACCATTGAAAAATCCATTGTTAAATTATTCACACTGTATATGGACATTTTTGGCACTTAATCACTTTATAAATATATTTTATGTGGGAATTCTTCATATTTATGTATTTATATTTTTGTGTGTTTATATTTACTTTTATTCACATGATTTATTGAATTTTAATTTATTTATTGTGCACATGGACACTGTTTTTTGTACTAAGGCACTTGATCCTGATCTTTTATGAATTTATTCTTCTATGTATATTAGAATTATTCATTCAACTGTCTATTTTTCTAAGGAGAGTGGGATTTAGACCATTCAAATGTATTTGGTCATATCATTTCTTGCTCCAGGCAGAGCCATTTACCTCCCGGTTTTCTATATTGTTATTATATTCTCTATTGAGATTATATACAGTAGAGGTAGGCTGCACCCAGGGAGATACATCAACCATCAACCAGGCGGGGATTTTCTATACAAATATAATTGCTAGCAGATGCACTGCTCAAAATAATTAAAGAAACACTTTTTAATCATAGTATAGCATCAAGCTAATTAAACTCCTGGGATATTGATCTGGTCAGTTTAAATAGCAGAGGGGGGGGGGGGGGGGTTAATCAGTTTCAGCTGCTTTGGTGGTAATGAAATTAACAACAGGTGCACTAGATGGGCAACAATGAGTCGACATCCAAAACAGGAATGGTTTACCACTGGTAAATGGTACCACCAATGGTATTACCAATGGTAATTGCCACTGAAATTTCTTTCCCTACTAATTTTTTCTGACAGTTTTTCCACTAGTTTTGCATTTGGCTAGGGTCAGTGTCACTACTGGTAACATGAGGCGATACCTGGACCCTATAGAGTTTGAACAGGCAGTTCAGCTCCTCCAGGATGGCACATCAATACGTGCCAGAAGATCTGTTGTGTCTCCCAGCACAGTCTCAAGAGCATGGAGGAGATTAGACGCCACTGCGCATGCGCCGTCTGCCCGAGAATAGCCGAGCGTGTTTGGGTTTTCCCGAGCAGCGGCGCCTGCGTAGTGTGCCTTTCGGGGGCTGGCAGCAGCCATTTTTTTTTTCAGGTGTCGATGCGATGATCTTCACCCAGTCCCAGGGCAGGGGGACCTGGCAGCTCCTGCTGGTGTGACTCATTCGGACTCCACTGATGTGAGCAACTAACTGCGACTCACAGTCTGCGAGCTGTGATAGCTGCACGGCGCCCCTGTTGCATATGGCGCCCCGTGCAGCCGCACAGCTCGCACACCCCAAAGGCCGGCCCTGGCTGTAGTAGTGGGCAACAACTACAAAGATTAAGGAGTAGAAAAGCCATTCAGGTCTGGTCCAGTCCCACGCTGAACTGTCAGCAGCAGCTTCACTGTGTAGGCGGGTGCAGAAGAGGCAGCTGACAACGGAATCCCCGTAGTAAGTCTTTGGGTGACGTCACTTCCCATTTATTTCCCAGCTGTTGTCGGCCGTGTCCTCTGCAGAGCTTCCGCCACTGGAGACCGGACCGGAGCGGCTTCAAAAAAGGTATGTATACTGATTTCTTCTTTACAGGGTTAAATAGGTTAGTGTTAGATTGTGGAGGACTGTAGATTTTGATATTTTAGTGTTAGGGTGCACTTCTGCTTTAAACTAAAAAGATGTACAAGATAAAGCCAGTTAATGGAAATTGATACTGTAAATTATAGATTGATTCACAAATTTACATGTCCTTGCACAGGGGCCATGATAATCTCCTCTTTATTGTGCCAATTATAGTATGCACAATATAGTCAATAGTATTGGGACGCCTGCCTTTACTCGCACATGAACTTTAGTTCAATCTTATTTTATTGAAAGAGAAGGGTTTTACAGAGTTAGGGGAGAAGCATGGGGGTATGAAACATACAGAAAAATAAATTGTTCAGGAATGACATATAGTAAACTGTGAGTAAGTGCATACAACAATCAATATCAATAAGTGCAAATAAGGAACATAAACCGCCAGGTCCGTTAGATCCCGGCAGCAGCACAAGGACAAGAAAAACAGCAACTTGGGGTATCAGGTGTTAACATAAACAAGAGAAAAGTCAAGGAAAGGCCAACACAGGTAGAAACACTATCATAGCTGGCGTCACTTGGGAAGATTGTGGGAAGTGTGGAAGGCATTGATAAATATCCCGGCTTCCCAGCGCCTAAAAACAACAAATAAGCAAAAAAGGATTGCCTTATGGTGTCAATGGTATAGCCAGAGAGGGGAATAAAGGGAAGAGGGTGGGATAAAGCAGGAGAATGTAAAGAGGTATGCCAAGGGGGCAAAGAAGGTGGAGGAAATCAGGAGGGGCCGCCCACGTCCCACTACTGCCCCCCAGTACCAGGTAGCACAGACGTCTCGAGTCAGGACTGAAAGGCATCCGAACACCGAAACATGTCCCAGGACCTCCAAGCAGCAGAGAAGCGGTCCTCCCTGCCCCCCTCCCGCGCCAACAGGTTTTCCATGTCCCTAAGCTGGTCTAGTTCCAGAGCCCACTCAAGTTTAGAGGGTACGTGCTTGGTCCTCCAGTGTCTGGGTATCACCGTCCGAACAGCCGCCAAGAAAAACCTCAGAACATCTCTCTTGATCGACCGGAAGGAGCCGGGTAACAAAGACAACAGGGCCAGTTCCGGTGTCGCAGGAACATTGGTTGCCTGGAGCCTGCAATACAGAGCTATAATTCCAGTCCACAATTCATGGATCTGGGGAAATTTTCACCAGATATGAATAAGTGTTCCCCTAGAGGACGTGCACCGCCAACATTGGTCCGACTGGAGTGGGTCAATGTAGGCAATCGAGGAAGGGCACCTGTACCATCTGCTCAAGAGTTTGAACCCCTTCTCTTGAACTTGTGTAGCAGGAGACAGCGAGTGGGTCAGCGCAAAACATTTGTGCCAGTCGGTAGATGAGAGGGCTCGCCCCAGGTCCCTGTCCCAGACAGCAGTATAGCACATGAACTTTAATGGTATCCCAAGCTTAGTCCGCAGGGTTCAATATTGAATTGACCCACTCTTTGCAGCTATAACAGCTTCAACTCTTCTAGGAAGGCTGTCCACAAGGTTTAGTAGTGTGTCTATGGGAATGTTTGAGCATTCTTCCAGAAGCCCATTTGTGAGGTCAGGCACTGATGCTGGATGAGAAGGCCTGGCTCTGTGCTAATTCATCGCAAAGGTGTTCTATCGGGTTGAGGTCAGGACTGTGCAGGCTAGTCAAGTTCCTCCACCCTAAACTCATTTATTCATGTCTTTATGGACTTTGCTTGGAAGGTTATTGTTAGATGGACAGATTTAAATGCACTAGCAAATTGATGCCAAACTCCAGCTCAAAATTTATAATCAGTTACAGCAAACAGTTTTTTTCCCTTTTGGGAAAAAGGTTTTACATGAATAACTAAAAGCATCCCGATCAATGGTAAATTTTGTCTTATCTCTGTAACTGATACGTTTTGCTGTAGAGCTTGTTCTTTTGAAAAACAGACTTACTGACTGGATCACCAGATGAAAATAGGAAAAAGGAAGCCTAACAAAGAAAATGAATGCAGCCATCACATCTAAGAATTGGTAAGCTGTAATATAATAAATGTTTGCTTTCGGATTTAATACTGCTTTAGAATAAAAGTTGAATCCAGGGTCAGTGCAACGTCTGAAATCATCAATACAACTATTGACAATGCACACAATTCCTCTTTGCAATGTATTGATCTCTCTTCTATGGTATGTTAATTATCCAGTAAATGCAACCTAATATAATTCATCATGCGCAGACATAGAACAGCTTTGTGTAGATATACAGTAGGTAGTGGTACATAGTCAGGTTGAAATAAGAATCGGTTAAACCTTATATAAACAGTTGAAATTAAAAGTAGGCTCCTCCATCATTTGGATGAACCCCTGGATTGCATCTTTTCAATCAGTTGCACACTGAACAATTCTCTGAAAGAGAAACTTGGATTGTTGCGTGGAAACTGCATACCTTAAAAACATGATTTATATGAAATGCACAAAAAGATATATCAGTCATATAAAAATTCTGATCACATAGGCTTGTTGTGGCTCAAAAAAAAAAAAACGTTTAAAGCGGAACTTCACCCATAAGGGGGAGTTCCGGCCTCAAATACCCTTTTTAACTAAAAATATCCCTATAATACTAATCCATCGCCCTTGACAGAACCGCTATTCTCATACTTACAAGCTGTACAGTATTGGATTTTAGTAAAAATCTTACTTTTAAAAACGATGCCTGGGCGCGGCCATCTTGGATGTGGGCATCTGAAGCCGAAGTGTAATCTGCTCTGTCCTTCTTCCTGATTCCAGGGAGTGTTCTGGGAGTTCTTCCTGATTCCAGCCTCCTGGGAGTGATGACAAACAGCTCCCAGGATGCAATGCAAAGGTGGAAGTGATGTCGGCAGCCATGACCACAGAGGGGGGAGAAGGAGGAAGTACAATCAAAAATGTCCTGAAAATAAGGTAAGGGACCCCCGAAAAAAATTAAAAATGCCCAATTGTTGATCAGCATAGCGAGCACTCCAGGAATCACTAAAGATGCAAAATAAGCCGAAACTATTAAATCCTATTAACTATTAAGGGGGAGCAGGTGCCCAGTTTTGACAGGTATCCGCTCCCACTTTTTCTTGGATTGCCTAGGCAAATCTGAGCGGAGGTCCGGCCCCCTCTCTTCACCCGCAGTTTTCTGGGACACATCACAGGCCCCAGAAGGCTGCCGGGCATTCACAAAGCTATCACAGTTGGCTTCCACACTAAAGATGCCGGCACTGGGAACCCAGACACCAGTGAAGAACTAGCCCGAGTGAAGACGGCACTGGACCCCTGGAGAGGTAAGTGTCCGAATATTAAAAGTCAGCAGCTATGGGATTTGTGCCTGCTGACTTATTTTTTTTTCTTGAGTGAAGAACCTTTTTACGTATTTCAAAATAAGCTCTTTAGAGTATTTTTTATATAATGTAGGAAACATGGATGGATTTGTTTGTGGCTCTCCAGCTATACAAATACCAGACTTTTGAAAAAACTTTATTGAAAATTAGAACCATAGCACTGCCATACAATACAGTACAGTACACTGCCCGAGTGGGCCACAGTTTAAATCAAGCCAAACAGAAACAATGGCAAAAAAAAGAAGTAGTACGTAGACAGTAAACAGCTGCATGTGTAGACCAATCATTTATATAAATGAGCGGAAACAGATCCAATAAATTACAGGGGCAAACACATAAATGATATCCTCACCCAGTATTACCAGACGCTATTCTAAAAGGCAAAGACTGGAAAATTTAAATTAGATGTAAACTCAAACTGAATGATATTTAGGGCAGTCACTTCTTATCTAATCCATGCACTGCATATATACATGGCATTTTCCAGAACAGGTTTCCTGAGAGTGACAACAGTGGACTATGACTGAATACTGTGAACTGATCAGGTCACTTGCAGTCTCCACTGACAATACAGAAGCACAAATAGGAGGCTGAGAATTAGTGCTGTCAATGAACAAAGACCTTCATGGCAGGATCATAAAGTATTATATTAAACCTGAATTCCAGGTATGCCAATTTTTTAAATGTTTTTTTTTTTCATTATGTAAAATGACCACACTTGGAATTATTCTTTAATAAAAGCTGCTGATTTAAAATGTTGAAGTGGACTTTTGAAATTGTATGAACATGTTAAAGTAGTTGTAAACCCACTTTAAATTCTTTTACCTATAGGTAAGCCTATATTAAGGCTTACCTATAGGTGCTATAAATATCTCCTAAACTTGCACCGTTTAGGAGATATTTACAGTGCATGCAGCCAGTGACATCATCCGGGCATGCGCTCTGAAGGAATGGCCACCAGTGCCGTTCCTTCAGAGCCCTGTGCCGTGACTGGGGGCTCCCGCGCGCATGGTGTAATCACTCCTCCGGCCAATCAGATGGCCGGAAGACGCGATCCAGGAAGCAGGGCGGCTGAACATGTCGCCCGTTCTGTTGCTGAGCGGGGGCACTGCGGGGGCTTCGTTTTTAGGTAAGTATTTCATAATGAGCTAGTATGCGATGCATACTAGCTCATTATGCCTTTGTCATAACAGGTTTTTTTTTTTTCAGAGGGTTTACTTCCTCTTCAAAGTGCGTATGAGATTTCAGTGACTGTGATTACATATAAATAAAACAGTATGGAACGGCGCTTTATTAATAATGCAATAGTGAAAAAACATTTATAACAAAATAATATTTATCTCGTGCTTCAACACATAACATGCATGGGAAAAAATAATTATGATGAATGAAAAGTGCATGTGCAAAAAAAACTTAACATCCATGAGTGTTGCAAACCATTCAATGATATATCCAAGTGCCAAAAAATTATATATATATCATGTTAAATACTTAAAGACATAATGTATAAAGAAACATGTCCAAATGCACTGTGCAATAGTGATAAGTGATCAGCAGAAATGTCTATTGATCTGTGAATACTGTGATCCACAAAATAAGGACAAATGTCTTCTTTCCCCACAACCGATATCCAACACTAAGTGCAGTGGCCGTTCACCTTAGGGAAAATGGTAATACGTTTACATGGGAATCAGTCGTTGGCTAAAGAGGTTCACTCCATAGTAGTTAAATCTCAGCTCATATAAAATAAAATGAGGATCTCCATAGTGCAGTATGTAAAATATAGCTTTAATAAAAACAGTAATCACTTACAATCAAGCAAAAGACAGCAAATGTAGCAAAGGAACCAGACCAGGGGGTCCCAGGATAATAGCAGCATGAAATTCCAAACTTTTGGTCTCCGCCGTAGACCAGAATTGACGTCACCCGTCTCCTCCCCACGCGTTGTGTCACAATCACGTGACATTCTCAAGGGCTCTTGAGAAATGCAGTATTGCACAGTGCATTTGGACACGTTTCTTTATATGTATTTGAGTATTTTACATGATATATATATATATATATATATATATATATATATATACAGTATATCGTTTTTTGGGACTTGGATATATCATTGGATGGTGTGCAACACTCATTGATGTTAAGTTTTTTTGACACATGCACTTTTTATTCTTCATAATTATTTTTTTCACATGCATGTTATATGTGTTGAAGCAGGAGATATATTTGTTATATATGTTGTTATAAATGTTTTTTCACTATTGCATTATTGATATAGCGCCGCTCCATACTGTTTTATTTATTTCTGTGTATATGGTGACATTACAAGGATTGGCCGCTATATCCAGTTTTGATATATACATTGTATATTATTTTTATTGTTGGTCTCTCACTTTGTAGCTCATTGGTTTTTCATTTGTGAATACATATATTTTAAAAGTTCAGCCCTGGTTTTGTAACACTTATGCTGCATCTGTTAAGGCAGTTTAAAAGCAGGAATACACCCAGTTGAAAATAGCTTCTTATTTAAATGAATCACTGCAGTGATCCATAGATATTGCTGCTAATCTAGTCAAACTGATGGTGGAGCAGCTTTTAAAAGTCCATTCATCAATAGTAAATATGCAGTTAATAAGACTGATTCAAATGCCACTAAGCCATATGCTAAAAATATTTCCCAGTAGCAACACACTGGAAAATTGACGGCTTTGTTTATGGCAGATAAGTTTGCATACCCACACAAGTCTATGGGAATGCAAAACCCGCTTGAAGCAAGTCAAGAAAGAACTCAACAGCAAGTCATATGCACCGGTCAATGAATTCTGATCTCAGAATTAAAACTGATGTCAGCCTAACATCATTGACACAAGCTCAAAGCCTGTCGACACCGACCCTAAGCACAACTGGCTGCCAGCCATCTGCTCTAGCTGGTAGACATGGGATTACACCCAATATAGCTGAAAAATTGCAGATCTGACAATTGTCATGCCATGTCAGTGATCAGTTTAAATTTACAATAAACCGTGTAATCAGAAAATATAGAATGATTTGGGGATCATTGTTAGAAACACAGATACCACGTTGTACTTTTCTCCAATTTGTTCTCCGATCTGTTTTCTGTCTTCTGCATATCCAAATTCTTCTCTAATTTCCTTCTTTTAAATAATAATAATGAAACCCTCAAGTTGTGAAGTTAGTAGCATGGTGGATGTAGTCTACCTACCCCCTATCACGGGTGTCAAACTCAATTTCATGGTGGACCTCATCAGCATTATGGTTGCCCTCGGGCTGGTTGTATCTGTAAAACTAGATGTTCATAACATATCCCCCCCACTCCTTATATTAGATGTCAAGAGCCTCCCCCAGCATCTGAAGTCATGTGTCCCCCCACCCTCCTTTACATCACAGTACCCCCCCCCCCCGACTTGGAAGAAGCTGGGAAGCAGAAAGTGCAGGGTCTGGAGAAGGAACAGAGGGTGGGCTAGAGTCACCTCCCAGACTCTGCTGAATGTTGACACCAGGGGAGACAGAGACAAGGGGGTGCTGTGGATGCACAGAGAAGTGCAGGTTCTGTAAGAGGACTGCCATTGTTACCAGAGACACTTCCAACACATTTAAGTTGTGAACCCAAGTGTGAGAATTGAGACAATGACCACTCCAGCATCTTTGGTTGGTTTTGTTTATTGTATTTAGGGGATGGGAGAAGGGAATGAGTGGGATACTGTGGCAGAATCAAGCCTGAATGGACTTCTGATTGAATTTCTTCCACTGCCCAATGAGAATCCTCTCACAGGGCCAGTGGGGAAACTCTCCTTTCAGTAACCACACCTGGGAGACATGACAGCCCAGCTGAAATCATGGCCCTGCTGTTAGGCAGCCAAAGCCCATTATACTTTTACCTAGAACCTATTCTGTAGGGTGCTATGTACATGTTCAGTTTTCAGTAAGTTTCTATGCTGAGCATTTCTTCCCCATCACATCTGAGCAGCCCATGTGACTATAGAGAAACACATGTTCTGGTTCTGGTGCAGACAAAAAAAGGGTCCTGCACGAGTTTGGTCCAAATGCGATGCAAATTCAGCCATACAGTTTTTATGGCTGAATTCGCACATGTCTGCACAGCAATGCGGTGCGAATCACATGCGATGTCTGGCATCGCACCCGTGTGAACCGGCCCTAAGTTATGTGATCCTGTTTGATGTCGGTCTTCCTGTCATTCAGGGACATGAAATCCAAGATAACAAAATGACAATTAATATCATATGTTAACGTGAGCAGAAAGGCATCGAAATTCCCTATTAATCTCCTCCCTGGAAAAAGCCTTTGTTCCCAGACCGAAATCTATTCATTTCTCTGCACTGTCAAGTAAAAGGAATTAAAATGGCAGAACGTATTTAACGTGGCACGGAGTTTGATGAGAGGCACTCGGCAGCCCACGCCATCTCATACCGAGCAAGAAGACAGGTCAAGATGATGATGCTCCGCTGTACCAATTGTGCGCTTTCATTAAACAGCCCACACTTCTTTGTGCATAATTTACATGGCTCTATTTGTGTTTCCAGCCAGCTGGTGCAGAATGAGGCATGTACATATTTATATATTTAATGAAAATCACTGACAACAGCCAGTTAAGCATATCAGATGCACCGCGCAAGCTCCTAGGATTAACAGCAAAAGTGATTGCTGATGTGTTTTCCAGGCTTTTTGCATAAATAGCTTATGCAAACTCTGATGCTCTTTGTTCCCTCGTGTGGACTAATTGTATGGATTTCCTGTTAGCTATTCCAGTAGAGAATAAATGTCAGGGCTAGTCCAGGTTATACCAGACGCAACAGCTTTTTTCTTTTTAACCCCTATATACCCACGCTTAAAGTGATCACAACCCAAAACAATGAAAGGCAAAACATTTGTTTATAGATAGAAAAAAACATGATAAACATATTTTTTCCCTTTTTTCTTTTAATAAGCGATCCCAGTCCCTTGGTTCTCAGGTGCATGGGGAGCTGGGGAGGAGAAACAGCAGTACACTGATCTTCCCAGTGGAAGGCTGTGCAGGAGGTATGTGTCAGTACAAGTCTGATCATTGGAGGAGACCACACCCACCCAGCATAGCTAGAGAACTGATAGGAAAGCAGAGAGACTGGCAGAAACACCAGAGAAATACAAAAAACAAGTACAGCATCTCACAAAAGTGAGTACACCCCTCACATTTTTGTAAATATTTTATTATCATAGGACAACACTGAAGAAATGACACTTTGCTACAATGTAAGGTAGTGAGTGTACAGCTTGTATAACAGTGTAAATGTGCTGTCCCCTCAAAATAACTCAACACACAGGCATTAATGTCTAAACCGTTGGCAAGTACACCCCTAAGGCCTCTTTCACACGGAGCGGACCATATTGCGATCCGCTTCGGCACTTTTTTTTTTACGGACACGGGTGGCACTTGTGTCATCCGGTCCGTATGTCCGCATATCATCCCATCCGTTTGCGGATGATATACGGACATAATGTATGTCTATGGGATTGCGGATGTCAGCGGATGACACCGCTGACATCCGATTTTGCGTCCTTTCCGGTTTTTAAACGGAAGAAAAAATAGGGGTCTGTTCCGTTCCAAAAAACGGAACAGAACTGAAAGGACGCAAATCGGATGTCAGCGGATGGTCATCCACTGACATCCGCAATCCCACTGACATGCATTATGTCCGTATATCACCCGCAAACGGATGGGGTGATATACGGACATACGGAACGCCCATGTAAAAATGTCCAAATTGGGCCCAAAGTGTCAAAATTTTGTGTGGCCACCATTATTTTCCAGCACTGCCTTAACCCTCTTGGGCATGGAGTTCACCAGAGCTTCACAGGTTTCCTTCCACTGGAGTCCTCTTCCACTCCTCCATGACAACATCACAGAGCTGGTGGATGTTAGAGACCTTACGCTCCTCCACCTTCTGTTTGAGGATGCACCACAGATGCTTAATAGGGTTTAAGTCTGAAGACATGCTTGGCTAGTCCATCAACTTTACCCTCAGCTTCTTTAGCAAGGCAGTGGTCGTCTTGGAGGTGTGTTTCGGGTTGTTATCATGTTGGAATACTGCCCTGCGGCCCAGTCTCTGAAGGGAGGGGATCATGCTCTGCTTCACTCGGTCACAGTACATGTTGGAATTCCTGGTTCCCTCAATGAACTGTAGCTCCCCAGGGGCCGGCAGCACTTATGCAGCCCTAGACCATGACACTCCCACCACCATGCTTGACTGTAGGCAAGACACACTTGTCTTTGTACTCCTCACCTGGTTGCCGCCACGCAACGCTTGACACCATCTGAACCAAATAAGTTTATCTTGGTCTCATCAGACCACAGAACATGGTCCCAGTAATCCATGTCCTTAGGCTTGTTTTCAGCCAACTGTTTGGGGACTTTCTTGAGCATCATCTTTAGAAGAGGCTTCCTTCTGGGATAATAGCCATGCAGACCAATTTGATGTAGTGTGCAGCGTATGGTCTGAGCACTGACAGGCTGACAACCACCCCCTTCAACCTCTGCTGCAATGCTGGCAGCACTCATATGTCTATTTCCCAAAGACAACCTCTGGATATGACGCTGAGCACATGCATTCAATTTTTTTGGTCGACCATGGCAAGGCCTGTTCTGAGTGGAACCTGTCCTGTTAAACCGCTGTATGGTCTTGGCCACCGTGCTGCAGCTCAGTTTCAGAGTCTTGGCAATCCTCTTATAGCCTAGGCCATCTTTATGAAGAGCAACAATTCTTTTTTTCAGATCCTCAGAGATTTCTTTGCCATGAGGTGCCATGTTGAACTTCCAGTGACCAGTATGAGAGAGTGAGAGCGATAACACCAAATTTAACACACCTGCTCCCCATTCACATCTAAGACCTTGTAACACTAACGAGTCACATGACATGGAGGGAAAATGGCTAATTGAGCCAGCAAGGGGTGTACTCACTTTTGTTGCCAGCTGTTTAGACATTAATGGCTGTGTGTTGAGTTATTTTGAGGGGACAGCAAATTTACTCTGTTTTACAAGCTGTACACTCACTACTTTACATTGTAGCAAAGTGTAAATTCTTCAGTGCTGTCCAATGAAAAGATATAATAAAATATTTACATAAATGTGAGGGGTGTACTCACTTTTGTGAGATACCGCATGTGTTAGTACATGTCTGATCATTGGAGGAGACCACGCCCATCCAGCAAAGCTAGAGACCTGACCTCTATGTGTTCTCCTTGTTCTCCTGCCTAGTTTGGTCAGCTTTTGGTAGGAAAGCAGAGGGACTAGCAGGAACACCAGAGAAATTCAAAAACAAGTACATGCTACAGCAGGCACATATTAAAGCGGTAGTAAACAGCTGTGTGTTTTTTTTTGTTTTGTTTTGTTTTTGAAACCTGCAAGATAAAGCCATACTGTGCTAGTATGCATCGCATACTAGCACATTATGTTATACTTACCTTAGAACGAATCCCCTCCAGCAGCGAGCTGTCACTGATGACAAGACTTTCATCTTCACCCATCTTCCTTCCGGGTTTGCAGACTCCGGCTGTGTGAGTGGCCTGAGCCACGATGACATCAACCCCGCGCATGCCCATGGGAGCCGCCATTTAGGGCACAAGACTCTGAAGGAACTTCCTAAGCTGTCAGCCGCGGCTAGATTGTGGAGACGGGTGCAAAGGACACAGCCGACAATGGAAGCCCCATAGTTATTATTTGGGTGACGTCACTTCTCATTCATTTCGCAGCCGTTGTTGGCCGTGTCCTTTGGAGAGCTACCACCGCTGGAGACCGGATCAGATTAAAAAAAGGCATGTATACTGATTTCTTCTTCACAGGGCTAGATAGGTTAGGATGTCTGTAGATGCATCATGCAGGGATTTTAGTGGTAGGGTGGACTTACACTTTTAAGTTCAAAAAGATACTTGAGCTTCTTTAGCGCGTTTAGGACAGCCTATTAAAAGGAATGTGCTATCCTATGTGCAAAGGGGAGCAGACATGGTGGTGGGTAACCAAGCCTCAAAATTAACAAACAAAACTATGTTTCCCCCCTTTTGGATATTTGTGGCTAAATTCAGCAAATAAACTAAAGGGGAACACATTTGCAGCAGATGTCGATAACAGAAGAATTATTCTGCATGTAGCCCAGCCTTCTTAAATGATAAAGAGGGACACCTTTAGCACACAATGTGGGCAAAGGACACGTCCCTACCACAGCCTCTGGTTACACAAACCACAAAGATCTGATATGGAGAACATGATTGGTTAACCATTTCCTGTCTGCTCTATAGAGTTTTACTGCTACAGGGCGGCAGCTGTGCGCCAGATCATGTATATATACGTGATGCGACATTTGCGGGTGAAGGGTGCACATGCATGCTGGCAGCAGCTCGCTTTTGCTGTCATTACACACAGTAGTAGCCCATTGGTGGGTGCCAGGTACTCAATGTCTGCTGGCACCCGCCGATCGTCAGGCAGAGAGACAGAACTGGTATCTCCCTATGTAAACAAATCTCCGTTCTGACAGGGAGAAAAGGATGGAGTTTGTGTCCCTGCAACTCAGGGAATAAATTCCATCTCTTCCCCCAGTAAAAGCACCCCACACGGTATGATAAAAAACAGGCTAGGGACACTTTGATCACCCCTGATGTTAACCCCTTCCCAGCCAGTATCATTAGTACAGTCACAGTGAATTTTTTTAGCACTGATCACTGTTTTAGTGTCACTGGTTCCAAAAAAGCGTCAAAAGTGTCAGTTAGTGTCAGAATGTCTGCCGCAATATGGCAATCCCACTAAAAGTTGCTGATCATGGCCATTACTAGTAAAAATAAATAAATAGTTTGTAGACGCTATAACCTTTGCAAAGACCAATCAGTATGGGCTTATTGGAAAAATTTTGAAAAATCACATTTCACTGCATTTAAAAAATACTCAACAGTAAAGTTAGCCCATTTTTTTTGTATATTGTGAAAGATGATGTCACGCCGAGTAAATACATACCCAACATGTTATGGTTTAAAATTGCGCCCCCCCCCCCGTGGGATAACGACAAACTACGGTCAATAGAGATCTCAATAGGCGACAATTTAAATTTTTTTAACGGTTACCAGTTTAGAGTTAGAGTGTAGCTCTTTTTTTTAAATTATTGCTCACACTCTGGCAATCGCGGCAATACCTCACATGTGTGGTTTGAACAGCGATTTCATTTGTGGCTCGACTTCCGTATATGTTTTTTTTTTCGTACGCGAGCTAACAGTGACAGGGGCGACTAAAATTTTTTATTTATTTTTTTTCCTATTTATTTTATTTTTTTTAACTTTATTACAGGTTTTTTTAAAAAAAAAAAAAAAATCTGATCACTTTTATTGCTGTCACAAGCAATGTAAACATCCCTTGTGACAGCAATATGCAGTGACAGGTACTCTTTATGGAGGGATCGAGGGTCTAAAAGACCCTCGACCCCTCCACTACACTTTCATGTATGCAAAACTCTGAAAACTGCGTTTTTGCATACAGCCGTTTTTTAAATTTGCCGCCTTTTGCAGCACAGTAACCTGGAAGTGACGTCATGGACGCCGCCTCCGGGTTACGTCATCGGAGACCCGATCAAAGCCGTTTACGGCTTTGATCGGGACTCCACCCAGCCGGCGGACGTGCCGGCTGGGTGCTCGGGTCTCCCGGTGGGACGGGAGGCCCGTTGAAAGTCATGGAAGGCGGCGGGAGGGGGGGGGACGTCCCCTCCCACTCACCCGGGTAACGATCGAGCGGCTCCGGAGCCGCATCGGTCATTACTGACGGAAAGCCGACCGTCGGCTGAAAAACCACGGTACCGGGATGGTGTCTCTAGCTAGAGGCATCATCCCGGTATACCACCGCAAAGTTTGCCGACGTAGCCCTACGTCACTTTGCGGTAAGTGGTTAAAGTGAAAGTAAAAAAAAAAAATATATTTTTTTTTTCCAAAATTGTCTGTCTTTTTTTGTTTATAGCGTAAAAAATAAAAAAACGCAGAGGTGATCAAATACCACTAAAAGAAAGCGCTATTTGTGTGAAATTAAGACATAAATTTTATTTGGGTACATTGTCGCACAATTGTCAGTTAAAGTAACGCAGTGCCGTATTGCAAAAAATGGCCTCTATTCTTTCTTTTTTTTGGCTTTTCAAATGAACAAATGTAGCAATTTGAGTTTGGATAAAAAGTGTAGTGCAAGATAACACTTTTGGTAGTAAAATAGTATTTTTTATTTTTTTTGATGCACACATCAATTAGACCAAAAACTGAGGCTGCATAAGGGAGGGGGGGGGGGGATTTGGTCTCAAAGAGGGACAGTAGGGAGCTATGTCGCTGTAGTTCAAGAAACACAAAACCATCTCTTATTTAATTTCCTCGGTAGTCTCTAGCTGTGACTATAAAGCAGACAGTATGCTTCATCTAATAACACATTCTAACATTAAGATATAATATATAAATAGGGGAGCTTATACAATAGCATGTCATCATTTAGGTGTGCCCCAACCAGCATGGAGTCTAAGCGGCCCCACCCTGGATAACATTCACTCATCACAAGTCACAGCATATGGAGAGTGGTATGAAACATGTACCCATACTCATAATGTACAGCTTATCCCTAACACTTGACAATATTCTAACATAGGGCTTTTATTCTCAGAGAATAAGTGCAAGAACTCCCCCATCTAAGTCACTTTGTGTCTCCGCCCCCTACCCACCTCCGAGCACTGATCCTTGATTCCACCCCTAACCACCTCCAAGCACCAACCCTTGATTCCACTCCTACCCACCTCCAAGCACCAACCCTTGGTTCCGCCCCTACACACCTCCAAGCACCAACCCTTGGTTCCGCCCCTACCCACCTCCAAGCACCAACCCTTGATTCCACTCCTACCCACCTCCAAGCACCAACCCTTGGTTCCGCCCCTACACACCTCCAAGCACCAACCCTTGGTTCCGCCCCTACACACCTCCAAGCACCAACCCTTGCTTCCACCCCTAATCCAGCTCTCAGTACAGACCCATTTTAGAGAATTTAGAGGCCAATTACAATTTTGTAGTGCTAAGTAATTTGTATGGAATTTGGCACTGATAAGAAAATCAATAAAATAGATCCCTCAGAGCCAGAAACAATGGACCCTGAGCAGCAACAATAGATCAGCAGCCAACATTAATAGACTCTCCAGCAGCCTGCAACAGTAGACCCCTCCCCAAACAGTAGATCTCTTCCAGCAATTGACCCTGCAGTAACAAAAGATCCCACACCAGCAACAATAAATTGCCATGCAAAAATATATCCCCTCTAGCAGCAATAGATCCCCCAGCATCCAGCATCAATAGACCGTCCATCACATCCCAGCACCCCTTGCCATTGCATACATTCAGTACTGGAGATGCCAGATTCCCCTGCATTCCTGCTGATAAAAAGCCCTGCCCCAACACTTAACCCTATCCCTTTCCCATTTCTAACCCCTAAAATACCATAGAAAAAAATGTTAAAGTGATTGTAAATGATCACTTTGTAAAACAACCCATTCAGTTTAAAATCGAAATGAAAGGCAAAACATTTGTGAATAGATAAAAAAAACTTCATCAATACTCCCCCCCCCCTTTTTATACGTGATCACATTACCTTTGTTTCCTCTGTTTTCAGCTGCATCAGAGCTGGGGGGAAGAACAGCAACAGTACATTGAGCTTCCCAGTGAATGGCTGTGCAGGGAAGGTGGGTCATGGCAAGTTTAACCACTTGCCGACCGCCGCACGACTATTTACGTCGGGATACGTCGCTAGCCTGTGAGGGTCTAGGGAGCAAGCGCGCGCCGCTGGAGGCGAGCTCCCGTTCCCGCCTGGTCACGGACCCCCCGCGCGTGTGACCGGCGGGCCCGATGTCCGCCGGTCACTCGCGATCGTCAGGTGGAGAGGGAGAAAGGCAGGCGGCTGATGTAAACAAGCCGCCTGTCATTCTCCCCTGTGTAGGAATGGAGATCATACGGTTCTGCTATGTAGGACCGTTGATTATTGTTCCTACAGCTCAAGCCACAGCCAATCACAGTTAGAATCATGCCCCTAGGGATACACATAACCCCTCCCTCTCAAAAAAGTTAACCCCTTCACTGCCAGTGTAATTTTACAGTAACAGTGCATATGTATAGCACTGATTACTGTAGAAATGTCACTGGTAACCCCAAAAGTGTCAAAAATGTCAGTCTAGGGTCCGATCTGTCCGCCGCAATGTCGCAGTCCCGCCAAAAAAAAACGCAGATCGCCGCCATTACGCGTTAAAAAAAAAACCAACAAAAATTACAAAAATCTTTCCCTTTGTTAGTAAACGCGATAACTTTTGCGCAAACCAATCAAAATACGCTTTTTTCGATTTTTTTTACCAAACATATGTAGCATAAAACAAATTGGCCGAAAATGTTAAAAAATTTTGATTTTTACATTTTTTTTGGGGAAATTTCATTAAAAAAAATGTGAAAAATATTGTTATTTTTGCAAAATTGACGCTCTTTTTTTGTTTATAGCGCATGATCAAAAAATCGCACAGGTGATCAAATACCACCAAAAGAAAGCTCTGTTTGTGGGAAAAAAAGGACGTCAAATCGTTTAGGTACAGCGTCGCACAACCGCGCAATTGTCCGTTAAAGTCAGGCTGTGCCGAATCGCAAAATACCCCCTGGTCTTTCAGAAGCCAAATCCTCCGGGGCTTAAGTGGTTAAGAGAATATGCGCTTGGCTTAAATCTTTTTGCATAGGCAAAAGACCTGTTGGATTATTAAGGCCTCATGCACACTGGATGTTTTTGCAGCTGCTCCTAGGGGCATCAGGCATTTTGTTTCTCCCTCTAATCTCCCCTGCATGCAGTGCAGGGGGCGCCTTGACCCTAACCCTAAGGGAAGGGGGGGCACAGTTTGGCATCCTTGCCCTGGGCGCTAGATGACCTTGTCCCGGCACTGCCTGCATGTTAGCCTATGTGTCCATGTAAACATAGGCTTTTTAGCAGCAATTAGTGGCAGGGGTGTTTAGAGGCAGAAAACAAAAAAACACTGCCAGTGCATCCAGAAATAGCAGAGTTTTGGCAGAAAGCTGCTAGGCGCAGAAAAATATGCCTAAACGCTAGGTGCGTTTAGTGCTTGAGCGTTAATTAATTTCAATGGCCAGAATACATTATTATTCTGGCCAATTAAATAAATGCATGCCCAAGCAAGCTCATGATGCCTGTAAACGCGCCTAAAAGCTTGTAAAAGCATTAGACAATTTTACAAGGGTCTGGCTTTTTTTTTTTTTTTTTGCTTTTTAATCTGCCAAAAGGCTGCTGCCAGGAGGAAAAGCTTCTAGGAGAGTTTGCAAAACATCCAGTGGATATCAGTAATACTATACTTTGTATCTAAATAAAAAGATATAACATACAGTATTTTACTTATCCAACTGACTGCACCAATGCACTACTATACTCATAGGCGTGCGATAAAAAACATGAAAAAAATGGCGTAGGGTCCCCCCTTAGTCCATGCCAGACCCAAAGGGCAAGGGCCTCTTCCCGACAACCCTGGGCTGTGGTTGTGGGGGACTGCAGGTGGGGGCTTATCGGAATCTGTAAGCACCCTTTAACAAGGGGGCCCCCAGACCCCCCCCCAAGGTGAATGGGTATAAGGTACATTGTACCCCTATCCATTCACCAAAAAAGTGTAAAAAAGGAAAAACCCTAGAAGACAGTTTTGACAAGTCCTTTATTAAAAAGAAAAAAAAAATAGTGTCTCTCGATGTAAATCCATCGTCAATCACGGCGCTCGCTTACCTGAAAAATAGAAAAAAAATTCAAAAACACTTCGCCTCTTCTGAGGCGTCCCGCCGTATGCTGTTCTTTAGCTTTGACAACTGCTTTATAGGGAAGAGATGGTGGCCACTGGGTTACGTCACCCAGTGGCACCGCCACTTTTGACATCACGTGACCAGGCCCTTTGGATCTGGGACAGAATTTAAGGGGAACTCCATGCCAAAATTAAAGCTGCGTGAGGGTCCCCCCGAAATCCATACCAGACCCTTATCGGAGTATGCAGCTTGGCAGGCCAGGATGGGGGGGGGGGCGAGCTGTTGTGCGTTTTGGTATAAAATTTGACTATTTTTAATTTATTACTAAAAGGCGGTGTCTGAACTATCAATAAAATTATGACGCAGTGCCTCCAGCCGATTACGGCAAATAATTTAATAACTAAGAAAAACCCAATCAATTTTGTTCAGACCTCCAATAATATACCACAATAATTTTCCCGAGTTCTTTTTTTATCAGTTAATTTCTTTTTAAAAGCATATACCAATCTTAGTGAAACAGTCTACAATAGGGAATATATATATAAGAATATTTATTCGCAAGACATATTTTCACCATAAATGATCATACTTGAGTGACACAAAGAGATAACCTTACATAAGATACAAACTTAAAACGATAAATGCAATGTGATATTTAGCTAAACGATGAAAGTGAAATAAAGCAAGATTATGTTTTTCCCAGGTGTAGTATGAACCATAAATTAATATTCTATATAATCAGACCACAATAGTCTGCGAATCACATGGCCGAAAGTCATTCCACTGCAGATGAAATGAGAATAAGCCATGCAAAACGGAAGACGTAAAATCGCAAATAATGCGCTTAATCTGATATTAAAAATGTTATAAAAACAAAAATCATCTCTTTAGAGAAAAATCTACATATGGTTTATACGGCTGGGATTGTACTTTCATTACCCTTTAAATAGGAAATGTAAAACATTTAAGGAAGTACATAAACAATATTGAATAATAATCAAGTAACAGCAAGGCATAATTACTATATTTAAAATGGCCGCTAATTTAGAATGGTAGTTACCAGGTTCCTTAAGAAGGCTGCATTTCCAAGATGGTGGCCAATTAGGGAGGAGTTTCGCTTGGCGTCCCTCAAAGGTTCAGATACATGGTGGACCAAGATGGCGTCTGTGTAGATGAGTCTATGCATGGCTGTTAGTAGTGTGTATGTTGTAAGTGTGATGTGTCTTGTGTGTGTCCGTTGTGTTGTGTTGTGTTCTGTTATTACATCTCTGGTTTCTTTTTATTTTGTGTTGAACAAAAGGGCAGTAAAAATTATCATAAGCCAAACCCAGTGGGAGGAACATTATTCCTATTGGTTGGAACATCTTATTCATTAACTGGTGATGTCATAGGGTGACACCTCTTGGTTAACCAGTATATTAAAATTAATTAAAATTTCTCCATTTAAGACTATTATAAAAAAAACATAAAATGTAATCATGCTCTCATCTATGACGTCCATTTAATCCACCAGGTATCTGAATAAAGATTAATCTTGGTAACACTATTCTAATATTTAATATATCTTATGTAATATATATATTGGACTTTACTTTTTAACCCAAGACTTCAATTAGTAGCAGTAAGAATTGTATAGATACATATACAGTTATATATATTGATACACAACAGCTTGTATATGTAACTTTTTCTATACATGGTTTGTTTCCAATTAGAGTATTATCCATTTAAGGGATTATTATGTTGACAACAGTACATTTATGATTTGGACTGGATGATAAAATATGGGCGAAATGTCTGACCATTTGACACTACTATATGATAGAATATAATGTACTTCTCAGTAGGAAGTTGTCATAACATCATAGTTCCATAACACCTTTTGTATATGATGGGGCAAAGATATCAGTTTATGATTTTATGAAATTCATTTTGAGATTTGCAGTTCTCATCAGCCTAAGTGACTCTGTTTATTTGACTCCATGTAGATTCCAACAACCCTACCCCCCTGTTGGTTTATAGGTAAATGAATGATAGATTCTAGCCTTTGTCCGTTTCCGTTTGTTTGTCTCCTCATGATATAGACAATAGCTTATCCTGCTTGTGGATGGGTGAACACAGGTGTTATCCTGAAATTGAGTTTCGGCCATTGTGTGATAAAATGTCTCATGGCCTGAACATAGTTTTATGATCTTTCTGGTTTTTCGTGTTTCAAGACCAGGGGAAGGATGTCTTATGTAAACCTTTTCCCCCAAAGGCCGATCCACCTGTGATAAGCGATTTATTTATCTGTCTTTCTGAGTATTGTATTTAAAAATTTGTCAAACACATTTTCCTTTCGGGGCAGATGACACAGCTTCTCATCTCAAAGTTCAGGCAAACAAAACCATGTCAAACAATGGACGCAATGTGTGTTTCAAACTGAAAGAGTTTTGACTCAATATGTAGCAAGGTCAATGGAGGCCTCAAAGTTCACAATTCTTGACCTATAATAATAAAAATGTATTTCTATTTCGCACTGAAAGTTTAACAAATCCCCCCTCTTGGAAAAATTGTGAAAATTGCCGTAGCCGTTTGAAACATTTTTCCAAGGCAGAACTTTTGAAGAAATAGGGCTTAAATCGGACTTTGACAGCTTTGTAGATAGGTATGGAATAGTTGAATGGGGTGTAGACACCTGCAAGTAGGTGTAGTGACTTCAGTAAACAAGCATGGTGACTCCGAGTGAGGTGTGGATCCAAGGGTTATCATCTGTTGGCCAGTGGAATGTGGATTTCTCCGGGCACTTTTGCCTTTGGCTGTCTTGACGGGTTCGTCTTGGTAGACTGGCCATCAGGGGTATCCCAGGGTCCTTCACACTGTACCCCCCTTTGGGTGTCTCAGACACATCAGACTCTCGGTTTCCTGCTTACTTCCTGGATCTCTTAGTCCTATAAAGGAAAATGGATTCCATGAGAAAATGATACACACAGTTTTCAGCCATAACTTTTAGTTGGGATTTCAATGTGAGGTTGGTATCCTGAGCTTCCTCAGAGTCCTCCTTTTATTCCATCGTGTGATCAGCCTTTTATCTGACCACCATGGACGGTGAGACTATATATGCAACCTTTCCCAGGGGAGACTGACTTCTGGGGCTCATTAACATGGGGACGTATTCATCACCATGGATACCACACATTGAACAATTGAACAGTGATATACTATTTTGTTAGAATTTACCTTCTACTTGGGAGGAAAAAAATATAATATCCCCCCTTTGGGGCATCAATGCAATTCATGGTAGGCAACAAAACTACCTGACATTGAGGATTCTTCTTGGTTACCGTAATACCACCTTTAACCTCTTGACTTCATTACGTCATTAGGGTTTGATCCTCCTTGTATCACCGCCATTGGCGATTTTTCGAAACGTGCCCGCTTTGAGCGACCTGTTTGAGTCAGAGGGATGAAGTGACCACTGAAAAATAGGAGAGTAGTTATTATCTAACAACCAAGATCCCCCTGACAGGGATTTTCAGGATCCTTAATACTGTGACCTGGGGATAAAATGGTGTTAGAACCTCTGTCTCCTATGCATCCATTCAGTGTGTCCCTCTGATCCCTTGCTATTTGGGCATTTAAGGATTTTGTGGCCTTTGGCTGGCCACAAGATTTGTTCCTAAAAAGGAATTATTTTAGTTCGGGCTACAGTGCCCTGAGTGAACCAAGTGATCATCCGACCCACCTTGGCATCTACTCTGCTGAAAAATCTTTTCAGAAATAGAATTATTGGCTTTTTTTTTTTTTTTTTTTTATTTGGCTCCGCTTCCTGCGGTGCCTATGTCTCTCGGGTACAGACAGATGGGACAGATCCCCATCAGAACCATTTGCTCGGTTCTGGCGGGGTCTGGGCCTTAATGTCTGTTCATCTTCCCGAGGATTTTGGGGAGCTCTAAGATGGGGCAAATCCCTATTTATTTGTGGGGTCCCCCTCTCTTGTTGAGGATTTTTGGCATAGCGAGGATTTCCATTCTCAAGGGTGAATTGGGCTCTTTGGGGATACTCCTTGGAGATTCTTTTAACCCTTGGGCCCTGTCCCCTTGGAAGGAAATCCTAAAATGGCCTCTGTTCCCCCCTCCTTATTTGTGGGGTGTCCGGTGTCCTCCTTGAGGTATCCAGTATAAAATCTTGCTCCTTTTTATTTTTATTTATTTATTTATTTTTAGTGTTAAGGTTGAGGAGAAAGGTGTGTTCCTGCCACAATTTTGGTGACAGGCTCACGCCTTTCTTTGTATTCACTGGTCTGTTGGATGGAGTGCAAATTGTCGCTCTCTTGCCAACCATTCCAGTGAACACCCCAACTTGTAGTCCCTGGCCAAACTTATTTTTATGTACCTGGCCGATGCCTCAAAGCACAGGGTTTTAAATTCTGGATGGTTGTACTCAGGCTCCTCCATGGAAGGGTGTTAGGCACTTTTGAGTACAGTACAGCAAAAATTCAGTGGGCTTTGGTGCTGTGTACATTTTAAATTATATATAGCAGCTCTAGCAGCGGTAAGGGTTTTTTTTTTTTTTTTTTTTTTTATGTGTGGGCCGACTTTTAAATTACATCCTTGAGGCACAACACAGGCTGTTTTCGTAGGCCTCAAGATGATTAGTAATGTCTAAGGACCCTTTCTTAATAAAAATCGGGACAGTACTCTTTTAAAACAAACTTTTTAAATTCTGGAGGTGTATGGTATCTTTTTAGGGGTGCTAGTCTTTTTGCGGTGACCTGATATGACTCATACCTAGTTACGCATGGCTGCCCAGTTTCTGCCCTCCTATCTTAGGAATATGGCTGGGGTAGGACGTGGACTCTTTGCCTGACTCTCCCCCCCTTGTCTGGGTCATAACCATCAGACTGGGAGTCATATCTGGGTCTAATTAATTTCTTCATTTTATTTATAATGTAGGACTGATAAGCAGTACCATTTTGTATGGACACCATAACCTTTTTGAATTTTCCTATTTATTTATTGATGAATTCCTGTCCTTACTGGAACTGTTACATTTTTATTTTTATTTATTTATTTATAAATTTTCCACTGCTGGTTACTCGGCAACTTAATTTTCAACTACTGATTACTCTGCAACTTCCACTAATAAAAAAAAACATTTCCTTGCTCAAAACTTCCTACTTCTTGCATTAATCGTTTACATTGCTCTTTCAAATGGTTGCTTATATTACAGCTTTCTGAATAAAACTTCTGCCACAGTTCTACTTTTTCCTGCAGTTTCACGCTACATTCTCTTAACCTATGTGTCCCAATAGAGGTCACTTTCACCTGCTCAAGAAGGTTCCTTATCTCACTTCTTATTATTTGGAGTGGAGATTAGAACTTTACTAAATTCCTTTTTGCTGAGCCTTATGGTGCAGTTCCTCACAGAGATACAGTAAGATTGGCCATGATTCTAAAAGTATGTGATCACGCTTCCTGACGTCTTTGGGGTTAGAGAAGCTTTCGGTGAGTTCATACATCAGGTTTTCCCCTACCCACGTCTGGTGCCCATTTTTGGCCCGACTTTTTCTGAGGATTTTGGTATGACTCCAACTAGCCTATACATATACCACCATTTTAGACTCAGAGAGGTGTCTCTACATATTCTAGATCTGTGCCGAATCTACTGGGGCTGTGGGATTAACATCTAGCCAGAGTTGGCAGCGTGAACCTTACCTTATGTAGACATTTTAGGGCATTACTATCAATATTCATAATTAAATAATTAAAAAAAATTTTTAAAGAAAAAAAAAAATTTTCTCTCTTTTTTTTTTGCAAAGTTATTAATTATGTCACCATGATCAAAATTATGATTAGCATATGTAAGAAATTAATGATATCTCAGCAGTGCAACTCCAATTAATATGTTGTGCGTTTTGGTATAAAATTTGACTATTTTTAATTTATTACTAAAAGGCGGTGTCTGAACTATCAATAAAATTATGACGCAGTGCCTCCAGCCGATTACGGCAAATAATTTAATAACTAAGAAAAACCCAATCAATTTTGTTCAGACCTCCAATAATATACCACAATAATTTTCCCGAGTTCTTTTTTTATCAGTTAATTTCTTTTTAAAAGCATATACCAATCTTAGTGAAACAGTCTACAATAGGGAATATATATATAAGAATATTTATTCGCAAGACATATTTTCACCATAAATGATCATACTTGAGTGACACAAAGAGATAACCTTACATAAGATACAAACTTAAAACGATAAATGCAATGTGATATTTAGCTAAACGATGAAAGTGAAATAAAGCAAGATTATGTTTTTCCCAGGTGTAGTATGAACCATAAATTAATATTCTATATAATCAGACCACAATAGTCTGCGAATCACATGGCCGAAAGTCATTCCACTGCAGATGAAATGAGAATAAGCCATGCAAAACGGAAGACGTAAAATCGCAAATAATGCGCTTAATCTGATATTAAAAATGTTATAAAAACAAAAATCATCTCTTTAGAGAAAAATCTACATATGGTTTATACGGCTGGGATTGTACTTTCATTACCCTTTAAATAGGAAATGTAAAACATTTAAGGAAGTACATAAACAATATTGAATAATAATCAAGTAACAGCAAGGCATAATTACTATATTTAAAATGGCCGCTAATTTAGAATGGTAGTTACCAGGTTCCTTAAGAAGGCTGCATTTCCAAGATGGTGGCCAATTAGGGAGGAGTTTCGCTTGGCGTCCCTCAAAGGTTCAGATACATGGTGGACCAAGATGGCGTCTGTGTAGATGAGTCTATGCATGGCTGTTAGTAGTGTGTATGTTGTAAGTGTGATGTGTCTTGTGTGTGTCCGTTGTGTTGTGTTGTGTTCTGTTATTACATCTCTGGTTTCTTTTTATTTTGTGTTGAACAAAAGGGCAGTAAAAATTATCATAAGCCAAACCCAGTGGGAGGAACATTATTCCTATTGGTTGGAACATCTTATTCATTAACTGGTGATGTCATAGGGTGACACCTCTTGGTTAACCAGTATATTAAAATTAATTAAAATTTCTCCATTTAAGACTATTATAAAAAAAACATAAAATGTAATCATGCTCTCATCTATGACGTCCATTTAATCCACCAGGTATCTGAATAAAGATTAATCTTGGTAACACTATTCTAATATTTAATATATCTTATGTAATATATATATTGGACTTTACTTTTTAACCCAAGACTTCAATTAGTAGCAGTAAGAATTGTATAGATACATATACAGTTATATATATTGATACACAACAGCTTGTATATGTAACTTTTTCTATACATGGTTTGTTTCCAATTAGAGTATTATCCATTTAAGGGATTATTATGTTGACAACAGTACATTTATGATTTGGACTGGATGATAAAATATGGGCGAAATGTCTGACCATTTGACACTACTATATGATAGAATATAATGTACTTCTCAGTAGGAAGTTGTCATAACATCATAGTTCCATAACACCTTTTGTATATGATGGGGCAAAGATATCAGTTTATGATTTTATGAAATTCATTTTGAGATTTGCAGTTCTCATCAGCCTAAGTGACTCTGTTTATTTGACTCCATGTAGATTCCAACAACCCTACCCCCCTGTTGGTTTATAGGTAAATGAATGATAGATTCTAGCCTTTGTCCGTTTCCGTTTGTTTGTCTCCTCATGATATAGACAATAGCTTATCCTGCTTGTGGATGGGTGAACACAGGTGTTATCCTGAAATTGAGTTTCGGCCATTGTGTGATAAAATGTCTCATGGCCTGAACATAGTTTTATGATCTTTCTGGTTTTTCGTGTTTCAAGACCAGGGGAAGGATGTCTTATGTAAACCTTTTCCCCCAAAGGCCGATCCACCTGTGATAAGCGATTTATTTATCTGTCTTTCTGAGTATTGTATTTAAAAATTTGTCAAACACATTTTCCTTTCGGGGCAGATGACACAGCTTCTCATCTCAAAGTTCAGGCAAACAAAACCATGTCAAACAATGGACGCAATGTGTGTTTCAAACTGAAAGAGTTTTGACTCAATATGTAGCAAGGTCAATGGAGGCCTCAAAGTTCACAATTCTTGACCTATAATAATAAAAATGTATTTCTATTTCGCACTGAAAGTTTAACAGAGCGAGCTGCCCCCCCCCCCCCCCGAACCATACCAGGCTGCTTGCCCTCAACATGCCCTCATAAAGCCCATCTCTAGACCAGTGTCTAACACTGAGAATGGAGCGATCAGACACCACCAAATACTAAGTTCTCAGAGCTCCATGAGCAGAGAGCTGGTGTCTGTCAGTCACCGGCTCTCTACTCTGCCCCACATGCTCACTAGAGTGCTAGGCTGTGGAGCGGCACCCAGCTCACTGAGAGGCTGAGCTGGGTGCCGGTCCAGGCATGTGGATGGATCCTGACCATATGGTCAAGATCTTTCCTGTCTCTGATGTCAGTCGACTGCTTTCCCCGGCTTCTGGAATAGGGTTCCAGAATATGGTATTGGGAGAGTCAGATAGCCAGACTGAACATTTATCATGCCCTAGCCAATCCCTAGCGGGGAGTGCCGAGAAGGTGGCTGGGGGAGGATAAATAGTCTGAAGCACTGGAGAGATTGTTCTGCCCCCCCGCCCTGTGGTAGCCTGTGGACTGTGTAGCTGTTCTTGAGGCCTCAGCAGAGTCAGGGCTGAGAGCCAGGAGTGGGTTCCCTGAGGATCTGGCTGTGGAACTTCACCATAAGAGATCTGGTCTGGAAAAGGATTTTATCCCTCACTGGGCCACGTCCAGAGGAAGCTCGAAGGTGTGCAGCTGTCCTGGGGACTTGTGAGTACTGACCCTGACTTGTGATCCCTGGTGACTGCATGCTTTGGGATGTAAGTGCCAGAGGTAGCTATTGACTAAGACAGCTCTTATAGGGTCTCAGAGTACTGGCCAGTCCCCCGTGTCCCCGGAAGAATCCATATGCGTGAGCCTAGAGAAGAGAGTCCTTACCGTACAAGCATTTTGGAGTATCCCATGCCTTTCCTGTTTAAAGTTCTTAAAGCAATAAAAGACCATCCTATTGGAGCTGGTGTGCATGGATTGGTACTTGTGGGGATGGGCAGCCTCTGTACTATCTGGGAAGAAAAAGTTATTACCAGGGGTAGTGCACATAGAAGTGATAGTATGGCTTCTATAAATGGAGAAGGTGGGCAGAAAGTTTGGACACAGTTGGACACTCTTGATGAGTGCATATGACAGATCCTTCAGCTCTGTTAACCCCTGCCCCACCAGAAGATTGCAGTGGTAGGAGGGGATCAGAGGAAGATTTCTACTAAACCAGGAGACAGCAGGGACACATCTTAATTGTTTTTCATAATTTCTTTTTACTAAATTTAGGCTTTAAAGTAGAAGTCAAGGGTTTTAGTGTTAGGGTGATTGGCCACCCTAACACTAAAATCTCTAAATCTACAGGCATCCACGATGTAAGACTAACCTACAGTGGCAGCTGGTGCTCAATTTTCTTGGGGAAGGGGGGCGGCCCACGGCCCAAGCAGCAGGCCAATCACATAACCCACCACTCCCCCCCAAAGCTCAATCGATCAATCAATCGATCGCCAGCTCCTGCACTTACCCCATTCAGGTAGCGACTTCTCCCCCTGCGTCTCCTTCCGAGTCCTGGCGGTCGCTTCTGCTCCCGGCCAATCAGGAGTTAGGACTTGCGGCTAATCGGGTCTTAGGACTCACGGCCCATTGACACTCAGGACCCGCTCCCTGATTGGCCGTGAGGAGAAACAGGAAGACCTTAGCGAATATTATTTTGCTAATAACACACAACTGGGTGGGCTTTGGGTGCAGTGCCTGAGCCCACCCTTTTTTTGAAGTCAGTTAGAGCCTCTGGCTCTAATAATGTGCTTCTAAAAAAAGAAAAACCCGTTGGAATCCATGTGTCCGGCGCCCCGCATGTAGGTTAGAGGCCGAGTGCATGGCCGAGCGCCCCTAATGGACAACCGCCACTGCTAACAGTTCTAGCACTGTAAAGAAGAAATCGCTATACATACCTTTTTTGAAGCCGATCTGACCCGATCCCACGCTGAGCTGTAAGCGCTGGCTTTTCTGTGTAGGTGGGTGCAGAGGAGGCAGCCGACAATGGACGCCCTGTAGTAACTCCATGGGTAACGTCACTTCCCATTCATTTCACAGCCGTTGTTGCAAATCTTCTGCCGCTGGAGAACGGACCGGAGCTGCCTCAAAAAGGGTATGTACTGTATAGCGATTTCTTCTTTCCAGGGCTAGATAGGATAGTCTTAGATCGTGGATGCCTGTAGAGATTTTAGTGTTAGGGGTTAGGGTGGACTTCCACTTTAATGTACAATAAATAAACTATACATTTATCCTGTTCCGTACATAGGTGTCATGCACCTTCAGTCTATGGCCATATTGCAGTGCATGTTCAATTGTAGTGCCTCAAATTTACAGGGATTGGATGTGCATCCACCGTTAATGTGTACATAGTACATATTGTGAACGATATAAAACCTAAGAAAAAAGGAAAACAAGTCAGTGTGTGTGAAAGGCTGTGGCTTCCCAAAGACACCTGCAAACAGAAGCTTCAGTTAGAGGAAGCAGATATCAATAGATCAAACAGACAAGCGCCTGCTAGCTGACCTAGAAACTGTTTGAAAAGGCTTTAACAGCTGAACACTTTCCGTAGATAAATGTACCTTTGCTTTTAGAGGAAATATCAGTTTACATTTGTGTCTTTGGGTGGAAGGCTGTGTGGCTTTTCAATAGGTCAGTTCATATAAAAGCTTATTTGCTGACACTGATAGCTAAAGATGGTGCAGATTAATGAAACAAAACCTTTTTCAGGTTTAACGAAATGTCAGTATTTTTTATAATTCAACTATCAACATATTAGCCCAGATCAATATGTTATTTAAAGCTCAACTCTGAAAATTCTACCTTGCATTGTGTTAACTGCTGATTTAGGTGGCATGAGTGGCTAATACAACCCTTGGTTAGCCACTTTAGCCCCGGAGGATTTGCCTTCTCAATGACCAGGCCCTATTTTGCGATTCGGCACTGTGTTATTTTAGCGGACAATTGCGCGGTCGTGCGATGCTGTACCCAAACGAAATTGAGGTCCTTTTTTTCCCCACAAATAGAGTTTTCTTTTGGTGCTATTTGATCACCTGTGCGATTTCTATTTTTTGCGCTATAAACAAAAAAAGAGCGACAATTTTGAAAAAATTACAATATTTTTCACATTCTTTTATATGAAATTCTCAAAAAAATGTAAAAATCAAACATTTTAGGCCAAATTGTTTTCTGCTACATATTTTTGGAAGAAAAAAATCACAAAAAGCGTATTTTGATTGGTTTGCGCAAAAGTTATTGCGTTTACTAACTACGGGAAAGATTTATGTAATTTTTATTGTTTTTTTTTTTTACTAGTAATGGCGGCGATTTGCGTTTTTTTTTTTTTTTTTACCGGGACTGCGACATTGCGGCGGACAGATTGGACCCCTAACTGACATTTTTGACACTTTTGGGGGTACCAGTGACCTTACTACAGTAATTAGTGCTAACAATATGCACTGTTACTGTAAAAATTACACTGTCAGGGAAGGGGTTAACATTACTGGTGATCAGTGGGTTAAATGTGTCCCTAGGGGTGTGATTTTAACTGCCAGGGGGCGTATCTTGTGAAGTTATCACAGAGACATGCGATCCTATATAGCAGGATCACATAGCCTCTTTGATCATTTCAGGGAGAATGACAGACGGCTGTGTTTACATCAGCCGTCTGTCCTCCTCTCTCAGCTGCGGGAGATCGTGAGTGGCCGGTGGCCATCGGAGCTGCCAGTCACACACACTGGCTCCCCAGCTAACGAGCGGGGGCAGGAGCGCCGCCGGCGGCGCGCGCTCACCCCCTAGAGTCTCCTGAGCGGGCGACGTAGTATAACATCGCTTTGCCCAGGAGCGGCTGCCTGCCGCAGTAAAACTGCGGCGGGCGGAGCTAAAGCAGTTAAGGCCTCCCTCTGACACCCGATTACAATATATTTTGGATCTTTTTTCTTCTTGATATTTTATTTATCTCCTGGATTAAACTATATGGTATCTGGCTTTTTACCATGGAAACTGAAATAGTTTTGGTAATTATACTCCATACCAGTGCCAGGGACAAGGTCATCGAGCGCTCAGGGCAAAGATGCCAAACTGCGCCCTCCCTTCCCTTAGGGTTCAGGGCAACCCCATTCCTGAATTAAACCATTGCACCCAGGGCAGCCGTCCCTCCTGCCCACCCCTTGTCCCGGCCCTGCTCTATACAATGGGGTCTAACCTTTTTGTAGTTTGGACTGATATCCATGTTGAGGATTGTTACACTGACTGGAGGGGGGTTAGTAGATCTTAGTTTTTTGTTCTATCAGTGTTATGGCATAGTTCGTCACACTGGTTGTCAGTGCGTTCTGTGTCTTGTCTGTTATTTTTTTTTTGTTGTACTGTGTATGTTGTTGTTTTACTGCAAACCGATAAGCCCTCGTTCACATTGAGCCTGGGTTCACACTGCTGTGGTGTGAGACACTGCATGTAACTCGCACTGGAATCCCAGCACATTCCTGTGCAAATTACATGCGGTGTCTCTGGTTAGCGATTTGAGCCATGGATTTGTATGGCTCAAATAGCACCGTATTTGCACCAAACTGGCGCAGTACACTGTTTTTTCTGCCCCAGAATCGGATCGCATGGGTGTTCACACCCATGAGATCAGATTTTGCAAATCGCGCTGCATTTTGCAAATTGATTGCTGGGTGTCGTAAACTTAACATGCACTCTACAACCAGTTTGCATTCACACTCATGAGATCCGATTCTGCAAATCATGCTGCGTTTTGTAAATTGATTGCCAGGTGTCATTAACTTAACATACACTCTGCAACCAGTTTGCATTGAAGGGTTTGCGATGTAGATGTGGTGCCGAATCCGCAGAAACTTCTCTGTGATTTCGGACTGTGATTTTGAACCTAAGCTGACTGCGGCTTTAAAATCGTGCGACTTCATCTGAAATCATGCACAGATGTCTATGCGAGTTGCACCTGAAATCACGAAAAGTAGTGCAGGAACTACTTCTTCAAATCAATGTGGCACCACAAAGTCAGCGTCACACCAATTTTGAACAGTGTAATCTCTGGCAATAGGGGGAGACTTGTTATACAACTTGACCTGTCAAATTGCAGGATAAGTCGCTCCCTCGAAAGAGGGTAAAAAAGAATAAAAAAAAAAAATTCTCATTTAGATCTAGGGGAGAGTAAACACTTTTCCATGCCTTCTTGACCTAATAGAGCAGCCAACACATGCAAGATCGGGTACAGCTCCACTGCAAGAGAGAATTTTAAAGTTACATAGTTATATAGTTAGTCAGGTTGAAAAAAGTCCAGCTGGCTCAAACAATGAAAACGGTAAAAAAAAAAAACGGTAAAAAAAAAAAAAAAACAACCATACAATCCCATATACACAATCCTATACCCGCAGTTGATCCAGTGAAAGGCAAAAAAAAAAAAAAAAACAGCAAAGCAAGATCCAATTTGCTACAGCAGGGGAAATAAATTCCTTCCTGATCCCCCGAGAGGAAATATGATATTCCCTGGATCAACTTTACCTATAAATATTAGTACCCATTTATAATATGTACACCTAGGAAAGAATCTAGACTTTTTTTAAACCAATCTATTGAGCTAGCCAGAACCACCTCTGGAGGGAGTCTATTCCACATTTTTACAGCTCTTACAGTGAAGAAATCTTTCCGTATTTGGAGACTAAATCTGTTTTCCTCTAGACGTAAAGAGTGCCCCCTTGTCCTCTGTGTTGACCTTAAAGTGAACAAACTCAACACCAAGTTCACTATATGGACCCCTTATGTATTTATACATGTTGATCATATCCCCCCTTAATCTCCTCTTCTCAAGAGAGAATAAATTCAGTTCCTCTAATCTTTTCTCAAAGCTGAGGTCCTCCATGCCTCTTATCAGTTTGGTTGCCCTTCTCTGCCTTTTCTCCAGTTCCACGATATCCTTTTGAAGAACTGGTACCAAAACTGAACTGCATATTCCAGAATAAAGTTACTTGGAGTTGGTTAGCACTTCCGTCTGGCAGCACTAGAGTCGCCAGTTTAAATCCCAACCATGGCACTAACTATCTGCCTGGAGTTTGAATGATCTCCCTGTGCCTGTGTGGGTTTCCTCCCACACTCCAAAGACATGCTGGTAGGGTAATTTGCTCCCGGGTTTATTGGCTAAAGTACTATATGTGTATGTATGAATGTGAGTTGGGGACTTTAGATTGTAAGCTCCTTGAGGGCAGGAACTGATTTGAATATGCAATATATATGTAAAGCACTGCATAAATTGACTGCACTATATAAATACCTGTAATAAATAAATAAATAAACCTGTGTATTACATGCCCATCACAATGGCTGAGTTTACATTTAAAGAGTAGACACAGCATGACAAATTATCTGCCACCCCGCTGGGATACAGTTGAAAAACAAGTTCTGCTATGCATGCCAATAAAAGCAATGGTAATGACTAGATTGCATCTAATAGTCGGAGTGGCTTAAAAGAGGATGATTAACAGGTCTTTTTCGACATTTGTTGTTTACAAGTTTAAATTATTATTTTTTGGTAGAAAATTACTTAGAAACTTCAAACATTATATATATTTTTTTAGCAGAGACCTTTGAGAATAAAATGGCGGTCATGCTGGTTTATGTCACACTCTATTTAGGCAGCAATTTTTTGGAAAAAATACGCTTTCATAAATTATAAAAAAAAAAAAAACAGTAAAGTTAGCCCAATTTTTTTGTATAATGTGAAAAATGAGTAAATAGATACCTATTATGTCATGCTTCAAAATAGCGCACACTTGTGGAATGGCGACAAACTACGGTACCAAAAAATCTCTATTGGTGATGCTTTAAAAAGTTTTTAGAGGTTATCTGTTTAGAGAGGAGCTTGTGCTAGAAATATTGCTTGCGCTTTAATGATCACGGTGATACCCCGCATGACTTAAGTATGTGTTCCCTTCTGTGCGTGAGCTCGGAGGGACGGGCGCAAAAAAAAAATGTACTTTTAAATTTACCAAAAACTTGGCCTCCAAGGTGGGAGAGACGTTTTACGTGACATTTTATGTCGCTCCGGTCCAAGGGCAAAGAGTCGAGTGGGGACCGAGTTGCTCTCACTCGACTTCCTGGCCATCGCTCCAAGGAATTGGATAATTTCCGGCTTTATGATCTCTAGGATAAGCAGGGAAACGACTGGGAAGCAGTGGGAGGGAGGGGGGCACCTCTCCCACTGCCTATAAAAGTGATCCCGTGGCAAATCTGCTGCCGGGAACATTTTTAACTCCCGGGATTTAACGTCAAATGATGTATGCATATTGTGGGTGGTCTGGAAGTGGTAAACAGAACAGTTCCCTGACCACATACTTCTAAACCAACATAGCAGCTACTTGGGTGAGTACAAATTGCTATGGCCTCAAAGCTATACTTTATAGTGCGGCAATTTTAATTCAACATGTCAAGTTTCACAGGTGGCATTGCTCAAGCTCATGGGGCTGCACAGCAGCCAAAAGCCATATGCTTGAGTTGCGGCTTTGACACAGAATTTCAACCGGTTGCCGACCGCCGCAAGTCAGCCCCAGCCAGGCAAAGTGACATATGGGTATGTCACTAGCCTGTCACTAGCTTGTGAGCCAATAGCGGGCGAGCGCGCGCCCGCGGAGGCGCGCGCCCGCCTCGGCTCGTTCCCTAACAAGTCAGTGCGTGTGACTGGCGGACCCGATGTCTGCCGGTCACTCGCGATCGTTCGCTGTGAAGGGAGAAAGGCAGGCGGCTAATGTAAACAAAGCCGCCTGTCATTCCCCCCTGTGTAAAAATGGAGATCACACGGTTCTACTATGTAGGACCATTGATCTCTGTTCTTACACTAGTAGCCATGTCCAATCACAGTTAGAATCACGCCCCTAGGGACATACTTAACCCCGCCTTCTCCAATAAAGTTAACCCCTTCCCTGCCAGTGTCATTTTTACAGTAACAGTGCATATTTATAGCACTGATTACTGTAGTAATGTTACTGGTACCCCCAAAAGTGTCAAAAATGTCAGTCAAGGGTCCGATCTGTCCACCGCAATGTCGCAGTCCCGCAAAAAAAATCGCAGATCGCCACCATTATTCGTTAAAAAAACCAACAAAAATGACAAAAATCTTTCCCTTAGTTAGTAAACGCAATAACTTTTGCGCAAACCAATCAAAATACGCTTATTGTGATTTTTTTACCAAGCATATGTAGCAGAAAACAAATTTGCCAAAAAATTTAGATTTTTACATTTTTTTGGGGGGGAATTTCATATAAAAAAATTTGAAAAATATTGTTATTTTTGCAAAATTGTTGCTCTTTTTTTGTTTATAGCGCATGATCAAAAAAATCGCACAGGTGATCAAATACCACCAAAAGAAAGCTCTATTTGTGGGAAAAAAAGAACGTCAAATTTGTTTAGGTACAGCGTCGCACGACCGCGCAATTGTCCGTTAAATTCACGCAGTGCCGAATCGCAAAAAAAAACCCTGGTCAGGAAAGGGGTAAAATCTTCCGGGGCTTAAGTGGTTAATGCAAAATTCCCATTTGGCTGGAAAAAAAAAACACATTCAGGAGGCAGCAATTTTACTTCCTGCACAGTAGGAAGGTTTTAAAGGGGCATTAAATACCAAGATTGTGCATTAGGTACAGTGTGTAGGGTTTAGGGGTACGCTGCATACAGAGTGCAGGGTTCGGGTGTGCTGCATAGAGAATGCAGGGCTCTGGGGTGCACTGAGTATAGAGTGCAGAGCACAAGGTGCCCCTTTTTCCCCAAAATTGCCCCCTCCCCCAGTATAGTGCTCTATTCCCACCCCCAAATCCCTCTCCTTGACAAGACCTGGATTAATCCCCTCTCCTTGGCAGTATTTGGCCAGCTTAACCTATACGATCAACTATGTCCCACTCAGTACAACCATGGCCTTCTGTGGCCAGGTCAGATTACAACTTCACTTTTAGTGAAATTGTCCCTTTAAAGTAAACCCCCCTTCCCCAGTGTACCCCTACCTAAAGTGAAGTTGCCTCTAGTGCATGCGGTAAGTAATTCATTTGTTAGCCCCTACTGGTGAGAGGTATTGATGAGAATGGTTCTATATGCCTTGTAAAACACTACGTAATATGTTGGTGCTACAGTTATGGGAAATAAATAATAAATAATTACCAGTTTCCCATACTGCCTTCACTTTATTGTATTTCCTGAAAGCCATCATTGTTTTTCTTTTCAAGCCTTTCATAAAGCTGTCAGTTTGAGATGCAACTTTTTAGTACCTACATTGAATAAATAACATCATCTATATGCTTCATTGTATTGTATTGAAAAGTTCTTTGTGTACTTAACCCACTGAGTTCTGTGGAAGCAACTATGTTTTGTTGTTCAGAGCTAGCCAATGCTCTGAAAAGTGATGGGTCAATTTACAGAGGGTGGTTAAGCACCCACTGTCAGGTATTCAGGAGGCGATCCTGCCGCTTTCTCAGTACCTGTTTTTGTTTTTTGTTTTTTTGCCGAATGACAGTTAAAACGGACCTTAAGTGTCCATTCACACTGATCCGACTTGAAACGCGACTTGTCAGCCTGACAAGTCGCGGTCCGTCACGCTCCCATTGTGCGGTACAGGAGCCGTTCTAATAGGTGCGACACAAGTCGCTCCGACTTAGAAAAAGGGTCCTGTACTACTTCGGGGCGACCTGGAGGCGACTTGCATAGACATTCATTTTATGAAGTCCGTGCAAGTCGTGCCGATGTCACGCTGCACGCGACTTCACAGGTCGCCCCCTAAGTCGGAGCGACGTAGTGTGAACCGAGCCTTACCCAACAGGGGAAATTCTGCTCATTGACCTCCTCCCCACCCTCCTCTTTACTATTTGGCACTTTGTTTTATTGGGGGGGGGGGGGGGTACCTGGTTTTGACAGTTCACTCACCCCCTTTGCCCACAGCCTTCTGGGACACATCACAGATCCTAGAAGACTGTGGGACCATTCACAAAGCATAGCATGGCTTGAGCATAGGCAGTGAGAATCCTTTTTCCATAATTAAGATGCTGGCACTAGGGACCTGAAGCTCAGTGAAGAACAGGTTTGAGTGAGGACAGATCTGGATCTCTGGACAGTATTTGCAGCCGCTGTCTTTAAATTTTTTGGGGTGGGACTGAAGCTCCTCTTCAATAGTGGGGCTAATGCTCCACAACTTCAAGCCAAGCATTTCCATTGACTTGAATGGTGGAGCCAGTGGTGTATTTAGGTTTTGTGCTGCCCTAGGCCTGAGTAAACTTGGGCACCCCCTCATTTAAAATCCACACCTTCCTGTAAAGGCCACACCCCTTCCTGTTACCCGCCCTATCATCTGTAAACCACAGGCCACAACCACAGTCATGTCCATCAGTGCAGCATATCATTGCGGCCTCATCAGTGGCCATCAGTACAGCCCCATCAGTGGCCACCAGTACAGTCTTTAAGTGCAGCTTATTAGTGCCGCCTCATCAGTGGCCATCAGTGCAGCATATCAGTGCTGCCTTATCAGTGCAGCTTTTCAGTGCCACCTCATCAGTGGCCATCAGTGCAGCCTTATGTCACTGGATGAGTAAGATTTCTCCTTTCTTTTAAGATATTTGGACTTGTGTTTGCTTTCACTGATTGTAATCATAGGATTATTTCACCAGCTTGTGGCCTGTCCGAATGTCCTCACCTGTCGGTATTATCATATCGGCAGGTAGTAGTGTAACTGGTTTATGGGGGTGCCAGACTGATTTGCCTCCTGGACCCTGCCCTCTGGCCCAATTTGCCCCATAAGACTGGCACTATACTAAAAGTGTAGCGCAAGCCAGCGGACACCCTTTTCGTACAGGAGCCAGGAGGAGGCTGTTTTTTTTATCATGCAGGGTGCAGCTTCTTTGCTGCCCCCCTGCAAAGTGCTGCCCTAGGCGTGGGCCTTGTTGGCCTAGGCCAAGATACAGCACTGGGTGGAGCTTGACAGGCCTGTCAAATCGGATGCCCCATTGATTTGGCAGACATATGAACAGCCTCCCCTGCTCAGCTGTCTGTTTTTAACCCCCCCCCCCCCTTGCAGCTTGTGTGAAAGAGGGCCTAGCTTTTGAGGGCCTAGATATTAAAGTGATACTAAACAAACAATGTTTTTTTTTTCCATTATCCATTCTATTTATGTATCAAGATCATGCCACTGTATTTAATTTAATATAAAAAAGCATCTGAGTACCTTATTTAATCATTGCTTTTCAGAGTTTCCCAGGGCTTTCCCATCCTCAGAGAAAGAGGAAGGAGTTGCCAGTACTATGCTGATGTATAGATCTATGTCTGCACTGTGTGGATTGGTTCTGTGCCACTCACATGACATGGCTTTCGGAATAGAGAATCAAAATAAATAAAATAATAGCAACAAAGTGTTTTTTTAAGCTTCATACAAATCTATATTTCAGAGCAAATGTTTATTTTTTATATTTTTTTGCAATAAGGCAGAGTTGGTATAGGCAGAGTTGACAATAGTTTTTACTTTGTTCAGACATGGAGGTGTTAACTACAATTTTATAGGAATTTCAGTTCCACCTGAGGATGACCCTGTTGCTAGGATAATACAATTCTTCCAGTCTTCCTGTAGACCACTCGGCACCATGGTTCCTCTCATTAGCTGTTAAGTGTAACGCTCCTGCGTTTTATGTATAATGTGGATTTACAGCTGCAGAAATATTCCACTTCAGTAGTCATGTAGAGAAACGCTGAGACACCAATCCCAACTCCCAAGACTCATCATGTGTGGATAGTCTCAATTCAGCAAGTAAATACACACACTCAATAAGATGTTCCTAGAGTGACTTATATGTATAGTAATATAGTGATGATAGGCTGAAGAGACAGGTTGGGTAGAGATGGTAGATGACAGACACTTGAAAGGAATGTTCTTGAAAGTAAGATAGTAGCAGATGGGATGCAGACAGGTTTAGCAATCATGTATGGTAGCAGATGATAGAGTAGCAGGTGAACATACAGGATAGACCAACCCAGTGCAAGAGCAGGTGGTATTAGGCTCAAGAGCTAGCAATCTTAGTTAGTGCAGATGTAGTAATAGTCCTTAGTATGCAGAGCTAGATAGTGTAAGCTTTAGTATGAAGGTTATAGAGGTTTCCCCTGTGGGGTACTTATCACTAGTAGCAATGTAGTAGAGGAGAGGTTCGGCAAGAGCGGATGATCCGGTAACGGGATACAGGGATCAGCAGCGTGGTTCCGATAGCGAGGTATGCTTGCAAGCATGAGAGCTTCAAGGCAGATTATGCGGCGTTGAACGAACATGTGAGTGAGACCGCCGGAGGTTGAAATAGCCGCTCCAGCGGTGCTCAGTGATGACAGCATCGGTCTTAAAGGTGTATGCGCACCTTACCAAAAGAGAATGGTGGGGCGCATACACTTAGGAAAAGTGGAATTAGGGTACCAAAGGTACCAGAACATTACAGTACCCCCCCCCCCCCTTAAGGCCGGCTCCTGAAGGCCTCTGGAGCTGGTTTGTCTGGGTACTTCGCATGAAAGTTGCAGATTAATCTAGGGGCATGTATGTCAGAGGTGTTTAGCCAGGTGTCGTCTTGGGGCCCATAGTTCTTCTATCGAACTAAGTATTGAAGTTTTCTTCTGTGAATACGAGAATCCAGAATCTCTTTTATCTCATATTCTTCTCCACCTTCAACTTGTACAGGAGGAGGAAGTGGGATAGTAGGCCTTATTCCTTGGTCAGGAACATGTGGCTTCAGTAGCGACACATGGAAAATGGGATGTATTTTGAGGTCTATTGGCAATGTAAGCTGTACTGCAGCTTTTCCAATAAGTTTCTTGATTGGGAAAGGTCCCAAGAAGAGAGGTCCAAGCTTTTTGCTAGGGATTTTCAGTCTTAAATTTTTTGTTGAGAGCCAAACGAGGTCCCCAATAGCATACTGAGGAGAAGGTCTTCTGCGAAGATCATAGTACTTCTTTTGTTGACTGTGAGCGTGTGCAATGGTAGTATTAAGCAAACCCAGAGAGTCCTTTATTTGGGTAAGAAAGTCTGAGGCTACTGGGTTATTTGAAGGAAGGATGCGTGGTGGAAGAATAGAGGGATTAAATCCATAGTTCAAGTAGAACGGACTCTGCTTGGTCGTACTGTGGGTTGCGTTGTTGTAGGCAAATTCTGCCAGAGGGAGAAGATCCACCCAATCATCCTGTTGGTAAGAAGTGTAACAACGTAAATATTGCTCGATGCATTGGTTGACTCTTTCAGTCTGTCCGTTGGTCTGCGGATGGTAAGGAGAAGTGAGCTTCCGCTCAATTCGTAGTATGTGACATAGTTCTTGCCAGAACTTGGAAATAAATTGTGATCCACGGTCAGACAGAAGAGTTTTTGGGATACCATGTAACTTAAAGACATGTTTCATCAGGAGTTCTGCCGTTTGTTTGGACGAAGGTAGTCTGCGAATAGCAATGAAATGTGCCATCTTTGTCAGATGGTCCACTGACACCAAGATGGTATTAAATCCTTTGGAAGGAGGTAGTTCTACTATAAAGTCCAAGGACACAACTTCCCATGGAGTTTGGGGTATTGGTAGACTGCATAGTAGACCGGATGGTCTCGTAGTGTCAATTTTGGACCTGGCACAGACATTGCATGAAGAGACGAATTTTTGTATAGATGTTTTCATGTCAGGCCACCAGAATTGTCTGGTAATCAGATTAAGAGTCTTTGTCATACCCATATGTCCTGCCATAGGCACATCATGCGATAATTCCAAGATCTTGGTGCGCATGGTAGGTGGTATGTAAAGTTTGTCGTTGTAGTAGAGGAAGCCTTCTGCATCGGTATTTAGTTGTGGTGGGGGTGAATCCAAACTTATACCATGCAAAACCTCTTCCTTCAAAGAACGGACAACTCCAATAATACGCTTGTGAGGTATTATAGGAACGGAAGGGATTTCGAAGTAGTTTTCTTCAGTTAGTCGTGATAGTGCATCCGCCTTTTTGTTCTTATCTGCAGGTGTGTAGGTCACTAGGAAGTTAAACCTTAGAAAGAATAGTGACCATCGTACCTGTCGGTGAGAGAGAGTTTTGTTAGTCTGAAGATATTGAAGATTTTTATGGTCCGTGTATATAAGTATTGGTAATCGGGTGCCTTCGAGTAGATGTCGCCAATTCTCCAGAGCCAATTTTATAGCAAGCAGTTCCTTTTCACCCACGGGGTAATTTACCTCTGGACTGCTTAAGGATTTAGAAAAGAAGGCGACTGGATGGAGTGGTGAAGTGTTAGTTGGTCGTGGGAGAGTATTGCTCCTACTGCCATGTTTGACGCATCTACTTCCAGAATGTATTGGAGGGATGGGTCTGGATGGCGTAGTATGGGAGCAGAAGTAAACCTTGTCTTTAACAGGTGAAAAGCTTTATTTGCTTCATCTGACCATTTGAATGGTCTCTTAATGCTAGTGAGCTGTGTGAGGGGTCTCACAATGGCAGGGAAGTTCCTGATGAATTTCTTGTAGAAATTAGAAAATCCAAGGAATCGCTGTAGCGCCTTGCGGGTGGTTGGTGTAGGCCAATCCTGAATGCAGGATATCTTACTCATGTCCATCTTGATTCCTGTTTTGGATATGATGTAGCCTAGAAACAGTACCTCTTCTTTATGAAACAAGCATTTTTTCAGTTTCACGTATAGGTTGTGTGCAAGCAATCTCGATAATACTAGTCTTACATGTCTTATGTGTTCAGACAAGGATCGTGAATATATAAGTATATCGTCCAGATATACCACAACACAGACATCTAGTAAGTCTCTGAAAATATCGTTTATAAATCGTTGAAAGGCTGCAGGGGCGTTGCATAGCCCGAATGGCATTACAAGATATTCGAACAATCCGTATCTGGTTCTGAATGCAGTCTTCCACTCGTGTCCATCACGGATTCGAATGAGATTGTATGCCCCTTTCAGGTCCAATTTTGAAAAATAGGTAGCTCCACGCACCTGCTCAATGAGCTCAGGGATAAGCGGTAGAGGATAGCGATCTTTTATTGTAATAGCATTCAATTGCCTATAGTCGATGATAGGCCTGAGACTTGAGTCCTTATTGCGGCCAAAAAAGAGTCCTGCTGCTGTGGAAGAAGTGGAAGGTCTAATAAAACCTTTTTTCAAATTCTCATCCAAATATTCTTTGAGATGGGAAAGTTCATCCTGTGAAAGAGGATAAACATGACCGAACGGCAATTTGCTATTTGGGAGTAGATCAATACTACAATCATAGTCTCGATGGGGAGGTAGTGCTTGAGCATTTTTCTCAAGAAAAACCTCAGAGAGATCCTGATAACATAGTGGTGCTGTTAGGAACACTCCCTGTGTACACTGAAGTGCTGTCATGAATCTGCCAGTTAAGAGTTAACTTAGTGCAGACTAATTGCACTAATTGGCAAAAGGCTGGCCTATTTAAACACCACAGCAGCACTGAGCCATTGCTGTCTTGTCTGCAGCTTTACCTGTACTTCCTGATCCTGAACCTGCTGTTTCCTGTTGACTTCCTGATCGACCTCCCGGCTTGTCCACTACTTCGTCTGCTTGCTGCCCGCCCTGACCTTGGCTCGTTCCTGTGACCACTCTCCTGCCTTATCCTTGTCGGCTTATCTGCTTCTGATTCTGGACGTGTTCACCTCCTGGTGGGGCAACCCTGGGGACCGCGACCTGGTGTTAGCTTGCAGCGCAGTCTATCCCCACCACCAGGGGCTCTAGTGAAAACCAGCTAGCACTTAGACTCCGCACCTCAGACTAGCCCGTGTCTACCACCAGTGTGACCCGTCCGTGTTCCTGTTGTACCAGATCCCACGAGGCTACCTCTGCACGTCAGGCTCAGCCACCAGCACCATTACAGTACAAGACAGCCATGTCGGAGCCTGCAAGAGGGGCCTCTCCTCTGGACGAGATCTGCCAACACTTGGCAGCATTGTCGCAAACAGTCAAGTCGCTCCAGGACAGCTATGTGCACTTGGAGGAACGCATGCACTCTGTGACTAACCCGGGGATCCCTCCTGTTTCTTTGGTACCCCCAACTTCCACGACACCAACAGGTTCGGTCTCAGGACCCACAGTGGTGATGCTACCACCTGAACCCAGGGTTCCTACACCAGAGCGATTTTCAGGAGATCGGGACAAATTTAGGGCGTTCCGTAACGCATGCGAACTTTATTTCTCACTGCAGCCCCGGACTTTCTCCTTGGAAGCCACCAAGGTTGGATTTGTCATCTCCCTACTCTTGGATGAACCCCAGTCCTGGGCACACCGACTTCTTGAAGAGTGCAGCCCACACCTAGACTCCTTGTCTTCCTTTTTTGTTGCCATGGCTCAATTATACGATGATCCACAGCGCACTTCCACAGCGGAAGCTGCTCTTCATGCACTCCAGCAAGGCCGCAGAGCAGTAGAGGAGTACGTCTCGGATTTTAGACGGTGGAGTACTGATACCGAGTGGAACGACGCAGCGCTACGTCACCAGTTCCGCTCAGGCCTATCTGAGGGTCTGAAGGACGAGCTAGCCCGAGTTGGCATTCCAGACTCCCTAGAGGCATTGATTTCATTGGCTATCCAGATAGATCGCCGGCTTCGTGAGCGCCGTGCGGAAAGGTCTGTCCAGCACCCACGCCCGTTCTGGATGATGCCGCGGTTCGCAACTCCGGCTCATGTCACCTCCACCAGGCCCATTCCGGCCAACCTGGCTCCTGCTAACTTCACACCAGATGCCCCAGAACCCATGCAGGTTGGCGTTATGCGGTCTACCCTAACCGCTGAAGAACGACACCGCCGGCAAAAGAATAACCTCTGCCTATACTGTGGTGAAGCCGGCCATTACGTACGTTCTTGCCCAGCAAAGTTACGTAAGTTTCTCTCCATCTCTCCTTCAAGTTATCCAGCATCCGCTGCCAGTGCTACTCACTTAGCGCTCCCTGTTTCGTTTCAACTCCCGGGAGGTACAATACCAGTCACCGCAATTATTGATTCTGGAGCGTGCAGCTGTTTCATTGATCTCACGTTCGCCATCCAACAACACATCCCTCTTCAAACCAAGACTCAAGGACTTTCCATTTTTCTTGCAGATGGGTCTCATATTAAGTCTGGACCTGTGACTCAGGAGACCCCTCCACTTCCTATGGTCACTTCTTCAGGTCACAAAGAGCTACTCAGCCTGGATGCTATTGCTTCCCCTTTATTTCCGGTTATCCTGGGATTGCCGTGGCTGCAGGCCCACAACCCGCAAATCGATTGGATGACAAGAACGATCAAATTTCAGTCTGATTACTGCATAAACTCCTGTTTACCGGTCTCTCTCAGCCCTGCCAGTACCCTGCTCTGTTTGGACTCTGACACAGATCTGCTTTCTGCTGTGCCTAAGCCTTATCATGGCTACCTGGACGTTTTTAGTAAACGGGGGGCCGAGACCCTTCCTCCTCATCGCACATACGACTGCCCGATCGAGTTACTTCCTGGGGCCGGGATTCCATTCGGTCGTATCTTCCCTTTGTCAGAACGGGAATTGGAGGCTCTGAAAGAATACGTGGATGAAAATCTAAAGAAGGGGTTCATTCGTCCATCGACATCCCCAGCAGGGGCAGGAATCTTCTTCGTGGAAAAAAAGGACCACTCTCTCCGCCCCTGTGTGGACTATCGGGAACTAAATAAGATCACGGTCAAGAACCGTTACCCTCTTCCCCTGGTACCAGAACTTTTCCAAAGACTGAGGTCAGCCTCCATTTTCACTAAGTTAGACTTACGTGGGGCCTATAATTTGGTCCGTATTCGTGAGGGGGATGAGTGGAAAACAGCGTTTCGCACCAGGTTTGGGCATTTTGAATATCTGGTGATGCCCTTCGGCCTGTGCAACGCCCCAGCAACCTTTCAACATTTTGTAAATGATATTTTCAGAGACTGGTTAGATATCTTTGTTATTGTCTACCTGGACGATATCTTGATTTTCTCTGCATCCCTGGATCAACATCGGGGACATGTCAAAAATGTCCTCGGCAGACTCCGCCAACACGGATTATATGCCAAGCCGGAGAAGTGCGAATTTGAACGCCAGAGTATTCAGTTCCTAGGTCTCATAATTTCCACTGAAGGAATTAAGATGGATCCCCAAAAGGTCTCAGCCATCTTGGACTGGCCACCCCCGTCAGACAAGAAGGGGGTCCAGCGCTTCGTAGGTTTTGCCAACTTTTACAGGAGATTTATTAAGGGATTCTCTGACATCATTTCCCCCATTACACAGCTCACGAAGCAGAATACCCGGTTCAATTGGCCTCCTGAAGCCCAGACTGCCTTTCTAACCTTGAAAAGGCTCTTTACAACTGCTCCCATCCTGAGTCACCCGAATCCGGCCCTTCCTTACCTTCTTGAAGTAGATGCATCAGAAGTGGCCGTGGGGGCAGTTATTTCGCAAAGGCAGGGTACTAAAGATCTCATACATCCTATAGCCTTCTTCTCTCGTAAACTTTCCCCAGCAGAAAGGAACTATGACGTTGGCGATCGAGAACTTCTGGCCATTAAGGCTGCCCTTGAGGAGTGGAGGTACTTGTTGGAAGGGGCAACGCATCCTATCCTCATCTTCACAGATCACAAGAATCTTGAGTATTTAAGAGCTGCTAAACGGCTGAGGCCACGTCAGGCACGTTGGGCATTGTTTTTCTCAAGATTTTCCTTCCATATTACCTACCGGCCGGGATCTAAAAATGTCAAGCCAGATGCGCTCTCCCGCATGTTTGATGATCCAAAGGAAGTGCCAGTACCCGACACCATCCTGTCCGCAGGTAATTTTTTGTTATTACAGACCAACCTGATGGCCCAAATAAAGCAAGCTTCTGCAAAGAATCTCTGTCTCCCTGAGGTGTCCCTGGTACCCAGAGATGGGTTATTATGGCTTGAAGACAAGATCTTTGTCCCTGAAGAGGTCCGAGTGACGGTTTTAGGGTTATGCCATGACCACCCTCTGGCGGGCCATTTTGGTACTCATAAGACCCTGGATCTATTACAACGAACATTTTGGTGGCCAGATCTGGAACAGAGTTGCAGGGAGTACGTGAAGTCTTGTACCGTCTGTACCCGGAGCAAGTCTGTAAGAAACAAGGCGTGGGGCCTGCTCAGGCCACTACCAGTCCCTGACAGGCCTTGGAAGATGGTCGCCATGGACTTCATAGTGGAGCTTCCCCCCTCAGAGGGCTGTTCCGCCATTTTTGTGGTCGTTGATCGTCTATCTAAGATGGCCCATTTCTTGCCACTCAGGAATACGCCCACGGCCAAGGAGACTGCAGAAGTTTTTATTAAAGAGATCGTTAGGCTTCATGGGGTTCCTGCAAATATTGTTTCAGATAGAGGGGTCCAGTTTACCTCCCGCTTCTGGAAAGCCTTGTGCGACGCGTTGAAGATTGAGCTGTCCTTGTCTTCCGCCTACCATCCTCAGACTAATGGACAAACCGAAAGGACAAACCAGACGTTGGAACAGTATATCCGTTGTTTCACCACATTTGTCCAGGATGACTGGGTGGCCCTACTACCATTGGCAGAGTTTGCATACAACAATGCTAAACATTCTGCTACAGGGCAAGCTCCATTCTTCGCAAACTACGGTTTCCATCCGTCCTTCTTACCGGACGTTCCCGCTGAACCCACAGTTCCAGCAGTACAGGATATCATTAGCTTCCTCAACCGCAATTGTAAACTGCTGCAGGATGCTATAATAAGGGCACAAGCAGCCTCTAAAAAGATTTTTGACAGGAAGAGGAGAGGGGAACTAATCCTTCAACCAGGTGACCAGGTATGGCTATCTACATGCAACCTCCGCCTAGCCTGTCCCTCAAAGAAATTGGCACCCAAGTTTATTGGACCCTTCCCGGTCAAGAGGAAACTCAACGAGGTCTCATATGAATTACACTTACCTGATTCTCTTAGAATTCATCCGGTGTTTCATGTCTCCTTGTTAAAACCTACAGTCCCTAACTCCTTCCCGGGCAGAAGCTCGGAACCACCCGAACCTGTGATTGTCGATGGGGAGGAAGAATATGAGGTGGAAGCTATTTTGGATTGCAGGAGGAGGAGAGGTCAATTACAGTTTCTCATAAAGTGGAAAGGTTACGGTCTGGAAGAAAATTCCTGGGAACCGGAACGGAATATCCATGCTAAAGAACTGATCTATGCTTTCTTTCGCAGTCACCCACAAAAGAAAAACCTATTGGGCACCCGGAGGTTGCCCTTAAGGGGGGGGCAATGTTAGGAACACTCCCTGTGTACACTGAAGTGCTGTCATGAATCTGCCAGTTAAGAGTTAACTTAGTGCAGACTAATTGCACTAATTGGCAAAAGGCTGGCCTATTTAAACACCACAGCAGCACTGAGCCATTGCTGTCTTGTCTGCAGCTTTACCTGTACTTCCTGATCCTGAACCTGCTGTTTCCTGTTGACTTCCTGATCGACCTCCCGGCTTGTCCACTACTTCGTCTGCTTGCTGCCCGCCCTGACCTTGGCTCGTTCCTGTGACCACTCTCCTGCCTTATCCTTGTCGGCTTATCTGCTTCTGATTCTGGACGTGTTCACCTCCTGGTGGGGCAACCCTGGGGACCGCGACCTGGTGTTAGCTTGCAGCGCAGTCTATCCCCACCACCAGGGGCTCTAGTGAAAACCAGCTAGCACTTAGACTCCGCACCTCAGACTAGCCCGTGTCTACCACCAGTGTGACCCGTCCGTGTTCCTGTTGTACCAGATCCCACGAGGCTACCTCTGCACGTCAGGCTCAGCCACCAGCACCATTACAGGTGCAATCTCATCTGTCACCACAGACAGGATCTTCCCGGAAGACGGGAGGTTACACGTACCCTCGCAATAGCAAGAGAGGAAGGCCAGGGTCCGTTCCTTCCAATCTATGGTTGGTTGATGTGTGTGTAACCAGGGAAGTCCCAAAACAATGGGAAAGTGGGGTGAAGGTATTAGATCGAAGGTAGTGGTCTCCATATGAGACCCGTTAGTAGTGACTAGCAGTGCCTGTGTCTGATCAGTGATCGGACCAGAGGATAAAGGAACACCGTTAATAAGACTCACTGAGACAGGTTTAGGTTTAGAAATAATAGGGACTTTATTTAAAGCAGCAAAACGTATGTCAATATAATTTCCACAAGATCCTGTGTCAATCATGGCCTTAGTAGTAATCCTGTTCTGGTCCCACTGTAATGTTAAGCAAACAAAAAGGTAAGGGTTAGTAATTGAAGTTGTCAATCCCCCTAGGAGGACATGTGAACACTCACCCTTCTTTTTGTAGACTAGGGGACAGACGTTTATCTTGTGATCCGGGGATGCACAGTACAAGCAGAGATTACCAGATCGTCTTCTGGCTCTTTCCACAGTTGATAGAGGTGGGCGTATGGTTCCTACCTCCATAGGAGTGGGGTCATCGGCCGAAATCCGAGAAGAACTGGATAATGGCATTCCCATTTTTTCAGCCTTTCTTTCTCGTAGTCTTCTATCTATGGTGATATTGAGTTGTATCAATGCATCCAGGGTTTTTGGCAGATCCGCTCGGGCGAGCTCGTCTTTAACGGCCTCTGATAGGCCAAGCCTAAATTGAGTTTTCAGAGATGCATCATTCCATTCTGAATCAAGGGTCCATCTCTTGAATTCTGCGACAAAGTCTTCCACAGGTCTCCTACCTTGTTTCAAGGACCTTAATTGAAGATCGGCAGTACTCTGCCTATTGGGATCATCATATAGGCTAGTAAGTTCTGCTAGAAATAAGGCATAGGATTTGAGAAGCTGATCGTTTTTCTCAAAAAGAGAGTCTGCCCAGGCCCGAGGATCGCCTGTTAGGTAAGAAATAATAGTACAAACCTTAATGTGATCAGTAAGGTAGGTACGGGGTTTTAGCAAGAAAAGTAACTCACATGCGTTTTTAAATTCGCAAATTTTTTTGCGATCGCCTGTAAATACCAAAGGAGGATTTATTTTGGGTTCAGGGGACTGAGCAATGGTAAGTTGTGTCAGTCTGGTTACCTGCTGCGTCAGAGCCTGATTTTCTTCTCTTAATTCAGCAAGTGCGTGTATTAACGCAGTTACTTGCTGTTTTAATTGTGTCACCTGAGTGGTTATTTCTGCTGAATCCATTTGAGGTTCGTCCAATCTGTAACGCTCCTGCGTTTTATGTATAATGTGGATTTACAGCTGCAGAAATATTCCACTTCAGTAGTCATGTAGAGAAACGCTGAGACACCAATCCCAACTCCCAAGACTCATCATGTGTGGATAGTCTCAATTCAGCAAGTAAATACACACACTCAATAAGATGTTCCTAGAGTGACTTATATGTATAGTAATATAGTGATGATAGGCTGAAGAGACAGGTTGGGTAGAGATGGTAGATGACAGACACTTGAAAGGAATGTTCTTGAAAGTAAGATAGTAGCAGATGGGGTGCAGACAGGTTTAGCAATCATGTATGGTAGCAGATGATAGAGTAGCAGGTGAACATACAGGATAGACCAACCCAGTGCAAGAGCAGATGGTATTAGGCTCAAGAGCTAGCAATCTTAGTTAGTGCAGATGTAGTAATAGTCCTTAGTATGCAGAGCTAGATAGTGTAAGCTTTAGTATGAAGGTTATAGAGGTTTCCCCTGTGGGGTACGTATCACTAGTAGCAATGTAGTAGAGGAGAGGTTCGGCAAGAGCGGATGATTCGGTAACGGGATACAGGGATCAGCAGCGTGGTTCCGATAGCGAGGTATGCTTGCAAGCATGAGAGCTTCAAGGCAGATTATGCGGCGTTGAACGAACATGTGAGTGAGACCGCCGGAGGTTGAAATAGCCGCTCCAGCGGCACTCAGTGATGACAGCATCGGTCTTAAAGGTGTATGCACACCTTACCAAAAGAGAATGGTGGGGCGCATACACTTAGGAAAAGTGGAATTAGGGTACCAAAGGTACCAGAACATTACATTAAGTCACTACAGAACTCAGTAGTGATATTGTGGCTGATAGGAAGAACTGTGAGGTGGGAAATTGTATTCTTACAGTCGCGCCCGGTACTTTCAAAATACACTGATCAGCGGCTACAGCCACCAATTGCCAAAAGTTTTTCAACTTGTCCGTTCAACAGAAGTCAAACAGGAACAGCCACACATTGATTGAAATTTGACATGTCCCTTCTGAACTGGCCAAATTTCTATCCGCCTATGGCCAGCTTTAGAACTTAGAATGTTGACTGCCGTTATTTTCCTTCATTTGACATGCATTTGGAATAAATGTCAAATGCTGGTCAAGAAAATCCCATTGATTTTAATTTAGCTGTACACATGACAGTTCAGAGGATTCATTTGACCTGCTTTGTGTTGGACGGAATTTTTTCAGACTCCCCTGTTGATGTGCATGGTGGAATTGCGTGCAAAGCAAGCCTAATACAACCTTTTCTTGTCAAAAGCTACATTTGCTATTCAAAATCAAACGCAGTGTTTAACAAGAACACTCATCGTCATGAGCCCTTATAGACCTAAGCTGGCCATAGATGGTCCAAAAGTCGCCCAGTTCAGCAGGGAAGAGACAAATTTCGATCCATGTATGTCTGTCCCTGTTCAACAGAAGGTGATCATTAGCTTGACTTCTGCCCAACAACAATAATGGAAAACTTTTCTTAAATAGTGGCTGTAGTCAATCAGGAAGAGTACTGCTCTCAGAATACAATGTTTTAAGAAGGAGGATTCCTCTTGTCACCTCGCTTATGTGAATGAAGGAACCTATTCATTTTTTTTGATCAGGCCACACACATTACAGTTGTGTACGCCACACAGGTATACACTGCTTACTCTGCGCTCCCAAATTGTGATAGAATGTCATTCAGGCAAGGACCACCAGAGGAACGAAGGACCAGCGATGTCTACGGACGCAAAACAGAACCGAAAGAAGACAGGTGTGATGTCAGAGGATGGGCGGGCCACCAGCGATTCTCTCTCCTTAGGCTACTTGACAAAGCAAGGGTTGCCCCTGAAATGGTTTGCAGCCCACCCATCCTCTGATGTCACGTCTGTCATCCTTCAGCTCTGTTTTGTGTCTGTGGACACCGCCTGTCCTTAGTTCCTCTGGTGGCCTTTGACGGTTTGACACATTTGCTGCTGTTTAATCAGCCTGGCCTATGTTTGCTGATGTGCTGCATTCTTTGGCTGCCATTTATGCTGGACTAATGCGGGTCATACACAGAGCAAGTTTCTTTCCTGCAAAGAAATTTGCTTGATATCCCCATCAACTAGGGTTGCCACCTCATTCCTTTAATCCAGGACAAATATTAATTACACAGGTTCTAAGGCTAATATAAAGAACATAAGGCACTAAGTGAGTTTAATTACCACCTTAATCAGCCTCAGACCCTGTGTAATTATTGTGTGTCCTGGTTTAAAGGGATGAGGTGGCAACCCTACCATCAACACAGATAGCGTTGACAGGGGAATCCCTCCTGCTGAGCCACTGGACAGTAATTATTGCTAGTGGCTATACCAGCCACTAGGAATAATTGCACGTAACGCAAGCTGGTTGTACCCCAGTTTATTGATTGATCAACTTGGGTACATTCAGTCTGCCCATACATGGTTCAAATCTCGGCCGGTTCCTGCTGAACTGGCCTGAGTTTTCGAACCAGCTATAGCCGACCTTGGACTTTTAACATTGTAAGAGTGCTTTGCTTTAATAAAGTGTTGCTCTATTGATCCTACTAACCCCAGCACCCTGTTTCTGTTTTTTTTGATTAGTCCGCTGCTGATCAAAAAAAAAGAGTAGTCTTTGGCCACCTTTACTTTAAAAGAAGGATCAGAAACACACCTCCACTGATTAGCCTTGCAAAGCCGGAACAGAGTCTCCATATGTAAAGAGCAAATATGGTTGCCCCATCTACATAAATAATTGCGATCCTTACACAGAAACTGTATATTCCCTTTGAAGCTAGGCACTTTCAGCATAATAAAAAATACATTTCTATCTTGTAACTTGCTTTTTTGTTCAATTTACATATACCGCCTGTATGAATCAGTCTTTGAAAGAGCTTCACAGTTAGGTGTAACTCAGACTACAGCCCAAAGTGTAGAGCATAAATTAATGAGACACTCTTCTTGCTACCTCCTATAAATAACTAATTGATAGCACCTTTATCCCTGTTACCTAGCAAAATTATAATGCATCTCCACCCAGCAGAAACATTTTTTGAAAACATTACTTGTCCAATCAAGGCTCATTGTTTAAACTACATACAAACACAGTGTAATTATTAATCGCCAGTCATATTCCAGAATATCTGATGAGTGATTGAACAGGAAGCTAGCGTTGTTAGCGATATGAGTAACTGACCTTCAAGCAGTATCATTACTGTTTCAATTAGAAATGACTTCATGATGTCAAACGAAGGGAAGCTGGAATAAAACACATGCTTCAACCCCTTAAATGTCATGTTCTGTTGTAATATAATTGGCACCGCAGAAGCAGGATGAGCGGTCAAGCTACAGGTTAAGTTGAAAACAATGTCTTTGTGTCACACAAGCGAATAATTCATTAAGAGAATATTATCGTGAAAAAAAAAAAAGGATGCACATCAGTGTGGTAGGAAACAAAAGAAGGCTTTATAGTAAAATTGCATTTCACTTCAAAAGACTTCAGGGGACATCATGGCTGAAAGGTTGTCTTGTTGAGCATGTCTTGGAACACAGTTTTGGGAATTAGTGACCTTTCCGGATAAAGTGCACATTTTAAAGCTTGGTCGAGAAACAAATGGGGGATTTTTTTCATCCAGTCGGCTGTTTAATTTTGCAAATCATGTGTCACGCTGGTTTTATTGAACTGAGGTTTTCTAAGATCCCTCTTGCTAGGGGAATTTTATTACATCTGTACAAATCATGGTTTGCTAAAATCAGTCTACCTGTTTTATCCGAAAGCAATTTTAGTGTTTATGATTAAATGCTACCGTCGTGTTCATTTTTTTTCCTAATAGCTATTATTCAATGCTTTCCCACTTATTTTCTGCTTCATTTTGAGATGAATCAGAAATAAATACGTATTGGAAAGAAGCAGGTTTCCTCTACACTGGATAATTAGGAAGCGAAATGGATAAAAGATGAATCCAATAGGAATAAATTAGCATATACCGTAGATGGAAAAAAGTTCCTTCTAAACAGGGTAATATGGGAATTAAACTGCTAAAAAATGAGTCTAGGGAACAAAGCAGCATGCATGTATATCAAGAAAGGTTTCCTCCTCACTGGATAATCTGGGAAAAGAATGATAAAACGGTAATTTTCTTGAAACTCCTCCTTGCATTCACAATGTGCTGATTCTTTCTAACTGTCATTTCCAAATTGTTCATCAATCACACGCAGAAATGTGCTACTATTGCAAAACAGTCTCTCTGCAAAACACATAAAATAGTGTACTTTCAGCTGGGAACACACCATCAATGATTAAAGAAAAACATAATATATTTTATGCCAATATTTTTTTTTTATTTGTGTTTTTTCTTCTATCCCTACTAGATTTTCAACGCTTATCCTTCTTTGTCGGCAAATAGGCCTCATCAGCTTTTTTTTTTCTTTGCACATGATTGGGTGTAAAAAGTGAATAGTGTCCTCCTATTCACTAAGTTCATGCCAGAGGCATAACTAGAACCTTCAGGGCCCCGGTGCAAGAAACCATTAAGGGCCCCCCGGACCCCTGACCCGGGCCCTTCCCTTCAAGCCTAGGGCTCTTCGCACTGATCCTGGGGCCCTTTACTCTCATTGCAGGGCCCTTTATTACGGTTCTGCAGTGGGCCCCCTTCCTGTCATCTTGGGGCCTCCCCACGGTGGTGGATTGCCAGGGCCCGGTCGCAAGTGTAACCGTTGCGATCCTGGAAGTTCACTCACTGGTGTCAGTAGTTTTTATTTTTTGGTATTTTAATTGTAATATTTTTTATCATTTTATTTTATTTTTTTACAATATCACTGACTATGACTCTGTCCCTTCAGAAAAGGAAGGAGCTGGTAAATTACATATTTACCTACCCCTTCCTGGTTCTCTATTGTGACATATCCCCTGCAGCAGCCGGCAGGAGAAGGGAGGGAGCATAGTGGGGGGGGGGGGGACCAGGGGAGCACACAGGGGCCCAGAGACAGCACAACAAAAGTGAACTGGATAGAAGGAGGGGCGGGGGCAGCATACAGAGGAACCAATCTCCTCCATTTTCCTCCTGCAGCTATAGTAGGAAAAAGGAGGACAGTGGTTTCTCTACATGCTGCCCCCAATGCCCCTCCTATCCAGGTGTACAGGGGAGCCGCACAGGCCCCCTGAAGCATGGGGCCCAGTTGCAATTGCAAACACTGCAACGCCTGTAGCTATGCCCCTGGTTCATGCACATTTGTTTGTCAACATTTATTTTACTCCTCCTTTAGTAAATCACCCCCAATATATGTATTGTACATTTTGAGCTTTAGATATTCTGTTCTGCTAATAACAGGCTTTTGAGCCTGGTAAAGATGTGATCAGAAGCTTAATTTCATCTGCTGGCTAGAAAAAATAAATACAAAGTATTCACTCATAGGCTCCATTCACATATAGGCGTCTCGGATTGTGGGCAGAATTGCTGCAATTCTGCCCGTGATCCCGAACCATTGCAAGTCACAGGACACCCATGCAATTCCTGTGACTTACAATGGCACCCCAAACGTGGCGCGATTGTTTTGCGATTGTCGCCCGACGCCTGTCGCCCAAAATAAGTTCTTGTTTGTTTGCGCAATTTTACTGTGATTCGTCGGACGACAATCGAGGCAAAATCGTGCTGCATTTGGGGTGCCATTAAAAGTCACGGGAACGGCACAGGTGTCCCGCGACTTGCAATGGTTTGGGATCGCGGGCAGAATCGCGGCAATTCTGCCCGCGATCCGAGACGCCTATATGTGAATGAAGCCTTAGTATTTTTTTTTTACTTGGCAAAAAACAAAAATGTATTTTCATGCTGTAAACATAAAAGCAAATACATTTGCTCTTAAACTGGGAATCTGGTTGCATTTTAGGCTTCCTGCACACAGGCAGAAAACATTTTACTTTCAGAAGCATTTTTTTTGCCTCTAAAAACAGCTTGATCAGCCAATGAGGGATATTTACTAATACTTGTGCAAGCAGAATCTGGTGCAGCTGTGCATAGTAACTAATCCACTTCTAGGTTTTAATTCGCCAATGGATCTGCCTGTTCAGCAGGGGCTCTCTCCACTAATGCAAAGTGGACAGGGACACAGCCCGCTGTCCTTTATGGGCTGCTGGATAGATTCGGACCGCCTGTCATCCAATCCGCCGGATGGATAGGGAACAGATCCAAATCCGTCTGTTTTTAGCGGACAGATTTGATCTGATGTCAGTGGGTGTCCACTGACATCTGCCGCTCCATAGAGAGCAATGGATGGTCTGATCAGGTCCGCCTGAAAACTGACAGGTGGACCTGATCGGTCCATCAGTGTGACAGGTGCTTTAACCCTCGTTCACATCAACACGGCTTTGAAATCAGATGAACTGGCACGATTTTAAAGCTGCATTTCAGTCCGACTTCGGGGCGGCTAGAAAGACATCTGTGCGAGTTCATGCTGTGAGTTCATACTTTCATATTGTGAGTTCTTCCTGTCTGCTGGCCATCTCTTTTCACAACTTCTGGGATTCCCTGGGTGCTATGCAGCTTCTACTTTGCTATTTACTTTCAATTATTATGAACTATATATCCCATGGTACTTTGCTACCTGCAAGCAGTGATTCCTGCACAGACTCCACCTCTTCCCAGCATCTCTGTAGTTCAGAAGGCAGGCTTTGTGAAATGCGTGACACACCAGTGCCTACTCACGGGGTATATTGAATACTTGTCACAGAATTCAAAGAATAATGGGGATTTTCACAAAGCAAGTTTACAAACTTCAATATTATTATATTATGTTTTAGAGCCGGTTCACACTGGGGCGACTTGTCAGGCGACCTGGTCGCCTGACAAGTCGCCGCGGGTCGCCTGCCATAGATTAGCACAGGACCTGTTCTAATAGGAGCGACACAAGTTGCTCCGACTTAGAAAAAGGGTCCTGAGCTACTTTGGGGTGACCTGGAGCGACCTGCATTGACTTCAATGATATGAAGTCCATGCATGCCGCTCCGAGGTCGCGGTGCGAGCTGCGCACCGCGACTTCACAGGTCGCCCCGGCAAGTCGGGTCGCGCCTATGTGAACCGGCTCTTAATCATAGACAGGAATAGGAATCCAATAGCATGGATTTTCACTTTGTTCCATCCACAGCAATCTTCAGTAGGGTCATATTTTGAAGGCGTACCGTACAGACATACTAAGCTTTAGGGTCAGATAATGTAATGTCCACAGGCATATTTATATTTTTATAGTCACTACTAAACAAATTGCCACTTAACCATTTGATCACCCCTGGTGTTAACCAATTCCCAGCCAGTGTCATTAGTACAGTAACAGTACATATTTTTAGCACTGATCACTGTATTAGTGTCACTGGTCCCCAAAAAAGTGTCAGTTAGTTTTCTGATTTGTCTGCCCCAATGTCGCATTCCCGGCAAAAATTGCTAATCGCCGCCATTACTACAAAAAAATAAAATAAAATAAAATTCTATAAAAATATCCCCTAGTAAGTAGACGCTATAACTTTTGTGCAAACCAATCAATATACACGTATTGGGATTTTTTTTTACCAAAAATATGTAGCTGAATACATTTTGGCCTAAACTGATGAAGAAATTAGATTTTTTGCATTTTTGTATTGGATATGTATTAAAGCGAAAGTAAAAAATATATATATTTTTTTTCAAAATTGTCTGTCTTTTTTTGTTTATCGAGCAAAAAATAAAAACTGCAGAGGTGATCAAATACCACCAAAAAAATTATATTTGTGGGAAAAAGGGACATCAATTTTATTTGGGTAAAGGGACCACGCAATTTTCAGTTAAAGAAACGTAGTGCAGTATCGAAAAAAATAGCCAGGTCATTAAGAGGGTAAAACCTTCCGGGGCTGAACTGGTTATTGGGCATCGGTGCATAGGCAAGCGCACCCCTGTTTCTATCTTTTTCAGGTTTTATAGTCATGCACGAGCAGAAAGGTAGCAAACTCACAATATATGAGAACCAAGTGATCATGAACCATAATAAACCACAACCCAATGGAACCTGTTGAATTAGACATTTCCCGCAAGGTATTGTTTCAACTGATTCATGATAGGTTGGTCCATTTGCATGCCAATAGAGACAATGAGTATGTTTCCTAGCGTGCACTAAATAGGCTGAATGAAGCAATTCTCAGAAATAATATCTCTTTGTTTTAGGTTCCTGTTGTCCCAGCATAGTCATCTATAAATTTAAGATTTGTACAAGGAGGAGTTTTAAAAAAATGGAATGGAATGGAAATGTGTCTGAAGCCTTATTTCTACTAACATGTACAAGAAAATGACAGCTGAAATCTGATTTATCTAGCTTTTCTAAGGGTGATCATAGATATTAGAGATCAGTTGAGCCTGCAGGCATGATCTGAACACCCTGGTATTTATGCCATCCACGGCATCCCTAAATATACTGAACAAAATTATAAACGCAACACTTGTTTTTGCCTCCATTTTTCATGAGCTGAACTCAAAGATCTAAGAAAACCGGGATTTATTCGGGAAGAGAACATCTCTCCAAAGTGCCAGACGCCATTGAATGTGAGCATTTGCACACTCAAGTCGGTTACAACGACGAACTGCAGTCAGGTGGAGACCCCGATGAGGATGACGAGCATGCAGACGAACTTCCCTGAGATGGTTTCTGACAGTTTGTGCAGAAATTCTTTGGTTATGCAAACCGATTGTTGCAGCAGCTCTCCGGGTGGCTGATCTCAGACAATCTTGGAGGTGAAGATGCTGGATGTGGAGGTCCTGGGCTGTTGTGGTTACACGTGGTCTGCTGTTGTGAGGCCAAGTGGACGTACTGCCAAATTCTCTGAAACGCCTTTGGAGATGGCTTATGGTAGAGAAATGAACATTCAATTCACGAGCAACATCTCTGGTGGACATTCCTGCAGTCAGCATGCCAATTGCACGCTCCCTCAAAACTTGCAACATCTGTGACATTGTGCTATGTGATAAAACCGCACATTTTAGAGTGGCCTTTTATTGTGGCCAGCCTGAGGCAAACCTGTGCAATAATCATGCTGTCCATGGCTTTTTTTCAGCGGGAACACAGGGGAACGCAGTTCCGGCACCTCCAGAACTGAATGTATGTAATGGCTAGGGGTGCTGGGGTGTGCTGGAGGGTCTATTGATGCTGGCTAATAGGAAATCTATTGCTGCTATTTTTGCAGAGGATGGGGGTCTATTATTGCTGGGGAGGTCTTCTGTTGCTCATGAGGATTTATTGTTGCTGGGGTGGGTCTTTTGTTGCTGGTGGGTCAGTTGTTGTTGGGAGGGATTTATTGTTGAGGGAGGGATCTTTGTTGCTGGCTGCTGGAGGGTCTATTGATGCTGGCTACTGGGGAATCTAGAGTTGCTGGAGGGGATCTATTTGTTGCTGGAGGGGATCTAGTTGCTGCTGGAGGGGATCTATTTGCGCAGATGGTCTATTGTTGCTGGGGAAGTCTGTTGTTGCTGATGGGGTATCATGTTGCAGGGAATCAATCATTGCTGGGAGGGATCTACTGTTGATGGAGGGGTCTAATGCTGCTGGCTGCTGGAGAGTCTATTGATGCTTGATGTTGGAAGTCCATTGTTGCAGGGGTGAATCTATTGTCGCTGGGGTGTCCATTGTTTCTAGATCTATTATATTGCCTTTCTTATTATCGTTAATTCTCTAAAAGGAGTGGTACTGGGAGGTGGGTAGGAGGTGAAACCAAGGAACGGTGCTGGGGGGGTGGGTAGGGGACGGAGTCAAGGGGTGACTAAGAAGGGAGGAGTTCCTGCACCTATTCTCTGAGAAAAAAAGCCCTGATGCTGTCTAATCAGCATCTTGATATGCCACACCTGTGAGGTGGATGGATTATCTCGGCAAAGGAGAAATGCTCACTAACACAGATTTAGACAGATTTGTGAACAATATTAGAGAGAAATAGGCCTTTTGTGTACATACAAAAAGTCTTAGATCTTTGAGTTCAGCTCATGAAAAAACAAAAGTGTTGTGTTTATAATTTTGTTCAGTGTATAAATGATCATATTGTCATTGTGTTTAGACTATGGAGAGGAGCGGAGGAGGCAAACTGCAAACTCTGCACCAGCTCATCAGAGAGAAAATAATAATGAACCTGTCAGTTTGCAACTGGCTGAAAATCAGGCCTTCGAACAAGGAAATTTTAATTAACACCTCATTTAGTGGAAGCAGCAGGATTTCAGAGATGTAAACCCACTGGCTAGAAAAATAGTATATTTATTTCATCTGATATGTAATGAACACTAACTGAATATATGAGAATTGTTTGGGGAGCAATGATATGGTTATAGGTAGTTCAGCAGATACACTCACCGGCCACTTTAGGTACACCTTGCTAGTACCTGGTTGGACCCCCTTTTGCCTTCAGAACTGCCTTAAATCTTTGTGGCATAGGTGTTTGAAACATTCCTCAGAGATTTTGGTCCATATTGACATGAGAGCATCACGCAGTTGCTGCAGATTTGTCAGCTGCACATCCATGATACAAATCTCCCATTCCACCAAATCCCAAAGGTACTCTTTTGGATTAAGATCTGGTGACTGTGGAGGCCATTGGAGTACAGTGAACTCATTGTCATGTTCAAGAAACCAGTTTGAGATGATTTGAGCTTTGTGACATGGTGCATTATCCTGCTGGAAGTAACCATCAGAAGATGGGTACATTGTAGTCATAAAGGGATAGACATGGTCAGCAACAATACTCAGGTAGGCCTTTTAAACGATGCTCAGTTGGTACTAAAGGGCCAAAAGTGTGCCAAGTATATATCCCCTACCCCATTACATCACCACCACCAGCCTTGACCGTTGATACAAGGCAGGATGGATCCATGCTTTCATGCTGTTTACGCCAAATTCTGACCCTACCATCTGAAAGTTGCAGCTGAAATCGAGACCAGGCAACGTTTTTCCAATCTTCTATTATCTGCTTATTCTCCTCTGACCTCTGACATCAACAATCCATTTTCGTCCACACAACTGTCGCTCACTGAATATTTTCTCTTTTTTGGACCATCCTCGGTAAACCAGAGAGATGGTTGTGCATGAAAATTTCAGTAAATCAACAGTTTTACCAACGAGCAGGGAGGAGGATCGCTGTTGGATAAGCAATTACAGAAACAATGCCCTGTGTCTGTGTCTCTCCCTGCAGCAGGTGAAAGCTGGCGGGAGTGGGAGAAACTGGCTTTCAGCTGCTGCAGAGAGCCACACAGGGCTTCTGTAATTGCCCCTCTGCCCAACCGCACCGAATCCCCCTACTGTTGGGGCCCCCCTGTGTGCCTGGGCCCCCTACAGGAGGACTGGTGGTCCCCCTATCAGTGGCCTTGGGTGTGAATGGAGCCTAATTGGTGACAGCAACCCAAACTGCATAAAGGGCTAAATGACTGGGCCTGCCTAATGGGAGATATGTCACAAGCTGGAAAGTTTCCCTATAAAAAACAGGCACATCAGACTACTGAAGCCATTCATTGTAGCCACTATGAGCTCAGAGATAGGCAAAATATTTGCAAACGATACTAAAGATCAGAAGTATACCTTGCTATTGTCTGGTGACCCAACCTATCAAGCAATACTGAGTACATGTGAGCTTTGTAAGTACTTATTATCTCACATAATTTGGCTCATTCATGTAGCACTGTCCCCTTGGGGTTTGCTGTGAGTTGACTTCTTAGGCCTCCTCTGATTACCTGCAGACAATCACTTAGGAATAGTTCACTCATCCATCCTTACTCCCAGTTGCTCGTTACTCAACAGTCCAGGGGTTTGTGTTTTATACATATTGTGGAACTTGGATGGGAGAAGGGAATAATGGGATACTCCAACTTGAACTATTTACAGTTGATGAGGACAACTCTCACTTGGCCTCACCAGGTTATTTGTGGAAGCAGACACACTGCTTTAACCATACTGCCACTTGTATGGAAGAATGAAGTCTTCTTGCTCTCTCTCTCTCTAGCAGCAGACTTGTTGCGACTACTTTATCTTCAGGACACTCTCTAACATCCACTGACTCTTTCGCTAAAGGGATGGCCTTCTTAGAACAGGCCCCACGCCACAGATCTGTACTCAGTGTATGCAGAATCAGATCCTCTCCAGTGTCTCCCTTCCAGTTAACTCTGCAGGACATCTGGGTTCAGCTCCTCTCTAACTCTCTGGCCCTCAGTTCGACCACCTTATGCTGCATGGCAGCCTTTACAGAGGAGGGGCAGCTGCCCCCTCCCTTCTGGACCCCACTCTCCAGCTGAAAGACCCCAAGCATATGTGCCCTTGGCATTTATACAGTGCCCCAGCATGCACTGAGGCACTTTCCCCTGCCAATCATCAAGGCTGTACTAAATGTCTGTGCACTCATTTGTCAGGTTTCCTCCCACTGTCTAATATGCCTCCCTATTGGACCAGTGTGAAACACTTCAGACAAACTAAGCTGCACCTGAGCACCATGAGCAGACCTCACTAGCAGATCCTGCTCTCTGGTAGGCAGAGAGCAATATAAATTTACTTGGCAGTTTCTCTGATGAGCAGAAAAGATCCAAAACCCATATTCTCTCGTCTAGCACCTACCTAGGAGGTGCTACATCCGTTCAGCAGTACACTGTACCTGTTGTTAACAATGCTAACATTATATAATCAGCAATGTGGTGTGCCTGAAAATGTTATTATTGTCCAGAGCCAGATAAATAGATAATTTGAGGCCCTGAGCAAGAATAATACTAGGGCCCTAATGGCTAGGTTACTGCAAGCCACTTAGAACCCACTTCAAAAGGTGAAGTCCAAATTTCAGGCCAAAAATTGAATAAAAACAAAATTTAGAACAATGAATGTGTCCCTTGCTCCCAAGACCATACCACACCTAAAACTGAATTGTTCCTTTCCATGGGTGACTTCTCTTACCTACTTTGGAATCACTTTGACCCTGACATACCATACCCTTTACCAGGCAATCCCCCCCCCCCCTCCTGATACGCTAACTTAAAGAAGAGTTCTGGCCTCAAATACATTTTTTAACTAAAAATTCCCCTATAATACTAATCCATCGCCCTTTACAGAACCGCTATTCTCATACTTACAAGGTGTATAGTATTGAATTTTACTCAAAATCTTACTTTTAAAAACGCTGTCTGGGCGTGGCCATCTTGGATGTGGGCATCTGAAGCCGCAGTGTAATCTGCTGTGTCCTTCTTCCTGATTCCAGGGAGTGTTCTGGGAGTTCTTCCTGATTCCAGCCTCCTGGGAGTGATGACAAACAGCTCCCAGGATGCAATGCAAAGGCAGAAGTGATGTCGGTGGCCGTGGCCACAGAGGGGGGAGAAGGAGGAAGTACAATCAAAAAATGCCCTGAAAATAAGGTAAGGGACCCCCGAAAAAAATTGAAAATGCCCAATTGTTGATCAGCATAGCGAGCACTCCAGGAATCGCTAAAGTCGCAAAATAGGCCGGAACTCCACTTTAAACAACGTCTCCACACCTGGCAACATTTTCATATCTCATGGCACTGTATTTAGATCAGAGGCATAGGGCACTGCATCTAATACAATAATATAAGGCACTCCCTGTATTATTTATAATTACAAATCACTGTGTGTAGTACCAGAAGGGCATTGGGAACTGCATGTAATTAACTACAGGATATAGAGAAAATTATAAGATTTTGCATGTAAGACTGAAAGCTTTAGGGAGGTAAGAGAAAGTTTGTAACAGAGATGTATGAGGCACTGTGTTGTTATAGAAGAATGGATAATCTATAACCTGCTAGAGATAGAGTAAACATGAGAAAGGAAAAGGTGTGGGAAAAGCAGAACCAGCAAATGATCTTACTGGTGGCATGGATACTGGAAAGTGAGCTATGCATACTGGAGTTGTGATCTCACTAGTGTCATAGATACAGTGGAGTGTGTTGAAGGTCAGATCTCATTGGTCTATCCTTCATTCATAACAACCACCTACAACTCTACTCTAGTACTACCCAAACCTAGTTCACTAGCTGGTTTGCTCTTACTTCTTGTATCCTTACCTGTCACTAAACAGTCACTTGGAAGTATACACGGAGTAAGAGTAAGAGCAAGGGATGGTTTAAGACTAGTAAACCTTTGGGTAAGCTAGCATTGTAGGCTGTTGTTAAAGTGGTAGTAAACTCTGTTACACCACTTGTAATTACAGGAGTGAATGCAGTGTTCTTCTATGTTTTTAAATAAATCAAGTGTATCTTTAACCACTTTACCACCGGAGGATTTTGCTGTCTTCCGTCTAGGCCACTTTTTGCGATTCTGCGCTGTGCGAATTTAACTGACAATTGCGCGGTCGTGCGACGCCGTACCCAAACGAAATTTACGTCCTTTTTTTCCCACAAACAGAGCTTTCTTTTGGTGGTATTTGATCACCTGTGTGATTTTTACTTTTTGCGCTATAAACAAAAAAAGAGCGTTTATTTTGAAAAAATAACAATATTTTTCACATTTTTTTATATGAAATTCCCCCCCAAAAAAATGTAAAAATCAAATTTTTTTTAAATTTTTGGCCAATTTGTTTTATGCTACCTATGTTTAGTAAAATAAATCGCAATAAGCGTATTTTGATTGGTTTGCGCAAAAGTTATTGCGTTTACTAACTAAGGGAAAGATTTCTGTCATTTTTGGTGTTTTTTTTTTAACGCGTAATGGCGGTGATCTGCGATTTTTTTTGCGGGACTGCGACATTGCGGTGGACAGATCGGACCCTTGACTGACATTTTTGACACTTTTGGGGGTACCAGTGACATTACTACAGTAATCAGTGCTATATATATGCACTGTTACTGTAAAAATGACACTGGCAGGGAAGGGGTTAATTTTATTGGAGAGGGAGGGGTTAATGTATGCCTGGTGCTTACTGACGTGTGGGGGGGGGAGGTGACTGTGTGACAGAAGGACAGATCGGATGTCCAGCTATGCTGAACACTCCGATCTGTCAGTCCCTGTCACTATGGAGATCCGCCCGCTGTGTTTACACACAGCGGGCGGATCTCCAGACTCGATCCCCGACGATCGGGGCAGAGCAGCGGCAATCGCTGCTGCTCCTCCCCTGGCCCGACTCCCGCTGTGTATGAACACAGCGGGAGCGAGCCTCCGGCGGCGCGCGAGCGCCGCCCACAAGGGGCGGAGTCCAGCGACGTAGGTCTACGTCGCTGGAAGGGGTTGCGGCACTTTGCCACAGTAGCCTCCATGTGAGCGGGGCTAAAGTGGTTAATAAATGAAGGTAACCTATTTACATGAGGGGTCAGGAAAAAATCGACGAATTTGCTGGCATTTTCCGTGAGCGAACTGATCACATTTTCAGACCTGCGTATATATGTTGATGATGACCAATGCTTGGTTACAGACCTTTACTGCAAAGAAACAGCAGGTAAAACCCTACTGCATGCCAATAGCTCACACCCTCCAGCTCTGATACGCAGCATTCCGTATGCACAATATGTAAGACTCAGAAGAAATTGCACCCATTTACATGATTTCAAGAAGCAGGCAGACCAGCTACGTACTAGGCTGTTATATCAATATACAGTAAAACCTTGGTTTGAGAGTAACTTGGTTTAAGAGCGCTTTGCAAGACAAGCAAAATTTTCAAATAAATTTTGACTTGGTTTACAAGCGATGTCTTGATATACAAGTAGCTTCAAGTCACAGCTGAGTATAAAAGAGAATAGAGGCGCCTCTAAGTGTAGCAATATGGTTACATTTAATGAAGGTACAACATTTAGCAACTCACATGGTTGATGATTGGAACAGGCACATCTAAGTATGCAGGCATCCAGGCTAAAGCTGTCCACATAGACCATCCTCTGCACCGCCATCTACGTCATCCCTTCCATGCTGCCCCTCGCTTTTAGATCCCTTTACTGCAGTGGTCTTCCCGGTCAGGATTCAGATTGTATCAGAAATTACACAATCAGAATAGTCTATAGTAGTTTACTTTATTTTTTTAAATCTCTTCTTAGAGTACTAATGTCCATGGATGCATCCCCTACCTTCAGTGTTTTTGGATCGTTCTATGGGGTGGCCTTCCTTCTGGAGAATATAGCTGCACTTCTACTATATTATATACCAATTATGTTCTGAGAATTCTACACGTCCTTATGGCCATATATTTAGATATGTAAAATTATAATTGATCAATATTGATTGATTTGTTTGTTATTTGCATTTTACATTGTATGTCTACTTACCATATGTTATTGTTCAGTACTCATTGATAGGCCCCTGAGGAAGTGTGAAAGCGCAAAACATGTTGAGCCTGAGCCTTAAAACAGCCGTCAAGCATTGGAGCTGCCTTACCACCATCCTCTACTACTTTTGAACTCGTCTTCCTGAAAAACCACTAATACCTGTCAGTGAAGTTTGTGAAGGAAAGTTACAGATTTTTTTAGGATATTGAGTGGTATTAGGCACCCATACGCTTAGTGATGTATATATATTCGATACAGATATACATGTGTGTCCACATTTTGTAAAAAAAAATTGATTTCTGTGATTTATGAGTATGAACTTTGCATACAGTCAGGGCTAGTACATTCCACAATGAATAGCCTCTGATCTGTCCCGGTTCGCACTTACCTTTTAGAAGAAATACTTACTTTTAAAATTTCTTGTCCAGCGCTGCCATCTCAGGTGTGGGCAGCTTGAAGCCAGTGCGATCCTCTTCTGCGTCCTCTTCAGTCCCACGATGTACTGCGCCAGCCCTGCTGTCACTTCCGGGTCTGCAGCGTCATCCCTGCACAGCTTCTGGGCATGCCCAGAAGCTGTTTAGCAAGGTATGACGCGCCTACACCGGAACTGACGTAGAGGCCAGTGCAGGCGCATTGATTCCTGGGAGCGATGACGTTCAGCTCCCAGGAATCATTGCAAAGCGGAAGTGACGGCGCTGGCCGCGGCCGCCGAGGGAGGAAGTGGAAGAAAGGTGAGTATATTTTTCTGCAATTACAAGGTAAGTAAAAAAATCGTAACTACCCATTTCTTTTTCAGGTGAGCTATAGCAAGCGGATGGCTCAAAATCGACTATGTCGATTTTGTGGCCGGAACTCCGCTTTAAGTCTCCATCCCTCAAGCTTTGTTGCTATGCCATGCCCACAGATTTCGGAGTGCTACAACTGAATGAGGATGACTTTTTTGAGAGATACACACAATGTGAATTAGGTTATAACAACAATATTTACTAAACTGTGGAAAATAATGGTGTTTTGAGGTTTTGGGTTTAAAACCAATTTAAAGTGGAACTTTAGTCATAAAATAGGTTGTGGTAGATCAGTTTAGGCTGGCCCCTTTTAAGGGTATAGCTATGTAAAACATTCAAAATAAGTGCCTTTACTGTTTAAAATCCAGTAATATACTTTCTCACCCTGCTGTGCACAGGCGCAGTTGCTCTCTATTGTGTGGAAAATCAGGCCACTAGAGGCCAATCTGCTGACAGGAAAAAAAGATTTACTGCTGCTCAAGGACTCTGGGTTTTAGCAAAATGGCAGCTTGCCGCAAGAAGAAACAGGAGCAATGCTGGAGGCAATTTACAGGGCACACTAATCTTTTAGCATAATTATTATTGTGGAATGTATGTTCCTTACTAAAGAACATTACTTTTTACCAAACTGTTAAAGCGGAGTTCCGGGCACAAAATCAATGTTTTTTTTTGTGCCCATCCGCTAGTTCTGGATAACCTGAAAAGGAATTGGATAGTTAGGTTTTTTTTTTTTTTAAAACTCACCTTGTAATTGTAGATCGTAAATACTCACCTCAGGGTACTTCCTCCCTCGGAGCCGCGGCTCACCCCGTCACTTCCTGCCTCGCGATGATTCCTGGGAGCTGAACGTCATAGCTCCCAGGAATCAATGCGACGGCACCAGCAGTGGAATGCAACGCTGCATTCCACTGCTAAACAGCTTCTGGGCATGCCCAGAAGCTGTTTAGGAATGCGACGCCGCACCGGAAGTGACGAGAGGGGCCGGTGCGGCGCATTCTGGGAGAAGAAGACGCAGAAGAAGACGCAGAAGAGGACCGCGCCGGCTTCAGCTGCCCACAAGAGAGATGGAAACGCTGTGGAAGAAATTTTATAAGTAAGTATTTCTTCTAAAAGGTAAGTGCGAACCGGGACAGATCAGAGGCTAGCCATTGTGGAATGTGCTAGCCCTGACTGTCCCGGGGGTATGCTTATTGAAAAATGACATCTGTGCCCGGAACTCCGCTTTAATGATAAAGTTCTAGTCCCTGCTTTGCAGAGACACAGGATTGTCCCTTCCCCCCTGTCAGAACTGAGATAAACCTTATATACATAGACATATCTCAGTTCTCTGTGTATTACTAACGATCAGCGGATACCGGAGGACATCGTGTCCCAGGGACCCGCAAATCGGCTTCTGCTGTGAATTAGCAGTAAAAGTACTATAGGGCAGTCAGCAAGTTGAAACACTTTAGCTCCAGAAGGTTTTACCCCCTTCATGACCAGGCCATTTTCTGCTATTTAGCATTGTGTTACTTTAACTGGTAATTCCGTGATCAAAAAATGCTATATCTTAACAAAATACATATAATTTTTTTCACACAAAATACAGCTCACCCTACCAGCAGATCTCAAGATCCATCCCATCTTCCATGTGTCGCTACTGAAGCCCCATGTTCCTAACCAAGGAATAAGGCCTACCATCTTGCCTCCACCTCCAATACAAGTTGAAGGCGGAGAAGAGTATGAGATCAAGGAAATTTTGGATTCTCGCATCCATAGAGGAAGACTCCAGTATCTCATAAGATGGAAGAACTATGGACCCCAAGACGACACCTGGCTAGATACCTCTGATATTCATGCGCCTAGACTTATACGGAACTTTCACTCGAAACACCCAGAGAAACCTGTCCTATAGGCCTTCCGGAGCCGGCCTTAAGGGGGGGGGGGTACTGTAAGATTCTGGTACCTCCGGTACCCTTAATCATCACTTTCCTCTGTAATGCGTCCCACCTTTCTCTTCAGGTGGTACGCATATACCTTTAAGAACGATGATGTCACTGCTGAGCGCCGCAGAGCGGCTATTTCAACCGCCGGCGGTCTCACTCACATTGTTCGTTCAACCTGCCTTTTTACCCACATGCTTTCAAGCCTGTCTCTCGATCGGAACCTCCAGCCATTCCCTTTACCTGGAGCAGACCGGAACCTCGCTACTGATCCCTGTATCTCGCTACCGGATCATTCCTCATCTACTGGACCTCTCTAAACTACTAACATTACAAGTGATAAGTACCCCGCAGGGGAACCCTCCATAAACTTATTGCACTATCTACCTATGCACATTAAGGACTGTTACTACCTATCTATACTATCCTATCATCTGCACTGTTACATAGATTGCTAGCTCTTCAGCCTACTACCATCTATCATCTGCACTGCTGCATAGATTGCTAGCTCTCCTGTCTACTACTATCTATCCTTGCACTGGGTTAGTCTATCCTGTATTTGTCATCTGCTGTCCTCACCACCTGTTAGCATACTCGATACTAACCTATCTGCATTCCTAAATACCATCTTGAACTCTCCTATACAAAACCTATCAAGTGATTACCATCCTTGTCACTGTTCTCACCTGTCCCTTCAGCACATCACCTTCATACTATCATATACATCCTATCACTCCAGGAACATCTCATTGAGTGTGTATATATCTGTATGTTGAAGCTGACAGGCCCACGGTGATGAGTCCTGGAGAGTTGGATCTGGTATTCAACACATCTCTACATGACTACTGAGTGGAGATTTTGCAGCTGCAAATCCAGCCTATAATAAAAACGCAGGAGCGTTACAGGGAGTTGCCGCTGGACTGATACAGGACTCGCTCAGCCCGGCAACATGGGTGTCTTATTCCAAAGCGTGGAAGGAATGGTTCTCTTTATTAGAGGAGATAGGCGGGGAGAATTTTGGTGTGGACCTGTCATTTTTGGTGCTATATTTCATTTGCTATAATCTTATGCAGGGTACCTCAGTGCCCATGGTGGATCGAAAGTTGTCGGGACATTTTTATTTAAGTTGACAGGTATCACAGATTTCACCAAGTTTTTTGTGTTGCATCAGGTGCTTAAAGGTTACCAGAGGGAAAGGCATAGTTTTGATTCTAGGCAACCCGTTACCTTTTCAGTACTGATTTCAATGCTGAACCGTTTGCCTATGGTTTGTTCATCACCTTATGAGGTGAATTTGTTTTGGGCTGCTTTTTTGGTGGCATTTTTTGGTGCTTTCCGGATTAGCGAGCTGGTTAGCCTGCCTATCCAGGAGAGTTCTGGGGAGAATGATGGTGGGGGATGCTATGTGTTTTGCCTCGTCGGTAAAGTTCTGGATTAGGCGTTCCAAGACTGACCAGAGAGGCAAGGGAGTGCAGGTTGACTTTCTTTAGGGGCAATAGCACTCAGCTTTGTCCAGTCTTTGTAATAGAACAATTTATGAATGTGCGGCCCAGAGAAGAGGGTGCCTTGTTCATCCATTCGGATGGTTAATTTGTGTCCAAGTTTCAATTCCTTGCGGTTTTCCGTAATTGTCTATCGGAGGCAAGGTTGGTTGCTGGAGATTGTTCCTCCCATTCTTTCCGCATAGTGGTAGCCACGGAAGCGTCATGGTGGGGTCTCAATAAGGAATGGTGAAACTAATAGACAGGTGGAAGTCCAATAGATACAAAATATATTGGCGGCCTCACCTGCTGTAGTCTATCAGTGATGGGTGGTGTGTTTCCTCCTGTCTGTTTTTCCTGTCGTTCTTTAGATTATTATGTTGTTTGTTGCCGAAAATTCCGGTACAGTTGGTGTATGGTCATCTTTATGTTTTTACAAATTTTCCCGTGTGTCTCATCTGGATTCTGGGGCACTCTTATGTGTTCTGGGTGGCAAAGAGGGCGAAGGTTAGGCCCAAAGGACGGCAGTTGAGAGTTTTAAGAGAGGAGGGCATTGTTAGGTGGATTGGGGTGGCAGGGATACTCAGAGGGTCTTACCCATTGGCGGCTGGTGCTCAAAATTTTTTTGGGGGGGGGGCGCAAACAGAAAAAATATAATAGGCATTGCTTTGCGGCAAAAAACGTGGCAAAAATTGCATGACTTTGAGGTCACAAAAGTGTGAAAGGGGCCTTCAGTAATCAAAGTATAGTGTGCCCCCTTCAATGCAGAGTTACTACAGCATGCCCCCTTCAATGCAGAGTTACTACAGCGTGCCCCCATTCAATGCAGTGTTACTACAGCGTTCCCCCATTCAATGCAGAGTTACTACAGCGTGCCCCCATTCAATGCAGAGTTACTACAGCATGCCCCTTCAATGCAGAGTTACTACAGCATGCCCCCATTCAATGCAGAGTTACTACAGCATGCCCCCTTCAATGCAGAGCTACTGCAGCGTGCCCCCATTCAATGCAGAGTTACTACAGCGTGCCCCCACTCAATGCAGAGTTACCACAGCGTGCCCCATTCAATGCAGAGTTTCTACAGCGTGCCCCCATTCAATGCAGAGTTAATACAGCATGCCCCCATTCAATGCAGAGTTAATATAGCGTGCCCCCATTCAATGCAGAGTTAATACAGCGTGCCCCCATTCAATGCAGAGTTAATACAGCATGCCCCCATTCAATGCAGAGTTAATACAGCGTGCCCCCATTCAATGCAGAGTTAATACAGCGTGCCCCTGGCCTCTGGCTGAAACACGAACTAAGTAGTCACTTACAGTACTGAAGACAGTCAGGCTGAGGCTCACAGCAGGCAGCAGGGGTCGGGAGTCGGGACTGGAACGCTTTGGCTCTGGATCCTCTCTTGTCGTCTGGGCCCGCCCAGGCGGGAAGGAGACGGTGACACCCAAGCACCGCCCACCGCACCAATCACAGGATGGCAAGCAAGAGGTGGGTGTGTTCAGGGCGCATCGCTCTGCGCCCCAAGCACATTCTAAAGGCCGCCAATAAGCTTCAGGAAAAAAAGCACATGAGGACAAAAACCCTACCCCTCCAAAGCAGCAGCATTGGCCGGCGCACCGCTGCAATTAAAGGAACACCTTTTTTTTTTTTCTTTCTGCCTTGGGGGGCGGCGCCCCTGCGCCCCCTATGTACCAGCCACCACTGGTCTTACCCGAGGTTCACCGATTTGCCCGACTGGACAGACTGCTGGATGTTTTGGTCTTACATGCTGGTGGGAACGACTTAGGTCTATGTTTCATGAGGAAACTGATTAAGGATGTGAAACTGGACTTCCTGCAACTTAGGTCTTCCTTCCCTGAGATGATCAAAGTATGGTCAGATATAGTGGACCACACTGCATAGAGAGGGGCCAGGTCAGTGGAGAAGTTGAATAATGCCCAGATAAAAGTGAATAAGGAGGTGGGCAGATTCATTGCTAGGAATGGTGGATTAGTGGTTAGGCATGTGGAGCTGGAGACGGAAATATGGTTGTACCTGAGAAGCGATGGAGTGCATCTCAATGCGGTGAGAATTGACCTGTGGGCCTTGGGATTAAAGGATGGTATCCAGAGGGCTTTCCTGGTGTGGCGACGGGCACTAGTGTAGAGCTGTGTGTAAGATCCTGGCACTCTCAGTGCCTCCTGTCACATCATTTCCGGGTGCGTTCCATCTACCTAGGTAGATGGAGTGCATATAGGTGTGTTTCCCTTTAAGAGTGCTGACATCATCATGAGGCGCCGGACTAAACAGCTATTTAAACCACCAGCTTTCACTCACATGTGTTCGTTCAATGTGCCTTGATGCTTACCTTGTCTTGTGCTGCCGGAGCTTCCAGCTATACCCTTTACCTGAACTGAACCGGAACCTCGCTACGGATCCCGTATCTCGCTACTGGATCACTCCTTACTACTGGACTTTGCTACTGCTAACTATCTAGTGATAAGTACCCCACAGGGGATCCCTTACTAACTTTACTTCACTATCATCTACTGCATATATCAAGACTATCTCTATCTAAGCTACTCCTATCATCTGCATAGATTGTGAGCTCTTGGGACTACCATCAACTATCTTTGCACTGGGATACTCTATCTTCTATACATGATTGTTAGAACCTATCTGCATACTACCATCACCTACCACTCTCTTGAATACTATTACTGAGTGTTCACCATACTATCGCCTGTCTCTCACCTCTATACTATCATATATTCTATCACTCCAGGAACATCATATAGAGTGTATGTATATTGCATAACCAGGCTGTGCACGGTGATGAAGTCCTGAGAGTTGGATATGTTGTTCAACAGAATCTCTACACGACTACTGAGTGTAACAATTCTGCAGCTGCAAATCCATTCACTAACAAAAAACGCATGAGCGTTACACTGTGGCGGTTGGGGTCCTTGACGAGGGTCCAAAACAAGGTGTCGAACGATAAAATAGTGGGACCCATCTCAGGTATGGAGTCCAATGGTTGGTCTGGTTCAGTCTAGACCGACCGGGTAGTGTAAGGTAGTAGAGATCTGTGGTTAGTTAGGATTGTCCTCGAGGCAGTGTTTTGGTGTCTGGGGACAGAACCTAACTTAATGGTACCACAGACTCCAAAGTTGTCGGAGATGGTATCGTAAAGGACCTGCAACCATTTTTTGATCTGGATTGGTTTGACTGTTTTATGTTTTTCTGTTATTTATGGTTTTGTTTAATAAAAGGCAGAACCGGCAAATAATCTCAATGCTGAGTTAGTGTTGTCATTTAAAGATAAAGGGGGTGGTGTTGGGTACTGATCCAGGTAATATGGTTAAACAGGTGGGATCTAAACTACCCTAGTAAAGAGCGGGCAGTCCACAAGAGGTTCAATAAGACATGTTCCATATGTACACTTCCCAAGGAGGTTCTAATCATTGGTACCCAATCCGGAGCACCTGATTCTAACTTCATGGGCTTCATGTGGTGGTAAATGCGGGATTATACTTATTTTTTCCATGTGACAAACCTGCACTTCAGTTAATTTAAATTATGAAAATTATTTGTCCATGTTTTGTGTTATTTGTTCAAGTATTTTACTATATCTGTAGGCACTGTTCAAATGAAGATCTAAGGTTTGTCTGTTCAAATATGTTGAAAATGTCAACAATTTTCATGGGGTGAAATTACTTTTTCACATGACCGTAATTTACGTATTTGTGACATGTTTACTTTAACATTTTAAAATGTGATAAGGTAATATGCCCTAAAAAGTATACTGTTAAAAGTCACTAAAATTAATAGTGAACGCGTATAAGAATTGCTTTAAACTGCTGCCCAAGCTGACAAATTGCTGTGTCACTGTTTGTATCTGTGTGGTTGGAGAGTTATGTAAACCAGACGCTGCTCTTCACATACATTTCTCACAGTGATAAAGCTATTTGTGGGTGGAGTGGAATTGGAAGGATGCAGTGTTTGCATTTCTTTATCTATGTGTATGTGTGTGTGTGTATATATATATATATATATATATATATATATATATAGCTGTGTTGCAGGGCAGATTATTTAAATTCATTCTATCATTGACACGTAACACCATAAAAAATGTTGACACTAAATCTTTTGAAACATTTGGAAATTGCTGTACCGAGCAGGTTGGTAGCACCTAACAATACTAATTAGTACTGTCAGATGCTACCCACTGCTTGGTATTCAGGCCTATTCACATAACAACACATGCGTTAACGCATGTACATTGCATTTTTTGCAACACGTTATGATGTGTTGGCATGTATTTTTTTTGCATAGCATTTGATGTTTTTGCCTTGTGGTTCGTTGTGTTTGCACGTTTGCATACATTTGAACGTGTTACATTGCGATGGTCTGAAAACTTTAGTGCATGCTGTTCTTTTTTTCTAAGCTGGGCAAACGCAATGCGCTGGTATGAACTACATTCATAGGGAAACATTATTTTTCAGTTGTCATTCTTTGGGAATGCACTCACAAACGCATTCCAGCATATCTGGTGTGAATGAACCCTTGAACTGTAGCAAACTGTAATCTGTCAGCATTGGGGGATTTGACAAAAACATAAATTGTGAACTGCTGAATGACCAATTGCTCTTTTTCTTGAGACAGGCTTTATTTAATATAACTACCAACAAAGATTTTATATTCTGTTAACCACTCTCCTAATGTTCATTTACTGCAGCTAAGTGGCTCTATTGTGCGAAATCACGTACCAGTACGTCACTTTGTGCAATAGCCACTAGATGGCACTATTGCGCGCTTATTGGACAGAGGGGAAGCCAATCAACGGGTCCGGCAGACCCGATGTCCGCCGGCCACCCACAATCGTTCCCGAGGGAGGCAGAATGGTGACCTGCCTATGTAAACAAGGCAGTGCGCCGTTCTGACAGGGAAGACGATGGAGATCTTGTGTTTCCTGTAAGCATGGACATGGATCTCTGTCTTCCCCCAGAGCAACCAACCCCCCCACAGCTAGCAAGTACCCCCTAGGGACACATTTAACTCTTTGATCGCCCCCTTATGTTAAGTGCCAGTGTCATTAGTACAGTAACAGTGCCTTTTTTTTTAGCTCTGATTACTGTAGTAATGTCACTGGTCCCCAAAAAAGTGTCAAAAGTGTCAGTTAGGTGTCCAATTTGTCCGCCACAATGTCGCAGTCCCAATAAAAATCACTAATCACCACCATTGCTAGTAAAAAATAAATAAATAAAAATGCCATAAAAATATCCCATAGTTTGTAGACTTTTGCACAAACCAATCAATATACACCTATTGGGTTTTTTTCTTTACCAAACATATGTAGCAGAATACATATTTTCCTAAACTGATAAAGAAATTAGATTTTTTACATTTGTTTTTTCTTCCAATAACTTTTATTGCAGGATTTTTATACATTTTTTATTGGATGTGTTTTATAGCAGAAAATACAAAATGTTGTTTTATATCAAAATTGTCGCTCTTTTTTTGTTTAAAATAACACAGTGCCATATTGCAAAAAAAGGCATGGTCATTAAAGTGATTGTAGTCTCGTGTTTTTTTTTTTAATAACAAACGTTATACTTACCTCCTCTGTGCAGTGGTTTTGCACAGAGCAGCCCGGATCCTCCTCTTCTCGGGTCCCTCATTCCTGCTCCTGGCCCCTCCCTCCTGTCGAGTGCCCCCACAGCAAGCTACTTGCTATGGGGGCACCTTGACAGCAGCGGGAGCCAATGGCGCCACTGCAGTGTCTCAGCCAATCAGGAGGGAGAGTCCCGGACAGCCAAGGGACTTGTGGACATCAATGGATAGAGATGGGGCTCGGGTAAGTATTAGAAGCTGCTACACACAGAAAGCTTTTTATTTTTTATTATGCATTAGGATTGAAAAAAAAAACTTCTGCTTTTACAACTTCTTTAACCACTTATGCCCCGGAGGATTTGGCTGCTAAAAGACCAGGGGGTATTTTGCGATTCGGCACTGCGTGACTTTAATGGACAATTGCGCGGTCGTGCGATGCTGTACCTAAACTAATTTGACGTCCTTTTTTTCCCACAAACAGAGCTTTCTTTTGGTGGTATTTGATCACCTGTGCGATTTTTTGATCACGCGCTATGAACAAAAAAAGAGCGTCAATTTTGCAAAAATAACAATATTTTTCACATTTTTTTATATGAAATTCCCCCCCAAAAAAAAGTAAAAATCAAAATTTTTTAACATTTTCAGCCAATTTGTTTTATGCTACATATGTTTGGTAAAAAAAAATCGCAAAAAGCGTATTTTGATTGGTTTGCGCAAAAGTTATCGCGTTTACTAACAAAGGGAAAGATTTTTGTCATTTTTGTTGTTTTTTTTTTAACGCGTAATGGCGGCGATCTGCGATTTTTTTTGCGGTACTGCGACATTGCGGCGGACAGATCGGACCCTTGACTGACATTTTTGACACTTTTGGGGTTACCAGTGACATTTCTACAGTAATCAGTGCTATATATATGCACTGTTACTGTAAAAATACACTGGCAGTGAAGGGGTTAACTTTATTTGAGAGGGAGGGACTGTGTGTGTCCCTAGGGGCGTGATTCTAACTGTGATTGGCTGTGGCTTGAGGTGTAGTTACACTGATCAACGATTCTACATAGTAGAACCGTACGATCAGTGTCTCTACACAGGGAGAACTGACAGGCAGCTTGTTTACACAAGCTGCCTGCCTTTCTCCCTCTCCCCCGACGATCGCAGAGTGACCGGCGGACATCGGGTCCGCCGGTCACACGCGCGGGGGGGGGGGGGTGCGTGACCACGCGGGAGCGCGCCGCCGGCGGCGCGCGCTCGCTCCCCAGACCCTCCCAGGCTAGTGACGTACCGATACGTCACTCTGCCTGTGAGGGGCTGACCGCCGCAGTATATGTTCGTGCGGCGGTCCGCAAGTGGTTAAGGGGCTAAAACCTTCCAGGGCTGAAGTGGTTAAAGTATAACTAAAGGCAAATCTTTTTTTTTTAGTTTTGGATAGAGTGTAGAGGGATTCCCCCCTGTCAGATTGTACTGCTGTCTGTCTCCATTAAGGAGATTCACCCTCTCTGTTTGCCCTGTTATCATTATCATTGAAAGTAAAAGAAAATCCTACATGGGTTGTCCCCAGAAAAGTAAAAGAGGGGAAATCTTCCAATGTGGATACCAGTTCTGTTGACCTGGGGTCCCCAAGGAATTTGCCTATTTTGCAGGGATTTCCTGTCACTTCCTGTTTGGCTATGGGACAGGAAGTGAAGGGAAATCTCCATAATGGAACACAGATGGCAAAAAAAAAAAAAAATCTGACAGGGGTTATGACCCTCCCTTACTCTATCCAAAATATTTTGCCTATAGTTCTACTTTAATATAGGGGCACCAAAGAATGTGTAGTGTAGTGTTTGCTTATGTAGCCCCGGTCCACAGCACAGGACAGACTGGGCTGTCACCATGTTAATACTGCTGCCGCCCCCTGCGCCACCATGAACTCGATGTCACAAGAGCACAAGGAGCTGAGTAGGAGGAAAAAGGTAAAGAAACCTGGCTTGAAACAGTCTAGTGGAGGATAGAAAGAGGCAATTATCTGAGTTGGCTGCTGTGTCACCGTGGTGCCATATATAGAGAGAGACTCTGATGCCACATTATTGGGTCTTTGAAAGAACTCCACCTTCAGGTCCTGACTCGCCGCTGACATTACCAGTTCCATGAGATATTGTCACTGCCAGTCCTGGAGTTGCAGCTGACATCAGCAGTTCCAGGCGCTATAGTGTGGAAGAGGCGAAATCACAGATAGTTCAGGCTGTGAGAGGCTGGTGGCTACAACTTCTTGCCCAATTATTGAGGGGACAGTGCCACCTTACTTTAGGATACAGTTTGGAAACTTATGCCTGTGTTGTGGGATCCACTTAACTCTGATTGTTCCATCATCAACTTTTTTGGACCCCAACGATTACAAATACACTGGCAAGTGTGAGGGGTTTGGAAAGACTGACAGACCTTTAGCTTCCCATACTGCCCCTTAGTTAGGACCCCTCCTAGTCCCAGGGTACAAGTACAAAGACATTGGGTCCTCCAGTTACTAGTGGTATTATACAATCATGGTATCGTTAATGTCATTCTGTTTAAGGATTTGCTGAGTGTGTTTCATAAATAAATATTCCCTCTTCAGCTGTGGTGTGTTGGAGAGTGTGGGGCTGCCCAGAGGATCATTAGCAATGGGAACAGGGGACCCAAGCAACAGCGGCTCCATTTGTGTTGAGTTGCAAGGGCAGTTGTGGAAGAGAACACTGTTAACAAAATCTTTCAGATCATAAGCATGAGAGGCTGTGCACTAAGCTTCCCTAGCTGCATATGTGAATGGTCTTCAGGGGTGCTGTGGTATCCCAGTGTGGAGTGCTTTTTGATGTTCCTCGCTTATTTAAGAGACAAGTAGTATGACATCCTCTGTGGCATGTGATGGCTAACAAAAAAAAAATCTGGCATGTTCTGTGTCACCCAACAAAAAAACAAAAAAGTGTTTCTCAACCTTTTTCACTCAAGGCACCCCGAAAAAAATATTGAGAGTCTCGAGGCACCCTTTAAAAACTATAGACACCCCATTCTAGAATGTAAAAACTATTCTAATAGTTTTGCTTAACACAGCAGTATTCACACATGTAGGACACCCAACGTTAGAGGTGATTTATTCTTCCAAAGCAAAAACACTTTTGCAAACTGGTGCTGACTAGTATTCTAATGTTTCTCTTCTCCCTCAATTTTTCTCCATCATAGCTACATAGTTAGGTTGAAAAAAGACACCAGTCCATCCAGTTCAACCTATGATGAGCGTGTGTGTGTTTGCAGTTGACAGTACATCGTATACCCCTGTATGTTGTAGTCGTTAGGGTGCCCATCAAATAGTTTTTTAAACTATTGATGCTCCCCACTGATACCATTGCTTGTGGAAGATATTTCCACATTCTTACTGCTCTGACAGTAAAGAACCCTTAACGAAGTTTAAGGTTAAACCGCTTCTCCTCTAATTTTAGTGAATGGTCGCGTGTCTTTTTTAATTCCCTTTCGCTAAAAAGTTTGTTCCCTATGCTAGGGTAGCCAGTACGGTATTTATACATTGATATGTTATCCCCTTTCAAGCGTCTCTTCTCCAGAGGGAGTAATTTTTCCTCATAGCTAATGTCCTCCATTCCCCTAATTATCTTTGTTTCCCTTCTCTGGACTCTCTTCAGTTCCAGCATATCCTTCTTGAGGACTGGTGCCCAGAACTGCACGGCATACTCGAGATATGGCCAGACCAGAGTCTTGTAGAGTGGGAGAATAATAATTTTATCTCTGGAGTGAATCCACTTTTTTATGCATGCCAGTATTCTGTTGCCTTGCTTGCAGCAGCTTGGCATTGCATGCCATTGCTGAGCTTGTGGTCTACTAGGACACCCAGGTCATTTTCCTTCTAAGATTCCCCCAGAAGTTCTCCCCCTAGTGAGAAACTTGCGTACATATTTTTGGCACCCAAGTGCATTACCTTACATTTCTCAACATTAAACCTCATTCGTCATGTAGATGCCCTACCCATTATTTTGTTCAGGTCTTCTTGTAAGGTTTCCACATCCTGTGAAGAAGATATTGCCCTGCATAGCTTAGTATCATCCACAAATACTGAGATTGTGCTTGTCATTCCATCCTCTAGGTCGTTTATGAATAAATTAAGCAGGATTGCTCCCAGGACAGATCCTTGGGAGGGGACCCCACTTTACACACCTGGCCAATCCGGGTACTCCCCATTTATCGCCACCCTCTGGACTCACCCCTGAAGCCAGGTTTTAATACAGGTACTCACCCAATGGTCCATACCTACGTACCTTAGTTTGTACAGTAAGTGTTTTTGGGGGGATCTGTATCAAATGCCTTTGCAAAGTCCAGATATACATCTACAGGCCTTCCTTTATCCAGATGGCAGCTCACTTCTTCATAGAAGGTTAAAGGATTGGTCTAGCAAGAACGATTCTTCATGAATCCAAGCTGATTACTACTAATGATACAGTTTTTATTACTAAAATCTTGTATATAGTCCCTTATCATCCCCTCCAATAGCTTGCAGGCTATTGAAGTTAGGCTAACTGGCCTGTAGTTCCCAGGGATATATCGCAGCCCTTTTTCTTAAATATTTGTGCCACGTTGGCTTTTCTCCAATCAGCTGGTACCATTCCCGTCAGTAGACTGTCCTTAAAAATTTGGAACAATGGTCTGGCTATCACCTGTCTCAGTTCCTTAGGAACCTCGGGTGTAAGCCATCTTGTCCCAGTGACTTATTTATGTTAAGTTTTTTGAGTCTTGTTCTGAGTCTGCCTTCTGTTAACCATGAGGGTGCTTCCTATGACGTGTTATTAACTTTTACATTACTGTCTAGGTCACTGTATCCCCCCCCCCAATTCTTTTGTGAAGACTGAGGAGAAGAATTTATTTAGAACCTTTGCCTTCTTTCTGTCCTTTATAGCCAGATTTTTCTTTCATCATCCTATATGGGCCCAATATGTTCTGGCCTCACTTTCTTACTATGTATATACTTAAAGAATTTCTTGGGGTTTTTCTTACTCTCTTCTGCTATGTGCCTTTCGTGTTCTATCTTAGCCGCTTTGATTGCACTCTTACATTTCTTATTGCATTCTTTGTAGTGCTGGAATTCTGCCAATGACCCCTCTGCTTGGTATTTGATGAAGGCCTTTTCTTTTGTTTTTTATATGCATTTTTACGTTGGCTTTTAGCCACACAGGGTTTATTTTAGGCTCTTTTAAACGTATTCCCTGTCAGAATGCAGTAAGTATGTTCTTAAAGCACTCTCATTATTCCCCAGCGTTCTTTGATTTAATATTGTCTAGCATAGAGTGCAGTTTAGGGAAATTGTCTCTTTTCAAGTTCAGTTGAATTTGAGTTTTGATCACTCAGCTAAGGTGCCCTCAAGAAGGCTCTAATGGTGCCCAATGAAACCCTGTGGCTTTGTGTAACTAAAAGGCGGCTTTATTCACACGGCAGCTTGACAACAGTTTTGGGACAATTTTTAGGAATTTTGTCAAGGCACCACTGAAGAAACCTCAAGGCTCCCTGGTTGAAAAAGGCTGCTATAGAGAAACCGCTGTGCATGCACACACAGTACACCCCAGCCTGCCAGGGCAGACACAGACTGTGGCTAATGGAATAGATTGCCAGCTCATCTAAGATAAATAAAATGGGTGTTCTATAAGATGGAGAGGGTGGGGGTTGGTTGAACGAAATGTACATATACTGAATATAGTTATTGAATAAAGAGTTTGTACCTGGACTCTGTCCAAAGCAGTAAACTTTTGTACCTGGATTTATTCCTAATTTGCAATATGAGCAAAACAGTGGTCACAGCTCTTCTGTAGGTATGCTTTAACCAGGATAACTTTAATTTGGGGTTAAATAATATATTTACTTTTCTCTGGCATACTTCCTTGGCGCCTATGTGAGGGTGACGCATTTCTTCGCTCAGGCCAGATTCCAGAGAATATTGAGAAGCCCAAATCTCAAGAGAAGACAAACATGCAATGTGCTGCAGCATCTTCTCACAAGATTTGGGCTAGTCAGCATCCCCAGAGATCTTATTGGCAGGAGGATAAAGTTACCTCCTGCACTACAGAACTCAGGGAAATATGATCATAGTATTTATTCCTCCTCTCATACTTACAAGTTTTTCTTTAGCTGCATTTAAGGAAGGGGGAGACATATAACAAAGGAGACTTGTCTTAAAGCGGAGTTCCACTCAAAAATGGAACTTCCGCTTTAAGACCTCCTGACAGCCTGACTTGCCACATGTAATTTTTTGGGGGGCTAGGCAGCTTGAGCAGAAGTTCTCCTCTCCCCCTCCCTCCCTGCAATCTTCTGGGACACGTCACTCAGAACGCACAGCGCAACTCGCGCATGCGCAGTACGCACCCGGCTGTGAAGCCGCAAGCTGTCACAGCCGTATGCCCACACTAGAGATGCCAGCGCTGCGGGGAGAAGAGGAAGAGAACCGAGGCTCCCGCCGGCCGCATCGCTGGACTGTGGGACAGGTGAGTGTGTGTTTATTTAAAGTCAGCAGCTACACTTTTTGTAACTGCTGATTTTTAATAAACACAAAAATGGGTGGAACTCCGCTTTAGGTGCAAGGTCCACTTTAATTTTAATAAATATTAGACTCATACCATAATTCACACTCATTGGCAGATAGAGGACAGAGCCTAGTCTCAGATGTGCCATCAAGGTAGATTCCTTGCATCAGGTCTGAATGCTCTGCCCATGTTTATGTGAGTATCCTGAAAGTTTATTCAGTATGCACCCAGTTATAAGAGGTCATTTTTTTTTTTTTTTTAATCCGCGGTGCTGGAAATCCTGAAATGAAAAAACCTGTAAGTGAACAGAAAAAAAGGTGCATGTGAACATACACACAAAAAGTGAACTTAGGGGTGTGCTTTGTCCACCCCCCGAAGGGGTAGAACCTCTACCCTGATCCCCCTGGGTGCTGAGGCTCCTGACAGATACAAGGGGTTTACAATGGTCTGCCTAGCGAGTAGGCCTGGAAGACCCCGTTCTTCTAGGTTAGCTGAAGCTGACCATCGAATACTTGGTCGAGGGGCTCCCCTGAAGAGAGACGCCCTCCCCTCCCCGGGCAGAGGAGGAAGGAGCCTAAGGGCCACGCATCCTCCCCCTAGACTTCAGGGAAAGTCTGAGGACTCACCCTCCATCCTAAAATAACAAAAAAATAAGTATCCGTGCATGGTGCACTGGTCGAGCCCTGAGGCCTGGACACATTATTGCCCCGGACATTATCCAAAGGGCCCAGCCCTAAAAGGTGCAGTGCAGAGAAAGCGTTTGAAACTGTGACCATATGTCGGTTCACACATTGGGGTCCCACACTCAAACCTCTGGTAAGACCAGTGGGCACAGGCTCCATGGACTCTCCGCCTTCCCATCCCATGGCCAGATAAGGTAGAACGTTCAAACCAGGAGACAATGGGCTCTTCCAGCTTTCCCGGGGGAATTACTCCCATGCCCCAACTGCCTGTGGGCGCCCCGATTTCTGTTACAGCCGGTACTAGCCTTCCAAGCCCCCATCACTTCAGCAGGTTTGCATAGCCACCGCCCAACCTTGGTCAGATCAGGAAGATAGCACAGTGCCCCTACTAGATCACAGAGAACAGATACTAGACTTGAGCTTAGCCAAAAAGATAAGAGGTCATAACTGCGGTAGACTGCAAACAGTGCTGCATTTTAGGCTAGGCCACATAAGCTGTGACCTAAGGCACTGGGGCCACTGGGGATCTTATGCTGCTGAAGGGTAAGAGGGAGGCATACGGGGGAAGCTTGCACTTACCGTCTGCTTGCACTCCGCTCTCCTTCAGATCTAAGGTCTGTTTTTAATATAAATTAAAGTAAAAGCACAATGATCAAGTACACTTTAAAATGGAATAGTTAGTACATGAATTGACGCAGTATGAGCTATGCTTCAACAATGGATAAAAATACAATAAAGTAAAAGCCACTTTACCTGTGCTGCAACATTTCATTGCCATTTGGATCACTGAAACCATTAATTTAGTGTATTTTATGCAGACTTGTGCACATTACTAATTTTATGTTTCTAGTCATGTTTTTCTGGTAGTGTCTTTATAGCACTGATTGTATCCGCACTTTTTTTTTCTGATAGTACAATCACGGGTTCTGATTGCATTCATTTATCAGAATAAGAATCATAAATCAGGGTCTGTAAGTATGTTCATAATAGTGCTATTAGATTGTAAGCTCTCGTGAGCAGGGCCCTCCTATCCCTTTTGTATTGTATTGTAACTGTACTATCCCCCTTTTTATTGTAAAGAACTTTGCAAATTCTTTACGCTATATAAATCTTTTATAATAACAATATTACTGGGAGAAAAAAGAAGTATAAATCAAGCTCTGATTGTAAGCTCCTATGAACCATAGAATGATGGGACTAATTCTATATACTCTGTACAGCACTGCAAACACAGGTAAAATTAAACAGATGAATTAAATATATACATACATAAATATACAGATAAAGTGAAAGTATCACAAAAAAGCCTATAAAAGATGAATGGCATTAATATATAAATAATTTGTAGAAGCACACCGGGAGTCAAGAGATTCTACATCTGAGCATTATCCATTAGAATTTCAAGGGCTTGATTGTGTCTCCATGATTAGGCCCTTGAGGGGTGAAATGCATTAGGAGATGAGAGTAAGACTGATTGATTGATTGGATTGATTTACTAAAATTGGAGCGTGCAAAATCTGGTGCAGCTGTGCAAGGTAGCCAATCGGCTTCTTCAATTAAGCTTTGACAAAAAAAACTTGGAAGCTGATTGGTTTCTATGCAGATCTGCACCAGATTTTGCCTTCTCCAATTTTAGTAAATCAACCCCCATATATTGTGAAATTGCTACTTATATTAAAGCTGGTTTTATTTCGGCAATGGCATTAGTGTTCAGCCCATTCATTTCTACTTGACAACTGAAACAGCTGAGCGGTGATGTGCCCCTGGGTGTGCACCTGATGAGAGCTGGAGGGCAGTACAGGGAAAGAAGCTAGTTTGGAGCCGCATAGCAACAGTGATTATCCAACAACACTCACACAAATCCAAGACAATCAGCCTACTTATTGGGATTTTCCTTTTACCATATTATCATAGATCCATAATAATAATAAAGAACATTTCAGGCAAGCTATGTCCTTCTTCAGGTACCTGGTCTTCCAACATCTGTCAGCTTTGACCATCACCCTGGATCTCCAGATCTCTTTCAGTTTGGGCCACTTATTGATAAGGCCACAGACAAACATTAGGTTACAGTCGTGCATGCATAACTCAATCACTGAAAAAACATCCTAAGAAAGAAGAAAAAATTCTTTCTGGAAATATTCTAGGATTGGGCAAATGTGCATGCTGTTCCTAAAGCCTTTATACACGATGCGAATATGAGACAAATGATCATCCTTTATTTTTTATTTTTTTGCATGCTATATGCATATCGAAAATAAAGAGCTTACTAAGGTTATGAAAATACTTGTGTGACAGAATACAACTTCAGAAGTGATGTCATGTGTTGTATTGTGTTGTAATGTATTCTTTCATTTCATAGTGTACTGATTAAAGAGAAAGTAAACCCTCCTCTGCAACTTTTACCTATAGGTAAGCCTATGATAAGGCTTACCTATAGGTACTGTAAATATCTCCTAAACATGTACCTTACATGCAGCCAGTGATGTCACTGGCGCATGCGCTCTGAAGGAACGGCCGCTGGTGCTGTTTCTTCAGAGCCCCGTGCCGTGACCGTCGGCTCCCGCATGCATTCGCGGGAGTGACGTCACCGCGGCTTCGGCCAATCAGATGGCCGGATGCCGCGATCCCGGAAGACGGGCGACTGAACATGTCGCCCGTCATAGAGGTAAGCGGGCGGCACGGCGGGGGCTCGTTCTAAGGTAAGTATTTCATAATGAGCTAGTACGCGATGCATACTAGTTCATTATGTGTTTCTCTATCAGGTTAAAAGAAAAAAAAAAAAATGTTTGCGTTTACAACCTCTTTAAACAAAAATTGTTCGTTCTGTTATCATACGAGAAAATGTTTCATGTTTGTCCCTTTGGATAATTTCACATGAACTGTTGTGATCGGCTCTAGCAAGCTGTGTACTGGCTATCAGATTATCATACGATCGCTTTTAACCGCTTGCCGACCGCCGCAAGTAGATATACTGCGGCGGTCAGCCCCTCACAGGCAAAGTGACGTATATATACGTCACTAGCCTGTGAGGCTCTGAGGAGCGAGCGCGCTCCGCTGGCGGCGCGCTCCCGCTCCCGCGCGGTCACGGATCCCCCCGCGCGTGTGACCGGCAGACCCGATGTCCGCCGCTCACTCTGCGATCGTCGGGGGAGAGGGAGAAAGTCAAGCAGCTTGTGTAAACAAGCTGCCTGTCATTCTCCCCTGTGAAGAAACACTGATCATACTGTTCTACTATGTAGAACCGTTGATCAGTGTTCCTACAGCTCAAGCCACAGCCAATCACAGTTAGAAACACGCCCCTAGGGACACACACAGCCCCTCCCTCTCAAATAAAGTTAACCCCTTCACTGCCAGTGTAATTTTACAGTAACAGTGCATATATATATAGCACTGATTACTGTAGAAATGTCACTGGTAACCCCAAAAGTGTCAAAAATGTCATTCAAGGGTCCGATCTGTCCGCCCCAATGTCGCAGTACCGCAAAAAAATCGCAGATTGCCACCATTACGCATTAAAAAAAATGCCAAAAATCTTTCCCTTTGTTAGTAAACGCAATAACTTTTGCGCAAACCAATCGCTTTTTGCAATTTTTTTTTACCAAACATATCTAGCATAAAACAAATTGGCCGAAAATGTTAAAAAATGTTGATTTTTACTTTTTTTTTTGGGGAATTTCATATAAAAAAATGTGAAAAATATTGTTATTTTTGCAAAATTGACGCTCTTTTTTTGTTTATAGCGCGTGATCAAAAAATCGCACAGGTGATCAAATACCACCAAAAGAAAGCTCTGTTTGTGGGAAAAAAAGGACGTCAAATTCGTTTAGGTACAGCGTCGCACGACCGCGCAATTGTCCGTTAAGGTCACGCAGTGCCGAATCGCAAAATACCCCCTGGTCTTTTAGCAGCCAAATCCTCCGGGGCTTAAGTGGTTAAAGCTGTATTTTTTGTCCTATTTTCACATTGTGTGTACTAGGTATAAGGAGGGGGGGGGGGTGGTGGTAGAAACACAAGACTGTTTTGGGAGGGCTGGCTGAGAGAATACAATGTGGCTGATCGATATTACTTGAGCAGGAACGTCAGCTAAAGTCGTGGAGATGCCTTCAAACATCTGAACATTCCCCTATCCAACCTTTAAACAAAAGGCCAGATTGAGCATGCATTCTCTAGTGTCTAAAGGCACCCTAAGAAGAAAAATCTTGAGTAGTCTGTTCCACTAAGGTATGAGCTGCTTAAAAGCCAGCATATAAAAAAAAGGATATACTTTGTCTGCTTTTAGCTATGTCATTTGCCTGAAGAAACATTACAGTAATTGTTATTTACACCAACTCCTTTTCGGAGGGTCATTGGGTGATCGTGAGATAACAGTAACCTTGTGCAGGTATCATTGTTCAGCTGTATCAAAATGCTTGTCAGGTAAGAATGCAACCAGAGCTGGAAGCCTCAGGCAATGTCCCTGAAAAGTGACCAAATGCAATTTAACTTATCTTAAATATGCACTACTTTGTTCAACAGAAACTTTGTTTATGGATTGTGGACAGTATACCTCTGAATAATATACTATAACCTGTTATGCAAATTCAGCTGTGTAAATTCAGTTTGGACCCATTCAAATTAGTATGATGCACCCTATGGAAATGCAGCTGCTCTTCGTGTACTGAGCTGCCTTTCATTGTAAATGGCCCCCTGAGCCCTGACACACTGTACAGTAGTGGGCGACGCACACAGCAGCGCACCATAGAGATCTTACCACTTAGTGTGGTACACAGCTTTTCTACAAAAAAGGTGATATGTTATAATTACGATTAATTGGCTGCCTTAATGCACTGCAAAGGACCACAGAAATGTGAATTCAGCCTATTTTTCTAAAGAATGTGGTGCTGCCTACTCCCCCATGCTGTGGTTTATCTTGGCTATTCAGGGCAAAGTATCAGGTTCATTTTGCTTCCCCCACCCTTCTTGTACTTAAGCTAGCCACCCCCACCCTTCTTGTACTTAAAGCGGAGTTCCGGCCACAAAATCGACATAATCAATGGCTTCCTATTTGTCACCTGAAAAAGAAATGGATAGTTACGATTTTTTTTTTTTTTTACTTACCTTGTTATTGTAGAAAAATATACTCACCTTTCTTCCACTTCCTCCCTCGGCGGGCGCGGCCCACGCCATCACTTCCGGTTTGCAATGATTCCTGGGAGCTGAACATCATCGCTCCCAGGAATCAATGCGCCGAAACCGGCCCAGCTCGTCACTTCCGGTGCGGCGCCACATTCCCTGCTAGACAGCTTCTGGGCATGCCCAGAAGCTGTGGAGGAATGCGGTGCCGCACCGGAAGTGGCGAGCAGGCCGGTGCAGGCGCATTGTGGGAGAAGAGGACACGGAAGATGATGCAGAAGAGGACGCGCTGGCTTCAGCTGCCCACATCCGAGATGGCAACGCTGGAGAAGAAATTTTAAAGGTAAGTATTTCTTCTTGCAGGTAAGTGCGACCCGGGACAGTAGAGAGGCTATCCATTGTGGAATGTACTAGCCCTGACTGTCCCGGGGGTATTTTTATTGAAAACGTTTTTTCATGGCCGGAACTCCGCTTTAAGCTAGCCAAACGTGGTTTGATTACATTTCAAAAACAATTGTTTTTGAAATATCCATTCACTTTTCTAATGGTTATTGGTGGCAATTTGACGGTTGTTTTTGACTGTAGTGATGCAAAATATTCAAGAGAAAGGAGGCCATACATGGGTTGAATTCCGAAAGAATTTTCTTACGAAAATCGTAACCAAGAATTTTTCTTCTATTTTCGCACCATTAGTGGGCTGCACCAATGGCCAATTTTCTCACAGCCATTAAATTTAAGTGATCGGGCAGGTTGGAAATTTTTTAAAAAACAAAAAAATGTCTAAATAATGATGGTAGAATCGTGTGAGAAATATAATCGAAAAAGAAATGTGACCTGGAAGAAAAAGATTCCCAGCCTTGAAAATTCTTTTCTGTAGCAACACGAAATGAAATTAAAGGCTTAGTTGGTCAAATTTCTAAATCAATGGTGGCACCATTGGGTCACAAAATGCAAATTTTTTACCACAATTTCATGCTTAGCAGAAACAGGATCTTGGATTTCTTTTAGTCGAAGCACTCCCTCTACAGTTAGAAAGCACTCATAGGGAACACATTTAACCCTTTGATTGCCCCTGGTGTTAACCCCTTACCTACCAGTGTCATTTATACAGTGACAGTGCATTTTTTGTTTTTGAGCACTGATCACTGTATTGGTGCCACTGGACCCCAGTGGCATGTCTCAGACCTGCTAAAAATAACTGATCCCCGCCATTACTAGTAAAAAATATAAAAAAAATAAATAAAAAAACACTAAATCTATCCCATAGACGATATAACGTTTGCGCAAACCAATCAATATACGCTTATTGGGATTTTCTTTTAACCAAAAAACTGTAGCAGAATACATATAGCTTAAATTTATGAAGAAATTCGATTTTTTATTGGATATGTTTTAATAGCAGAAAGTAAAAAATATTGTTTTGTTTTGTTTTTCAGAATTGTCGGTCTTTTTTTGTTTATAGCGCAAGAGATAAAAACCGCAGAGGTGATCAAATACCACCAAAAGAAAGCTCTATTTGTGGGAAAAAAAGGACTTCAATTTTATTTTGGTACAGTGTCGCACGACCACACAATTGTCAGTTAATGCAAGGCAGTGCGGTATCGCAAAAAATGGCCTGGTCAGGAAGGGGGTAAAACCTTCCGGAGCTAAAGTGGTTAAAGGACAACTTCAACTTTATTGAGATCATCCTTTATTATAATCCCCCACCTCCCGTAATGAAGCCCACCTAGGATAATGCATACCTCCCTGATTAGGGGCTCATTAGATGGTACTGATTTTCTTTCTAGGTGCTGAGCCGCTGTTTTCTGTTCTGAATCCACCTTGGAGCTGTGCACAGACAGCCTATAGAAGTGGATGTAGAGGCTGCACGGACACCCGCAAGTCAAAAGTTGACATACATGCAAGAGCAGGTGCACAAATCTGAATGCACACAGTTTGTGTTTGAATCAATTCACCCATTCCTGTACGCATGTCAAATTTTGACATGCGGTTGTGTCCGTGCGGCCTCTGCATCCACTTCTATAGGCTGACTGTCTGCAGCTCCAAGGCAGATGCAGAAAGCAGCAATTCAGTATGCAGAACAGGTTTCAGGGCCCATCTGAATGAGCCCTTAGTGATTTTTCCTCTAACATGATCCTGGCTCCACTTGTTTGGCACGGCCCCATTCATTCCTATGGGTAAGCCATACGCACAGCAGCCTCCAGGAGTCCCTTTGGATTAGGGCTTACTTAAGGTAATGAATGGGTCCACAGAGCGCATTTACAGTATGGCAACTTGAAAGGAGCTAGCCATTCCCCATTTTATAAAAAAAAAAAAACTGGCTAAAAACTGGCTGTAGTTGGGTTTCAAATGCATGCATGATATATCTATCTGTTTATCTATAGATCGATCAATCGATCGATGTGTATATATATATATATATATATATATATATATATATATATATATATACACAGTATATATACACACACTATATTGTCAAAAGTATTGGAACGTCTGCCTGTACACGCACTTGAACTTTAATGGCATCCCAGTCTTAGTTTGTAGGGTTTAATATTGATTTAGCCCACCCTTTGCAGCTATAACAGCTTCAACTCTTCTGGGAAGGCTGTTAACAAGGTTTAGGAGTGTGTCTATGGGAATGTTTGACCATTCTTCCAGATGTTGGAGAGAGAGAAGGCCTGGTTTGCAGTCTCTGCTCTAATTCATCGAAAAGGTGTATTGGGTTTAGGTCAAAACTCTGTGCAGGCCAGTCAAGTTCTTCCACCCCAAACTCGCCTCGCTCATCCATGTCTATATAGATCTTGCTTTGTGCACTGGTGCACAGTCATGTTGGAACAGAAGGGGGCCATCCCCAAAATGTTCCCACAATGGTGGGAGCATGAAATTGTTCAAAATGTTTTGGTTTGCTGACGCCTTAAGCGTTTCCTTCACCGGAAATAAGGGGCCAAGCCCAACCCCTAAAAGACAACCCCACACCATACCATAACCCCCCCCCCCTCCACCAAATGATTTGGGCCAGTGCACATAGCAAGGTCCATAAAGACACAAATGAGCGAGTTTAGGGTGGAGGAACTTGACTGGCCTGCACAGAGTCCTGACCTTAACCTGATAGAACACCTTTGGGATAAATTAGAGGGGAGACTGCGAGCCAGGCCTTCTGGTCCAAAATCAGTGCTTGACCTCACAAATGCGTTTCTTGAAGAATGGTCAAACATTCCCATAGACACACTCCTAAACCTTGTGGACAGCCTTCCCAGAAGAGTTGAAACTGTTATAGTTGCAATGGTGGGCCAACTCAATATTGAACCCTACGGACTAAGACTGGGATGCCATTTAAGTTCATGTGCGTGTAAAGGCAGGCATCCCAATACTTTTGACAATATAGTGTGTATGTATGTATGTATGTATTGTGACAGGAAGTCAGGTAAATCTGTGGATGTAGTCACAGACAGGAGATACATTTCCACCTGGTTTAGAAAATTCACCAATTACTATAGGGTGTCGGCTGCAGAGATAGCCAGCAGGAAGTTGAAAACCATTCAGCTGTTCAGAATGAGGAAATTAAGGCCTCTATAATTTGTCCAAAGGAAGTCTAAGGATTGCTGCCTCCTAACGCTGTGTGGGCATGGGGAGAGGAGGACAGTCAGATGTGTGCCCCCTGAAAGCTGTGTGAGCATGGGGAAGACCTCCTGAAGCGATGTGCGCTGAGGAGGGTAACAAGTGTGAAGACTACTCGAGGTGAGGTCTTGGATCGTTTCTATGTGAAAATAAACCAATGGACATTTCCTGTGTGAAGGGGAAATTAATTAAGACTGAAGACTACTCAAGGTGAGGTCTTGGACTATTTCTATGTGGAAAGAAATAAATGCACTGTTTGCTATGTGAAGAGACAAACAAAGGGATGTTTTCTATGTGAAAGGAAAGTCCAATGAACATGTGCTGTGAGAAGAGAAAAAACATGGACTATTGAGTGTCTGCTGTAGGATAAGCAAAGTTTGCCCAACAGTAGATTGGAGACAGACTCCGTAGGTAGGTTCCTGTATGTGAGAAGGTAGCCGCCCACAGTGGCAAGGATTTATTTTATTTATGTTTATTCTGAATTATGCTGTTTTTGAAGCTTGTACTTGTGTGAAGAAAATTGCAAGAATAAAACCTTACACTGTTGTTTTCAACTACTTCTCGGCTATCTCCCTGTGTAACGAACCCCCCCCAAGGGGTCATCCACGCCCGCCACCGAGCTAATCTCCCACAGTATGTATATATGTATATATCTTATATTTGAAGTGCTAGAGGGATGTGACTACATGTAAACACCTGGTTGTACACGCTGATAATTTATTTTATTTATTATTTAAGGTACTTATATAGCGCTGTCAATTTACGCAGCACTTTACATATACATTGCACATTCACATCAGTCCCTGCCCTCAAGGAGCTTACAATCTAAGGTCCCCAACTCACATACATACACAGTGGTGCCAATTTTTTATAATCCCATCAATCACTTTTTTTTAGAGCTAGGTGTTGTGATGCTCCATTAATATATTTTAGACTATAGAACAATTTTAGAAATGCCTGTCTTCTTGTAACATGGCAGGATATAAGCCTGCTAAGAAATAATATTACCATTTACATTAGCATTTGCAGTAAACAGGCTCCTATGCTATGAAGACAATTTGCATGAAAATGGCAGCATCTTTAGCACAAATCAGACACGGGACAGAGAGATTCACAGCTGCAAGCCAAGGATTATAGAAGTACTCATCACAAAAGACCCATTCAACATGGTGAGATGCTGCTTGTGATTTACAGCCAACTTCCCATTACCATAATAAACGGACACTGGTGGAAGTGTTAACTATGTGTTACAAAGTGTTTTACCTTATTGTCTTGGAAAAATGGGAATCTCCACATATTGGCTGTGATTTATAGTATATAAGGGATCATTCACACTTAACCCTCATGGCAATAGATGTTGTGGTAACACGCGCTGCCATGTGTTTTCCCTTGCTCTGTGTTCAGGAAGGATTTTGAAATGCAGAAAAAAGGCATGGCACTGTGGTAAGGATACCCCTGTTTCATGCCGTGAGATTTAAAAAGGTGAAAACCCAGGGATGGCATCCTAATTAGTGAGACTGGAAACAAGCATAGAGACAAAGTCTAAAGGCCTGTACACACGATACGAAAATCGGAAGTAAAATTTCGTCCGAAGAACGATCTGCCGATTTTCGGATTGTTAGTATGGTGCTTTCGACAGCCAATTATGAATTTTCGGACGACAAAATCTGGATGTGCAGGCTATAAAATTTTTATCGTATGTCAACACAACGTCCGATTTTCATTTAATTAGTACAGTTTTCGTCCAAAAAAAACCGTAAGAGCAAGACTAGGCATGCTCAAAAATGAAAGAACACATACAAAACAATTCAACACATGACATCACTTCTGGAGTTGAATTCTGTCGTACGGGAATTTTCGCATGAAAGTAACCTCTTCACTTTCAACATGAGACTAGCATGCAATAAAAAACAGACGAAAGATCGCCCGATAATCTGATCGTGTGTACGAGGCTTAATGCTGGCCATGCACAGTTAGGCCTCATGCACCCTGGGCTTTAAAAACTCAATTTTTAGGAGCATTTGCCTTTTTTTTTTTCTGCTTCTAAGGCCCTAAATGTTACAGGCGTTTATAGACGCAGGAGCATTTAGAAGCAGGAAACCCCCGCACTGCCAGTGTGTTCAGGAGCAGCAGCATTTTGGAAGAAAAAATGCTTAACGTGCATTAACGCTAGATGTGTTTAGTGCTTGAGCGTTGATTGATTTTTTTAAAAAAATTAAAAATCTACATTTTTTTTATTTCAATTGTATTTTTTTTTTAATTTAGGATTTAAAATATATATTAAAGTAGCCCATAGTCATACATTATTTATTTTTTATGTTCAACCAGCCAGTTGAATAAAAAAATAAATAAATAACCCAATTCCCCCATCCACACATTCGAGGTGAATAGGGGAATCTTTCCTAGTGAGTCATTGTATTGTGAGTGCGGGGATACCTCCCTGCCATCAGATTATACTGATCAGTGCTGCCAGCTATAGCCAGCAGCACTGATAAATTGGGAAAAACCTGACAGTGTGGTTCTGCAAAACTAATTGGTAGACCCTGCCCATAAACGGATCAAATTCAGCAGGTCCTTGCTTGATTGGCCAAATTTCCATACATGTATGGCCTGCCTAAGGCTGGCCATACACTATACAATTTTCTTGTTCAACTTTCCTTTAGATTTACCAAAACCATGTAATATAGGGTCAAACCTAAACACTTTCAATTTGTATGCAGTCAGGCAGGCCCTTGCACTACATAGTTAAAGGTAAATCTAAAGGAAATTGAATAAGAAAATTGTATAGTGTATGGCCAGCCTAAGAGAGCACCCCCATTTTTCTACAATTAAAGCTTGCAATAGATATTAGAATGTTTTTGTACATTTGCAGGTGTTTGTTCTGAGAACATTTGTTATGGTGGCAACACATGTATTCATATGACCATAGATTTGATTATTTAAAAAGATAAACTGAACGAATTGAATAAAAAGAAAGAAATCAAGGACCCTCCATAAAGTTGAATTAGTGAGCTCTCAAATGTATTGAAAAACATATATATTTTTTTTTTTTTTCAAAATTGTTGGTCTTTTTTGGTTTATAGCGCAAAAGATAAAAACCGCAGAGGTGATCAAATAGCACCAAAAGAAAGCTCTATTTGTGGGGAAAAAAAGGACATAAATTTTTTTGGGTACAATGTCGTACAGCTGCGCAATTGTGATTTAACCGCTTCCAGACCGCCCGCCGCAGTTTCACTGAAGCAGGCAGCCCCTCCTGCGAGAACCTACATAGGACTACGTTAGTCGCGCGCGTGGTGCTAGGGGGCCTGCGCACGCTTCCGCCCCCCACTAGCCTAGCGGGGATGCCGATGCACGGGGCTGGTGGCACCAATTGCCGCCGGCCACCCTTGATCGCTCCCCGATGAGAGAGAAGAACGGTCAGCTGTTGTAAACACAGCCGACCGTTCTTCTTTCTGAAATGATCACAGAGCGCCTGTAAATCCTTCTATATAGGACCACATGTCTCTATGGTCATTTCACAAGCCCCTCCCCCACAGTTAGTAAACACTCCCCTAGGCTTTCATTTAACTCTTTCATCACCCACTAGGTTAACCCTTTCCCTGCCAATGTCATTATTACAGTAACAGTGCATATTTTTAGCAGTAATGTACTGCTAGTACTGTAGTAATGTCACTGGTCCCCCAAAAAGTGTCAAAAAAGGTCAGTTAAGGGTTGGATCTGTCTGCCGCAATGTTGCAGTCCCGCTAAAAATCGCAGATCGTCGCCATTTCTAGTAAAGTAAAAATAAAAATGACATAAATCTTTTCCCTAGTTATAGACGCGATAACTTTTGCGCAAACCAATCAAAATACGCTTATTGCGATTTTTTTTACCAAAAATATGTGGCAGAATACAAATTGGCCTAAAAGAATGAAAAAATTAGATTTTTATTTTTTTTGGGAATGCAGAATAGCAGAATGTAAAAAAAAATTTTTTTTTTTTCAGAATTGTCGCTCTTTTTTTGTTTATAGCGCAAAAAATAAAAAATTGCACAGGTGATCAAGTAATTCAAAATGAAAGCTCTATTTGTGGGAAAAAAAAGGACATAAATTTTATTAGGGTACAGCATCGCACGACTGTGCAATTTGGCCTGGTCTTTAAGGGGGCTAATCCTTCCGGTCCAGAAGTGGTTAAAGCAACACAGTGCCATATCGAAAAAAATGGCCTGGTCAGGAAGGGGATAAAACCTTCCGGGGTTGAAGTGGTTAAAAACTGTTCTTTTTGAAATCTTCATTGAATTTTCAAATAGTTAATGGGAACAATTTATCCATTGCACATAGTGATGAGAAAAATTGAAGGGGAAGGATGGAATATTTTTTCTTATTTCTTATCTGAATAAACGAAATTCTAACTGTGATGGTGGCTTCTATCTGGGGAAAATTGCACTTTTTGTAATGCGAATGTTCCAGGTAAAGTTTGATCCAGAAGTAGAACTTCTGCTGTCTGTTAGTAACATTGCTAATTTTATATAGTGTATGTGGTAGGGGCACAGGCATAAATTTTACATCACTTCAGTGCATCTCGGATTAAAATGCTAAAATTCAAACCATTGGCATGGAAATCTAACAACATTTTTAAGGGCTTTCTAATGAAATTAGAAAACATTCTATCCCATGCTCTATTAGATTGTAAGCTCTTCTGAGCAGGGCTCTCTTAATCCTTTTGTATTTTATTGTATTGTAACTGTATTATTGCCCTTTTATATTGTAAAGCGCTGCGTAAACTGTTGGCGCTATATAAATCCTGTATAATAATAATAATAATGCTCTTACAAACAATTTTTCTGAATTTCTATCCATGTTTTGCTAGCCTTAAAAGAGAATTGTAAGACTTTAAAAAAACAGAAAAAAAACAAACGGTCATACTCACCTAGGTGGATGAAGCATCAGTCCACTACACAGTGGCGGCCTGTGCATAGGGGGCGCCAGGGCGCCGCCCCCCCCCCCCCCCTAAAAAAAGAAAAAAAAAATTTACAAAAAGAGCAATAAAGTTTAAAAAAAAAAAATTGCGTTCGCCGGCCTATGTGGAGGCTGTGGGGGGGGGGGGGTTTACGACCCAGAAAGGTGCAGATTGGCTGCCTTCTGGGGGCATAACCTGGGCGCAGGGCACAGCACTAGGACACCCCCACTTTTGTGATATCCTGGCTGTGATTGGTCCAGTTTCCAGCCTGGACCAATCATCATCCAGGACATCCCGCTGACGTCACAATGGGGGCGGTGCCGGTGCGTGCATCAGTCACTCACCGTCACCGCCGCTCACCTTCCCTCTGGTTCCCGACGCAGAGAAGAGGAGAGGCCGAGACGAGGCAGAAGCCGCTCACCTTCCCGCCGCCGCAGAAGAGGACAAAGTATCGAGGAGGGGAGAAGCCGCCGCCGGGAGCCGAGCCGCCGCCAGGTAAGTGCATTAAATTGAAGGGAGCACGCACGCTGGTCTCTGCATTGATTGGGGGACAATGCTGTGGGCACTCTGCAATCATTGGGGTACAATGCTGTGGTACTCTGCAATCATTGGGGTACAATGCTGTGGGCACTCTGCAATCATTGAGGTACAATGCTGTGGCACTCTGCAATCATTGGGGTACAATGCTGTGGGCACTTTGCAATCATTGGGGGACAATGCTGTGGGCACTCTGCAATCATTGGGGTACAATGCTGTGGCACTCTGCAATCATTGGTGTACAATGCTGTGGGCACTCTGCAATCATTGGGGTACAATGCTGTGGCACTCCGCAATCATTGGGGTACAATGCTGTGGGCACTCTGCAATCATTGGGGTACAATGCTGTGGCACTCTGCAATCATTGGGGTACAATGCTGTGGGCACTCTGCAATCATTGGGGTACAATGCTGTGGCACTCTGCAATCATTGGGGTACAATGCTGTGGCACTCTGCAATCATTGGGGACAATGCTGTGGTGCTCTGCAATCATTGGGGACAATGCTGTGGCGCTCTGCAGTGATTGGGGACAATGCTGTGGCGCTCTGCAGTGATTGGGGACAATGCTGTGGCGCTCTGCATTGAAAGGGGCTCGCACGCTGAACTCTGCATTGATGGGGGCACGGAACAGTGTTCATTGCATTGAAGGGGGCACAGCACAGTTGCATTGAAGGGGGCATGCACGCTGAACTCTGCATTGTGGGGGCAAAGCACAGTATTCATTGCATTGAAGGGGGCACAGCACAGTGTTTATTGCATTGAAGGGGTCACAGCACAGTGTTTATTGCATTGAAGGGGGCACAGCACATTGTTCATTGCATTGAAGGGGGCACAGCACAGTTGCATTGAAGGGGGCATGCACGCTGAACTCTGCATTGTGGGGGCACAGCACAGTGTTTATTGCATTGAAGGGGGCACAGCACAGTGTTTATTGCATTGAAGGGGGCACAGCACAGTGTTTATTGCATTGAAGAGGGCATAGCACAGTGTTCATTGCATTGAAGGGGGCACAGCACAGTGTTCATTGCATTGAAGGGGGCACGCACGCTGATCTCTGCATTAAAGGGGGCACGCACGCTGGTCTCTGCATTGAAAGGGGGAATGTACGCTGGTCTCTGCATTGAAAGGGGGCATGTACGCTGGTCACTGCATTGAAAGGGGGCATGTACGCTGGTCTCTGCATTGAAAGGGGGCATATACCATCTCCTGTACCATGACCTGTGACATGCCTATACCATATCTGTGCCATGCCTATACCATATCTGTGCCATGCCTATACCATATCTGTGCCATGCCTATACCATCTCCTGTACCATCACCTATGCCATGCCTATACCATCACCTGTGCCATGCCTGTACCATGACTTCAAAGCCACGCAATTTTTTACTGCGTTCTTTGGCACGAAGCAATACCTATTACATTTTTCTTTTTGCGCCCCCCCAAATATTTTGAGCACCAGCCGCCACTGCCACTACATCTGCACCCCGCTGCCTCTAAGACTGAGAACTAAATGATCAAAGATGGCTGATCGCTCAGTTCTCGGTCTTCAGTGAGCAGAGAGCCGAGGACTATCAGTCACCCACCCACTGCACTCACTAGAGTGTTGGGCTGTGCAGAGGGCGGGAGTGGCTGGCTCAGTCTCCCAGCTGCACGCTGAGAGGCTGATGCAGCTGCCCCTCAAGCACCTAAGTGCATCCTGACATTGAAGTTGGGATCTCTCCAGAGCCTGAACCGGCTAAGTGACATCAGCTGACAGTGAAATTTAGCCCGCTGTCGGCTGAATAGGGGTCACGGGAGTGCAGAACGAAGTGCCCTCCTGTGATCCCTAGGAGAAGAAGGGCCAAAAGAGCTTTGGCCCTGCATCTCCTTTAAGCTGGCCATAGACTTGTAGAATTTTGTCAAATGTGCATGCAGAAATTTTGAAAAGTCATTCCTCATTGAGTCAAACAGTTTAGTTAAAAGGCCCTTAAAAATTTCAACCAGGCCTGCTATTTGAATGAGGTCCCAGATGTATTAAACAGGTTCCTTTTGTTCTTAGTACATGCACATTACAATGTGTTGGATTTTTCCCGAAAGAAAACCACATTCACAGTTGAAATGTTGTTCTTTTAGGAAAATTTTCCATACTTTCCATTTTTCAAGAAACATTTTCTCCTCACTATGGTCGAAAATGATTGTTGGCTTGACCCCACTTACTAATAAAAAGACCTTCCTAAATCAAAAATTTTCCAACAAAATGTTACTAGTATATGGCCAGCTGTAGACAAGACAGCACATAAGTATGCATGCTGGTATGTGTTCTCATTACTGGTGCCGCTCTTATCACAATGATCAAGAGAACAATAGTCTATTTAAATAATCCAATCTCCCTTTTCTCCAGAGATTGATCTGCTGCAGATGTCTGCTGCATCCCAGTGGTGCCCATAGACATCCGGATCTGTAATACCAGGTAATGATCATCCATATACATAAAAAACTATTATGAATCAGTGCGCTGAACTGGTTAGGATAACCTAGAGAGCCATCCACAACTCTTCTGGGAAGGCTGTTCACAAGGAGTGTGTCTATGGGAATGTTTGACCATTCTTCCAGAAGCGTGTTTTTGAGCTCAGGCACTGATGTTGGACGAGAGGGCCTGGCTCGCAGTCTCCACTCTAAGGGCTCTTTCACACGGGCGGTCCGATCAGATCCGCCTGTCAGTTTTTTAGGCGGATCTGATCGGATCCTCCATGCAGCTCTATGGGGCAGCGGATGTCAGCGGAGGTGACCTCCGCTGACACCCGCTGCCCTCCGCATCCGATCCTGTGCTGAAATCTGGACGGATGGAAACCCTATTTTTCCATCCGTTCAGTAATCGGAGCGGAGCGGATCTGATGAGAGCGGACAAGCGGTCCGCTCTCCTCCGATCCCCCATAGAGGGCAGCGGGTGCTGAGACACCTCCCTCTCCGCTCTGCAAGCGGAGACGGAGCTGTCATCCGCCCGGCTCAGCGGGGATCGCGGATCGATCCCCGCTGAGCAACACGGATCCGCCTGCGGAGGCGGACCGTGTGAAAGAAGCCTAATTCATTCCAAAGGTGTTCTGTTGGGTTGATGTCAGGCTAGTCAAGTTCCTCCACTCCAAACTTACTCATCCATGTATTTTTGGACCTTGCTTTGTGCACTGGTTCAAATCATTTTGTGGAGGGAGGATTATGGTGTGGGGTTGTTTTTCTGAGGTTGGGCTTGGCACCTTAGTTCCACTGAAGGAAACGCTTAAGGAAATGCCTAAGGCGTCAGTATACCCAGACATTTTGGAATTTCATGCTCCCAACTTGGTAGGAACAGCTTGGGGATGGCCCCTTCCCATTTCAACATGACTGCGCAAAGCAAGGTCCATAAAGACAAAAAAATGTGACTGGCCTGGCGCTCTAAAAATTATACCCCATGTCGCTTTAGTGGTGCTTCAAAGCCTACACAGAAGTCTATAACAAAGCGCGCTTGAAGCACCTGAAGCTTTTGAGAGGCTTACATACACATACATACAAGTACATATACTGCGGCGGTCAGCCCCGTGCAGGCAAAGTGACGTATGGGTACGTCACTCGCCTGCAAGCCAATAGGGGGCGAGCGCACGCCGCCGGAGGCGCGCTCCCGCCCCCGCTTGTTCACTGTGATCCCCGCGCGTGTCACTGGCGGACTCGATGTCCGCCGGTCACTCGTGATTGTCCGGTACAGAGGGAGAAAGGCAGGCGGCTAATGTAAACAAAGCTGCCTGTCATTCTCCCTTGTGTAAGTGCAGAGATAATACGGTCATGCTATGTAGGATCGTATATCTCTGTAGTAACCCAAACAGCCACATCCCATAACAGTTACAAGCACGCCCCTAGGGACAAATTTAACCCCTCCTTCTCCAATAAAGTTAACCCCTTCCCTGCCAGTGTCATTTTTACAGTAACAGTGCATATGTATAGCACTGATTACTGTAGTAATGTCACTGGTACCCCCAAAAGTGTCAAAAATGTCAGTCAAGGGTCCGATCTGTCCGCTGCAATGTCGCAGTCCCACAAAACAAAATCGCAGATCGCCACCATTACTCGTTAAAAAAAAAAAAACAATAAAAATGACATAAATCTTTCCCTTAGTTAGTAAACACAATAACATTTGCGCAAACCAATCAAAATACGCTTATTGCGATTTTTTTACCAAACATATGTAGCAGAAAACAAATTCGCCTAAAATGTTAAAAAATTTGGATTTTTACATTTTTTTTGGGGAATTTCATATAAAAAAAATGTGAAAAATATTGTTATTTTTGCAAAATTGTCGCTCTTTTTTTGTTTATAGCGCATGATCAAAAAATCGCACAGGTGATCAAATACCACCAAAAGAAAGCTCTGTTTGTGGGAAAAAAAGGACGTCAAATTTGTTTGGGTACAGCGTCGCACGACCGTGCAATTGTCCGTTAAAGTCATGCAGTGCCGAATCGCAATATAGGGCCTGGTCAGGAAGGGGGTAAAATCTTCCAGGGCTTAAGTGGTTAATTCAACTTTAGCTTTGCTTTGTTTTGAAGAAATTGCAGATATAAGATATCAACACACACACAGAGCATCTGCCAAGCTTCATTAAAGCTTCAAAAAAGCACCACGGAAGCAGCATTGAAGCACCACCGAAGCATCAAAAAAAAAAAAGCATTTTGAAGCGGTAGGTGCTTTAATGTGTGTTGAAGTCGAAGCAAGTGTAAATTAGCCCTTAGGAATACAAATAAATGTTCTTAGAATTAAATATTTTAAACAAAAAAAGCGTATGACCAGTTTAGTGGAATTGCCACATTTAACAATTGGTAAACTGCACTACAATATGTACTGTAATAATCTTTTGTTTTTGGGTTTATTATCGCTTTACCATGGAACCTGAGTTTTGTCAAGTTGTGTCATCTTTTGATGTATGACCATAAAGCCTAGTACACACGCAACGATTATTGGCCGACCGATCGTCCGTCTTTTGTCCAGAGTTGTGTTTTGTTGGTTGGAATGTGCCTAGACTGCACACAAATTTTCTCGCCCGACAAAATTCTACTTCAGAAGTGATGTCATGTGTTGGTTTGCTTTCTTTGTGTTCTTTCTTCTCTGAGCATGCCCAGACTTGCTCATCAGATTTTTCCCTGTCAAAATCTGTACTGACTGCACGAAAATCGGCCGTGTTTTGACGGCGGACAAAAATTTTATAGCCTGCACACCTAATTTTTTTCGGCCGAAAAGTCAGAGTTAGTTGTCGGAAGCATCATGCTAACAAGCCGAAAATCGGCAGATCGGTCGTTGACGAAAATTCCCTGCCGATTTTCGACGCGTGTGTACGGGGCTTAAGTATAGGAAACAGATTTTGGAATGCAGGAAATGGGATTGTAGAAAATAAGCTGTAATTGACACATTCTAAACCATACAGGGAACCTATCTGTTTTATATAGAGGGTGTGTCAATAACATTAAACTTTTACAGCAAATCTCCAAATGGAATTTCCTACTCTGACGCACCCGGTGTCACTGGACTAGACCCTTTTATCTGTAACACAATGACAATGATTGCTTAGTGATCTTTTGTGGCTTCAGGTGATCCTTTGTTTGCTCTTTGCTTCAGTAGCCGGAAACAACACACAACATCTCCTAAATACATCAGGAGAGAAAAGGGGGGGGGGGGGGGGAGGTTGGGAAGAGGGGAGGAGGGGGAGGGTGACATGGGATTTCCAGAAGAGCATTCCTATATACAAAAGTGTTTGTTAATCTCAGGTATCACGCAGAGAAGTGCCTGCAGGGAAATCCAACACTGTTCATTGCGTTTATTTCATCAGCAACTTAATTCCATCCTGCTTAAGAAATGAAATCAGCCAGTAAGGATAATGATATATTAAATGTATACTTGTTACGGTATGCTTCTTTTAAGTTTGGGAACATCTTATCTAACAATCTAATGTTAGCATAGGCTTCCCTGAAGAAAATCTGATCATCCGAATGTTGCCCAAACTAGGGACTTTGTAGGGACTGGCTCCCAAGGATACAGATTCAACACATACAGTGCCTTGAAAAAGTATTCATACCCCTTAAAATTTTCCCCATTTTGTCATGTTACAACCAAAAAGTTAAAACATATTTTATTAGGATTTTATGTGATAGACCAACACAAAAAGTGGCACATAATTGTAAAGTGGAGGGGAAAATTACATTTTTACAAATAAATATCTGAAAAGTGTGGGGTTTATTTGTATTCAGCCCCCTTTACTCTGATTCCCCTAACTAAAATTTAGTGGAACCAATTGTCTTCAGAAGCCACCTAGTTAGTAAATAGAGCCCACCTGTGTGTAATTTAATGTAAGTATAAATACTGTGAAGCCCTCAGAGGTTTGTTAGAGAACCTTAGTGAGCAAACAGCATCATAAAGGCAAAGGAACACACCAGACAGATCAAGGATAAAGTTGTTGAGATGTTTAAAGCAGGGCTAGGTTATAAAAAAAAAAATCCCAAGCTTTGAACATCTCACGGAGCTCTGTTCAAGCCATCATCCCTAAATGTAAAGAGTATGGCACAACTGCAAACCTACCAAGACACCCACCTCATCTGACAGGCCGGGCAAGGAGAGCATTAAAACAGAGAAGCAGCCAAGAAGCCCATGGTAAATCTGGAGGCGATGCAGAGATCCACAGCTCAGGTGGGAGAATCTGTCCACTGGACAACTATTAGTCATGCACTCCACAAATCTTGCCATTGTTGAAAGAAAGCCATAAAAAGTCCCGTTTGCAGTTTGTACGAAGCCATGTGGGGGACACAGCAAACATGTGGAAGAAGGTGCTCTGGTCAGATGATACCCAAAGTGAACGTTTTGACCTAAAAGCAAAATGCTTGTGTGGCAGAAAACTAACACTGCACATCACCCTGAACACACCATCCCCACCGGGTACCATGGTGGTGGAGATGATATTCTTCAGAAGGGACAGGGAAGCTGGTCAGAGTTGATGGGAAGATGGATGGAGCCAAATACAGGGCAATCTTAGAAGAAAACCTGTTAGGCTCCTTTCACACGGCCGCTCCGCTGCTTAAGTCCGCTGCGGGACTTTTTTTTTTTTTTTTCCACGGAGCGGATGACATTTCTGTCGTCCGCTCCGTATGCCCGCATATCATCCCATCCGTTTGCGGATGATATGCGGACATAATGTAAGTATATGGCATTGCGGATGTCAGCGGATGACACCGCTGACATCCGATTTTTCTTCCTTTCCGTTTTTTACACGGATGGAAAAATGGGGTTCTGTTCCATTCGTAAAAACGGAACAGAACTGAAAGGAGGAAAATCGGATGTCAGCGGATGGTATTCTGCTGACATCCGCAGTGCCATTCACTTACATTAATGTCCGCAAATCATCCGCAAAAAAATAGGATGATTTGCGGACACACGGAAAGCAGCGGAGCGGCCGTGTGAAAGGAGCCTTAGAGTCTGACAAAAGACTTGAGACTGGAGGGGAGGTTCACCTTCCAGCAGGACAACGACTCTAAAAATACAGCCAAAGCTACAATGAAATGGTTTGGATCAAAGCATATTCATGTGTTAGAATGGCCAAGTCAAAGTCAAGACCTAAAGCCAATGGGGAATCTGTGGCAAGACTTGAAAAATTGCTGTTCAGATGCTCTCCATCCAATCTGACTGAGCTTGAGCTATTTTGCAAAGAATAGGCAAACATTTCACTCTATTGATGTAGAGCTGTAATTTCAAGGTGGCTCTACAAAGTATTGACTGGGGGGGGGGGGGGGGGGCTGAATACAAATGCATCTCACAATTTTCAGATATTTTTTGAAAACATAAAATCCCAATAATTTACCATTTACCTTTTTGACTGTAATATGACAAAATGTGGACAATGTCAAGGAGTATGAATACTTTAATGCACTGTAAATATAAAAAAATTAGCAAATTCATAAATTACATCATACAGAACTTTAGAATGCACAAATGATGCCTAACAATAATAGTCTTTATATAATAAATATAGTTTGATCGATTTCTGCCTAACTAATGCTGGACAACTTCTATCGATCAGCAGCTGCAGTCACTGATCAGTGTATTCTAATGGTGGAAGATCCACTGTCAAAATACAAGGTCCCAGTGGGGAGCATTTCCCCATCTACCTCACTTGTGCCTGCTGGCTGAATAAAAAAAAAAAAAAAAAGATCAATCTATGGCCAGCTTAACCACTTACCGCAAACTGACGTAAATTAACGTCAGCAGACTTTGCGGGGTTATACCGGGATGCTGCCTCTAGCTAGAGGCAGCATCCCGGTACCGTGGTTTGAAGCCGACAGTCGGCTTTCCGTCAGTAACGACCGATGCGGCTAGGGAGCCGCTCGATCGTTACCCGGGGGGGGCGGGAGGGGACGCCTCCCGCCGCCTTCCGTGGCTTTGCTCGAGGCTCCCGTCCCACCAGGAGCCCCGAGCACCCAGCCGGCACGTCCGCCGGCTGGATGGAGTCCAGATGAATGCCGGAAACGGCATCGATCGGGTCTCCGATGACGTAACCCGGAGGCGGCGTCCATGACGTCACTTCCGGGTTACTGTGCTGCAAAAGGCGGCAGTTTTGAAAAACGGCTGTATGCAAAAATGCTGTTTTTGGCGTTTTGCATACAGGGAAGTGTAGTGGAGGGGTCTAGGGTCTTTTAGACCCTCGATCCCTCCATAAAGTGTACCTGTCACTACATATTGGTGTCACAAGGGATGTTTACATTGCTTGTGACAGCAATAAAAGTGATCAGATTTTTTATTTTTTTAAAAAACTTTAATAAAGTTTAAAAAAATAAAAAATAAATAGGAAAAAAAAAAACAAAATTAGCCGCCCCCGTCACCGTTAGCTCGCGCACGAAAAAAAACGTATGCGCAAGTCGAGCCGCGAATGAAATCGCTGTTCAAACCCCTCATGTGAGGTATCGCCGCGATCGCCAGAGCGTGGGCAATAATTTTAAAAAAAGAGCTACACTCTAACTCTAAACTGGTAACCGTTAAATAAATTTAAAGCGTCGCAGATTGAGATCTCTATTGACCGTAGTTTGTCGCCATCCCACGGGGGGGGGGGGGCGCAATTTTAAACCGTAACATGTTGGGTATCTATTTACTCGGCATGACATCATCTTTCACAATATACAAAAAAATGGGCTAACTTTACTGTTTAGTATTTTTTAAATGCAGTGAAAAGTGATTTTTCAAAATTTTTCCCAAAAAATGGCGTTTTAAAGACCACTGCGCAAATACCGCGTGACAAAAAATTTTGCAATGACCGACATTTTATTCTCCAGAGTCTTTGCTAAAAAATATATAATAATGTTTGGGGGTTCTAAGTAGTTTTCTAGGAAAAAATACTAGTTTTAACTTGTAAACAAAAAGTGTCCGAAATAGGGCTGGGGCTTAAGTGGTTAAGAGATTGAGAGGACTTAAAGTGGTTGTAAAGGTTTTTCACCTTCATGCATTCTATGCATAAAGGTCAAAAACCTTCAGTGTGCAGCCCCCCCCCCCCCAATACTTACCTAAGCCCGATCTCCATCCAGCAATGTCTCTACCTCCTGATTGGCTGGGATTCCGCTGCGGGAGCCATTGGCTGCTGTCAATCACAGCCAGTGAGGCGGGGGTGAGCCACACTTTCTGTGTCCCAGCAGGAAGCATTCCTCCATTGCAGAGAGCCAACAAGGAGGACAGGTTTGTTATTTTTCTAAATAAAAAAGTTTCTTTTACAATCACTTTAATGTTGTCCTGTCATAAGGTGGTACCTCCTCCTTTGCCGATCACCAAAATAACAATGAGCCCAAAGCTAAATTTATGTAACCATTTCATAGGACACTCAGGATTGTGTGATGTAATTATTACATTTGAAAATCATTTTTATACATCACCAGTGCCTCATCCAGCCAGTGGGAAAACAGTAGCTGTAAATAAATGCAAAAAACATTTTTAACTAATAAAAGACAATTTTATACTAGGCACTTCAATTGCAAGATCAATATTAAAGGGATTGTAAACCTTTTAAAAAAAAAAATAACAAACATGTTATACTTACCTGCTCTGCCTAATAGTTTTGCACAAAGCAGCCCCAAATCCTCCTCTTCTTGGGTCTCCCACTGGTGCTCCTGGCTCCTCCTCTCTCCTGATGAGTGCACCTATTTGCAAGCTTCTCGCTTACGGGAGAACTCCTGCAGGCTCGCTCTCAAGCCAGCTCTGTGCATCCATTGATACACAGAGCACAGCTCTGCCCTACCCCCTCCTTACTGGCTGTAATGGAAAGGATAGGGAGCCAATGATTCCCACTGCTGTCTCTGAGCCAATGAGCAGGGAGAGAGCCAAGAAAGCCAATGCTCTGCAATGCACATTGCTGGATTGAGATTGGCTCAAGTATAAGGGAGGGCTGTTAAAGGTTTTTTTCTTTAGCTTAATTTAGAGAATGCATTAAGTTGAAATACCTTCAGCCTTTACAACCAATTAAAGCACTTCTAAACCTAATATTTTTTCCCAAATTAAAAACCATGTTATACTTACCTGCTCTGTGCAATAGTTTTGCACAGATCAGCCACGAACTTCCTCTTTTCGGGGCCTTTCTGACACTCTCCACTCCTCCTCTTTTCCAAGCGTGCCTATAGCGAGCCGCCTGCTATGAGGGCACTCATGTAGGCGTGTTCAGAAACCAGGCTGTGTGCGTCTGTAGACTGCGTGACTGATCCCCAAACCCCACAATTTCCTCACAGGATTTGATTGAAAGCAGCCAGAGCCAATGAGCAGGGAGAGGGGAGAAGAGCTGCTGCAGATGAAACAGCACTGGATTGAGAATGGACTCAGGTAAGTGTTAAGGTAAGGTAAGGTGAAGCTGCTTGCTATTGAAAGTTTTTGTATTAATGCAGAAAATGCATTAAGGTAAAAAACTTTTTGCCTCAAGAACCACTTTAATATGTACAAATAAGCATAGAACCCCCCCGGGCCCCCTCGTCCTAATGTTTGATGCTCCCCTCCTATAGGTATAGGCACTGCAGCAAAGAAACATTTCCCTATTGTGACCATGACTATACTATGCGCTTTTGCCCTTTAAGCAACCACTTTGTTCACCAATCAGAGGGCAACTATGGTTCACATCACTAGAGGGAAGCTGAACAAGTCTTCACAAAATAGTATATTCAAGGTATTTCATAAGTTGGCCAACTTCTACAGTTTGTTAATATAGTGGAATCCCCTTCAAAAAGCCTACAGACAAACATCATGTCTGCTGTGAACACGCCTGCAGTATTCTTTGTATTGCATGAGGTTTCCAAAAACGTCTGAAAATATTTTTTTGATTACACACATGCAATAAATGTAGCACTGCCCCCTTGAGGACTGCTGGATTCCAAACCTTTGGGTCCCCCTGGGTTACCATTAGCGATTTCAGTATGCACAGATTAACACTTTACTTCTTGGCTCAATCAATGATCAGTTCAGGGGTATGTAGTTGTTTTTTGAGTTTTATTTAAATTAGGGATGGGAGAAGGGAATAGTGGGATACTCCAAATTAACTATTCACAATGCGGAGGACTCCTACTTCTGACGATGCAGCCAGGGTGCTGTTTCACCCCGCCACTAGGTGAATTTGGATTAAGTCTCTTTCCAGATGACTTGATGGACTAGATTATCTCCAGGATACTCTCTCTCCTAGTATCTCCTTTCACTTGACACACTGACACCCGTCCTCTGACTATCCTACACCGGGGTGTCCCCCCTCAGGTCAGGCCCCTAGACACGATCCCCTGTACTCACGATACTGTTTTTCGAGGGTCTCCAGTGTCTCTTACCCTTTATTCAGTTCTCCTGGACCTCTGGGTTCAGTTCTTTTCCTCTGCTCCCAGGCCGAACGCCTGCGACCATGTGCCATTACTACAAAAGAGGAGGCAGCGCCCCCCCCCCCCCCTCTGGGACTCTGCTCACCAGCCAAAGACCCTGCAGCACATGTGCTCCTGGCTTTTATACAGTATCCCAGAATGCACCTAGACAGCCTGTCTCTACCAATCACTAGGACTGTATCAAAGCCTATGTATCTATTGGTCAGGTTTCCTCCCACCGTCCAACATGCCTCCCTATTGGACCAGTGTGAAACACACTCTAGACTCAAAGAATCACATACTGAGCACACTGAGCAGACCTCACTCACAGATCCTGCTCTCTGCTAGACAGAAAGCAATATAGATTTACCTGCTGCACCTCTGATAGGCAGACAGAGCCAAAACTATACTCTCTCACTAGCACCTACCTAGGAGGGTGCTACAAAAGTAAAAGAAAAAAGTCTACAGAATGGAAATAAAAAGCAGACATACTTCTACTTTTTTTTTTTTTTACAAGTAAATGTACCTAGTAATGTTTTTTTCAATGCTTAAGCCATGTTGTCCAAAAAAAAAAAAAAAAAGCTGAAATCCATTTTATATTTTAAGTTAGAATGAAGAAAAACAATTCTAAATTAGATGGATTTTAGGCACACCCTGCCAAACTACTCTATATATGGATAATCCAGACATCTGTCACTTCTCATGTATCTTTTACAAGCTGTTATAGGACTTTAAATGCTGGCATCTTCTGTCTTTTCTGAGTCATTCCTTGCCCTAAGACTAGCAAACATGTTACCACAATGCAAGTTCACTCCCTTCCTTCCCAGGAACATAAACCATACACTAGCCTAAAGTAAAAGGAGAGAAGTATATAAAGTGTCAGTGCAAACTTGCAAGGATTATTTCTTTTTTTCGCACAGATATGTCATAAGTCTTGCAGAAGACATTCCCGTCAGTCCCTGGCCCTATATATTATCACAATGTAATTATATGCGGAGTAACTGGAACACCTGGAGGAATCCCATGTAAAGGCATGAAGCATATAGAAAACGCAAAAAAAAAATGCATTTCATTAGACTCGGACCCAAAGCAAAATATGCTAATCAAATAGGTACAGCGATGCTCACCTATGCTTGTTCAATGTCACCAAACTGATTTTATTCCCTTGTAGTTTAGGGGATACCATTTATTGGCTAAATATTTTGAGACGCAAGCTTGTTGGATTTCCACTGTATTCAATTGCACTGTCTACCTTCATATTGTAAAGCGCTGCGTAAACTGTTGGCGCTATAGAAATCCTGTATACTAATATAAATTACAGTGATGGGAATAACGCCGTTATAAGTAAACGACGTTACTAACGGTGTTACTTTTGTAAGTAACTAGTAATCTAATCAATTACTTTTTTCCCCATTGTAATGCCGTTACCAATGCGGCATTACTGTAATTACAATTAATCTACCACTAGAGGGTAGTACTAGCAGTATAAAACTAACTTCTCTATGATCATCATTTCTCTCTCGGCCTGCCGCTGTCCACTCCTCGGTCCTGACTGAGACTCCTCCTGACTGAGACCTGAGCACTGCTGACTCCTGGATTACAGCGCTTCTGGAGGCAGGTACCACTTAGCAAATACCACCACCACGCAGCCAGATACCACTCAGCAAGCAAATACACACCACTCAGGTACACCATGTAACGTTTCGGGGCGATTCAACTCAAGTGGTGCATGCGACTTGAAGAAGTAGTGCCAGTCCAGACTGCATTTTTAAGGGCACGGCAACCCACTTTTATTTAAAGGTATAAAGAAAGTTCACAAAACAGCAATTTTCCCTTGCAGGGGTTCCACCATTACTGTATATTTGTTAAATTCAGCCTCCTGGCTTACTCACATGCCATATGGCTGCTTCAGGCCTCTCGCCTAGGCCTTAGGTCTGCTCCTCAGACCAACACAAGAGTCCTTTGGTCAAGCTCCCTTGTAGCTTCCTTGGGATCAGCTTCATGCTGCGCTGTTGCGGAATACATCTGCCTCCTGCAGACCTGTAAGCTCTGGCTGCCAACTGTGGCCTCTATCTCAGGGAAGGTGGGAGCCCACCTGACTCCCATACACAGACCTCATGTCTGTCGGTTGGAGTCCTCCTGACTCCTCGGGTGCAGCTGTCTCCAACTGGGAGCTCTGAGTGCTATCCCTGGGAATAATATGAACCCAGCCCATAGGTGTGCAATCAGCAGGCCTGTCTTAATCGAAACCAGGTGTAAATTGCTAGCGCACACAGTGACCCGGGGTCGCCTCTCTACACCCACCACCAGCCACCACGCAGCTACCACTCTCACAAATAAAATACCACGCAGGTACCACTCCTGACTGAGGCCTGAGTGCTGACTCCTGGAGTACAGCGCTTCTGGAGGAAGGTACCACTCAGCAAATACCACCACCATGCAGCCAGGTACCACTCAGTAAGCAAATACATACCACTCAGGTAGCCAGGTACCACTCAGCAAACAAATACACACCACTCAGGTACCCTACCACCAGCCACCACGCAGATACCACTCTCACAAATAAAATACCACGCAGGTACCACTCCTGAATGAGGCCTGAGTGCTGACTCCTGGAGTCCTGGAGTACAGCGCTTCTGGAGGTAGGTACCACTCAGCAAATACCACCACCATGCAGCCAGGTACCACTCAGTAAGCAAATACATACCACTCAGGTAGCCAGGTACCACTCAGCAAACAAATACATATCACTCAGGTACCCCACCACCAGCCACCACGCAGATACCACTCTCACAAATAAAATACCACAGTACCACTCCCGACTGAGGCCTGAGTGCTGACTCCTGGAGTCCTGGAGTACAGCGCTTCTGGAGGCAGGTACCACTAAGCAAATACCACCCCCATGCAGCCAAGTACCACTCAGCAAGCAAATACCACTCAGGTACCCCACCAGCCACCACGCAGATATCACTCTCACAAATAAAATACCACGCAGGTACCACTCCTGACTGAGGCCTGAGTGCTGACTCCTGGAGTACAGCGTTCTGGAGGCAGGTACCACTCAGCAAATACCACCACCACGCAGCCAGGTACCACTCAGCAAGCAAATACATACCACTCAGGTAGCCAGGTACCACTCAGCAAGCAAATACATATCACTCAGGTATCCCACCACCAGCCACCATGCAGGTACCACTCTCACAAATAAAATACCACACGTACCACTCCCGACTGAGGCCTGAGTGCTGACTCCTGGAGTCCTGGAGTACAGCGCTTCTGGAGGCAGGTACCACTAAGCAAATACCACCCCCACGCAGCCAAGTACCACTCAGCAAGCAAATACCACTCAGGTACCCCACCAGCCACCACGCAGGTACTACTCACCACCAGAGGCGGCTCTAGGCTTTGTGAGGCCTTAGGCAGAATTTAGACATGAGGCCCCACTCACCCCCTTTGCAGAGGTTAAGGAAGAACCCAGAGGCTGATTACTGCTGCTTGTGTGGGTGGGATGTGTACTGTGGCAATCACATGGGATGAATAGGAGAGGGATGGGACTGGGAACCATGGGGTTGGGGAGAAGGAGGAGGGAGTAAAAAGGGAGGAAAGGGAAGATGATGAGGGATGGGTAGAGGAGAACTGGAGTGAAACTGGGGGATCCTGGTCTGTATAGCATGAGGGGGACGGACAGGCGGACAGGGAGACAGACAGGGGAGACAGACAGGGGGGACAGACAGACAGGGGGGACAGAGGGACAGACGGCCAAGGGGACAGACAGACGGCCAGGGGGACAGAGAGGGAGACAGGGGGACAGATGGGGGGGACAGACGGGGGGCAAGGGGACGGCCAAGGGTACAGACAGACAGCCAGGGGGACAGAGAGGGAGACAGGCGGACAGACAGACAGCTAGGGGGACAGACAGACAGACAGCTAGGGGGGACAGAGACAGACAGCTAGGGGGGACAGAGACAGACAGCTAGGGGGGACAGAGACAGACAGCTAGGGGGACGGGGACAGACGGACAGCTAGGGGGACGGGGACAGACGGACAGCTAGGGGGACGGGGACAGACGGACAGCTAGGGGGACGGGGACAGACGGACAGACAGGGGGACGGGGACAGACGGACAGACAGGGGGGACAGACAGAAAAGAGAAAGAAAGGAAGGAGAAAGAAAGGAATAGAAAGAGATGGAGGAAGGGTGCCCCTTAGATCAGAGTACTCACTGGAAGGGATGGATGGATGAAGGGATCAGGTGCCATCTTTCCTATTCTTGTTCCTGGTGTTCAATCTTCCCGCCCACACATCATCTTCTGAGGAGAAAACTGTCGGGGAGTGTGGGTGGGGCAAGCACAGGTGGAGAGGTTGGGAGGAGGAGCAGAAGCAGCTCTCTCTCCTCCCCCGTCTGTGGTCTGTGAGGGAGGAGGAAGTGTCACCACCGCGGCTTCAGTATTTGGCTGTGATCCGGAGATGTCAGTGAGCTCCCATTCCTCGTGAGCTGCTCCTGATCACAGCCCGGATTCTCCTGCTTACAGATCGGCCGGGACTCGGAGTCAGGATTGTGCTGATGGCAGGGAGATCCCTGCTGCCAGCCTCAGTGGCGACTCTTTAATTCGGCAAATTAGGCGGCCTTGAGGCCCCTGTGAGTGTGAGGCCTGAGGCAACCACCTAATTTGCCTAATTAGAGAGCCGCCTCTGCTCACCACTCAGGTACCAGTGTACCACGCAGCCGGTACCACTCTGCAAATACCACTCAGGTACCATTAATTTATTTTGACACTTGTTTGTTGGCCAGATGTGGTCAGCGGTCTGTGCAAATAAATATAAACATTTCTAAACTATCTTTTGTGTTTTATTGTTCCACTATAGTAATGATCATATTTACAATAATATATTTGATAGGTGTCTCTTTGTCCCACAGCAACATTAAAATAGTGTAGATTACTGTACAATGTTTAATAATAATAATTGCTTCTATTTAGTGTCCATTATATTCATTTAACATATTTAATATTGGGGGCATCCAAATTATTTGACATATTTGATTATTTTTTTAAAGTAACGCAATAGTTACTTTCCCTGGTAATTAGTTACTTTTTTACTGATGTAACTCAGTTACTTTTTGTGAGAAGTAATTAGTAACTATAACTAATTACTTTTTTTAAGTAACATGCCCAACACTGATAAATTATGCTAGCAGGCATTTACAATCCAGAGAACAATTGAAGTGCATGATAAATGGCATAAAAAAAACTTGAACAAGGAGCACCAGTAAGGTTGTTTCACATTAAAACAATAAAATTAAAAATTAAATAAAAGTTCAAACTAACATATTAGCAAATAAATGTGGAGTCACCTCTTTGCTATCATGCATTTTTGACAATACTCCACAATGAAAGTCCTAACCAGGCAGTAGGCACCTATTTTGTTTAAAAGAACAGTGCCACCCTGTGGTAAGTTTTAGTTTTTCAGATCAGAAATCTTATAAAAGAAAACAAAAGGCAGTTTACGAATTACCATATATGGTCCCTGAAAGGACAGCTGTACTGTAAATAGAAAGACTGGCAGCTCAACAATTGCAACAAGAGATCATAGGTGTGGTAACCTTGTTCTAACATGTATGTAAACCCTAAACTGGCCATACAATACAGACATATTGTTTCTTCAGATTTTCGAATTGTTAGTGGATTCAAATAGACATTCCCTATACAGCGCAAAAAAAAAAAAAAATATTCTTCAGTAGGTAGTAGTATTACCTTCTGACTGCTTGCACACCTCCACTCACCGTCCTCTGAAAAGCTATGCACAGTGGATTGCTTTTATGGAAGGCAATAAACACTGCTGCTAGTGTGAAAAGTCCTTAATTTGCTCCCTTTTTGGTCTGTAAATTTAAAAATAAATCCTTACTGCTGATAGTGCTAGTATTATAACATTTTCCACCGATAACATAACAGATCAATTTTCCTCTATACAAATACTTATTAATTTTAAAATGCCCACACTGGTTGTTGATATAATTTTTTTCCACTTTTCTAATGGTTAATAAGAACAAATGATCGTATTGATGAAAAAATTAGGATGAAAATAGGAGGAATCAGTTATGAACAAAATTCTAACTGTAAGTGGAGGGAACCGCATACGATTTTAAACAGGAATCACACCTAATTCCTGTTAAAATCCAATGTGATTCTTTAGCAGTGCGATTTGAGCCATTATTCTGTGTGGCTCAAATCGCACCTAATCCGCACAAAAATAGTGCAGGACCCTTTTTTTTTGGCAGCACCAGAATCGGATTGAATAGGTGTTCACAACCATGCGATCAGATTCTGCAAATGGTTTGTGAACCGATTTCAGTGTTTCGTTAACATACACACTCGCAGCAGTTGGCAGCGATTTGGATGCAATGCAGAATCCGCACAGAATTCGCACCACATCAGTGTGACCCGGGACGGAATGTGATTTTGGTTCGGGAAAAATCATTTAGCCCTGGTTCACACTGAAATGCACAAGTTTTGCTGCATTTTCCTGCCTCGCACTGCATAGCAATCGCATGGTGTTCATGCGATTTGCTGCGGGTATCAATGAGAAATTAATGACACCCCGAAACAGATCGCAAAGGAAAAAGAAAAAAGGGTCCTACACCATTTTGGTGCGGTTTCAAATTGAGCCATTCAAAATAAATGGCTCAAATTGCACCGCACTGGTGTTCCCCAAGCACTAGCATAGCATCCAACTGTCCCTGATTTTGAGGGACTTCCCCTGATTTGGAAAAAAGTCCCCCTGTCCCTCTTTCCTCCTCATTTGTCCCTCATTTTGATCTGATCTCTATGGTTGTATATAAAATGCACTTTTCTATCTTTCAAAAAGTGTTTCCCAGTGCTAAACCTTTCATCCAACTTCTAAACTGCTGCATTTGTAAATTCCAAAAGCCAATTTAACGGAATAGCAGTGGAAAAAAAAACCACTTGGGGGGGGTTTAACTAATCTTTTTTATGTAGAAGTCTCCTATAAGGGGGGGGGGCGTGGCCTATGCCTACATAATTTTGCTACTAGGTGTCCCTCGTTCCCATCTCAAAAGGTTGGGAGGTATGCACTAGTGTGAACTTAGGCCCAAAATATTTAGGATTACATCCAAATAGCAGATCTGGTCGAATTTTCAAGGGCTTTCGAAACAAAATTATTTGACTCAATGATGGCAAGAAATAACAATCCGAGAAGGTCCTGATGAGAATTTTCATAAAAACATTTGTTCAAAATTCTACTAGCGCATGGCCAGCTTAAAAGTTGCTTTCTACTAGCTCACTTTTAACTCCCCGAGTGAAGAAAGCTTTAACCACTTGCCGACTGCCGCACGACTATATACGGCAGCAGTTAGCCCCTCACAGGCAAAGTGACGTAGGGGTATGTCACTAGCCTGTGAGGCTCTGGGGAGCGAGCGCGCGCCGCCAAATGCACGCTCCCGCTCGGCCCCCCCCCCCCGCGCGTGTGCCCCGGCGGACCCAATGTCTGCCGGGCACTCGCGATCGTCCGTTACACCGGGAGAAAGGCAGGCGGCTAATGTAAACAAAGCCGCCTGTCATTCTCCCCTGTGTAAGAATGGAGATCATACGGTTCTGCTACGTATGTTCACTGTTCTTACAGCTCAAAGCCACAGCCAATCACAGTTAGAAACGCGCCCCTAGGGACACACTTAACCCCTCCCTCTCCAATAAAGTTAACCCCTTCCCTGCCAGTGTCATTTTTACAGTAACAGTGCATATGTTTAGCACTGATTACTGTAGTAATGTCACTGGTAACCCCAAAAGTGTCAAAAATGTCATTCAGGGGTCCGATCTGTCCGCCGCATTGTCGCAGTCCCGCAAAAAAAAAAAAATTGCAGATCGCTGCCATTACGCGTTAAAAAAAAAACAACAAAAATTACAAAAATCTTTCCCTTAGTTAGTAAACGCAATAACTTTTGCGCAAACCAATCAAAATACGCTTATTGCGTTTTTTTTTTTTTTACCAAAAATATGTAGCATAAAACAAATTGGCCTAAAATGTTAAAAAATTTTGATCTTTACATTTTTTTGGGGGAATTTCATATGAAAAAATTTAAAAAAATATTGTTATTTTTGCAAAATTTACGCTATTTTTTTGTTTATAGCTCATGATCAAAAAAATCGCACAGGTGATCAAATACCACCAAAAGAAAGCTCTGTTTGTGGGAAAAAAAAGGACAACAAATTTGTTTAGGTACAGCGTCGCACGACCGCGCAATTGTCCGTTAAATTCACGCAGTGCCGAATCGCAAAATAGGCCCTGGTCAGGAAGGGGGTAAAATCTTCCGGGGCTTAAGTGGTTAAAAAAAGATACCTGTAAGGCAGCTACATGGTTATCTCCACGCCATTACAAAGCATTACCATTTGGACCTGCTGAGCAACAAAGACCTGGTCCTTCTCGCTTCTGTGTCTCTGTATGTTTTAGTGGGCCATGGGGAGAAAATGGAAGGGTCAACAATCATTAATGATAGCATCATTTCCGTTACTTCTTCACAACAGGCCCCAATAATATTCCCAGTAATGTTTCATTTGACCATGTTCACTAAGCAAAAGGATTTCCATTTTTGTTCTTCACTTCAATAAATAACACAAGATTATTCTTTATACACAGCCCCAACCTGATAACATGGCGGCATACTAATGGAAAATAGCTAGAGATAAAACATTAAGAGGAATGCTGGCCCGGCTGCGTGAACCGCCGTATCTGTACAGCGGTTCATGGCGAGCGTGCGCACCCGCGCGCACCCATTAGACGGCTGGTAAGCAGATCCACTGGGCCGGTGGCCACGATTGCAGCCGGGCACCGGTGATCACTCCTAGTGGAGAGAGAACGATTGTCTGCTGTTGTAAACACAGCAGACCGTTGTTCTCTCTGGAATGAACACAGAGCGCCTGTGATCCTCCTATTTAGGAACACAGGTGAATGCGTTGATTCCACATGTCCCTCCCCCATATAGTTAGAAAACACTCCCCTAGGCTCACACATAACTCTTTGCCAGTGTCATTATTACAGTAACAGTGCATATTTTTAGCACTGATTACTGTAGTAATGTCATTGGTCCTCCTCCCAAAAGTGTCAAAAATGTCAGTTAGGGGTCGGATCTGTCCACCGCAATCCCGCTAAAAATCGCTGATCGCCACCATTACTAGTAAAAATAAATTAATAAAATAAAAATGACAGAAATCTTTCCCCTAGTTTGTAGACGTGATAACTTTTGCGCAAAGCGAACAAAAATACATTTATTGGGATTTTTTTTTACCAAAAATAAGTAGCAGAATACAAATTGGCCTAAAAGGATGAAGATTTAATTTTTAATATTTTTTTTTGGGAATGTTACTTAGCAGAAAGTGAACAAAAATTTTGTTGTCAAAATTGTCGCTCTTTTTTTGTTTTGCACGCAAAAAATAAAAATTGCCCAGGTGATCAAATACCACCAAAAGAAAGCTCAATTTGTGGGAAAAAAGGACATCAATTTATCTAGGTACAGCGTCGCACGACCGCACAATTGTCAGTTAAAGTAATGTAGTGCCGAATCGCAAAAAAATGGCCTGGTCATTAAGGGGGCAAAACCTTTTGAGGCTGAAGTGGTTAAACAACTGAACTACAAAAAGATACAGAAATGGGATTTCCATGAGCAAAGTTTAGATGTATGCAAATGGGGCTTTGCAGCTTTGCAGATAATCTCCATGGAGATACAATCCAATCCCAAAATAAGGATACTTTTATTCACAGGAGCAGTAATATCCTTAGAAAGATGTATATTTTTATCTCAGTAGGCCTAGAAAATAATTGTAATATGTTATACTTGCCTGCTCTGTGCAATAGATCCCCCACCAACTCCAATTTAGTAAAAAAAAAAAAATATGTATGTAGGTGTATATATAAATCTATCACACACACACTAAGCATAATTACTATTTCTCTCAAATATTGTTCACAAATCTGTCTAAAATGTCTAAATCTGTGTTAGTGAGCACTTCTCCTTTGCCGAGATAATCCATCCACCTCACAGGTGGGGCATATCAAAATGCTGATTAGACAGCATGAATATTGCACAGGTGTGCCTTAGGCTGGCCACAATAAAGGCCACTGTAAAATGTGCAGTTTTATCACACAGCACAATGTCACAGATGTCACAAGTTTTGCGGGAGCGTGCAATTGGCATGCTGACTGCTGGGATGTCCACCAGAACTGTTGCCTGTGAATTGAATGTTCATTTCTCTACCATAAGCCGTCTTCAAGGCGTTTCAGAGAATTTGGCAGTACCTCCAACCGGCCTCACAACCGCAAACCATGTGTAGCTACACCAGCCCAGGACCTCCACATCCAACATCTTCACCTCCAAGATCGTCTGAGACCAGCCACCCGGACAGATGCTGCAACAATCGGTTTGCATAACCAAAGAATTTCTGCACAAACTGTCAGAAACCGTCTCCGGGAAACTCATCTGCATGCTTGTCTTCATAATCGGGGTCTCCACCTGACTTTAGTTTGTCGTCGTAACCAACTTGAGTGGGCAAATGCTCACATTCAATGGCATCTGCCACTTTGGAGAGATGTTTTACTCATAGATGAATCCCAGTTTTCACTGTACAGGGCAGATGGCAGATAGTGTGTATGGCGTCGTGTGAGTGACCGGTTTGCTGATGTCAGCCTTGTGGACCGAGTGGCCCATGGTGGCGGTGGGGTATGGTATGGGCAGGATTGTATCACCCCATGTTGCAAGGATCTGTACACAATTCCTGGAAGCTGAAAACATCTCAGTTCTTGCATGGCTAGCATACTCACCAGACATGTCACCCATTGAGCATGTTTGGGATACTCTGGATTGGCGTATATGACTGCGTGTTCCAGGTCCTGCCAATATCCAGCAACTTCGCACAGCCATTTAAGAGGAGTGGACCAACAATCAACAGGCCACAATCAACAACCTGATCAACTCTATGCGAAGGAGATGTGTTGCACTGCGTGAGGCAAATGGTGGTCACACCAGATACTGACTGGTTTTCTGACCCCCCAATACAGTAAAACTACACATTTTAGAGTGACCTTTATTGTGGGCAGCCTAAGGCACACCTGTGCAATAATCATGCTGTCTAATCAGCATCTTCATATGTCACACCTGTGAGGTGGATGGATTATCTCAACAAAGGAGAAATGCTCACTAACACAGATTTAGCCAGATTTGTGAAAGATGTTTGAGAGAAATAGGCCTTTTGTGTACATAGAAAAAGTCTTGGATCTTTGAGTTCAGCTCATGAAAAATGGGGTGTTGCATTTATAATTTTGTTCAATATATATATAATTTTAAAATATATACAAACATATATATATATATACACACATATACACACATATACATAGTATCTCACAAAAGTGAGTACACCTCTCAAATTTGTGTAAATATTTTATTATGTTTCATGTGACAACACTGAAGAAATGACACTTTGCTACAATGTAAAGTAGTGAGTGTACAGCTTGTATAACAGTGTACATTTGCTGTCCCCTCAAAATAACTCAACAAACAGCCATTAATTTCTAAACCGTTGGGAACAAAAGTGAGTTCACCCCTAAGTTAAAATATCCAAATTGGGCCCAAATGTAAAAATTTGTGTGGCCACCATTATTTTCTGCCACTGCCTTAACCCTCTTGGGCATGGAGTTCTCCAGAGCTTTACAGGTTACCACTAGAGTCCTTTTCTACTCCTCCATGATGACATCACAGAGCTGGTGGATGTTAGAGACCTTGCGCTCCTCCGCCTTCCATTTAAGGATGCCCCACAGATGCTCAATAGGGTTTAGGTCTGGAGACATGCTTGGCCAGTCCATTATCTTTACCCTCAGCTTTTTTAGCAAGGCAGTGGTAATCTTGGAGGTGTGTTTGGGGTCGTTATGTTGGAATACTGCCCTGCGGCCCAGTCTCGGAAGGGAGGGGATCATGTTCTACTTTAGTATGTCACAGTACATGTTGACATTCATGGTTCCCTAAATGAACTGTAGCTCCCCAGTGCTGGCAGCACTCATGCAGCCCCAGACCATGACGCTCCCACCACCATGCTTTACTGTAGGCAAGACACACTTGTCTTTGTACTACTCGCCTGGTTGCCGCCACACACGCTTGACACCATCTGAACCAAATACGTTTATCTTGGTCACATCAGACCACATGACATGGTTCCAGTAATTCATGTCCTTAGTCTGCTTGTCTTCAGCAAACTGTTGGCGGGGTTTTTTGTGCATCATCTTTAGAAGAGGCTTCCTTCTGGGACGACAGCCATGCAGAGCAAATTTGAAGCAGAGTGCGGCGTATGGTCTAAGCACTGACAGGCTGACCTCCACCCCTTCAAACTCTGCAGCAATGCTGGCAGCACTCATACGTCTATTTTTCAAAGACAACCTCTGGATATGACGCTGAGCACGTGCACTCAACTTCTTTGTTCGACCATGGCGAGGCCTGTGCTGAGTGGAACCTGACCTGTTATACCGCTGTATGGTCTTGGCCACCGTGCTGCAGCTCAGTTTCATGGTCTTGGCAATCTTCTTATAGCCTAGGTCATCTTTATGTAGAGCAACAATTCTTTTTTTTTTCCGATCCTCAGAGTGCTTTGCCATGAGGTGCCATGTTGAACCTCCAGTGACCAGTATGAGAGAGATAACACCAAATTTAACAGACCTGTTCCCCATTCACACCTGAGACCTTGTAACACTAACGAGTCACATGGCACCAGGAAGAAAAAATGGCTAATTGGGCCCAGTTTGGACATTTTAACTTAGGGGTGTACTGTTACCAGCCATCTAGACATTAATGGCTGTGTTGAGTTATTTTTAAGGAGACAGAAAATTTACATTGTTATACAAGCTGTACACTCACTACATTACATTTTAGCAAATTGTCATTTCTTCAGTGTTGTCACATGAAAAGATAGAATAAAATATTTACAAAAATGTCAGGGGTGTACTCACTTTTGGCAGATACTGTATGTACACACACATAGTTCCAAAAATTTAAGGAACACTTTGAGATCCCAAAGGGAAAAAATATCATGCTGGATATCTATACGGATATGGACTGGGTAATGTGTTAGGAATGAAAGGATGCCACATAGTTTGATGGAAATTAAAATGATCAACCTACAGCAGGCTGAATTCGAAGACCTACCAAAAGTCAAAGTGAAAAAATGATGCAGCAGACTAGACCATTTTGCTGAAATGTCATTGCACAAACTCAAAATGGTACTCAATAGTTTGTATGGCCACCCCGTGCTTGTATGCATGCCTGACAAAATCGGGGCATGTTTCTAATGAGATGGCAGATAGTGTCCAGGGGTATTTCCTCCCAGATCTGGACCAGGACATCACTGAGCTCCTGAACATACTGAGGTGAAACCTGGCAGCATTGGTTAGATCGAAACATAATTACCCGGAGGTGTTCTGTTGGATTTAGGTCAGGCAAGCATGGGGGGGCCATTCAATGGTATCAATTCCTTTATCCTCCAGGAACTGGCTGCATACTCTCACCACATGAGGAGGAACCCAGGACCCACTGCACCAGTGTAGGGTCTGACAATGGGTGCACAAATTTCATACCGATACCTAATGGCAGTCAGGGTGCAATTGTCTAGCCTGTAGAGGCTTGTGCATCCCTCCTTGGATATGCCTCCCCAAGCTATCACTGACCCACCACCAAACCGGTTATGCTGAATGGTGTTACAGGCAGCATAACGTACTGCACTGTTTCTCCAGACCCTTTCACATCTGTAACATGTGCTCCGGGTGAACCTGTCCTCATCTGTAAAAAAGCACAGGGAACCAGTTACGGACCTGCCAATTCTGGTGTTCAACTGCAAATGCTAATCAAGCTCCACGGCGCCGGGAAATGAGAACAGGACCCACTAGAGGACAGCGGGGCCCTCAGGCCACCCTCATGAAGTCTGTTTTTGATTGTTTGGTCAGAGACATTCACACCAGTGGCCTGCTGGAGGTCATTTTGTAGGGCCCTGACGGTGCTCATCTTGTTCCTCCTTGCACAAAGGAGCAGATACCAGCCCTACTGAAGGGTTAATGACCTTCTACAGCCCCGTCCAGCTCTCCTAGAGTAACTGCCTGTCTCCTGGAATCTCCACCATGCTCCAGAGAGACTGTGCTGGGAGACACAGCAAACCTTCTGGCAATGGCACATATTGATGTACCACCCTGGAGGAGTTAGACTGCCTGTGCAATCTCTATAGGGTCCAGGTATTACATCATGCTTTCAGTAGTGACACTGACCCTAGCCAAATGTAAAACTAGTGAAAAACAGTCAGAAAAAAAGGAGTAGGGAAAAAATAATTTAATCTGTAAAACCATTCCTTTTTTGGGGGGTTGTTTCATTATTGCCCATCTAGTGCACGTTGTTAATTACCACCAAAGCAGCTGAAGCTGATTAACAACTCCCTTTGCTACTTAACTGACTAGCACAATATCCCAGGAGTTTAATTGACTTCATGCTGTGCTCTGATTAAAAAGTGTTTCTTTCATTTTTTTTAACTAACTTATTATATATATATATATATGTGTATATATATATATATATATATATATATATATATATATATATATATATATATATATATATACATATATATATATATATACACATATACACATATATACAGGGCTCAAAATTTCAAGTCCTGAGCTACTAGCCAGGCCTTAAGGGTTACTAGCCACTACTTGCCCCACCTAACCCCTACCCTGCCCCGCCCCTAAATGCGCCCTCAAAAAATTATTTTATAAAATTACACTGTTAAATGTTTTTGCATGACTGCAGAAGTTGCACAAATAAATATTAATAACAACAGTGTGATTGTATGTGCCTTTTACCTGGATTTTAGGTGCACTTCTATTGAATTCTATTACACAGTGCGTTTTCTGAAGCCGCATCAAAGATGCAGCATGCAGGACTTTAAAGCGCTTTCATGAAAACGCACTTTGTAATAGAAATTCAATAGAAATGCACCTAAAATCCAGGTAAAACGCACACACAATCACACTGGCCAAACCACAGTTCACCAGTTATTAGGGATAAGAGAGTGAATAGGGGGGTCTGGGTTGTAATAATATATGTAATATAAATAGAAGAAAAATTTCCGCGCTAGATGTGACAGAAAACCAAATGATTAAGAACAATAGTGAGCAGCTGGCACAAAATCAACTAACAGTGATTCAAAAAATACAATAAAAACCAAAAAGTGCAGCGCTGAAATCAGTATACAATTATATAGCTGAAAAGCTCATATAAAGAAAACAAAAAAGGAGAGGGGATAATGTCCAAATGAATAGTCCCAATATTAAGTGCAGAGATGTGAATCCACGTGCAAAATAACTTTCTTCCAGTGACACCAGGGAAAAGTGTAGGAAGGGGACACCCTTGTGCTCAGGTATAACAAGCAGCTTACCAAAATTCCGTGGCTGCTCAATTTAATGAGACAGCCTCTCCCAGCTAGTAGTAAACCAGTAGGTCAACCGATATCAAGCTCAGGTGCTTCGAAAGACTCCAAAAGCCGAAAGCCGTTTCCGGTGTGTTGTTAAACAGATCACATTAATATGTGGCACACTTGGAACTTCTCATATACTCCATTGAACGTAAAGCCATATGTAGAAAGAAACAGAGGCCCATAGCGTAATCCCGTAAACCAATAGGTAAATTTATTAAAAAAACTACTTACAATTTAAAAGACAAAAACAGGCATGTAGTATGTGCCGGTCATGGATCTAACCGCGGCGTCCCGCAAGTCTCCAGATCAGCATATGGATAAACGGCCGGCTTCGTTGGGGGGCGTGTGGACGTTTATGTCTGGGATCGCCAACGTTTCGTCATAAGAAAGACTTCTTCTGGGCGTGACCCCAGACGCAACACACACGCCTATGTACCCCCACACCTATGTCACATGACGGTCACCTCTGCCAATGGGTGTTCAATCCCAGGGGGGCGGGAGTAATATGTTAATAACTCGATTCCAATAGGTTAAAAGACCAAAGGAAACCGTCTGGAGATAGGTGGTACAAAACGCTAATAGGAAGTGATGATCCGTCTTCCTTAATGCCCATTCGTTCAAAAGGCAAAGGGGCAGGGAGACGGTCGTCACGTGATGCACATCACATGATGAACAGGAAGTGATGATCAGTATCCTCCGATGACTCATCGTCATCCGGGCGGAAGTGACACGCTCACGCCCATAGCTGACAGGGTAAGAGGGCGGAGGCGGAGGTGCGGTCGTCACTCCAGACACATCCCTTGTAACAGGAAGTGATGATCCTCACTGTTCAAGAGTGGTGTCAGCAGAGTATGTCAAACCCTTGTAACAGGAAGTGACGATCCTCACTGTTCAAGAATGGTGTCAGCAGAGTATGTCAAACCCTTGAAACAGGAAGTGATGATCCTCACTATTCAAGAGTGGTGTCAGCAGAGTATGTCAAACCCTTGAAACAGGAAGTGATGATCCTCACTATTCAAGAGTGGTGTCAGCAGAGTATGTCAAACCCTTGAAACAGGAAGTGACGATCCTCACTGTTCAAGAATGGTGTCAGCAGAGTGTGTCAAACCCTTGTAACAGGAAGTGATGATCCTCACTGTTCAAGAATGGTGTCAGCAGAGTATGTCAAACCCTTGAAACAGGAAGTGAAGATCCTCACTGTTCAAAAATGGTGTCAGCAGAGTTTGTCAAACAACACCGTCGGTATTCAGGCGCCCCTGTGTACAGAGTGCAACCTCCAACAACATAATATGGTTAAAACCAAAATACATATATACCAAGGTCTATAACGGAAATAAAAATTATTAAGGATGCGGTGGAATGCTAGATAATCATTGAAACAGGCAAAGGAGTTGATGTCCAATTCCTTCTATGTAATGAAAAATTTCTTTTACATATTTAATAATTGGCCATTGTGATACTTCATTCCATTGATATAAAACGCCATCTAGTGGCCAAATAAGTGTGACACCACTGAAGGAGATAAAAATCAAAAAGGATAAAAATTAATTATGTGAAAAAACACTGTTGGTGAAAACAGTGAAAATGGGAGTGGGTTAAAATAAGTGATATTTAATCGAATAATATAAATTAACATGTGAATGAACACATATTATTTTGTGAAATAATTAACCCTTACTTACTCTCCCTATATCCAAAATTTCCATAAAATTTTTTTTTTTTTTAAGTGAGTGAATAAAAATAGTGATAAATATGTATAAAATGAAAAATATGTGAAAAATGCAAAATATTAATAAATGGAATGTGTATCACACATAGCCTCACAATTTAGAACCAGCCTGTATAAATCAAGATATACATCAACTTATGAGAAAGATTAAAAGGATTAAAAAGGTTGAAATCAGCTATTATTAATAAAACAATTTACATCCCATTCCACATTTAACCCATAGGGAATATAGGATTTTAGGCAATAGATCCAGCGAGTTTCCATCCTGGAAATTTCTCGCCTTACGTTGGATCCTCGCCAGTGAGCTTTAAACCTATCTATCCCTATAAAGAGTGTGTTTTTTGGGTTCTTGTGGTGGCATTGGTCATAGTGTTTGGAGACACTATGACCAGGGAAGCCTTTCCTAATGTTGCCCACATGCTCTCCTAGCCTGATCTGTAATTTCCTCGTTGTGCGTCCAATGTATTGTTGACCACATTTACATTGCAACATATAAACGACGTTGGTGGACGAGCAAGTGATGAAAGAATCTATCTTGTATTCTCGTCCAGTCGTGGAGGATACAAATTTTTCGATTTTTCTCCCTTTGAATGAATTGAGGGAGCAGATCTGGCATCTGTGACAGGGGTAGAAACCTCTAAAATCTCCAAAGAAAGTGGGCTGAATAGGCCTTTCAACAACGTTTTGAGCTATTTTATGTCTCAAAGATGGGACTCCCCTGAAAATAACTTTGGGATGTTCAGATAAAACAGGGCCCAGAACCCGGTCATTTTTAAGGACCGGCCAGTGTTTTTTAATAATATTTTTAATTAAAAAATGCTGGGTAGAATATGAAGTAATAAAAGAATTTTTAAAACTTTGGTTGTTATTACCCTTTAGACTTGGACGTAGCAACGAGGATCTGTCGACAGCCGCTACGTCTCTAATGGTAGTGTCTAATTGGGAAACGTTGTACCCTTTCTCTATAAATTTCATTTTAAGGGTGTTAGCCTGTTGAAAAAAGTCATTTAATTGGGTGCAGTTTCTGCGTAATCGCAGGAACTGTCCCTTTGGGACAGCATTGAGCCATGATTGGTGATGACAACTATCATGTGGAATGAAGCTGTTCCGGTCCGTTTTCTTAAAATGAGTGGTGGTAATGATTTTATCCTCCTGTACCACCAGATTCAGATCAAGAAACGTGATTTGTGTAGAGCTACTAGTGTGATCTAGTTTAATACCTCTATTGTTGATGTTTAAGTTCGAGATAAAGGAGTCAAGTGAGGGGGCATTGCCATCCCATAGGAGGAGGATGTCGTCAATGTAACGCCGCCACAGGATCAACTGCGGCGGTCGATTCGCAAAGACGACATCCTCCTCCCACTTGGCCATAAATAAGTTGGCCAAGCTGGGTGCAAATTTTGCCCCCATCGCGACCCCCCTGTTCTCCTTTGCAGCTCCTTTTTATACTTAGGAGTAGGATTGGAGGCTAAAACTTTATATGTCTCTCTATCGTTTAAGATACTATTCATTTCAGAAACATAGTCAGTTTTATCCAGAACTACTATGCCGCCCCCCTTGTCAGCGGGGCGGATCACTATGTCCTTATTATCACAGAGTTTTTGAAGCCCTGTATGGAATTTATCCTTAGTAGGAGGTTTTTTGATTCTGATGTTTTCTATGTCTTTCAAGACCAGATCTTTGAAAACCTGGACTGAGGGGGCAATTTTTCCAGGGGGGTTGAACAAGGAAGCGTTAGCCAGGGATGTGTGTACATACCTATGATCGGTATTAGCCAAAGTGCGAGTGGGATTAGAGATAATATATCTCTGAACGTTCAGTTTCCTGACGTACTTTTGCACGTCTATAAAGGCGCTGAATTTATTCAGCGCCTTAGGTGGTGCAAATTTTAATCCACGATCAAGAACGGCTTTTTCATCGTCAGAAAACTGAGCCTTTGACAGATTGAAGATGCCAGGATCTTTTACACTCTTCTTCTTTTCCTTCCTTGTCCGCCTCCCCCCTCTGGTCCCTCTCTGTGTTCTATATAGCGTTTGTTTCCTCCTCCCCTGTGAAAATCCCCTTGTTGATAATTATCTTCACGTGAATACTCGTAGGAAGCATAATTTGAACGGGGGGTATTCCTGGGTGGATAGTATTCATTTTGAGGTCTCCTGGTGGCTGACCATCCATTATTAGAGATATCACCCGGATGACGGGTGATTACTCGGTCTCCAGTGTCCAGGGGGGAATCCCATCCCCCATTTTCTAGGGGGGTGAACCTATTATAAAGGGGAACCTCAGACCGTCTTGGTGTTATAAAATTAGGGTTAGACCCTTGTTGATTGCCATTATTATTTCCCCTATTGTAGGGTGGATTTCTATAAGGCAATAGGGAATTATTTGAGTTGTTATTTCTCAAGGTCTGGGGTCCCTGTTTGTTTGGGGGGGGTTTTCGTCCTTTTCCCCTCCTTCCCACCTGTTGTGGTCTAGGGGGAAGGGGGGGGGGGGGAGGAAGAGGTGTGTAGGACTGTGTCTGGATCTCCATTTCCTCATCACGAGGGTTAGAGGTCGCAGAACCTTCAGAATTCCTTACCATTTGCCATTTAAAAACAGTATCATTCTTATAGTCCTGTAAATCCCTATTGTATTTCCGTTTCTTTTTATTTTTTTGTTCAATTATTTCTTTTTCCAAATGTTTCTTGAGTGTGTCAGATCTCTTTTTGTATTCCTCATCATCTTTAAGATCAGCAAGGGACGTCTTGAGAGTCTCAATTTCCTCATTGATCTTAACCAGTTTACTTTTTTTCCTACTGATAAGGAATTGGATAAACCTGACACCTGCCTCATTAAAGTATTGAAACCAGCCTTCTATATCTGGTTCATCGCTTTGGGGGTTGACTTCCCACCTGAGGCTGCGGGGGACCATTTTATCAACTACGTATTTTTCTAAAAATGCAATATCCCAATTTGTATGGGTTTCAGATGTCATCAAATTTTTAAGGCGTAGAAAACGGCCAGCTATGTCATCTGAAACGACTCCGCTGCCATCAAAAACGTCCCCTACATCTAGAATATAGTTACTTCTATATTCAAAAATGTCTATATTGGTTGCCATGATAGACACAAAGTTATAAGTGATAAGCTGCAGAAATGGTGTTAGTAAAAACCAATGTAATATAAATAGAAGAAAAATTTCCGCGCTAGATGTGACAGAAAACCAAATGATTAAGAACAATAGTGAGCAGCTGGCACAAAATCAACTAACAGTGATTCAAAAAATACAATAAAAACCAAAAAGTGCAGCGCTGAAATCAGTATACAATTATATAGCTGAAAAGCTCATATAAAGAAAACAAAAAAGGAGAGGGGATAATGTCCAAATGAATAGTCCCAATATTAAGTGCAGAGATGTGAATCCACGTGCAAAATAACTTTCTTCCAGTGACACCAGGGAAAAGTGTAGGAAGGGGACACCCTTGTGCTCAGGTATAACAAGCAGCTTACCGAAATTCCGTGGCTGCTCAATTTAATGAGACAGCCTCTCCCAGCTAGTAGTAAACCAGTAGGTCAACCGATATCAAGCTCAGGTGCTTCGAAAGACTCCAAAAGCCGAAAGCCGTTTCCGGTGTGTTGTTAAACAGATCACATTAATATGTGGCACACTTGGAACTTCTCATATACTCCATTGAACGTAAAGCCATATGTAGAAAGAAACAGAGGCCCATAGCGTAATCCCGTAAACCAATAGGTAAATTTATTAAAAAAACTACTTACAATTTAAAAGACAAAAACAGGCATGTAGTATGTGCCGGTCATGGATCTAACCGCGGCGTCCCGCAAGTCTCCAGATCAGCATATGGATAAACGGCCGGCTTCGTTGGGGGGCGTGTGGACGTTTATGTCTGGGATCGCCAACGTTTCGTCATAAGAAAGACTTCTTCTGGGCGTGACCCCAGACGCAACACACACGCCTATGTACCCCCACACCTATGTCACATGACGGTCACCTCTGCCAATGGGTGTTCAATCCCAGGGGGGCGGGAGTAATATGTTAATAACTCGATTCCAATAGGTTAAAAGACCAAAGGAAACCGTCTGGAGATAGGTGGTACAAAACGCTAATAGGAAGTGATGATCCGTCTTCCTTAATGCCCATTCGTTCAAAAGGCAAAGGGGCAGGGAGACGGTCGTCACGTGATGCACATCACATGATGAACAGGAAGTGATGATCAGTATCCTCCGATGACTCATCGTCATCCGGGCGGAAGTGACACGCTCACGCCCATAGCTGACAGGGTAAGAGGGCGGAGGCGGAGGTGCGGTCGTCACTCCAGACACATCCCTTGTAACAGGAAGTGATGATCCTCACTGTTCAAGAGTGGTGTCAGCAGAGTATGTCAAACCCTTGTAACAGGAAGTGACGATCCTCACTGTTCAAGAATGGTGTCAGCAGAGTATGTCAAACCCTTGAAACAGGAAGTGATGATCCTCACTATTCAAGAGTGGTGTCAGCAGAGTATGTCAAACCCTTGAAACAGGAAGTGATGATCCTCACTATTCAAGAGTGGTGTCAGCAGAGTATGTCAAACCCTTGAAACAGGAAGTGACGATCCTCACTGTTCAAGAATGGTGTCAGCAGAGTGTGTCAAACCCTTGTAACAGGAAGTGATGATCCTCACTGTTCAAGAATGGTGTCAGCAGAGTATGTCAAACCCTTGAAACAGGAAGTGAAGATCCTCACTGTTCAAAAATGGTGTCAGCAGAGTTTGTCAAACAACACCGTCGGTATTCAGGCGCCCCTGTGTACAGAGTGCAACCTCCAACAACATAATATGGTTAAAACCAAAATACATATATACCAAGGTCTATAACGGAAATAAAAATTATTAAGGATGTGGTGGAATGCTAGATAATCATTGAAACAGGCAAAGGAGTTGATGTCCAATTCCTTCTATGTAATGAAAAATTTCTTTTACATATTTAATAATTGGCCATTGTGATACTTCATTCCATTGATATAAAACGCCATCTAGTGGCCAAATAAGTGTGACACCACTGAAGGAGATAAAAATCAAAAAGGATAAAAATTAATTATGTGAAAAAACACTGTTGGTGAAAACAGTGAAAATGGGAGTGGGTTAAAATAAGTGATATTTAATCGAATAATATAAATTAACATGTGAATGAACACATATTATTTTGTGAAATAATTAACCCTTACTTACTCTCCCTATATCCAAAATTTCCATAAAATTTTTTTTTTTTTTAAGTGAGTGAATAAAAATAGTGATAAATATGTATAAAATGAAAAATATGTGAAAAATGCAAAATATTAATAAATGGAATGTGTATCACACATAGCCTCACAATTTAGAACCAGCCTGTATAAATCAAGATATACATCAACTTATGAGAAAGATTAAAAGGATTAAAAAGGTTGAAATCAGCTATTATTAATAAAACAATTTACATCCCATTCCACATTTAACCCATAGGGAATATAGGATTTTAGGCAATAGATCCAGCGAGTTTCCATCCTGGAAATTTCTCGCCTTACGTTGGATCCTCGCCAGTGAGCTTTAAACCTATCTATCCCTATAAAGAGTGTGTTTTTTGGGTTCTTGTGGTGGCATTGGTCATAGTGTTTGGAGACACTATGACCAGGGAAGCCTTTCCTAATGTTGCCCACATGCTCTCCTAGCCTGATCTGTAATTTCCTCGTTGTGCGTCCAATGTATTGTTGACCACATTTACATTGCAACATATAAACGACGTTGGTGGACGAGCAAGTGATGAAAGAATCTATCTTGTATTCTCGTCCAGTCGTGGAGGATACAAATTTTTCGATTTTTCTCCCTTTGAATGAATTGAGGGAGCAGATCTGGCATCTGTGACAGGGGTAGAAACCTCTAAAATCTCCAAAGAAAGTGGGCTGAATAGGCCTTTCAACAACGTTTTGAGCTATTTTATGTCTCAAAGATGGGACTCCCCTGAAAATAACTTTGGGATGTTCAGATAAAACAGGGCCCAGAACCCGGTCATTTTTAAGGACCGGCCAGTGTTTTTTAATAATATTTTTAATTAAAAAATGCTGGGTAGAATATGAAGTAATAAAAGAATTTTTAAAACTTTGGTTGTTATTACCCTTTAGACTTGGACGTAGCAACGAGGATCTGTCGACAGCCGCTACGTCTCTAATGGTAGTGTCTAATTGGGAAACGTTGTACCCTTTCTCTATAAATTTCATTTTAAGGGTGTTAGCCTGTTGAAAAAAGTCATTTAATTGGGTGCAGTTTCTGCGTAATCGCAGGAACTGTCCCTTTGGGACAGCATTGAGCCATGATTGGTGATGACAACTATCATGTGGAATGAAGCTGTTCCGGTCCGTTTTCTTAAAATGAGTGGTGGTAATGATTTTATCCTCCTGTACCACCAGATTCAGATCAAGAAACGTGATTTGTGTAGAGCTACTAGTGTGATCTAGTTTAATACCTCTATTGTTGATGTTTAAGTTCGAGATAAAGGAGTCAAGTGAGGGGGCATTGCCATCCCATAGGAGGAGGATGTCGTCAATGTAACGCCGCCACAGGATCAACTGCGGCGGTCGATTCGCAAAGACGACATCCTCCTCCCACTTGGCCATAAATAAGTTGGCCAAGCTGGGTGCAAATTTTGCCCCCATCGCGACCCCCCTGTTCTCCTTTGTAGCTCCTTTTTATACTTAGGAGTAGGATTTGGAGGCTAAAACTTTATATGTCTCTCTATCGTTTAAGATACTATTCATTTCAGAAACATAGTCAGTTTTATCCAGAACTACTATGCCGCCCCCCTTGTCAGCGGGGCGGATCACTATGTCCTTATAATCACAGAGTTTTTGAAGCCCTGTATGGAATTTATCCTTAGTAGGAGGTTTTTTGATTCTGATGTTTTCTATGTCTTTCAAGACCAGATCTTTGAAAACCTGGACTGAGGGGGCAATTTTTCCAGGGGGGTTGAACAAGGAAGCGTTAGCCAGGGATGTGTGTACATACCTATGATCGGTATTAGCCAAAGTGCGAGTGGGATTAGAGATAATATATCTCTGAACGTTCAGTTTCCTGACGTACTTTTGCACGTCTATAAAGGCGCTGAATTTATTCAGCGCCTTAGGTGGTGCAAATTTTAATCCACGATCAAGAACGGCTTTTTCATCGTCAGAAAACTGAGCCTTTGACAGATTGAAGATGCCAGGATCTTTTACACTCTTCTTCTTTTCCTTCCTTGTCCGCCTCCCCCCTCTGGTCCCTCTCTGTGTTCTATATAGCGTTTGTTTCCTCCTCCCCTGTGAAAATCCCCTTGTTGATAATTATCTTCACGTGAATACTCGTAGGAAGGATAATTTGAACGGGGGGTATTCCTGGGTGGATAGTATTCATTTTGAGGTCTCCTGGTGGCTGACCATCCATTATTAGAGATATCACCCGGATGACGGGTGATTACTCGGTCTCCAGTGTCCAGGGGGGAATCCCATCCCCCATTTTCTAGGGGGGTGAACCTATTATAAAGGGGAACCTCAGACCGTCTTGGTGTTATAAAATTAGGGTTAGACCCTTGTTGATTGCCATTATTATTTCCCCTATTGTAGGGTGGATTTCTATAAGGCAATAGGGAATTATTTGAGTTGTTATTTCTCAAGGTCTGGGGTCCCTGTTTGTTTGGGGGGGGTTTTCGTCCTTTTCCCCTCCTTCCCACCTGTTGTGGTCTAGGGGGAAGGGGGGGGGGGAGGAAGAGGTGTGTAGGACTGTGTCTGGATCTCCATTTCCTCATCACGAGGGTTAGAGGTCGCAGAACCTTCAGAATTCCTTACCATTTGCCATTTAAAAACAGTATCATTCTTATAGTCCTGTAAATCCCTATTGTATTTCCGTTTCTTTTTATTTTTTTGTTCAATTATTTCTTTTTCCAAATGTTTCTTGAGTGTGTCAGATCTCTTTTTGTATTCCTCATCATCTTTAAGATCAGCAAGGGACGTCTTGAGAGTCTCAATTTCCTCATTGATCTTAACCAGTTTACTTTTTTTCCTACTGATAAGGAATTGGATAAACCTGACACCTGCCTCATTAAAGTATTGAAACCAGCCTTCTATATCTGGTTCATCGCTTTGGGGGTTGACTTCCCACCTGAGGCTGCGGGGGACCATTTTATCAACTACGTATTTTTCTAAAAATGCAATATCCCAATTTGTATGGGTTTCAGATGTCATCAAATTTTTAAGGCGTAGAAAACGGCCAGCTATGTCATCTGAAACGACTCCGCTGCCATCAAAAACGTCCCCTACATCTAGAATATAGTTACTTCTATATTCAAAAATGTCTATATTGGTTGCCATGATAGACACAAAGTTATAAGTGATAAGCTGCAGAAATGGTGTTAGTAAAAACCAATGTAATATAAATAGAAGAAAAATTTCCGCGCTAGATGTGACAGAAAACCAAATGATTAAGAACAATAGTGAGCAGCTGGCACAAAATCAACTAACAGTGATTCAAAAAATACAATAAAAACCAAAAAGTGCAGCGCTGAAATCAGTATACAATTATATAGCTGAAAAGCTCATATAAAGAAAACAAAAAAGGAGAGGGGATAATGTCCAAATGAATAGTCCCAATATTAAGTGCAGAGATGTGAATCCACGTGCAAAATAACTTTCTTCCAGTGACACCAGGGAAAAGTGTAGGAAGGGGACACCCTTGTGCTCAGGTATAACAAGCAGCTTACCGAAATTCCGTGGCTGCTCAATTTAATGAGACAGCCTCTCCCAGCTAGTAGTAAACCAGTAGGTCAACCGATATCAAGCTCAGGTGCTTCGAAAGACTCCAAAAGCCGAAAGCCGTTTCCGGTGTGTTGTTAAACAGATCACATTAATATGTGGCACACTTGGAACTTCTCATATACTCCATTGAACGTAAAGCCATATGTAGAAAGAAACAGAGGCCCATAGCGTAATCCCGTAAACCAATAGGTAAATTTATTAAAAAAACTACTTACAATTTAAAAGACAAAAACAGGCATGTAGTATGTGCCGGTCATGGATCTAACCGCGGCGTCCCGCAAGTCTCCAGATCAGCATATGGATAAACGGCCGGCTTCGTTGGGGGGCGTGTGGACGTTTATGTCTGGGATCGCCAACGTTTCGTCATAAGAAAGACTTCTTCTGGGCGTGACCCCAGACGCAACACACACGCCTATGTACCCCCACACCTATGTCACATGACGGTCACCTCTGCCAATGGGTGTTCAATCCCAGGGGGGCGGGAGTAATATGTTAATAACTCGATTCCAATAGGTTAAAAGACCAAAGGAAACCGTCTGGAGATAGGTGGTACAAAACGCTAATAGGAAGTGATGATCCGTCTTCCTTAATGCCCATTCGTTCAAAAGGCAAAGGGGCAGGGAGACGGTCGTCACGTGATGCACATCACATGATGAACAGGAAGTGATGATCAGTATCCTCCGATGACTCATCGTCATCCGGGCGGAAGTGACACGCTCACGCCCATAGCTGACAGGGTAAGAGGGCGGAGGCGGAGGTGCGGTCGTCACTCCAGACACATCCCTTGTAACAGGAAGTGATGATCCTCACTGTTCAAGAGTGGTGTCAGCAGAGTATGTCAAACCCTTGTAACAGGAAGTGACGATCCTCACTGTTCAAGAATGGTGTCAGCAGAGTATGTCAAACCCTTGAAACAGGAAGTGATGATCCTCACTATTCAAGAGTGGTGTCAGCAGAGTATGTCAAACCCTTGAAACAGGAAGTGATGATCCTCACTATTCAAGAGTGGTGTCAGCAGAGTATGTCAAACCCTTGAAACAGGAAGTGACGATCCTCACTGTTCAAGAATGGTGTCAGCAGAGTGTGTCAAACCCTTGTAACAGGAAGTGATGATCCTCACTGTTCAAGAATGGTGTCAGCAGAGTATGTCAAACCCTTGAAACAGGAAGTGAAGATCCTCACTGTTCAAAAATGGTGTCAGCAGAGTTTGTCAAACAACACCGTCGGTATTCAGGCGCCCCTGTGTACAGAGTGCAACCTCCAACAACATAATATGGTTAAAACCAAAATACATATATACCAAGGTCTATAACGGAATTAAAAATTATTAAGGATGTGGTGGAATGCTAGATAATCATTGAAACAGGCAAAGGAGTTGATGTCCAATTCCTTCTATGTAATGAAAAATTTCTTTTACATATTTAATAATTGGCCATTGTGATACTTCATTCCATTGATATAAAACGCCATCTAGTGGCCAAATAAGTGTGACACCACTGAAATCCTATATTCCCTATGGGTTAAATGTGGAATGGGATGTAAATTGTTTTATTAATAATAGCTGATTTCAACCTTTTTAATCCTTTTAATCTTTCTCATAAGTTGATGTATATCTTGATTTATACAGGCTGGTTCTAAATTGTGAGGCTATGTGTGATACACATTCCATTTATTAATATTTTGCATTTTTCACATATTTTTCATTTTATACATATTTATCACTATTTTTATTCACTCACTTAAAAAAAAAAAAAAAAAAAAATTTTATGGAAATTTTGGATATAGGGAGAGTAAGTAAGGGTTAATTATTTCACAAAATAATATGTGTTCATTCACATGTTAATTTATATTATTCGATTAAATATCACTTATTTTAACCCACTCCCATTTTCACTGTTTTCACCAACAGTGTTTTTTCACATAATTAATTTTTATCCTTTTTGATTTTTATCTCCTTCAGTGGTGTCACACTTATTTGGCCACTAGATGGCGTTTTATATCAATGGAATGAAGTATCACAATGGCCAATTATTAAATATGTAAAAGAAATTTTTCATTACATAGAAGGAATTGGACATCAACTCCTTTGCCTGTTTCAATGATTATCTAGCATTCCACCACATCCTTAATAATTTTTAATTCCGTTATAGACCTTGGTATATATGTATTTTGGTTTTAACCATATTATGTTGTTGGAGGTTGCACTCTGTACACAGGGGCGCCTGAATACCGACGGTGTTGTTTGACAAACTCTGCTGACACCATTTTTGAACAGTGAGGATCTTCACTTCCTGTTTCAAGGGTTTGACATACTCTGCTGACACCATTCTTGAACAGTGAGGATCATCACTTCCTGTTACAAGGGTTTGACACACTCTGCTGACACCATTCTTGAACAGTGAGGATCGTCACTTCCTGTTTCAAGGGTTTGACATACTCTGCTGACACCACTCTTGAATAGTGAGGATCATCACTTCCTGTTTCAAGGGTTTGACATACTCTGCTGACACCACTCTTGAATAGTGAGGATCATCACTTCCTGTTTCAAGGGTTTGACATACTCTGCTGACACCATTCTTGAACAGTGAGGATCGTCACTTCCTGTTACAAGGGTTTGACATACTCTGCTGACACCACTCTTGAACAGTGAGGATCATCACTTCCTGTTACAAGGGATGTGTCTGGAGTGACGACCGCACCTCCGCCTCCGCCCTCTTACCCTGTCAGCTATGGGCGTGAGCGTGTCACTTCCGCCCGGATGACGATGAGTCATCGGAGGATACTGATCATCACTTCCTGTTCATCATGTGATGTGCATCACGTGACGACCGTCTCCCTGCCCCTTTGCCTTTTGAACGAATGGGCATTAAGGAAGACGGATCATCACTTCCTATTAGCGTTTTGTACCACCTATCTCCAGACGGTTTCCTTTGGTCTTTTAACCTATTGGAATCGAGTTATTAACATATTACTCCCGCCCCCCTGGGATTGAACACCCATTGGCAGAGGTGACCGTCATGTGACATAGGTGTGGGGGTACATAGGCGTGTGTGTTGCGTCTGGGGTCACGCCCAGAAGAAGTCTTTCTTATGACGAAACGTTGGCGATCCCAGACATAAATGTCCACACGCCCCCCAACGAAGCCGGCCGTTTATCCATATGCTGATCTGGAGACTTGCGGGACGCCGCGGTTAGATCCATGACCGGCACATACTACATGCCTGTTTTTGTCTTTTAAATTGTAAGTAGTTTTTTTAATAAATTTACCTATTGGTTTACGGGATTACGCTATGGGCCTCTGTTTCTTTCTACATATGGCTTTACGTTCAATGGAGTATATGAGAAGTTCCAAGTGTGCCACATATTAATGTGATCTGTTTAACAACACACCGGAAACGGCTTTCGGCTTTTGGAGTCTTTCGAAGCACCTGAGCTTGATATCGGTTGACCTACTGGTTTACTACTAGCTGGGAGAGGCTGTCTCATTAAATTGAGCAGCCACGGAATTTCGGTAAGCTGCTTGTTATACCTGAGCACAAGGGTGTCCCCTTCCTACACTTTTCCCTGGTGTCACTGGAAGAAAGTTATTTTGCACGTGGATTCACATCTCTGCACTTAATATTGGGACTATTCATTTGGACATTATCCCCTCTCCTTTTTTGTTTTCTTTATATGAGCTTTTCAGCTATATAATTGTATACTGATTTCAGCGCTGCACTTTTTGGTTTTTATTGTATTTTTTGAATCACTGTTAGTTGATTTTGTGCCAGCTGCTCACTATTGTTCTTAATCATTTGGTTTTCTGTCACATCTAGCGCGGAAATTTTTCTTCTATTTATATTACATTGGTTTTTACTAACACCATTTCTGCAGCTTATCACTTATAACTTTGTGTCTATCATGGCAACCAATATAGACATTTTTGAATATAGAAGTAACTATATTCTAGATGTAGGGGACGTTTTTGATGGCAGCGGAGTCGTTTCAGATGACATAGCTGGCCGTTTTCTACGCCTTAAAAATTTGATGACATCTGAAACCCATACAAATTGGGATATTGCATTTTTAGAAAAATACGTAGTTGATAAAATGGTCCCCCGCAGCCTCAGGTGGGAAGTCAACCCCCAAAGCGATGAACCAGATATAGAAGGCTGGTTTCAATACTTTAATGAGGCAGGTGTCAGGTTTATCCAATTCCTTATCAGTAGGAAAAAAAGTAAACTGGTTAAGATCAATGAGGAAATTGAGACTCTCAAGACGTCCCTTGCTGATCTTAAAGATGATGAGGAATACAAAAAGAGATCTGACACACTCAAGAAACATTTGGAAAAAGAAATAATTGAACAAAAAAATAAAAAGAAACGGAAATACAATAGGGATTTACAGGACTATAAGAATGATACTGTTTTTAAATGGCAAATGGTAAGGAATTCTGAAGGTTCTGCGACCTCTAACCCTCGTGATGAGGAAATGGAGATCCAGACACAGTCCTACACACCTCTTCCTCCCCCCCCCCTTCCCCCTAGACCACAACAGGTGGGAAGGAGGGGAAAAGAACGAAAACCCCCCCCAAACAAACAGGGACCCCAGACCTTGAGAAATAACAACTCAAATAATTCCCTATTGCCTTATAGAAATCCACCCTACAATAGGGGAAATAATAATGGCAATCAACAAGGGTCTAACCCTAATTTTATAACACCAAGACGGTCTGAGGTTCCCCTTTATAATAGGTTCACCCCCCTAGAAAATGGGGGATGGGATTCCCCCCTGGACACTGGAGACCGAGTAATCACCCGTCATCCGGGTGATATCTCTAATAATGGATGGTCAGCCACCAGGAGACCTCAAAATGAATACTATCCACCCAGGAATACCCCCCGTTCAAATTATCCTTCCTACGAGTATTCACGTGAAGATAATTATCAACAAGGGGATTTTCACAGGGGAGGAGGAAACAAACGCTATATAGAACACAGAGAGGGACCAGAGGGGGGAGGCGGACAAAGAAGGAAAAGAAGAAGAGTGTAAAAGATCCTGGCATCTTCAATCTGTCAAAGGCTCAGTTTTCTGACGATGAAAAAGCCGTTCTTGATCGTGGATTAAAATTTGCACCACCTAAGGCGCTGAATAAATTCAGCGCCTTTATAGACGTGCAAAAGTACGTCAGGAAACTGAACGTTCAGAGATATATTATCTCTAATCCCACTCGCACTTTGGCTAATACCGATCATAGGTATGTACACACATCCCTGGCTAACGCTTCCTTGTTCAACCCCCCTGGAAAAATTGCCCCCTCAGTCCAGGTTTTCAAAGATCTGGTCTTGAAAGACATAGAAAACATCAGAATCAAAAAACCTCCTACTAAGGATAAATTCCATACAGGGCTTCAAAAACTCTGTGATAATAAGGACATAGTGATCCGCCCCGCTGACAAGGGGGGCGGCATAGTAGTTCTGGATAAAACTGACTATGTTTCTGAAATGAATAGTATCTTAAACGATAGAGAGACATATAAAGTTTTAGCCTCCAATCCTACTCCTAAGTATAAAAAGGAGCTACAATCCTTAGTTGATAAGGCACATGAAGAGGGGATTTTAAGCAAAAAAGAAAAATTGTTTTTAATACCTTCCGCACCTCGTTTGCCTATTATTTATTTTTTACCTAAAGTCCACAAGAATCCCGTTAAACCTCCGGGACGCCCCATAATCAGCGGGATAGATTCCCTTTGCTCCCGGATAGGCAAATATGCTGATGAATTTTTACAACCCCTTGTTAAACAAATTCCGTCGTACCTCAAAGACACGACCCATGTCCTAAATATCCTCCAGGATATTTCCTGGAAAGAAGGGTATATTATGGCTACAGCGGATGTAGCGTCCCTGTACACCATAATTGACCATGAGCAGGGATTAGAGACTGTACAGTATTATCTAGATCTGTGGAGCTCTTTATCCAGCGAACAGAAGAGGTTTATAGTAGACATTATCAAATTTGCGATGTCTCATAACCTCTTCTGGTTTAACAACACTCATTACCTGCAGAACAGGGGGGTCGCGATGGGGGCAAAATTTGCACCCAGCTTGGCCAACTTATTTATGGCCAAGTGGGAGGAGGATGTCGTCTTTGCGAATCGACCGCCGCAGTTGATCCTGTGGCGGCGTTACATTGACGACATCCTCCTCCTATGGGATGGCAATGCCCCCTCACTTGACTCCTTTATCTCGAACTTAAACATCAACAATAGAGGTATTAAACTAGATCACACTAGTAGCTCTACACAAATCACGTTTCTTGATCTGAATCTGGTGGTACAGGAGGATAAAATCATTACCACCACTCATTTTAAGAAAACGGACCGGAACAGCTTCATTCCACATGATAGTTGTCATCACCAATCATGGCTCAATGCTGTCCCAAAGGGACAGTTCCTGCGATTACGCAGAAACTGCACCCAATTAAATGACTTTTTTCAACAGGCTAACACCCTTAAAATGAAATTTATAGAGAAAGGGTACAACGTTTCCCAATTAGACACTACCATTAGAGACGTAGCGGCTGTCGACAGATCCTCGTTGCTACGTCCAAGTCTAAAGGGTAATAACAACCAAAGTTTTAAAAATTTTTTTATTACTTCATATTCTACCCAGCATTTTTTAATTAAAAATATTATTAAAAAACACTGGCCGGTCCTTAAAAATGACCGGGTTCTGGGCCCTGTTTTATCTGAACATCCCAAAGTTATTTTCAGGGGAGTCCCATCTTTGAGACATAAAATAGCTCAAAACGTTGTTGAAAGGCCTATTCAGCCCACTTTCTTTGGAGATTTTAGAGGTTTCTACCCCTGTCACAGATGCCAGATCTGCTCCCTCAATTCATTCAAAGGGAGAAAAATCGAAAAATTTGTATCCTCCACGACTGGACGAGAATACAAGATAGATTCTTTCATCACTTGCTCGTCCACCAATGTCGTTTATATGTTGCAATGTAAATGTGGTCAACAATACATTGGACGCACAACGAGGAAATTACAGATCAGGCTAGGAGAGCATGTGGGCAACATTAGGAAAGGCTTCCCTGGTCATAGTGTCTCCAAACACTATGACCAATGCCACCACAAGAACCCAAAAAACACACTCTTTATAGGGATAGATAGGTTTAAAGCTCACTGGCGAGGATCCAACGTAAGGCGAGAAATTTCCAGGATGGAAACTCGCTGGATCTATTGCCTAAAATCCTATATTCCCTATGGGTTAAATGTGGAATGGGATGTAAATTGTTTTATTAATAATAGCTGATTTCAACCTTTTTAATCCTTTTAATCTTTCTCATAAGTTGATGTATATCTTGATTTATACAGGCTGGTTCTAAATTGTGAGGCTATGTGTGATACACATTCCATTTATTAATATTTTGCATTTTTCACATATTTTTCATTTTATACATATTTATCACTATTTTTATTCACTCACTTAAAAAAAAAAAAAAAAAAAATTTTATGGAAATTTTGGATATAGGGAGAGTAAGTAAGGGTTAATTATTTCACAAAATAATATGTGTTCATTCACATGTTAATTTATATTATTCGATTAAATATCACTTATTTTAACCCACTCCCATTTTCACTGTTTTCACCAACAGTGTTTTTTCACATAATTAATTTTTATCCTTTTTGATTTTTATCTCCTTCAGTGGTGTCACACTTATTTGGCCACTAGATGGCGTTTTATATCAATGGAATGAAGTATCACAATGGCCAATTATTAAATATGTAAAAGAAATTTTTCATTACATAGAAGGAATTGGACATCAACTCCTTTGCCTGTTTCAATGATTATCTAGCATTCCACCACATCCTTAATAATTTTTAATTCCGTTATAGACCTTGGTATATATGTATTTTGGTTTTAACCATATTATGTTGTTGGAGGTTGCACTCTGTACACAGGGGCGCCTGAATACCGACGGTGTTGTTTGACAAACTCTGCTGACACCATTTTTGAACAGTGAGGATCTTCACTTCCTGTTTCAAGGGTTTGACATACTCTGCTGACACCATTCTTGAACAGTGAGGATCATCACTTCCTGTTACAAGGGTTTGACACACTCTGCTGACACCATTCTTGAACAGTGAGGATCGTCACTTCCTGTTTCAAGGGTTTGACATACTCTGCTGACACCACTCTTGAATAGTGAGGATCATCACTTCCTGTTTCAAGGGTTTGACATACTCTGCTGACACCACTCTTGAATAGTGAGGATCATCACTTCCTGTTTCAAGGGTTTGACATACTCTGCTGACACCATTCTTGAACAGTGAGGATCGTCACTTCCTGTAACAAGGGTTTGACATACTCTGCTGACACCACTCTTGAACAGTGAGGATCATCACTTCCTGTTACAAGGGATGTGTCTGGAGTGACGACCGCACCTCCGCCTCCGCCCTCTTACCCTGTCAGCTATGGGCGTGAGCGTGTCACTTCCGCCCGGATGACGATGAGTCATCGGAGGATACTGATCATCACTTCCTGTTCATCATGTGATGTGCATCACGTGACGACCGTCTCCCTGCCCCTTTGCCTTTTGAACGAATGGGCATTAAGGAAGACGGATCATCACTTCCTATTAGCGTTTTGTACCACCTATCTCCAGACGGTTTCCTTTGGTCTTTTAACCTATTGGAATCGAGTTATTAACATATTACTCCCGCCCCCCTGGGATTGAACACCCATTGGCAGAGGTGACCGTCATGTGACATAGGTGTGGGGGTACATAGGCGTGTGTGTTGCGTCTGGGGTCACGCCCAGAAGAAGTCTTTCTTATGACGAAACGTTGGCGATCCCAGACATAAACGTCCACACGCCCCCCAACGAAGCCGGCCGTTTATCCATATGCTGATCTGGAGACTTGCGGGACGCCGCGGTTAGATCCATGACCGGCACATACTACATGCCTGTTTTTGTCTTTTAAATTGTAAGTAGTTTTTTTAATAAATTTACCTATTGGTTTACGGGATTACGCTATGGGCCTCTGTTTCTTTCTACATATGGCTTTACGTTCAATGGAGTATATGAGAAGTTCCAAGTGTGCCACATATTAATGTGATCTGTTTAACAACACACCGGAAACGGCTTTCGGCTTTTGGAGTCTTTCGAAGCACCTGAGCTTGATATCGGTTGACCTACTGGTTTACTACTAGCTGGGAGAGGCTGTCTCATTAAATTGAGCAGCCACGGAATTTCGGTAAGCTGCTTGTTATACATGAGCACAAGGGTGTCCCCTTCCTACACTTTTCCCTGGTGTCACTGGAAGAAAGTTATTTTGCACGTGGATTCACATCTCTGCACTTAATATTGGGACTATTCATTTGGACATTATCCCCTCTCCTTTTTTGTTTTCTTTATATGAGCTTTTCAGCTATATAATTGTATACTGATTTCAGCGCTGCACTTTTTGGTTTTTATTGTAATAATATATGTTAATGAAGAGCAGAGAGAAGGGCTGTAGAGAAAGTATATATGTTATATATATATATATATATATATATATATATATATATATATATATATATATATATATATATATATACACACACACACACACACACACACACACACACACACACCCCATAGGTCTAGATACCGGTTTTATTTTCATGAGGCACAAGCTCATCTTCCTTAGGTTAACAAACAAGTGAAGCAACACAACATATATACAGTACCCTAAAACCCCTCTCATCATCACCCACAGGTGATGACCTCAACAAGTGCAAATGTCAAAGTTCCAGCTAAAAACAATCATGGGAAAATGTTCAAATTTGGGGAACAGAAAAACAACAAAACAAACTTGCTAAATATATATAAAAAAAAAAAAAAAAAAAAAAAAGTACAAGGGGGCACAGCCTGCAGCACCAGGAATGTAGATTAGGAGACTACAAAAACAGACAAGAACCCAGTGTAAAGTCACCAAATAATGTGCTGAAGATGGAAAAAAACAAATACATTAAAAACAATTTGAGCTCAGAACAGGGAGAGCACTGAAAGTGCCAACACCCATAGCTAAGTAGTCTCACTGGTCGCAAAGAAAATAAATAAGGAAGAGACTCCACAGACCTGTAGCAGGTATCATCAGAAAGGGGATAACAGGAGAAAGAGGAGGCTGAACCCAGTGCTGGGAAGGGGGTTCCAGAGTAGACAGCAAGCAGGAAGAAATGGTTGGAAACAAAGTGTGAAAGCCAGGATGGAGAGCAGAAAATGTCTGCAAAAAAGTGTACTGGTCACATGATAAATATACATAAAGAGTATAATCGCAATCAATCAACAGTACATACAATCTCATGCGAAGAAAGTAGTATCAAACAACAAAATTTCCAATACCACAATAAAAGCAACAGACTACTATATTGGATTAAGGTAAGGCAGATTGCACGGTGTATGGGGCAACCGAGCAATCAGCATCTGAAGGACTGACCATAAACCGTGCAATCATGCGCCAATCATCTTCAATGGATTAATGTCAAAAAGAAAGGAACAAAACATTATTGTAAAGACTGTAAATTATGGTGATGTTTATATAAGTGAAGGTATAGGGGACAGCCAGAGAGGCCATGAGCGGTTTAACAGAACAGGTTCCACTCAGAACAGGCCTCGCCAAGGTTCGGCCAAAGAGTACACATGCTCAGCATCATATCCAGAGGTTGTCTTTGAGAAATAGACGTATGAGTGCTGCCAGCATTGCTGCAGAGGTTGAAGGGGTGGGGGGGGGGGGGGGGGTCAGCCTGTCAGTGCTCAGACCATACGCCGCACACTTCATCAAATTGGTCTGCATGGCTGTAGTCCCAGAAGGAAGCCTCTTCTAAAGATAATGCACAAGAAAGCCCACAAACAGTTTGCTGAAGACAAGCAGACTAAGGACATGGATTACTGGAACCATGTCCTGTGGTCTGATGAGACCAAGATAAATGTATTTGGTTCAGATGGTGTCAAGCGTGTGTGGCGCCAACCAGGTGAGGAGTACAAAGACAAGTGTGTCTTGCCTACAGTCAAGCATGGAGGTGGGAGTGTCATGGTCTGGGGCTGCATGAGTGCTGCCGGCACTGGGGAGCTACAGTTCATTTAGGGAACCATGAATGCCAACATGTACTGTGACATATTGAAGCAGAGCATGATCCCCTCCCTTTGGAGACTGGGCCGCAGGGCAGTATTCCAACATAACGACCCCAAACACACCTCCAAGATTACCACTGCCTTGCTAATGAAGCTGAGGGTAAAGGTGATGGACTGGCCAAGCATCTCTCCGGATCTAAACCCTATTGAGCATCTGTGGGGCATCGTCAAACAGAAGGTGGAGGGGCGCAAGGTCTCTAACATCCACCAGCTCCGTGATGTCATCATGGAGTAGTAGAAGAGGACTTCAGTGGCAACCTGTGAAACTCTGGTGAGCTCCATGCCCAAGAGGGTTAAGGCAGTGCTGGAAAATAATGGTGGTCACACAAAATATTGACACTTTCACTTATGGGTGTACTCATGTTTGTTGCCAGCAGTTTAGACAATAATGGCTGGGGTTGAGTTATTTTGAGGGGACAGCAAATTTACATTGTTATACAAGCTGTACACTCACTACTTTACATTGTAGCAAAGTGTAATTTCTTCAGTGTTATCACATGAAAAGATATAAAATATTTTACAAACATGTGAGGGGTGTACTCACTTTTGTGAGATACTGTGTGTGTATAATATATATATATATTTTTTATTATCATATACAATTGAGACACAAGTCCTATTGTAATTGAATGTGATTAAAAATTACCTTTCCTTTTCAAGCTGAGACTGTCATTTTCTATAAAAATGAAATGCAATATGGCAACCTGGAGGTGTTCTGTACACAGAATGGTGTACAGAATGCCCCCCAGAAACAGAATGTCCTGCTTGTGTGATTGGCTCCCTGATTTTCCCAGAAGTCTGCACTAAGATACAAGTAAGATTTCAGGAATCCCCTGCAACAAAATAGTCATTATTGGTGAGATACTCCCAAAAGGAAATCATGTCTAAATGGATGCAGACCCTGCAACTTTCCTCATTAGAGCCTTGCAAGTGCAGCAGCTGATTGAAAATGACAAAACCACTCCCATTAGACTCACCTTTCCTACATGGACACAGACAGACACAGTGATTTTTTCAGAACAACAAAAAGGTAGCAACAAAGATTTGTCAAAATCCTTTCAATGTACGTAGATCACCAGAGGTGAATGTTTTTTTTTTCCCCACAACATAAGTAAAGTTACTCTTTAAAGTGGTAGTAAACTCTGCTTTTTATCTTGCATCCACAGTTAAGCCTATAAAAAGGCTTGCTTGTAGGTACACTGAATATCTCCTAAATCATTTTGGAGATAGTTACATGTACAGCAGCCAGGAATGTTACCAGGGGAAGCACATTGTGCTCTCAATTGATGGTATGCAGATGCATACTTGTACATTATGACATGAGGCTGCAGGGGACCATATTTTTTTTATTTTTTTACACACTTTATTATCTCTTTAAAGCAGGGAGTGCATGAAGGTAAAAAAAAATGTTTAGGCTTTACAACCACTTTCGTTGTCACAGTTGGGAAATCAGTTTTGTTAAGACCAACATGCGAGAACAGGTATAACCGGCACATGTTTTGACATAACGTGCACATTTTTGAACGTGATACAGATCCAAAAAACAAAAAAAAACAAAATCTGAATATTAGTGAAAGTGAGGGAAAAGTTCAAGCCCATTTTACACCACTGTGCAGCTTAAAAACATGGTACATGTGTTTGTGTGCTGAAGTACCATTTATTAATGGCACTTAATGCACCGGTGTTGCAAGCTGTATAACAAGTATATGGCATTGTTATTTTTAGGTGTGTGTTAGCTGTACTAAGCTTTCCCTGTATTGGCAGCACACTGGAGAGTGGTCACATTGAGCATGGCAGTCTGGCAGAGCAGCACATTGGTGGGGAAGAGTAGAAAAGCTTAGGGTCAGCAGAATTTCATTGACCTTCCAAATAAATTAGTCACTTTGCCCTTAATTTATAAAAAGGAGACCAAAAAACTGTAAAAACAGAATAAATCGCTAAAATCTGATTTCAAACTGTGTATATATATATATATATATATATATATATATATATATATATATATATATATATATATATATATATATATATTTATATATATATTTTTTTATAAATATAACATCTTCTTCCATAAGCAGTTACAGCAATAAAAATATGTGCGAAAAGATTACACAAAAGTGGCATATTTTTTGTGCAAAGTAAAAAAAAAAAAAAAAAAAAAATGAATACAATGATTTACAAACGAACATTTTAAACTAAAGACAAGATGAGGCAATTTATCACAAGAACTGTGCTCTGCTGCAGTTGCACGTGTTACTTTTTTAATTTTGTTGATTTGGGGATATAAGAAGTGCACAAAAATGCAAATTGCTGGCAGAAAGGACTTGGAAATTAAAACACACCGAAGACCATTCAAATTTGTAACAAAAACTGTGCAATCAGACATTACCACTGAAAGCACTGAAATAGCTTTTCAAAAAAAAAAAATCTGGGGGAGATTTACTAAGATTGCAGCATGCAAAATCTGGTGCAGCTCTGCATAGAAACCAAATGGTTTCCAGGTTTTAGCCTAGGTTCACACCGAGGGCAGTTTTAAATTTCAAACCGGCGTTTTAATCAGACATCACGGGCAATTTGACAAACATCTGTGTGGGTTCCTGCATAGATATCTATTGAAATAGCCCCCTTAAGTCGCCAAAAGTAGTGCATAAACTCCTTTTTGAAATTGGTGCGGTGCCGCAAAGTCAGTGTCGCACTGATTCGAACGGTGCCATTGCCGGCAATAGACTCCGATTTGACATGTAAAACCGCATGTCAAATCGGCCCGATGTGAACGTGGGCTTAACGTCAAAGCTAAAGCCCCGTACACACGTACCGATCGTCGGCCGAACGATCGGCCGTCTTTTGTCCAGGGCTGTCGTGTCTGTTGAAAACTGAAAAAGACTGCACACGAATTTTGTCGGCCAACAACAGCCGACTGCAGAAGTGATGTCATGTGATGGTTAACTTTCCTTGTCTTTTTTCTTTTCTGAGCATGCCCAGTCTTGCAAATCTGCTGATTGTCGGCCGAATTCTGTACTGACTGGCGAACAATCGGCCGTTCTGGTGTTGGCCAACAAAAATTTTAATGCCTACACAACAGATTCTTTTCGGCCGAAAGTGCGCTGTCGGCTGTCGGAAGCATCATACTAACAAGCCTACAATCGGCCGATCGGTCGTCGGCCGAATATTTACTGCCGACAATCGGTATGTGTGTACGGGGTTTTAATTGAAGAAACTGAAGTTAGAAGCCAATTGGCTACCATGCACCGCTGCACCAGATTCTGAGTGCACATTTTTTAGATCACATCTCAAACCAATCAAATCTCCCCCTCCCCCCCCCCCTTTTTTTTTTGTTAGAATGGGCAAGGATTAGAAGAACCTCTGCCATGTCTTACCTGCTTTCTCCCCACCCCCCTACTGTCAGTTTCAGCCGAGAGGATGTCAAGGAAAAAATATGGCTAAAAGTTCTATCCCTCTCTTACTTTCTAAGGGCCGGTTCACATTAGTGTGATCACAGAGATCGCATGTAATTGGGAGCGCACTGCTCCTAAATTACATGCGATCTCTGTGCGGTGCAAATTTCAGCCATACACTTTGTATGGCTGAATTCGCACCACAATCGCACTGAACACGCACATGACCCTTTTTTTTTATGCACAGCAGAATCGGATCGCATGGTGGTTCAAACTAGTGCGATAGTCCGATTCTGTGCGAACTTGCAGATCGCATTGCGATATGCGATCTCAACTGGGGGTGTCATTAACTTTTAATTGACACCCTCTGCGTATCGCATATGGCAGTATGAACTGCAAGAGGTGCGGATGCGATGCGGGAACACGCTGTATATTCGCAGCATTCCCGCATCGCAGAAGTGTGAAGTGGGACTTAAAAACAAATGCTGGATAGTTACCCTTCTTAGAGTAAAGAAGGAAACAATATGAAAGTTTAATGATGGGGGCATACACAGCAAACAAAACACTTTTCCTGTGGTCTGCACCTTCCTATTGATTCCAAATACCCTAATTTTTCCCCCCAGTGTCATAGAAATGAAAAAGGTGGGGAAAGATTTCCCATAGAGACACAATCGGCAAAAAACAAAAGATTTAGGTAGGCTTTTCACTATTACACTGCGGCAACAGACGTTGAACATGTACAAAATAAAAAAAAAAAAAAAAAATATAGGGATGCGCCCGTTCCAGTTTAAGAGAATGAGTACCAATACTTTTTCTTAAGTACTCACCGATACCATTTTATTCTGCTACATATTTTCCCAAAAAGCGTATTTTAATTGGTTTGCGCAAAAGTTATAGCATTTACAAACTACGGGATAGATTTTTGGACTTTTTATTTATTTTTTTATTAGTAATGGCGGCGATCTGCGATTTTTAGCGGGACTGCGACATTGCGGTGGACAGATCGGATCCCTGACATTTTTGACACTTTTTGGGGACCAGTGACACCAATACAGTAATCAGTGCTAAATAATATGCCATGTTACTGTATAAATGACACTGGCAGGGAAGGGGTTAATACTGGGGGTGATCAAAGGGGTTAAATGTATGCCTGTGTGTGTGGGGGGGTTCTGTGACAGGCACAGACAGATCAGCAGTTTAAGCTTAGCTGAAACTGCTGATCTGTCCCTGCCTGTCTGAGAGAAGATCCCCCTGCTTGGTTTACATAAAGCAGGTGGGTCTTCTCTCGGTTTCCCGGAGGATCGCGGGAGAGCAGCGGCAATCGCCGCCGCTCCTCCCGATATGTCTAAACACAGTAAAAGCAGTAAAAAGGCGGCGGGCGGTCAGCAAGTGGTTAAATTAGCGCTATGAGTCCAGGCAGGAGGAGAGCAGAAGAATGACTTTCGCCTATATCAGACTTCTCTCTTCTCTGTCCTGACACCACAAGCCCAACTACAAACACTGTACCCAATTCAGTGCTTAGTGACTTAACTCCCAAGTTAGACTACCCTGCACATACACTACATATACAGAGCCCTGAATATGTGTGTGTGTGCCCGTATGGCACCACCAGTAACATCAGTCCCTTGGTAGAAGAATGAGGACTTGTATCTTTGGCTAGCCACTTTAGTTGGTGCACTTAGAACTCTTATTTGGCAAAAAGTATGCGGACATTATCCAGATAGCAAGGCAGACACTGTGACTGCTAACAGAGCTTCAACAAGGTTCTGGCAAGTGAGGGGCAAAGTGAAGTAACTCTGTGTGCGGTGTCCTTGTTTCCTGCAGATGGGGAAGTGCCCTCTCACCAATCGTGTGGTCAAGGCCCAAACTAATGTCCTGGAACAGGCAGGCTCTTCTGGTAACCTGACTGGTCACTTCATCTTGGAGCAATTCACTCAGCCGATGCAGGTGCATCCGGACAGGCACCTGGGAATTCCCCTTTAATCAGGCTGGACGTCTGGAGCACAGCAATGGACTGACCTAAGAGGCAACACCTCTCCCCTGGGTCCAGTCTCTTCCCCTGCCACGTGGTGACTCCATCCTCCTCAGCAGACAAGATGGTGTCCTTCATTCCTTCCTTGCCAGAAAATGCTGGGGATTGTAGTCCTGTCCCCAGTGATTAGAATGGAGCCACCTGTTTTGGGAACTACATGTCCCACAGTGCTTTGCAGTTCTTCAATCCTCCCTGGATTGGCTAGCTCCTTCTGCAAATGAGAAACAGGGAAGGGTACTGAGTGTCGGTGAATTAATCTCACTCACTGCACAGTGAGAGGAGAGGGAGGGGGGAAATTCCCTCGCAGCTACTGGCACACACTGTCTCCCTTCAGTGAGAGCCTCGGTCAGCTTGACATATATGCATATAAAGCGCTGCGTAAACTGTCGGCGCTATATAAATACTATATAATAATATAAACCGATGAAAGAAAAACAAAGATTTCACTTGCAGAGACATCAGTTTTCATGTGTGTTTCAGAGAGTTCACATATGTGCAGGCCGGCCACAGTGCATATTGAAAAAGAGTCCTGTGCAATTTCTGTCCGGTTCAGGTGCAATTTCTAACAAGGCTTTGAAATCGCACTGCAAACCAGCCGCCCAGACATATGTGAACCGAGTCTGAAGGAATCAGGTTTCGTTTTAGAACATTTGCACAAGTACTAGTACAATTGCATGGTATCACTGCAACGTTAAAAAAAAAAAAAAAAAAAAATATAATAATAATAATAATAATAATAATAATAATAATAATAATATTTTATTAATAATAACAACAATAAAAATAACGAAAAAGGCTTGCAAAATTAGGCTGCAGCTGCACTGGCTACCTTGCTAGTTTACCCATAGATAGCAACCATAGCTGAAGAAGGCCTTCATCTGGGCTTTTTTATTGTGCAAGCAAAGTGTCAATGTTCTATCGAAACTGAACTTTGGAGAACACTTCCAACATTGAACAAATAACAAAACTTGTACCTTACTTCAATACATATAAAATATTTATATCTCAACAGATTAATCAGCATTCCTTCAGTGGATACAGTTTCTCATATATTTTTCAACTTGATCATGAAAGTGCTTTGTACCAAAAAGTTCTCTTTTACTGCAAGGCAACAAGGAAAGCCTATCCGCCCTTGTAAAGGAAAAAGGCACACATGGAGAATGGAAAGGAGAAGTTATGACGTCAGTTTTTGTTTCTGCATACAACACAGATGTGTCAGAGAGAACAGTCCCATTCATGTTTTGAGGTGACCAGATAGCAGAAGGCATCTCGGTTTCATTCTCAGGAGTCTGTGAAGTGTTCGTGAACCATGGAGAGGTAACTGGGGAGGAGTTCACGTTTGACACAAGCACAGTAGACTCACTCATAGGTCCTGAAATCGGACATTGCTCTGATATCAGTGAAGATTCATCAGAAGTAGTTAGCTGCTGACTGTTCATATTTTCTTCTGTTGAAACAGTGGTCTTTTTTCCTTCTCCGCCACCATCAGGCTCTGCATCGCTTTGTATTTTTTCAGGCGTTTCAAACTCAACTCCTCGAGGTACATTTTTATTTACAGAAACCTTTTGCATTTTAGCTTTCAATTTACTTGATAGGCCTTGACTTCTCATGAAGGTTTTTACAGAATTTGGAATGATTACATCATTTTTTATTGTCTCAGAGTTTAAATATTTATTTAAGTGAACCCAACATTGTTTTGTCTTCACCACAGGAATAATGGAACAAGGTCTAATTTGAGATACAAACTCAGTGAGTTCATCAAATGAAGAATGATCGGAGTATGGTACAACATATACTGCCTTATGCCAGATCTTCACTTTTCGACTGGTTGGGAGAATCGCTATTGTTGGGTAAACAGAATTCCATTTAACCATGTTAGCATAAATGACCTCACTCTGCTCTACAACACGGATTCTTCCTCCTCCCTCTTGTGTTGTAAAAACATCTTCAATATCAAATAGCTTGAGCAATTCCATTCTCTGAGGGCTTACAACAACCCAAGTCTTAAAGATCCTAGCCAAGTCAACAAGAAGAGACTCTTTTCCAATGCTGTAGAGACCTGCAAAATTAAAACAATCTGATGAAAGCTTAACATATATTCACAGACTATTAGACTTTAAAAATCACAAAAATCCCCTGATGAATTTACCATATCTGATGTGGGGTGTTGGTTGGTTTCTCAGGCCAAGAGGGTGGGACTTTTACGGGCAAGTGAAGGATACACAGTTGTTTGTAAAATAAATGGTTGCAATTTATTGCAGATACAATTGTATATTCAATAAAGAACATTTTTTAAAGACATTTGTGGTGATGTAAGGTGTTTGGGTTACAGACCCAAAGTGCGTAGAAGAAATGCTAAGTTGGAAAAAGAGTTTCCGTGACAATGGTGCAATATATGTGACTTTATTTTGATGAAAGAAACTCTGTTTCTCCAGGCTGGGTTGCTTGGATGCTTCACAGAGAGTTCATCAAAAAGGTTGACCCGACGCGTTTCGGCTAACAGAGTAGCCTTTGTCAAGGGTTTTTGTCACCAAGTCTGTAGAGATAGTGACGGGTTTAATTATCATCAAATGTATGTTATGTATGGAATTAATAATGAAAGAAAACATTTTTAAAGTACATACATTTGACCTGTTTTGGTGATTTTTGTTCAGAGCTTAGAAGATCCGCAGCGAGAATCAAAGGTGAGCAACCTGCAGGTGTGGTGAGTGGTAAATGTCAGGAGATATTAAAATGAAAGGATTTTAAGAAAAAACTAACATTATCGGTGGCATCGACTTACTAAATATTGGTTGGTCTGTTTGTATCTGGATTGGCAGATGAGATTGTCGGCAAACAATACATATATATATAGAAATATATATTTCTCTCTAGACGTCCTTATATAGTGACCAATCTGTTGGTGTATAATATATATACAAGGTATTGGTATCCCAAAAGTTTGAAGGTGTATGTGAAAGGAAATAATTTGCATTACTTACAGGGTATATTGTAAGCTCACGGTTTCTGGACAGCTCAAGGTAATTTAAAAGGTATTTTTGCACGGGTGCAACTGTCCTCAAAGTCCGCTTGTGTTTGGGTACTGTGCGGTATCTAAAAGCTGGAATACATGTGGCTAGTTTTGTTAAAGTTCGGAAAAAACACAGGCAAGTAAAGCCGAATGTAGTGCTTTTATTGGGAAGTGATGGTTTAAGCAATGAAGGGTAACACTTACAGTTGTTTTTGCTTTTGCTGCAGGTTGCGTCCGCTCTGTCTCCTCATTCCCTCAGTGTGAGGGTGATGTGAGGAGACGCTGATTCCCCGGCCTTTTTAAAGCCAGTTGCGCGTGCGCATTGTGCGCCGCACGTACCGGGCTTCTTGTGTGAGTGACGTCATAGCCCTGTTGTGCGCACGCGCCAGCGAGGTGCGTGCGCATCGGGAGACTGATCGCACATTATTGGCCGCCGACACGGGAGGAAGGAACCAAGATCCCGGGAGAGGGGAGTCTTTTGGAAGATGGTATATTCCAAGGTGCCTAGTTTAACCCCTGGCTTGCCCAGGGGCTTTCCGTGCCGGGTGCGTTCTTCTTAGTTGAGAAAAATCATCAGAGGTCAATCAATTATATCGAAAATATATTATGAAGATATAAAATATACAGTAAATAATACAAGGTATAAATTTATTTATATGATCATATAATCTTTAGTTTTAACAGCAGAAGTAAAAGAAAGGAAAAAAGGGGGGAACTCATTGTATCCTGGAGAACAAAAAGCAGGGGGTTTGGAGGTCATATGGAAAGGGAAGGGGGGGGGAGGAAAGGGGGGGGGAAAGGGGGGGGGAAAGGGGGGGGGAAAGGGAGAGGGATTAGGGGGTGGGGTGTGTATTTTGTCAGTTTTTTAAAATAGATTTTTTATACATGGGTAGATTTGTGTCTAATTTATATTTTGGGGGGGGGGGGGGGGTTTGTGGGGGGTGGTTTTTTGTTTTAGTCAGTTTTTCCTGATACAAAGCCTTCTAAAAAGGGGCGATAGCTTGCTATCTCGTTTAGGCCTGGGGGTATGGTGGCTTTTAGACGTTGTATCCACCGTAGTTCTATTTGGAGGAGGCGTTTGTTCCAATCTCCCCCTCTACGTGGGATATGGATTCTGTCTAGAGCTATAAAGTTTATTTTGGGCATTTTGTAGCCATGTTGGTACGCTACGTGTCTTCCTAGTGGGAGGTCAGGATTGCATAGTTCCATGTTATTTACATGTTTTCCAATTCTTTTTCCCATTTCTTGTTTGGTTTTCCCAACGTAGTATGCTCCGCATTCGCATCTCATCAGATAAATTACTCCCTTGGTCTTGCAGTTTGAAAAATGTTTTGGTATGAATTTTTCCCCATTTGGTAGTGTAGTTTCCACACATTTTTTAATGACATTGCATTGAGCACAGGATCCACAAGGGTATGTTCCTTTGGTTTTGCAGGGGTCTTTTCTGATGTTTTCTTTGAATTCACTGTGTATGAGGTTTTGTTGTAAGGAACCTGCTTTGCGGTATGTTATAGATGGATTGTCGGAAACCAGATGTTTTATTTTTGGGTCCTCTTTTAGAATAGGCCAGTGCTTTTGAAGAATGTTTTTTATGGAGGGGTGTTCGTTGGTATATCTTAGTATAATCCGTGTGTTGTCTTTTTGTTCTTTTTCTTTGTCTTTATGTTTTTTTCCCCCTGGTTGTTTGGTTGGGAATAAGATATGTTGTCTTTCTTGTTGGTTCGCTTTGTTGTAAGCTTTTTTGAGTGTGGTTTTTGTGTAGCCTCTTTGGAGTAGTCTGTTTGTCAGGAGTCTTGCTTCATCTTGGAAGTCTTTGTCTAGGTTACAATTTCGTTTCATTCGTAGATATTGGCTGTATGGGATGGCTTTCTTAAGGGGGGTCGGGTGAAAACTGGTAGCATGTAAAATCGTATTTCCTGCTGTCTCTTTTCTGTATAAAGTTGTTCGTATTGCACCTTCTTCGTCTTTTATGATCCAGGTATCCAGGAAAGGGACTTTATGGTTGCTGTAGTTGAGTGTGAGGAACATATTATAGTTATTTGTATTCATTGCCTTTAGGCATCCCTCAATTAGCTCTTCTGGTCCGTCCCATACAATCAATATATCGTCTATATATCGTTGCCATAGTGTGATATGGTCGGTATATAGGCTGTTTTCCTCCTTGGTTAGAAAATCTCGTTCCCAAGCTCCTAGGTATATGTTGGCGTAGGATGGGGCACAGCTTGTGCCCATCGCTACGCCACACGTTTGTAGATAATAGGCCCCATCGAAAGTAAAAAAGTTGTGGTGAAGAATATATTCTAGCATTTGAATAATAAAATTATTGAACTTCAAATCAGTATTGCTTCCTTGGCTTAGTGTTTTTTTGATGATTTCTATACCTTTTTTGTGGGGAATATTACTGTATAGGGATTCCACATCCACCGTAATTAGGATGGCATTTTTTGGTATGATTATGCCTTCTAATGTTTGTAGGAGGTGTACAGTGTCTTTGATGTACGAGGGTAATGTTGTAACATATGGTCTGAGGTGTGCGTCAATGACCTGACTTGTGGCTTCCGTGATGTTGCCGTTTCCTGAGATAATGGGTCTTCCAGGTGGGTTTCGTTTGTTTTTATGCACCTTTGGAAGTGCATAAAAGGTGGGTATTCTAGGATGCTTGGTTTTCATAAAGGTCCAGAGTGTTTGCGTGATTGCCCCTTCTTGTAGGGCGTTGTCTAATCTTTGATAGAAGTCTTCTTTGAAGGAGTTGATCATTACTGGCGATATTTGTTTGTAACAAACGGGGTTGTTTAAGATGTTTAGACACATTTGTTTATATTTTTCATTACTCATAAGTACAATATTACCCCCTTTATCGGCTGGTTTTATTGTGATGCCTTCAAGGTTCTGTAGTTCTTTAATGGCTGACTTTTGTCTTCTAGTGAGGTTGTTTGTCTTGTGATCTTTTTTGATTTTTAGTTTTTCTATGTCTTTGGTTGTTTCACGAACAAAAAGAGCAATCGCCGGATTTAGGTTCAGTGGAGGAAATTTTTGGGATCTCTTTTTAAATTCTGGTATTGTTTTTTCTTGTGTAGTCTGGTCCTCTTCTTCGTCTTCATCTCCTTCTGGTTGGGTGTCTTCGTCTGGCCAGTCCTCCAGACCTCCTTCTTCCAGGAGTAGGTTCAGATCTCTGATTGCTCTTAGTTCGGCTGCTGTCAGATTGGATGGTTTTTCTATCGTTGGGGTTTTTTGGTACATCGTTTTAAAGAGCAATTTTCTGGCGAATAAGTTGATATCCTTTATGATTTCGAAAGTATCTGATGTTTTGTTCGGGCAAAAAGATAAGTCTAATGTTAATACTTCTATTTGGTCTTTGGTTAGCATATGTGAAGATAGGTTTATAATGGTTGTGCCTTCCATCTCTATGGTTTTGTCTGTTTTTGTGTTTTCGTCTGGGTTTTCTGGTCTGTTTGCCCTAAAAAACCTTTTTGTTTTTTCGGGGGGTTTTCCTTGGGCTTGTATGATCTTGTGAACATTTGATGATTTTTTTGAGGTACTGATGTTTCTCCTTCATTTGTTGAGCTAGGTTCAAGGGTGTAAGGTTCTTCTTCTCTGTCTTCAGTTTCATAGTTGTGTGGGGGGATCTGTACGTCCCTTCTTCTTGCCATTCTTTGTTCCGTTCCTGATGCGTAGGAGGAGGAGTCTGAAGAGTATTGTTGTCCTGCGTTTTTAGGTTGTCTGTAGTTTGTTCTTCTGTTTGGTCTGGAGTTTGACCATTTGTAGGCTCTGTTTTGGCTGAATGCATTTCTGTCCCTCCAGTATTTTTGCTCTTTCTTTTTTAGTATTTCCTTGCTATACTCCTCTAGATGTTGTTTAAGTTTTCTTTCTTGTTCGCTGTAGAGGGCAATCTTTTTTAGTGGTGTTAATTTTTCGTAGATGAGTTTGATGTCGTTTTCCAGGCTTTTGATTTGGCGTAGGTATTCTTCTCGAAGTAGTATCATTAGATTCTTTGAGCACTCGTTTAAAACATTTTCCCAGTCTTTTTTCATTTGGTTTGTGATATTATCCATAGTTGGGAAAATTTGTATTCTTAGGCCAGCAGGGTTAATTTCCTCTGTTATATATCTTTCAAAAGATCTTATGTGCCAATGTAGGGCCGCTTTTCTCTCAAGGTGTTTTTTGAGATTGTTGAATAATGATGTAATGTCTGAGTCTTGTTGTTCGTTGCCTTGAAAACTTTTCTGAATAGCTGACATTAAATTTTCCCATTCCGTTCCCATTAGGTCTCCATCCTGTTTGTCCTCCATGTTTGTCAATGAGGGATTTTTTTCCTTTAAGTCAACTATTGATGTAACAATAGAGGGTTTGGCTATGGAGGTGCGATTTCCCTTTCCTCCAATAGGCTCTATGCCTTGGAAGGTGGAAAAGTGTGGGTCTCCTAGCTTGCTTATAATGGATATATGTTAAGGTCCTGCTGAACGACCTTATAAAGTATAAAGAGAAATTTCTTTGTTTTGCTTTCTAGAGATCGTGAGAAGAGTGGATGTGTTATCTATCCAATGGTCTATGGAGAAGTTGTTTGGGTTGATCTCTGGAGAGTTTATAGTTGTGTTTTGCCTCCGTCCCTTAGAATCTGATGTGGGGTGTTGGTTGGTTTCTCAGGCCAAGAGGGTGGGACTTTTACGGGCAAGTGAAGGATACACAGTTGTTTGTAAAATAAATGGTTGCAATTTATTGCAGATACAATTGTATATTCAATAAAGAAATTTTTTTAAAGACATTTGTGGTGATGTAAGGTGTTTGGGTTACAGACCCAAAGTGCGTAGAAGAAATGCTAAGTTGGAAAAAGAGTTTCCGTGACAATGGTGCAATATATGTGACTTTATTTTGATGAAAGAAACTCTGTTTCTCCAGGCTGGGTTGCTTGGATGCTTCACAGAGAGTTCATCAAAAAGGTTGACCCGACGCGTTTCGGCTAACAGAGTAGCCTTTGTCAAGGGTTTTTGTCACCAAGTCTGTAGAGATAGTGACGGGTTTAATTATCATCAATGTATGTTATGTATGGAATTAATAATGAAAGAAAACATTTTTAAAGTACATACATTTGACCTGTTTTGGTGATTTTTGTTCAGAGCTTAGAAGATCCGCAGCGAGAATCAAAGGTGAGCAACCTGCAGGTGTGGTGAGTGGTAAATGTCAGGAGATATTAAAATGAAAGGATTTTAAGAAAAAACTAACATTATCGGTGGCATCGACTTACTAAATATTGGTTGGTCTGTTTGTATCTGGATTGGCAGATGAGATTGTCGGCAAACAATACATATACAGTGGGTACGGAAAGTATTCAGACCCCCTTAAATTTTTCACTCTTTGTTATATTGCTGCCATTTGCTAAAATCATTTAGGTTCATTCTTCTTCCTCATGAATGTACACATAGCACCCCATACTGACAGAAAAACACAGAAATGTTGACATTGTTGCAGATTTATTAAAAAAGAAAAACTGAAATATCACATGGACCTAAGTATTCAGACCCTTTGCTGTGACACTCATATATTTAACTCAGGTGCTTTCCATTTCTTCTGATCATCCTTGAGATTGTTCTACACCTTCATTTGAGTCCAGCTGTGTTTGATTATACTGATTGGACTTGATTAGGAAAGCCACACACCTGTCTATATAAGACCTTCCAGATCACAATGCATGTCAGAGCAAATGAGAATCATGAGGTCAAAGGAACTGCCTGAAGAGCTCAGAGACAGAATTGTGGCAAGGCACAGATCTGGCCAAGGTTACAAAAAGATTTCTGCTGCACTTAAGGTTCCTAAGAGCACAGTGGCCTCAATAATCCTCAAATGGAAGACGTTTGGGACGACCAGAACCCTTCCTAGAGCTGGCCGCCCGGCCAAACTGAGCTATCGGGGGAGAAGAGCCTTGGTGAGAGAGGTAAAGAAGAACCCAAAGATCACTGTGGCTGAGCTCCAGAGATGCAGTCAGGAGATGAGAGAAAGTTGTAGAAAGTCAACCATCACTGCATCCCTCCACCAGTCGGGGCTTTATGGCAGAGTGGCCCGACGGAAGCCTCTCCTCAGTGTAAGACACATGAAAGCCTGCATGGAGTTTGCTAAAAAACACCTGAAGGACTCCAAGATGGTGAGAAATAAGATTCTCTGGTCTGATGAGACCAAAATAGAACTTTTTGGCCTTAATTCTAAGCGGTATGTGTGGAGAAAACCAGGCACTGCTCATCACCTGTCCAATACAGTCCCAACAGTGAAGCATGGTGGTGGCAGCATCATGCTGTGGGGGTGTTTTTCAGCTGCAGGGACAGGACGACTGGTTGCAATCGAGGGAAAGATGAATGCGGCCAAGTACAGGGATATCCTGGACAAAAACCTTCTCCAGAGTCCTCTGGACCTCAGACTGGGCCGAAGGTTTACCTTCCAACAAGACAATGACCCTAAGCACACAGCTGAAATAACGAAGGAGTGGCTTCACAACAACTCCGTGACTGTTCTTGAATGGCCCAGCCAGAGCCCTGACTTAAACCCAATTGAGCATCTCTGGAGAGACCTAAAAATGGCTGTCCACCAACGTTTACCATCCAACCTGACAGAACTGGAGAGGATCTGCAAGGAGGAATGGCAGAGGATCCCCAAATCCAGGTGTGGAAGACTTGTTGCATCTTTCCCAAAAAGACTCCTGGCTGTATTAGATCAAAAGGGGGCTTCTACTAAATACTGAGCAAAGGGTCTGAATACTTAGGACCATGTGATATTTCAATTTTTCTTTTTTAATAAATCTGCAACAATGTCAACAATTCTGTGTTTTTCTGTCAGTATGGGGTGCTATGTGTACATTCATGAGGAAGAAGAATGAACTTAAATGATTTTAGCAAATGGCTGCAATATAACAAAGAGTGAAAAATTTAAGGGGGTCTGAATACTTTCCGTACCCACTGTATATATAGAAATATATATTTCTCTCTAGACGTCCTTATATAGTGACCAATCTGTTGGTGTATAATATATATATATAAGGTATTGGTATCCCAAAAGTTTGAAGGTGTATGTGAAAGGAAATAATTTGCATTACTTACAGGGTATATTGTAAGCTCACGGTTTCTGGACAGCTCAAGGTAATTTAAAAGGTATTTTTGCACGGGTGCAACTGTCCTCAAAGTCCGCTTGTGTTTGGGTACTGTGCGGTATCTAAAAGCTGGAATACATGTGGCTAGTTTTGTTAAAGTTCGGAAAAAACACAGGCAAGTAAAGCCGAATGTAGTGCTTTTATTGGGAAGTGATGGTTTAAGCAATGAAGGGTAACACTTACAGTTGTTTTTGCTTTTGCTGCAGGTTGCGTCCGCTCTGTCTCCTCATTCCCTCGGTGTGAGGGTGATGTGAGGAGACGCTGATTCCCCGGCCTTTTTAAAGCCAGTTGCGCATTGTGCGCCGCACGTACCGGGCTTCTTGTGCGAGTGACGTCATAGCCCTGTTGTGCGCACGCGCCAGCGAGGTGCGTGCGCATCGGGAGACTGATCGCACATTATTGGCCGCCGACACTGGAGGAAGGAACCAAGATCCCGGGAGAGGGGAGTCTTTTGGAAGATGGTATATTCCAAGGTGCCTAGTTTAACCCCTGGCTTGCCCAGGGGCTTTCCGTGCCGGGTGCGTTCTTCATAGTTGAGAAAAATCATCAGAGGTCAATCAATTATATCGAAAATATATTATGAAGATATAAAATATACAGTAAATAATACAAGGTATAAATTTATTTATATGATCATATAATCTTTAGTTTTAACAGCAGAAGTAAAAGAAAGGAAAAAAGGGGGGAACTCATTGTATCCTGGAGAACAAAAAGCAGGGGGTTTGGAGGTCATATGGAAAGGGAAGGGGGGGGGGGGGAGGAAAGGGGGGGGGGGGAAGGGGGGGGGAAGGGAGAGGGATTAGGGGGTGGGGTGTGTATTTTGTCAGTTTTTTAAAATAGATTTTTTATACATGGGTAGATTTGTGTCTAATTTATATTTTTGGGGGGGGGGGGGGTGGTTTTTTGTTTTAGTCAGTTTTTCCTGATACAAAGCCTTCTAAAAAGGGGCGATAGCTTGCTATCTCGTTTAGGCCTGGGGGTATGGTGGCTTTTAGACGTTGTATCCACCGTAGTTCTATTTGGAGGAGGCGTTTGTTCCAATCTCCCCCTCTACGTGGGATATGGATTCTGTCTAGAGCTATAAAGTTTATTTTGGGCATTTTGTAGCCATGTTGGTACGCTACGTGTCTTCCTAGTGAGAGGTCAGGATTGCATAGTTCCATGTTATTTACATGTTTTCCAATTCTTTTTCCCATTTCTTGTTTGGTTTTCCCAACGTAGTATGCTCCGCATTCGCATCTCATCAGATAAATTACTCCCTTGGTCTTGCAGTTTGAAAAATGTTTTGGTATGAATTTTTCCCCATTTGGTAGTGTAGTTTCCACACATTTTTTAATGACATTGCATTGAGCACAGGATCCACAAGGGTATGTTCCTTTGGTTTTGCAGGGGTCTTTTCTGATGTTTTCTTTGAATTCACTGTGTATGAGGTTTTGTTGTAAGGAACCTGCTTTGCGGTATGTTATAGATGGATTGTCGGAAACCAGATGTTTTATTTTTGGGTCCTCTTTTAGAATAGGCCAGTGCTTTTGAAGAACACCCAAACACCTTACATCACCACAAATGTCTTTAAAAAATTTTCTTTATTGAATATACAATTGTATCTGCAATAAATTGCAACCATTTATTTTATAAACAACTGTGTATCCTTCACTTGCCCGTAAAAGTCCCACCCTCTTGGCCTGAGAAACCAACCAACACCCCACATCAGATTCTAAGGGACGGAGGCAAAACACAACTATAAACTCTCCAGAGATCAACCCAAACAACTTCTCCATAGACCATTGGATGGATAACACATCCACTCTTCTCACGATCTCTAGAAAGCAAAACAAAGAAATTTCTCTTTATACTTTATAAGGTCGTTCAGCAGGACCTTAACATATATCCATTATAAGCAAGCTAGGAGACCCACACTTTTCCACCTTCCAAGGCATAGAGCCTATTGGAGGAAAGGGAAATCGCACCTCCATAGCCAAACCCTCTATTGTTACATCAATAGTCGACTTAAAGGAAAAAAATCCCTCATTGACAAACATGGAGGACAAACAGGATGGAGACCTAATGGGAACGGAATGGGAAAATTTAATGTCAGCTATTCAGAAAAGTTTTCAAGGCAACGAACAACAAGACTCAGACATTACATCATTATTCAACAATCTCAAAAAACACCTTGAGAGAAAAGCGGCCCTACATTGGCACATAAGATCTTTTGAAAGATATATAACAGAGGAAATTAACCCTGCTGGCCTAAGAATACAAATTTTCCCAACTATGGATAATATCACAAACCAAATGAAAAAAGACTGGGAAAATGTTTTAAACGAGTGCTCAAAGAATCTAATGATACTACTTCGAGAAGAATACCTACGCCAAATCAAAAGCCTGGAAAACGACATCAAACTCATCTACGAAAAATTAACACCACTAAAAAAGATTGCCCTCTACAGCGAACAAGAAAGAAAACTTAAACAACATCTAGAGGAGTATAGCAAGGAAATACTAAAAAAGAAAGAGCAAAAATACTGGAGGGACAGAAATGCATTCAGCCAAAACAGAGCCTACAAATGGTCAAACTCCAGACCAAACAGAAGAACAAACTACAGACAACCTAAAAACGCAGGACAACAATACTCTTCAGACTCCTCCTCCTACGCATCAGGAACGGAACAAAGAATGGCAAGAAGAAGGGACGTACAGATCCCCCCACACAACTATGAAACTGAAGACAGAGAAGAAGAACCTTACACCCTTGAACCTAGCTCAACAAATGAAGGAGAAACATCAGTACCTCAAAAAAATCATCAAATGTTCACAAGATCATACAAGCCCAAGGAAAACCCCCCGAAAAAACAAAAAGGTTTTTTAGGGCAAACAGACCCGAAAACCCAGACGAAAACACAAAAACAGACAAAACCATAGTGATGGAAGGCACAACCATTATAAACCTATCTTCACATATGCTAACCAAAGACCAAATAGAAGTATTAACATTAGGCTTATCTTTTTGCCCGAACAAAACATCAGATACTTTCGAAATCATAAAGGATATCAACTTATTCGCCAGAAAATTGCTCTTTAAAACGATGTACCAAAAAACCCCAACGATAGAAAAACCATCCAATCTGACAGCAGCCGAACTAAGAGCAATCAGAGATCTGAACCTACTCCTGGAAGAAGGAGGTCTGGAGGACTGGCCAGACGAAGACACCCAACCAGAAGGAGATGAAGACGAAGAAGAGGACCAGACTACACAAGAAAAAACAATACCAGAATTTAAAAAGAGATCCCAAAAATTTCCTCCACTGAACCTAAATCCGGCGATTGCTCTTTTTGTTCGTGAAACAACCAAAGACATAGAAAAACTAAAAATCAAAAAAGATCACAAGACAAACAACCTCACTAGAAGACAAAAGTCAGCCATTAAAGAACTACAGAACCTTGAAGGCATCACAATAAAACCAGCCGATAAAGGGGGTAATATTGTACTTATGAGTAATGAAAAATATAAACAAATGTGTCTAAACATCTTAAACAACCCCGTTTGTTACAAACAAATATCGCCAGTAATGATCAACTCCTTCAAAGAAGACTTCTATCAAAGATTAGACAACGCCCTACAAGAAGGGGCAATCACGCAAACACTCTGGACATTTATGAAAACCAAACATCCTAGAATACCCACCTTTTATGCACTTCCAAAGGTGCATAAAAACAAACGAAACCCACCTGGAAGACCCATTATCTCAGGAAACGGCAACATCACGGAAGCCACAAGTCAGGTCATTGACGCACACCTCAGACCATATGTTACAACATTACCCTCGTACATCAAAGACACTGTACACCTCCTACAAACATTAGAAGGCATAATCATACCAAAAAATGCCATCCTAATTACGGTGGATGTGAAATCCCTATACAGTAATATTCCCCACAAAAAAGGTATAGAAATCATCAAAAAAACACTAAGCCAAGGAAGCAATACTGATTTGAAGTTCAATAATTTTATTATTCAAATGCTAGAATATATTCTTCACCACAACTTTTTTAACTTTCGATGGGGCCTATTATCTACAAACGTGTGGCGTAGCGATGGGCACAAGCTGTGCCCCATCCTACGCCAACATATACCTAGGAGCTTGGGAACGAGATTTTCTAACCAAGGAGGAAAACAGCCTATATACTGACCATATCACACTATGGCAACGATATATAGACGATATATTGATTGTATGGGACGGACCAGAAGAGCTAATTGAGGGATGCCTAAAGGCAATGAATACAAATAACTATAATATGTTCCTCACACTCAACTACAGCAACCATAAAGTCCCTTTCCTGGATACCTGGATCATAAAAGACGAAGAAGGTGCAATACGAACAACTTTATACAGAAAAGAGACAGCAGGAAATACGATTTTACATGCTACCAGTTTTCACCCGACCCCCCTTAAGAAAGCCATCCCGTACAGCCAATATCTACGACTGAAACGAAATTGTAACCTAGACAAAGACTTCCAAGATGAAGCAAGACTCCTGACAAACAGACTACTCCAAAGAGGCTACACAAAAACCACACTCAAAAAAGCTTACAACAAAGCGAACCAACAAGAAAGACAACATATCTTATTCCCAACCAAACAACCAGGGGGAAAAAAACATAAAGACAAAGAAAAAGAACAAAAAGACAACACACGGATTATACTAAGATATACCAACGAACACCCCTCCATAAAAAACATTCTTCAAAAGCACTGGCCTATTCTAAAAGAGGACCCAAAAATAAAACATCTGGTTTCCGACAATCCATCTATAACATACCGCAAAGCAGGTTCCTTACAACAAAACCTCATACACAGTGAATTCAAAGAAAACATCAGAAAAGACCCCTGCAAAACCAAAGGAACATACCCTTGTGGATCCTGTGCTAAATGCAATGTCATTAAAAAATGTGTGGAAACTACACTACCAAATGGGGAAAAATTCATACCAAAACATTTTTCAAACTGCAAGACCAAGGGAGTAATTTATCTGATGAGATGCGAATGCGGAGCATACTACGTTGGGAAAACCAAACAAGAAATGGGAAAAAGAATTGGAAAACATGTAAATAACATGGAACTATGCAATCCTGACCTCCCACTAGGAAGACACGTAGCGTACCAACATGGCTACAAAATGCCCAAAATAAACTTTATAGCTCTAGACAGAATCCATATCCCACGTAGAGGGGGAGATTGGAACAAACGCCTCCTCCAAATAGAACTACGGTGGATACAATGTCTAAAAGCCACCATACCCCCAGGCCTAAACGAGATAGCAAGCTATCGCCCCTTTTTAGAAGGCTTTGTATCAGGAAAAACTGACTAAAACAAAAAACCACCCCCCACAAACCCCCCCCCCCCCCAAAAAATATAAATTAGACACAAATCTACCCATGTATAAAAAATCTATTTTAAAAAACTGACAAAATACACACCCCACCCCCTAATCCCTCTCCCTTTCCCCCCCCCCCCTTTCCTCCCCCCCCCTTCCCTTTCCATATGACCTCCAAACCCCCTGCTTTTTGTTCTCCAGGATACAATGAGTTCCCCCCTTTTTTCCTTTCTTTTACTTCTGCTGTTAAAACTAAAGATTATGTGATCATATAAATAAATTTATACCTTGTATTATTTACTGTATATTTTATATCTTCATAATATATTTTCGATATAATTGATTGACCTCTGATGATTTTTCTCAACTATGAAGAACGCACCCGGCACGGAAAGCCCCTGGGCAAGCCAGGGGTTAAACTAGGCACCTTGGAATATACCATCTTCCAAAAGACTCCCCTCTCCCGGGATCTTGGTTCCTTCCTCCCGTGTCGGCGGCCAATAATGTGCGATCAGTCTCCCGATGCGCACGCACCTCGCTGGCGCGTGCGCACAACAGGGCTATGACGTCACTCGCACAAGAAGCCCGGTACGTGCGGCGCACAATGCGCACGCGCAACTGGCTTTAAAAAGGCCGGGGAATCAGCGTCTCCTCACATCACCCTCACACCGAGGGAATGAGGAGACAGAGCGGACGCAACCTGCAGCAAAAGCAAAAACAACTGTATGTGTTACCCTTCATTGCTTAAACCATCACTTCCCAATAAAAGCACTACATTCGGCTTTACTTGCCTGTGTTTTTTCCGAACTTTAACAAAACTAGCCACATGTATTCCAGCTTTTAGATACCGCACAGTACCCGAACACAAGCGGACTTTGAGGACAGTTGCACCCGTGCAAAAATACCTTTTAAATTACCTTGAGCTGTCCAGAAACCGTGAGCTTACAATATACCCTGTAAGTAATGCAAATTATTTCCTTTCACATACACCTTCAAACTTTTGGGATACCAATACCTTATATATATATATATTATACACAAACAGATTGGTCACTATATAAGGACGTCTAGAGAGAAATATATATTTCTATATATATATATATATGTATTGTTTGCCGACAATCTCATCTGCCAATCCAGATACAAACAGACCAACCAATATTTAGTAAGTCGATGCCACCGATAATGTTAGTTTTTTCTTAAAATCCTTTCATTTTAATATCTCCTGACATTTACCACTCACCACACCTGCAGGTTGCTCACCTTTGATTCTCGCTGCGGATCTTCTAAGCTCTGAACAAAAATCACCAAAACAGGTCAAATGTATGTACTTTAAAAATGTTTTCTTTCATTATTAATTCCATACATAACATACATTGATGATAATTAAACCCGTCACTATCTCTACAGACTTGGTGACAAAAACCCTTGACAAAGGCTACTCTGTTAGCCGAAACGCGTCGGGTCAACCTTTTTGATGAACTCTCTGTGAAGCATCCAAGCAACCCAGCCTGGAGAAACAGAGTTTCTTTCATCAAAATAAAGTCACATATATTGCACCATTGTCACGGAAACTCTTTTTCCAACTTAGCATTTCTTCTACGCACTTTGGGTCTGTAACCCAAACACCTTACATCACCACAAATGTCTTTAAAAAATTTTCTTTATTGAATATACAATTGTATCTGCAATAAATTGCAACCATTTATTTTACAAACAACTGTGTATCCTTCACTTGCCCGTAAAAGTCCCACCCTCTTGGCCTGAGAAACCAACCAACACCCCACATCAGATTCTAAGGGACGGAGGCAAAACACAACTATAAACTCTCCAGAGATCAACCCAAACGAATTTACCATATCTAACTAAGCAGTCAGGGTTACCTAACCAGGGAGGTAAACAACCTATTTACAGACTAGATTATCTCATGTTTTTACTGTATAAAAGAGAAATACAATAATCCGACCACACACAATAAATCAACAGGTAAGTGAAATTTACCCAACGCAAAACTTTCCTTTTATTTTGGATAGAGTAGAGGATGGTTAAAACTAGGGCTGAACGATAGTCGATATGATATAGACTATCGTTCTGCGGACGTGGGCGATATTCATATCGCCGAGGTCACGCTATTTTGCATAGGCAGGCAGGGAGAAGTCGGGACTCGGAGGAGGACTCACAGCCGTCCCACACTTCAGCGGTGAGCTGAGCAGCGCGCCGTGAGCAGCTGCACAGCTAACCAATCACGCGTGCCTGCACACCTGATTGGTTCGCTGTGCTGCTACTCACGGCGCAGGGCTGGACTGTATGAATGGCCGCCCCCGCCCGTATGAATGTATCCTCCAGTGGCAGTCCGAGCTCTTTGGGACGAGCATAACTTGTAGCCAATAGGAGGCGAGCTCTCCGCCCTGAAGAGGAGTGCGGACACCGAGAGAAGAGCCGGGAAGTGCGACGGAGTGTCCGAGTGATGCCTGCTGTGCTGACCCCCACACCATGAAATAAAGTAGCCGGCCCCGCTCCTAGCTACACAGCACGGCCAAAAACATGCTGGGCATGTACGTGCCAGACAGATTTTCCCTGAAAAAGGTTTGTGTCCAAGGGAGGAGGGCAGAGAGAGGGAGAGAGCCGGGGTACAGCTGGGCAGAGTGTGGGCAGCGGAGAACCGGGAGGGGAGATGCCAAGTCTAGACATGAGCTCCTGCAGTGCTGCGGGCATGGTACAGGAGATTTTTCTGTACCATGCCCGCAGCACTGCATCTCCTGCACTATGTCCACTGTCCTGCATCTCTTGTACAATGCATTCAGGCTGCACAATGCCTGCAAGCCTGCATCTCCTGTACCATGTCTGCAGCCCCTGCACCTTACCCGTGGCCCCTGCATCTCCTGCACCATGCCCGCAGCCTCTGACATGTTCTTCTGCACCATGCCCGCAGCCTCTGACATGTTCTTCTGTACCATGCCCGCAGCCTCTGACATGTTCTTCTGTACCATGCCCGCAGCCTCTGACATGTTCCTCTGTACCATGCCCGCAGCCTCTGGCATGTTCTTCTGTACCATGCCCGCAGCCTCTGGCATGTTCTTCTGTCCCATGCCCGCAGCCTCTGACATGCTCTATTGTACCATGCCCGCAGCCTCTGACATGTTCTTCTGTACCATGCCCGCAGCCTCTGACATGTTCTTCTGTACCATGCCCGCAGCCATTGACATGTTCTTCTGTACCATGCCCGCAGCCTCTGACATGTTCTTCTGTACCATGCTCGCAGCCTCTGACATGTTCTTCTGTACCATGCCCGCAGCCTCTGACATGTTCTTCTGTACCATGCCCGCAGTCTCTGACATGTTCTTCTGTACCATGCCCGCAGCCTCTGACATGTTCTTCTGTACCATGCCCGCAGCCTCTGACATGTTCTTCTGTACCATGCCCGCAGCCTCTGACATGTTCTTCTGTACCATGCCTGCAGCCCCTGAATCTCCTGTACCATGCCCGCAGCCTCTGACATGGCTGTCCCAGGTGTCCCTTGTAAGGTAATTGTTGACTCTAGCCTGGATTGACGCGTCTCTCAATATCGCAACATATATCGTTGAAAAAAAAATATCGCAATATATATTTTTTCCAATATCGTGCAGGCCTAGTTAAAACCCCTCTCAGCTCCTGCCCAGCCTACAAATAACAGCCGGCCAAGACATTTGTCGTTCCGGGTGGACATCATATGACATCCTCATGGACCGGGCTGTGCTGCGGCGCAATCTGTCAATGGCTGTGTCCCCCAGACACAGCTGACAGATCACTGTACCGGGCTGCTGCTTGTACAATGTGATCGCTGTGACCAATCACAGCAGATCCCATGAAAGTTTTTAAAAAATAGATGGCTTTCATTCATTGTGTACAAATGTGTTGCTAGCTGTGGTTGGTCACAATGATCAAATGGTACAGACAGGGCCAACCACAGCCCATGTGTACCATGTGATTAGCTGTAGCCAATCATAGCGAATCACAACAAAACACACAAAACTAATCAATGAGTAAAAATGGTTGCTTACATAAAAAAAAAAAAAAAAAAGTGATATTCACTGGTATAAGCGATCCCAAAAGAAAAAAAAAGATCAGCAAAAATAAATAAAATGAAAAAATTGTGAAGAAAAACAATTTTCCCTTTTTTTTTTTTTTTTTTAAATTTAAATTTTCCAAAAGATTGTGACAAAAACATACAACTTCCAATAAACTCGCCATGCCTCTTACTAGTTTGTGGACAATATAACTTTCTTACAGACTAAATAACGAACACTGATTTGGGTTTTCACTAAAGAAATGTAGCAGAATACAGTTTGGCCTAAATTTGTGCAGAAAGATTAATTGTTTATTTGCAAAATTTTATAACAGATTGAAGAAAAAAACGTACCGTTAGTTAACCGGTAACGATCTTTCTAATGAGCCTTCCAGGACGGCCCAACATGAGAGATGATAGGCTCCTACCGGAAACACAATCAATCACACTTTGTTAAAAGGCCCCACCCTTCCCTCTGCCCCTCAGTTGTAAAAAAGTATCTTCCACAACCATTTCCGAGGGAAGTGTTCTAAAAAATTCTATAGGTACTTACCACCTAGGTTTTATCCATTGTTACCACACCCTTTTAACAGGGCGGGAATAGGCCGGCAGTCCTGGAAGGCTCGTCAGAAAGATCGTTACCGGTTAACCAACGGTAAGTTTTCTCTCCTCGTCTTCCAGGACGGCCCAACAGGAGAGGATAATAGATTACCCATAGGCCTACCTTAGGGTGGGACCACTGCCTGGAAGACCTTTCGGCCAAAGGCTAGGTCTTGTTGAGACAGTACTTCTACACGGTAATGCTTCAGGAAGGTGTCGTGACTGGACCAGGTGGCTGCACTGCGGATCTGTTTCCATGAAGTTCCAGCCTTCTCAGCCCAGGATGTAGCTAGGGCTCTTGTCGAGTGCGCTTTAATCTTAGTTGGAGCAGGAACACCTGATGCTTCATAAGAGGTGGTAATTGCTTGTCTAATCCACCTAGACACTGAAGGCTTGGAGGCCTGCAGTCCCTTTCTGGGCCCAGAATGAAGGACTAAAAGGTGGTTTGATCTCCTGAAGGTTTTGGTCCTTTCTAAATAAGTGAGAAGGGCTCTTCTTACATCAATACAGTGGAATTTCTTTTCCTTTCTATTTTTAGGGTTATCACAAAAAGATGGTAGATATATTTCCTGTGTCCTGTGGAAAGAAGATGCTACCTTTGGCAGATACAGGGGATCTGGTTTTAGGACAATCCTATCTGGAAAAAACACCATAAAAGGGTTCTTTAATGGAGCTTGTAGGTCCCCTACTCTTCTTGCTGTTGTAATGGCTAGCAGGAAGGCCAATTTTAATGACAAAAATTTAAGGGAAATTTCCTTTAAGGGTTCGAAAGGATCCTTAGATAAAGCCTCTAGGACCCTGGTCAGGTCCCAAGGGGGGGATCTGTCTTTTATAATAGGTGTAACCCTCTGTCTAGCCAACAAAACCTTTTGATTAACGGCTCTTTTGCCAGACTAGTGTCCAAAAATACCGAAAGAGCCGCTATTTGTACCTTAAGGGTGTTAGTTGCCACACCCTTATCTACTCCATCTTGCAAGAATTCTAGGATTGGGGGATAGAGGTAGAGGCAAAATCTTTTTGCCTACGCCAGGTACAAAATCTTTTCCAAACTTTCATATAAATATTTTTTGTAACTGGCTTTCTGCTCAGCAAGAGTGTTTCCACTACTCTCTCTGAGCAGCCTTTTGAAATTAGGAGTTGGCGCTCAGTAACCAGGCTGTCAGATGGAAGAATCCTGGGTCCGGACACAAAACTGGTCCCTGAGACAGCAGGTCTGGGGAAACTGGGAGTTGCCATGGGCAAGCTACTGACATGGCTTTCAAGATGGCAAACCAAGGCCTTTTTGGCCACCATGGGGCAATTAGAATCAATTGCAGGTTCTGAGACTGACTTAATTTTTGTAGGACTCTGGGAATTAGCATGGGGGGGGGGAGGCATAGGCTAGATTGAACTGCCACGGTTGGGCTAGTGCATCCAATCCGGCCCTCCCTCTGGTCCGTGTGAGGGAGAAGAACCTCTTTACCTTCTTGTTCTGAGCGGAGGCAAACAGGTCTATCTCTGGATGCCCAAACCTTTGTACAACTAACTGGAAGATTTTGGGACTTAGTTCCCATTCTCCTTCTTTTATAAGGTGACGACTGAGGAAATCTGCCTGTGAGTTGTTCTTTCCCTTGATGTGAATGACCACAAGGGAAATTATCCTCCCTTCGGCCCACCCCAGGATCTCTTTGGTCAGGGCTAAGAGGGAACTTGACCTGGTCCCTCCTTGACGATTCAGATAGATAACAGTTGTGGTATTGTCCGACAAAATCAGAACTTCTATGTTTAAGATGAACCTTTGGAAAGCTTTTAAAGCTTCCCCCACTGCCTTCAACTCTCTGAAGTTGGACGAAGCCTGTGCCGTTCTTTTGTCCCAGAACCCTTGCGCTTGAGCCCCCTCCACTGACCTCCGGGTCTGCCTTCTCCCAGGTTGTTTGGGTTTGTCCACCACTCCAAAGATATCTGCACCTGTGGAGTAAGATTGTCAAATTTGTCTAAAGATTCTATCTTCCTGTCCCAAGAGGACAGATGGAAGAAAAGAAGCTCTCTTGCGTGGAGTTGTGCCCACACCACCGCTGGGATGCTGGCCGACATAAGTCCCCTGAAGGTGTAGATGGGCCACCGCCTCTGTCAGGATTTTTGTAAAGATTCTTGGACTGGCCGCTAGTCCAAAAGGTAGTGCTCTGAACTGCCAGTGAGTCGTCCCCTCCTTTGTCACTATCGCAAACCTCAGGAAGGGCTGATGTTCCTGGTGAATGGGAACATGCAGGTATGCATCTCTGAGGTGTAGCGTAGTCATGAAAACATCTTTCAGTAGATTCTTTCGTGCTGAATAAATGGTTTCCATTGAAAATTTTTTTTAAAGTAGAAACTTGTTGAGGTTTTTCAAGTTTATTATAAAGGCGATATTTTCCTGAGGGTTTTGGGACCACAAATACATGGGAGTAAAACCCCTGGAAGAATTGATCTTCTGGGACCGGAATTATCACCAACTGTTCTGCCAGTTCCTGAATTCCTTGTAGTAGAGCTTCTTTTACCTGAATCTTTTTGGGGACATGAGTAAGAGATATTGTTATAGGGGTATTGAGGCAAATTGTAGGCGGTAACCTTCCTTTATGAGGGATTAAATATAAGGGGAGACTGAAATTTCTTCCCGTTGAGACAGAAATTGACTCGTCTGCCCCCCACTTTGACGTCACTTGTTATCCCTTGAGCCTGAAGAGGAAGGGAAGAGCAAACTGTTTCTTTGTCTTCCTTTCCGAAAAACCCATCTTTTGGCAGGCTCTCTTTGTTTCTATGCTGTCTTTGTTCCAGGGGGCCATGAAAACATTTTCTGGCACCCTCTTTTTTGGGTTTTGCAGGAAACTTTTTTCCTTTCTCCAAGGACCTGGTCAGGACGTCATCCAACCCAGACCCAAATAGTAGGGACCCTTCAAAAGGCAGACCACAGAGTTTTGTCTTGGAGGTAAAGTCCCCTTCCCATTCTTTGAGCCAAATTGCTCTTCTGGTTCAGGAGAGCCCCAGTCTTGGCGGAGGCTATAACAGATTCCACTGCCGCATCTGCTAGGTAGGCGACTGCTTTCCATATTACTGAAAGGGAATCTTGCAAGTCTTGGGTTTTAGGCTGAGGCAGATTTTTGTTCAATCTGTCGACCCAAAAGAAAGCATTCCTTGCCACACAGGAAGCAGCTAACGCTGGGGCCATTGCTGAAGCAGAGCCGGTACAGGGGGGGGAGGAAGGGGCGGATGCCCTGTGCGGTAACATTTATTGGAGATAGGGGGGCGCCAAAAGTGGCTGGACAACTTCTTTCACACACCGACTGTGTGTGTGTGTAATTCCGGCGGCAAAAGCTCTGTGTGCCACTGCCTGCAATGTGTCGAGTGCGCTCCTGCACTCGGCACAGCCTGAAGCCTTCCCTTCTGTTCTTCTGTCAGCGGAGCGGAGGAGAAACCCCCCCCCCCCCCCCCCCCGACAGGAGCTCTGTAGTCCCGGCCGTGATGTCATTCACTGTCTGAGAAGACAGCCTGGATGGGAGGAGCATACCACAACCTCGAGGAGCCAAAGAGAGCTGAAGTCACAGCACAGCCTGGGACACACACTGTCTCTCTCTCTGTCTGCAGCAGCATGAAGTCTGCCTGGTGAGGAGATAACTACAAGTTGTTAACTTAACTATATTCAGATGGGGGGGGGGGGGAGGGGGTCTTTCTGGTGAGGAGATAACTACATGTTAACTAACTATATTCAGATGGGGGGGGGGGGGTCTGTCTGGTGAGGAGATAACTACAAGTTAACTAACTATATTCAGATGGGGGGGAGGGGGGTCTGCCTGGTGAGGAGATAACTACAAGTTGTTAAAGAAGAAGAAAAACCCTCCTCTGACACTTTTACCTATAGGTAAGCCTGTACTGTAAATAGCTCCTAAACATGCACCGTTTAGGAGATATTTACCTTACATGCAGCCAGTGACGTCACTGGCGCATGCGCTCTGAAGGAACGGCCGCTGGTGCCGTTTCTTCAGAGCCCCGTGCCGTGACTGTCGGCTCCCGCGTGCGTGCGAGTGACGTCACCGAGGCTCCGGGCCAATCAGATGGCCGGATGCCGCGATCCCGGAAGACGGGCGACTGGACATGTCGCCCGTCATACAGGTAAGCAGGCGGCACGGCGGGGGCTCGTTCTAAGGTAAGTATTTCATAATGAGCTAGTATGCGATGCATACTAGCTCATTATGTGTTGCTCTTACAGGTTGCAAAAAAAAAGAAGTTGTATGGGTTTACAACCTCTTTAACTAACTATATTCAGATGGGGAGGGGTCTGCCTGGTGAGGAGATAACTACAAGTTATTAACTAACCATATTCAGTTGGGGGGGGGGGGGTGGAGGGAGCGGGGTCTGTCTGGTGAGGAGATAACTACAAATTGGTATGACAGAAAAAACACTTTAAGTGCCGGTTGACACTTCTGTGATGTGGGAACTCTGCGAATATGCAGCCTGTTCCCGCATCGCATCCGCACCTCTGGCAGTTCACACTGCCATATGCGATGCGCAGGGGGTGTCAATTAATCGCATATCGCAGTGCGATCTGACAGTTTGCACAGGATCGGATCACACCAGTGTGAGCCACTGTGCGATCCGATCCTGATGCAGCTGAAAAAAAGCGTCCTGTGCGTGTTTGGTGCGGATACAGTGCGAATCCAGCCATACAAAGTGTATGGCTGAATTCGCATCCGCACATGAGATCGCATGTAACGAAAGAGCAGTGCGCTCCGAATTACATGCGATCTCACAAGCCGCAATAATGTGAACCTAATATAAAAATACATATGATTAAAATGTGTGAGTGATTTAGGTTTCTTAAACCTAATTGAATTTGTATTGTTTTAAGTTATATTACGCCCGGGACGGGGGGGGGGGGGGGGGGCGCAGTTTGCCATCTTCGCCTGGGCACCAAATTACCTTGTCCCAGCCCTGTGCTGAAGCATTGGCATCCCAGACTTTCCTCAGTAGGGGCTCTGCCTTACGGTTCATGACATCCTTTATGCTGCCTGTATCAACAAAAGGAGAGGTCTGACCTTTTTGTCACCTGTGCCAGCAGGGCATCGAGTTTAGGATTTTTCAGAAATCTTTCTATTTCTTCTTCCTTAAACGGAAATATCCTTTTCCAAGATCCTGTTTTGGTCAACCTATTTTCTGGCAGTTGCCACTGCTGAAGGATTAATCCTTTTAGGGATTAGTGGATAGGTAAAACTCTAGAAGGGCTCTTCCCTAGTCCTTTATAGAGTCTATCCTGGGCTGAGGTTTCTTTTGGCAGATCGGGTATCTCTTCAGAGGCATAAATAGCCTGAAGGAGTCCCTGCATGTTTTCCAAACCAAATAGATTTCTAGTTGGTTCTACCTCATCGGGTTATTCTGGTTCTTCTGAGTCCCTGTCCCCCTCACCGTCTGAGCTGGTTTGGGAGTCTGAGTGGTTTTCCTCTGCTGATAATCTACTTCCTTCCCTAGGCTGGGCTGAAGGGAGGTTTTGGGATGAGGGTAATAGACCCGAAGGTCCTGCCCTGGATAAAGAGCTTTCCTGTGAAGAGGTACCCTCCATTAAAGAAGGTTCCCTGGGCTCTGAGATTGTTGGAGTTCCTAATGAAGAGCGTACTGACTGAATTGTAGTCAGAATTTCTTCCTGTACAGACTTTAAGAAGTCTTTCATTAAACCAGAGGTTTCTTTTCCCGCTAATTTGTAAATACACTTATAGCAGAAAGGCTTGGTGTGGGAGCTAGATAATCCATCACCACAATTACCACACTTCTTAGAGGCAACGGAGCCTGATAAGGGTAAGGTAGTAGTAGAGGTCTCTTGTGAACCGCTCTGGGACTCTGGAAGAAAGGATACAAAACGAAATCAAGTATCACTCTTCCCAACTTAAATGTATGAGGACCATAGAAAGGACACTGAGTAAGTCCGACTAAGGTCAGGGAGAAGGGATTTTCCAGGAATTTTCTTTGTCAGCGCCAGCAGTCTTAAAAAACAGACATGCAAGGATATGTTCCAGCACTTACCCGGTTCCGACCTGGGTTTGGCTGCCGACACCTGGACCAGCCTCTCCTCCTTTCCCGGAGGGTGAGTTGTGGAGGGCTTCATCTCCCTTGTAGCTGTCCGGGCTCCTGTAGCCTGGGAGTCCGGTTCCGGTGTCTCCTCCACACATTTCCTCTTCCGCATCCCGTGCGGTAGCGTCCTGACGTCGCGCCGAAGTTCCGGTCTGAGGACGAGGCTTGAGACGCCCGTCCGGCGGGCTTTTCAAAATTTTCCTGTGGAGGAGAGCTGCTGGTGCTGGAGACAAGCCTAGAGGGGCACCCCAGGTGACCGACGGCTTGTATGCATGGGTGCGACCTGTGAGAAGCCTGAGGAGTCGGCAGGTAGAGCTCAGCTCTCACGGCAATTTGCTGAACCTGGTTCACAGGGGGACCATCTGACTTCCAAAGTCTTCAGGTCAGTGAAAACAACAAATGTTTCGCTGTAGGAAGAAACACAATCTAAACTGAGGGGCAGAGGGAAGGGTGGGGCCTTTTAACAAACTGTGATTGATTGTGTTTCCGGTAGGGAGGAGCCTATCATCTCTCATGTTGGGCCGTCCTGGAAGGCGAGGAGAGAAACATGTTTTTTTTTTTTCTCAAAAAATGTTGGTATTTTTTCATTTATGTAGCAAAAAATAAAAACCCCAGTGTCGATTAAATACCACCAAAAGAAAGCTTTATTTGCGTGAAACCTGGCTTCAAGATTTTGACTCTGCTTCTCCTGCTGCCCTCTCCCATGGTGGCATCCACTGTACTCACTCCCCCAGACCCAGTGGGCAAAATTGAGGTGGAGTTGGATTCCTTCTATCCCCGCAGAACACCTTTCAAGTCCTTCCAACCCCTCCCTCTCTAGTCCTCTCGAGACGCACTGTATTTGTCTGTTTTCTCCAATCTCTCTAAGGATTGCAGAGATTTACTGGCCTCCTGCTTATGATGAATTCGCTGCCTGGCTACCCTACTTTCTCTCCTCTGAAATACCCATCATTCTTGGTGACTTTAACATCCCTGTTAATGTTAACAGCCTGGCTCAGCTTAACCTCATATTTTTACATAACACAATGGACACACACTTCCACCCACTCCAATTGTAATACCCTCGACCTTGTATTCTACCATGCAACCTCACCAACACCCCCTTTCCTCTCTCCGATCACAACCTCATCAGAGTTACAGTATCCTTTGCTTCTTGGAGGGATAGGTGGTTGAAGACAACGATTACTTGTAGAAACATTTGCCACTTTAATCCTGCTCATTTCTTTTCTGCTACTGACCACCTCTGACAAAATCTCTCCCCTTTTCGGTCCTGACCACCTCAGTCTACCACAGTTCACTCTCATCCTCACTGGATGCACTTGCTCCTCTAGCTACAGGCAAAAAAATCAGGCCTGACTGTTACAACCCTGGCAAACCTACAACACCAGAAGTTTCAAGTCCGTGCTTTGGAACAACTATGGAATAAAACCAAACCCCTGCAGGACTTCACCCTATATAAATCTGCCCTCCTAAAATACAATTCCTGCCTCCACACTGCCAAACAACCCTACTTTTTTTTTCTCCCATTAATCCCATGTCATCCAGTCCCTGTTGGCTCTTCTCTGCCTTTAACTCTCTGCTTTGTCCCTCTACGCACTAAAACACTCACTGCCCAAGAGATTGCCAGTCATTTCAAAGACAATATTGATGCTATACGTGAGGACACCTCCACTGCACACACATCCTCCCCACTTAACATGCCTTGTCTAACAGCACATTCAACACTTTCCTCTTTTGAACTGGCTACTACTGAAGAGGTTACAAATCCTCTCTCAGATGCCCACCTAACCAATTGTCTCCTGGATCCCATTCCCTCGCAACTACTACAGTCACCCTCTAATTCTAGCCTATGCTCCCTCACTCACATCTTTAATCTCTCCCTCTCTACTGGCGCCTTCCCATCCCCTCTAAAGTATGCACAGATCATTCCCATACTTAAAAAGCCCTCACTGGACCCCACCAACCTGAACAACTTAAGACCCATCTTATGGCTCCCATTCACTTCTGAACTTTTAGAAAGTTTAGTATACAGTAAACCCTCTTAGCTCCTACCTCACCGAAAACAACCTTTTTGGCCCCTTACAGTCTGGCTATCACTCGCAGCACTGCACAGAAACTGCCCTGCTAAAACTCACTAAACAGTTTACTAACTGCTAAAATCAATGGCCACTAGTCCATACCCCTACTACTTGACCTCTCTGCGGCCCTTGATACTGTTGACCACCTGCTCTCTCATTAAACTCTGTTCCCTTGGCCTCCAAGATTCTGCTCTACACTGGGTTCTCCTCCTACCTATCACAGCGCTCCTTCAGTGTTACCTGCAACTCTAGTCTCCTCCACTCCACTTCTTTCTGTAGGGGTCCCCCAAGGTTCTGTTCTTGAACCCCTTCTCTCTGTCTACACCTCCTCCCTCACTTGATAGCCTTCCCACAGCTTCCAATACCATCTCTACACTGATGACACTCAAATCTGTCTACTCCTTACCTCATTCCTTCAGTCTCCTCCTTTTGCAGTACTAGCTTACTAACTGACATATCAGCATGGATGTCACACCACTCCCTAAACTAAATTTCTCTAAAACTGAGCTGATAATATTCCCACCTGCCCATGCCCTACTCCATGACTTTTCCATCAAGGTCAATAATGTAACCATCAATCCCTCCTCACGCCAGGGTACTAGGTGCAATTCTAGACTCTGACCTGTCCTTTCAGCCCCAAATCCAATCGTTGTCAAGAGCGGATTTACTTCACCTCTGTAACATCTATAAAATTCACCCTTTTTTAGCTAATGAAACCAATAAGCTACTCATTCACTTCCATGTTCTCTCTCACCTTGACTATTGCAACTCTCTTCTCACAGGCCTACCTCTCCATAAGCTATTCCTTCTTCAGTCTATCATGAATGCTGCTGCCAGACTCATCTACCTTACCAACTGCTCAGTGTCTGCTACCTATTTTTGCCAATTCCTACACTGATCGCGCGATTGAATTCAATTCAAAATATGAACATCTACATGCAAAGCCATTCACAACTCTGCGCTGAGCTACATCACCAATCTGGTCTCCAAATCACCCAAACTCTCCTCTCTGCTCCTCTCAAGACCTCCTGCTCTCAAGCTCCCTTGTCTCCCCCTCTTAAACTCGTCTCCAGGACTTCTCTAGAGCCTCTACCAATCTTCTGGAACTCTCTACCTCAATCTGTCCAGCTATCTCCTATTCTGTCTGCCTTTAGGTGATCCCTGAAAACTCAACTCTTCCGGGAAGCCCATCAAGCCTCTAGATAATCTTTTATCCCTTCCATCAGCTCATTCCCCAGAGTTACAACCTTTTGTACCACTTGCTCCACCCTATTAGATTGTAAGCTTTTATGAGCAGGGCCCTTATAACCCTCTTGTATTGTAACTGTAATGACTCCCTTTTATATAATAAAGCGCTGCATAAACCGTTGGTGCTATATAAATCATGTATTATAATATGTATGTTTCATTTCACCTAACGCCAAAACATTTTTTTTTAATATTTTGGATAGAGGATAGATAAAACTGCACTCATGTTTTTTGGTTATTTTCACCTGTGGTGCCATTGGGGAGATTTCTCCTTGCTTCCTGTCATGTAGACACATTGGAAAGTGAGGGAAACCGCTTAGACAGTTATCAGAGGAACAAATGTCCCAATAGTAAGAATTTCTCCTCTTCTCTTCTGGTTAGGACTCAACATTTTGGATTTTCCCTTCACTTTTAAGGTGAACGTGACGAATGTGTATAAGGATCTAAAATTATAAAACATAATTTAACCTATTTTTTTTTTTACACCTACTTACCAATTACTATGTCATGCTCTGGGTGATTTGCAATTATATCTTCTATTTCTTTTGTGGCTTCCTGTCGAGAAGGCAGGTTGCTTTCAGGATCACAGTTTGTATTATCTAAGTACAGAACATCAATCTTCTTGTTTTTTAGAGGAGGATATTTTAGCATCAGTGGGCTGTAGCGGAAATCACCTGTGTAAAAAAAGAAAAAAAAAAAAATGCAAAATTTAGATTAAGAGCATTATACAGAAGTGGAAGTTCAGTTGAATAGCTTTTTTGAATAGCTTTTTTTTAAATTATTAATTAAAATATACTGTTGGATTACATTTGTTGGTCACTCTTATTTCCAGGACTTCGACATGAAAGAGCAATCACTTCTTCCAGAACTGGGACAGGAGGCACAGAAATGTATAAACTTCACTGAGCCCCATCAAGTCTTGGGCTATGACCAATTACTGCCAATGTGGGACAGCTGGCATGTCATGGAGGCATGAATTTAAAATTTGAAGAGTTCTCCTAATCTTCCCCCTCCTCCATGGATGCCATTCTGAAACATGCTATATGATATAGCCTTCTGAATGGGGCCACTGCTGATAGTGGTTTGAGATTGAGGAAACAATTTATTGTGTGATGATACAGCCAACATGTATCACAATTCAATCAGGTAAAGACTATCAGTTATCCCCCCCCCCATCCTTTTTACTGTCAAGATACCAAAACACCATCCCAAGACACACGTTCCTGGAAAATGGCTTTGTACGTAAGCAGGTGCTGTAATCACCATAGGTGGAACCAAAGATAGTAAAAGCAGAAGAATTTCAACCAGCACACCATTGATCTCCAACGTTGTTCCAAAGCTTTTTTCAGCAATCACATTGTTACAGCAAGACCAACCTTTTGGAGCCTTGCAGGACCCCTTTGTCAGGCATGTGACTGTCACATGCCTGATTATGGGGTCCTGCAAGGCTCCGGAACGTTGCTCTTGCTGTAGCAATGCGATCGCTGAATAAATCTTGATATCCACGATGTGCGGGTGACATGCTTCTGCTTCGACTAGCTTTGGTTCCAGCCAAATGCTGCTACAGCATCTGCTTACATACACAGCTATTTTTCCAGGAACCTGTGCGTTGGGATTGTGCTTTGGAATCTTGACAGCCTTTACCTGAATGAATTGTGCTACAATAAATTATTTCCTCAATCTCAAACCACTATCAGCAGGGATCCCATTCTGAAGGATATATCTTCATATTTCAGAATGGTGTTCATGGAGAAGGGTAGCAGATAAGCCCTGCCAAACACTTGAATTCTCAGGTCTGCCCATCTGCTACAGCCTTTACAAACCCAGACAGTAAAATGGAACCCACATTACTGCAGTTAAATCTTGCACCTGTAAAATTAGAATGTGAAATGTATTAAATATGCAATGCTGGATTTGGTTTTGTATTTAGTTATATTGCTATTCCAGTCTCACAAAATGAAGGAGGCCACGCACAAACAAGCAAATCACAACACAGAGAACAGTAGAACAGTTTGGTAGCATCATCTGTTGTGAAGGAGACACCCAAATTATTAATTTAGAGTTGTACGCAACAGTGCAATTACAACTATTAGTTTTATAGGTCAAATGCAACTTAAATATAAAGCTCTGTCTATAGTTTAATTAGCTATTTCAAGTTTAAAAGCACTCATAAAAGAGCAAGATACAAAAGCAGGGAAGGTCGTAAAACCACTCTGCTTTTTAGGAGGTTGACCCGAAAAGAACCAAAAATAGTCCTGTGTTACTTTTATTATAGCAGGGAGACTTCCGTTTGTACGCCCTATATTTGAATATACCCGCCTGTCCTGTCTATAGGGCTGTAGGGGTGGAGGCCATGTCACACCAGGTTTACCTGTATATAAGATAGCACCGAAGTATCCTTCAAACAGGAACATAACAGAACCAGGGCAATGGTTGGCATCTATTAAAGTGACAGCCACTGTTTCAATTCCGCAGCCATCCAATGGCAACATATGGCACACACCAACTTCCAATGGGTTGATCCACTTACTGTTAACCTGGAAGAGAGAGGTTCAGTAGGATGTTAGATAAAATATCTCCCCCCCTTATTTATGGATCTGGTACCAATTAATCACAGTAATCTTCTGTTATCAAAGTAGTAAAATTACATTTTTGTTTTGGTTTCACTTTCATTATTTCCAATAAAACAAAACTATACTGATAAAAACGCCTTTCACAGGGCGGACCATTTGTCCATTTTTCATCCATCCTTTGACGGATGAAAAAATGGACAGCAATGCATGTCTGTGGACAAACGAATGTAATCGGATGACCATCCACTTACATCCGCATCGATTTTTCTTTTGTTTTTTGGTCCATTAAAAAAACAGAAGCAGACAGTCAGTTTTGCATTAGTTGTTAGGACGCATTGCGTCCTCACAACCAGCCACTCCTCTCTGCTGTCAGCGGGGATTTACCAGGTAATCCCCCGCCCTTTTCTCTATATCAGAGCCCTAATAACAGCTCCTTCTCTGGCGCTAAATAAAACAAAGGAGCTGGCAATTGCATTTAGAGCTGCCAAGTGACATAGCTTGCATTATGTACACACTGCTCGCTCACTTTAAACACTGCTCCTCTCCATTTCCTTGACATAAAGAGTACCTGTCACCTATATGCTAATACATAGGGTGCTATTGGTCCCCTATATGATAGCAATAGTCATTTAAAAAATAAATACAATTTAAGGAGACCTAAAAAAAAAAAAAAAAAAAAAAAAACACACACACAAACATTTGAGTTCCCCCCCCCCCCCCTACATACACACAAATACCCATGCATTGGGGCGTCTACATACAAAAGAGATCAATAATTTTAGCAACAGAGCACTTGCTTAATTCTAAACTAATAACCTGCAAGGGCTTTTAAAGTATTGCCTATGGAAAATATAAGGTATTGAAGTTTTTTTGCTGTTCATGGGCGCACGCAATTTAAATGCTTGAAATGTTGGCATTTACTCAGTGCAACTTTTTTACCAAAAGAACTGGGTAATTTATTGCGTGTCTTAACCACTTAAGCCCCAGAGGATTTTCCTGCTAAACGACCAGGGGGTATTTTGCGATTCGGCACTGCATGACTTTAACAGACAATTGCGCGGTCGTGCGACGCTGTATCTAAACGAATTTGGCGTCCTATTTTTCCCACAAACAGAGCTTTCTTTTGGTGGTATTTGATCACCCGTGCGATTTTTACTTTTTGCGCTATAAACAAAAAAAAAGCGTACATTTTGCAAAAATAACAATATTTTTCACATTTTTTTATATGAAATTCCCCAAAAAAAAAAAATGTAAAAATCTAAATTTTTTAAAATTTTCGGCCAATTTGTTTTATGCTACCTATGTTTGGTAAAAAAAAAAAAAAAAAAAAAAAAAAAAAAAAAATCGCAAAAAGCGTATTTTGATTGGTTTGCGCAAAAGTTATCGCGTTTACTAACAAAGGGAAAGATTTGTCATTTTTGGTGTTTTTTTTTTTTAACGTGTAATGGCGGCGATCTGCGATTTTTTTGCGGTACTGCGACATTGGGGCGGACAGATCGGACCCTTGACTGACATTTTTGACACTTTTGGGGTTACCAGTGACATTTCTACAGTAATCAGTGCTATATATATGCACTGTTACTGTAAAAATACACTGGTAGTGAAGGGGTTAACTTTATTTGGGAGGGAGGGGCTGTGTGTGTCCCTAGGGGCGTGCTTTCTACTGTGATTGGCTGTGGCTTGAGCTGTAAGGACACTGATCAACGGATCTACATAGTAGATCCATGTGATCAGTGTCTTTACAGCGAGGAGAATGATAGGTGGCTTGTTTACACAAGCTGCCTGACATTCTCCCTCTCCCCCCGCCGATCGCCGAGTGACCGGCGGACATCGGGTCCGCTGGTCACACGCGCGGGGGGGGGGGGGTCCGTGACCGCGCGGGCGCGCGCTCGCTCCCCAGAGCCTCACAGGCGAGCGACGTAGACCTACGTCACTCTGCCTGTGAGGGGCTGACTGCCGCAGTAAATATACTGTGAGCAGTCGGCAAGCGGTTAAAATTTACTTTAGTGACTTTTTTTTACTGAAATTTTGCATTTCATAAACCGTTCCACTAATATCACGTGGCAAGGAAAAAATAAAAATTGAAACTACAAGTTTATCCAGTAATATATACATACACACACACATTATAATATATATATATATATATATATATATATATATATATATATATATATATATATATATATATATATATATATATATTTTTATATTTATATTAAATGCCTGAGGGTTTTATGTAATTTTCAGGCACAGAATTATTTTTTCATCATGTAAACAAAAAAAAAAAATGGCTCTGAGACTCAAGTGGTTAAGGACTCTAGTCCAGCTAGTGGATGTAAGAGGAGAAAAAAAAACAAAAAAAAAAAACAAAGGATGAAAAACTGAATCAGTTTTTTCGTGTGACTGAACTGATGAAGCAAGACAACCCGTGTGAAAGGGAACTGAAATTTTGCACATAATTTCCATGTAGCTGGCTACAGCCCTAACATTTTTTTTCCTCTTAAATTTTTTTTCAAGTTCCTAGAAAATGATGGCATTTGCAATGTTTTCTGTGTTACTGTACAGTTTTGGTAGATAATGAATACTTTTATACTTCACAGTTAAGCTTTTTACACTAAGCCTTAAAGACTGAAGTCCTGTCTGCAATAAAGAGCCTATCTGCTCTTTAACCACTTCAGCTTTGGAAGACTTAACCCCCCCCCTTTATAACAGCCCATTTTTTGCAATGTGGCACTGCGTTACTTTGACAATTGCGCGGTCATGCGACGCTGTACCCAAACACAATTTATGTCCTTTTTGGCCCACAAATAGAGCTTTCTTTTGGTGGTATTTGATCTGTGTTTTTTTTTTTGTGCTATAAAAACAAAAAAACAAACAACCGACAATTTTGAAAAAAAAAAAAATAAATAAATGAAAAAAAAAGAAAAGAAAATGAGGTATGGGGTCTACAAACTATGGGATATATTTCTGGAATTTTTTATTTAATTTTTACTAGTAATTGCAGCGATCAGCAACTTTTAGCGGGACTGCGATATTGCGGTAAATAAAATCGGACACTGGCACTTTTTTGTGAACCAGTGACACTAATACAGTGATCAGTGCTAAAAATATGCACTGTCACTGTACTAATGACACTGGCTGGGAAGGGGTTTACATCAAGGGCAATCAAGGGTTAACTGTGTGCCTAGTCTGTGTTTTTGTACAGTGTGGGAGGTGTTTTTACTAGGGAAAGATATGGATCCATGTTCCTGCTTTGCAAAAACACAGAATCCATGCCTTCCCTACTGACAGAACGGCAATCTGCCTAGTTTACATAGGCAGAATGCGGTTCTGCCTTAGTACCAAAGGAACAGCAGGTGCTGGCGGACATCGAGTCAACGGTACCCACTGATCGTCTCTCGCTGCGTATAATCACAGCGGAAGTGAGCATTCGCGCCCGATACCCGGAAGTGCAGGTTCATCATCTATCTATACACACACACACGCGATCCTGTGCACAGCAGCCAGCCTGTAGCAGAGTATCTATCAGGGTGTTGGCAATCTTCTCATAGCCTAGGCCATCTTTATGTTGAGCAACAATTCTATTATTCAGATCCTCAGAGAGTTCTTTGCCATGAGGGGCCATGTTGAACTTCCAGTGACCAGTAAGAGAGAGTGAGAGCGATAACACCAAACTTAACACACCTTCGACCTTGTAACACTAATGAGTCACATGACACCGGGGAGGGAAAATGGCTAATCGGGCCCAATTTGGACAATGTCACTTAGGGGTCTACTCACTTTTGTTGCCAGTGTTTTTGGCATTAATGGCTGTGTGTTGAGTTATTTTGAGGGGACAGCAAATTTACACTGTTATACAAGCTGTACACTCACTACATTGTAGCAAAGTGTAATTTCTTCAGTGTTGTCACATGAAAAGATATAATAAAATATTTAGAAAAAAATAAAAGTGAGGGGTGTATATATATATATATATATATATATATATTGTGACAGGAAGTCAGATAAATCTGTGGGTGTTGTCACAGACGGGAGATACATTTCTGCCTTGTTTAGACAATTCACCAATTACTATCAGGTGTCGGCTGCGAAGGTAGCCAGTAAGGTTTAAGAACGTTGGAAAGCCTCAGCTATTCAGAATGAGGCAATTAAGGCTTCTATAAGTTATCCAGAGGATGACTACTGATTGCTGCATCCTGAGGCTTTGAACGTTAAGGAGAGCAGTGAGCTGAGAGACTTCTGAAGGTGAGGTGGCGTTGACTTTTTCTGTGTGAAATGAAAACAAAGACTATTGGTTTTCTGCTGTATTACCAGCAGTGTCTGCCCAGCAGTAGGTTGAGACAGACTCCATAGGTAGGTTCCTGTGTTGTGAAGGTAGACACAAGTGGCCAGGGTTTATTTTATGTTTGTTTGATTTATGCTGTTTGGATGCTTGCACTTGTTTCCAGCAAATTGGAAGAATAAACCATAGACCGTTGTTTTCAACCACTCCTCGGCTGTCTCTCTGTGTAGCGAACCCACCCAAGGGGTCACCCACACCCGCTACCGAGCCAACCCCTTACACATGGTGGAGTGCCGCAGGCAGTTAAAGTAAACCCAAAATGGAGGAGATACTGAAACAACTGGCTATAGCAAATGCAAATCAACAGCAGGCAAATGCAAATCAACAGCAGACAAATGCGGGTTTTCAGCGGAGCCTTGCAGCTCAACAATAGGCTCACCAAGAGAGCATTGCAGGCCTGGAACAGAGACACCAGCAGCAAATGGAGGCCATCGTGAAACAGCTTCAGAGACAGCAGACCGAGGCTGGGAGTCAGGCCAGTAACATACCGACTTTTCAGGTAAGCCATTTATTGCCAAAGATGACTGCAGATGATGACCCTGAGATGTTTCTGACCGCGTTTGAAAGAACAGCGGAGAAAGAGAGTTGGCCTAAAGAACAGTGGGCTGGACTAGTGGCCCCCCCTATTATCTGGAGAAACCCAAAAGGCATATTTTCATTTGGAGCTTGCAGATGCAAAAAACTATGATTGATTAAAAGAGGAAATATTGGCATGTTTTGGGGTAACCTTGGATGTCCGTGCTCAGCGGGTCCACAATTGGAGTTATCAGCTGAGGAAGCCACCTCGGTCGCAGATGTATTACCTCATCCATTTGGCTAAGAAATGGCTGCAGCCAGAAATTCTGTCCGGACCAAAAATTTTGGAACGAGTAGTCATGGACAAATTTCTTAGGTCTCTTCCTAACACCCTGTAGAAATGGGTGAGCCATGGTGGTCTGGAAACTGCAGACAAACTAGTAGACCTGGTCGAAAGGTACCCAACAACAGAGAATTTGACCTCTTTCCCCAGAGACGCACAGACTTTTTACCCCAAGACCAGACCCTCCCCACCTATAGGTAAGACTGCATCAAGGGATGGGGGTGGAGAGAGGGACCAAAGAGCAACTAGAGGTATTATCGGGACTACTGCTAATGTTTGGCGAGAGCGGCCTGGAAGACCCATCCCACAGGAGAGGACCAGAAGGTTGATTTGTTACCGTTGCCGGGAAGAGGGACATGTAGCAGCGGTTTGCCCAGCGGGTGATGAACCCATGCAGTGTGACTTTCTGACAGAGAGACGACAGTCCCTTTTTTGCAACCACATGCACTGCAGTAAAGGGGAATAAGAAACCTTTATATAGAATGTGCTTAGATGGTAAAGATGTTGTGGTATTGTTGGATTCAGGTAGCCTGGTCACCTTAGTGAAAAGTGATCTAGTGGTGGGAAAAACCTTACATCCTAGGAAAATGGCTGTAGTTTGTGTACATGGGGACACTCGAGAATATCCGGTGACTACGGTTTACTTTGAAACCTCCCTCGGTAACTCGTGTCACCAAGTGGGTTTAGTTCCCAAACTGCCACAGGACGCCATTATGGGAAGGGATTTCCCAAAGTTCTGGGAACTCTGGGATTGCCCAGATTCCCCAGTAGGTGGTTCTTCTGAGCCTGAAACATCTACTCCAGAATCCTCTAACTGGGAGGATTCTCCTGAGTTTCCGTTCTCAGTCTTACCAGGGGAAACACCAGTCCCAAGGGAGGAGCCTGCTACCTCAGAAGAGGAACAGCGGCCGATAGGGTTTGATGACCTCGAATGTGCACCGAGAAAATTTTATCACTGAGCAATTGAGGGACCCCACATTGCTATGAGCCCAGGAGAATGTAGTGAAGATAGATGGGGAGTTAATTAACCCTGACCAGAGGATTGCCCTCTCTTACTTCATTATTGAAAGGGACCTGTTATATCGAGTGTCACAGAGGATAGAGGACACCCTTGAGCAACTGGTAGTGCCTAAACCGTACCGCAAGATGGTTTTGGAACTGGCCCATGGGCACATTCTTGGGGGACATTTGGGAGCAGAAAAAACCCGGGAGAGAATCACCCAGAGGTTTTATTGGCCTGGGATCACTAAGGAAGTGGAATTGTACTGCTCTTCCTGTCCAGTGTGTCAGATTACTGCACCCACGCCACATTTCTGCAGTCCATTGGTACCCCTGCCCATTGTCGAGGTCCCCTTTGAGAGGATCGCCATGGACTTGGTTGGCCCCGTACTGAAGTCCACTAGAGGGCACCAGCACATCTTGGTAATAATGGACTATGCCACCTGTTACCCAGAAGAGATTCCTCTCCGAAATACCTCTGCTAAAACCATTGCCAAGGAGTTATTTCAGGTTTTCAGCCGTGTGGGTCTTCCTAAGTAAGTCCTAACTGACCAGGATACCCGGTTTATGTCTAGGGTGACCAGAGAACTGTGTAAACTCCTGAAAGTGACCCAATTACGTACATCAGTATATCACACTCAAACAGACGGGTTAGTGGAGAGGTTTCATAAAACTTTAAAACAAATGTTGAGGAAGGTGGTGGATAAAGGCAGAAAGAATTGGGATTATCTGCTCCCTTATTGCCATAAGAGAGGTTCCCCAATCATCCACAGGGTTCTCTCCGTTTGAGCTACTGTATGGGAGGCAACCCCAGGGCCTACTGGACATTGCCAGGGAAACATGGGAGAGTGAGAGTTCCCCCTCATCGAAGTGTGATTGAACATGAAGCACAAATGCAAGATAGAATTGCCCAAGTGATGCCGATTGTGAAGGTACATTTAGCCCAAGCCCAGTTGGCTCAACAAAGGATTTACAATCGTGGGGCCCAGGTCCGTTCTTTTGCACCTGGTGATAGGGTGTTGGTGCTGGTCCCCACGGTCGAAAGTAAATTCCTAGCCAAATGGCAGGGTCCCTATGAAGTGTTGGAGAGAATGGGGGTGGTGAATTATAAAATTAGCCAACCAGGAAGACGAAAACCTGAGCAGCTATACATAGGGGGTATGTGACAGGAAGTCAGATAAATCTGTGGGTGTTGTCACAGACGGGAGATACATTTCTGCCTTGTTTAGACAATTCACCAATTACTATCAGGTGTCGGCTGCAAAGGTAGCCAGAAAGGTTTAAGGACGTTGGAAAGCTTCAGCTATTAAGGATGAGGCAATTAAGGCTTCTATAAGTTATCCAGAGGATGACTACTGATTGCTGCATCCTGAGGCTTTGAACGTTAAGGAGAGCAGTGAGCTGAGCGACTTCTGAAGGTGAGGTGGTGTTGACTTTTTCTGTGTGAAATGAAAACAAAGACTATTGGTTTTCTGCTGTATGACCAACAGTGTCTGCCCAGCAGTAGTTTGGGACAGACTCCATAGGTAGGTTCCTGTGTTGTGAAGGTAGACGCCCCAAGTGGCCAGGGTTTATTTTATTTATGCTGTTTGGATGCTTGCACTTGTTTCCAGCAAATTGGAAGAATAAACCATAGACCGTTGTTTTCAACCACTCCTCGGCTGTCTCTCTGTGTAGCGAACCCACCCACGGGGTCACCCACACCCGCTACCGAGCCAACCCCTTACTATATATATATATATATATATATATATATATATATATATATATATATATATATATATATATATATATATACATACACACATACACACACACACACACACACACACACACACAATATATTACATACTATACCTGTAGCTTATGTTTCAGTATTCTGGCTGTGATGGGTGAACAGTGTAATGGGTGATTCCATGTTGAAGATAAGCCTACTGTATGGTCACTGTGCATATGAGAAAGGAAAAATAGTCGAATGTGGCTGCATCGCCGGATCTGCCAGAAATCCACAGCTATAGGGGTGTTTGGAAGTATAGCCCCATTCATCCTGTGTCCAGATGGAAAACAAATATCTGAAAAAAAAAAAAAAAAAAAAAAACACCACCTTTAGACAACATTCTTGTGACTTTCAGAGCAAAGAATACAAAGGCACATGTTAAAAAAAAAAAACTACATTATATAAAACTACCCTATGTTTTCTACATTTACATCCTGTCTATTACTTGCTCTCCAAATAAAATTTGTTGACAACCTTCAGTATGGCACTGAAGACTACTACAGTGGTCAATCTATAAAACCTGCAAGATGTTGGAACACAAAGGCCCAAATTTGAGACACAGTTAGTACAGTATCAACACAAAAGTGCAATCATGAAAACATTACCAGTATACACTATTAAAAGGGGGGAAAAAAAAGTTACATTTGTAAGGTTTGGAAGGCAGGTCCAACTCCAATGACCATGAAGTGTACTAAGCAAAAGGAAACCTGCAAGTTTCTGATCATTCCATTGTAGGATATACATGCTTGACTGTGGATACATATTGCATTCAGAAGCATCATCTCTACAAAGATAGAACTGACAGTAACACTGAACTACAGGGAAACAGTGATCATTGAACCACTGTAGCTGTGCAGCCTTTAGGCTCCCTTCACATCTAGGCGTTTTTGGGCGATTTTCTGCTCTAAGCCTCAGCTCAAAAAACGCCAAACAAGACTAAACCTCTCATTTCATGGGCCCCTGTTCACATCTGAGCATTCTGTCACCTTAAAGCGGAGTTCCGGGCACAAAAACGATATTTTTTTTTGTGCCGCTCCGCTAGGTAGACCTCACCTGAAAAGGAATTGGATAGTTATTTTTTTTTTTTTTGTTTACTTACCTTGTAATTGAAGATCGAAGATACTCACCTCAGAGTACTTCCTCCCTCGGAGCCGCGGCTCACCTCGTCACTTCCTGTCTCGCTATGATTCCTGGGAGCTGAACGTCATCGCTCCCAGGAATCAATGCGACGGCACCGGCCCCGCTCGTCATTTCCGGGCGACGCCGCATTCCCCTGCTAAACAGCTTCTGGGCATGCCCAGAAGCTGTGGAGGAATGCGGCGCCGCACCGGAAGTGACGAGAGGGGCCGGTGCAGGCGCATTCTGGGACAAGAAGACGCGGAAGAAGACACAGAAGAGGACCGCGCCGGCTTCAGCTGCCCACAAGAGAGATGGAAACGCTGTGGAAGAAATTTTATAAGTAAGTATTTCTTCTAAAAGGTAAGTGCGAACCGGATCAGAGGCTAGCCATTGTGGAATGTGCTAGCCCTGACTGTCCCGGGGGTATGTTTAGTAAAAAATGACTTCTGTGCCCGGAACTCCGCTTTAAGCAAAATGCCCATTGCTCAAAAAAGTGCATGAGCTTCTTTTTTGGCAATTACAGGTGTTTTAACGCTTTTCATTGGTCACTTGTTAACAACTCTAACAAACACCTGCACAAAAAACGCCTGAAAAAAAAAAAAAAAGGCCCGTAAAAATAGCAACGCCTAGATGTGAACGAAGCCTAACAGTTGCAATAGCATAAAAACCATACTTATGCCTCGTATACACGATCAGATAATTGGAAGAAAAAAAAATTGTTTTCCAGTTAACCACTTAAGCCCCGGAAGATTTTACCCCCTTCCTGACCAGGGGTTTTTTTTTTGCGATTTTTTACTGCGTGCCTTTAACGGACAATTGCGCGGTCGTGCGACGCTGTACCTAAATGAATTTCACGTCCTTTTTTTCCCACAAACAGAGCTTTCTTTTGGTGGCATTTGATCACCTGTGTGATTTTTTTGATCATGCGCTATAAACAAAAAAAGAGCGTAAATTTTGCAAAAATAACAATATTTTTCACATTTTTTTTTATATAAAATTCCCAAAAAAAAAAATGTAAAAATCAAATTTTTTTTAACATTTTCGGCCAATTTGTTTTATGCTACATATGTTTGGTAAAAAAAAAAAAAAAAAAAAAAAATGCAAAAAAAGTGTATTTTGATTGGTTTGCGCAAAAGTTTTTTTTTTTTTTAACGAGTAATGGCGGCGATCTGTGATTTTTTTTTTTTTGCGGCGGACAGATTGGACCCTTGACTGACATTTTTGGGGTTACCAGTGACATTACTGCAGTAATAAGTGCTATACATATGCACTGTTACTGTAAAAATGACACTGGCAGGGAAGGGGTTAACTGTATTGGAGAGGGAGAGGTTAAGTGTGTCCTAGGGGCGTGTTTCTAACTGTGATGGGACATGTCTACTATTGTAAAAACAGAGATCAACGGTTCTACATAGTAGAACCGTCTGATCTCCATTTTTACACAGGGGCAAATGACAGGAGGCTTGTTTACATAAGCCGCCCGCCTTCCTTCCGCTCTACCGACAATCGTAGTGTGACCGGCGGACATCGGGTCCGCCGGTCACACGCGCGGACTCTTCAGTGAACGAGCCAGGACGGGTGTGCGCTCGCCCGCTATTGGCTCACAAACCGGTCACAGGCTAGTGACGTATATATATATACACGTCACTTTGCCTGGCCGGGGCTGACCGCCGCAGTATATCTACTTGTGGCGGTCGGCAAGCGGTTAATCGCACGATATTCTGATCATTAGTACACAGCTTTCGACAGCCGATCATGACAGTTTGTCCAACAATATCCGAAGGGACAAACATGAAAACTTTTCTCGTACGATAGCCTAGCGAACGACAATCGTTTAATTAGTACAGTATGCGTTCGCTAACAATAAAGACCACGCATGATTGGAAACACAAAAATAACCTAGAAGGAGATGGGAGAACGTAAACAATGATCAAACCGCGAAACATACGACCAGAAAATCAAAATCGTTTGCAGGCTATCACAATGTCCCTCAACGTTCAGTCAGCACTTTTGAAAAGAGCATTCATGATAAAGGGGGGGGGGTCACATGTATATTACATCAGTTCCGATGCGTAGCAAAGAAAACAGGAAGCTTTTCCAGAATCGTACAAAAAAAAAAAAAGAATCATACGTTTAGTACGCATTCTTGAATTCGCTATTAGTATCATGCAACAAAATGCGAACGATAAGTCGTCCAATTATCTGAATGTGTGTACGAGGCATTAGGCTACAGAGGGTAAGACTGGCACAGAGGGTCAATTAATTCATCTCTTAACCCCTTCTGGACCGGAAGATTTTCCTCCTTAACCACTTAAGCCCTGGAGAATTTTCCTGCTCAAAGACCAGGGCCATTTTGCAATTCGGCACTGCGTGACTTTAACGGACAATTGCGCGGTATGCGATGCTGTACCCAAATGAAATGGACGTCCTTTTTTTCCCCACAAACAGGGCTTTCTTTTGGTGGTATTTGATCCAGCAGATTGGATGAGAACGGACAGGTGGTCTGTTCTCATCAGATTCCCCCATAGAGAACAGCGGGAACCTGACAGCTCCATCTCCGCACACAGCGCAGAGACAGAGCTGCCATCCGCCTGCTCAGCGGGGGAATCGGCGGATCGATCCCCTGCTGAGAAAAACGGAGTGCGCCAACAGACTCCAAGTGTGAAAGGGGCCTTAACGTGTCAGCATACCAAGACTTTTTGGACAATTTCATGCTGCCAACATTGTGGGAACAGTTTGGGGATGGCCCCTTTCCTGTTCCAACATGACTGCACAGCAGTGCACAAAGCAAGGTCTATAAAGACATGGATGAGCAAGTTTGGGGTGGAGGAACTTGACTGTCCTGCACAAAGTTTTGACCTCAACCCGATAGAACACCTTTGGGAAGAATTAGTAGAGACTGCAAGCAAGGCCTTCTTGTCCCACATCAGGGCCTGATCTCACAAATGCGCTTCTGGAAGAATGGTAAAACATTCCCATAGACACTCCTAAACCTTGTGGACAGCCTTCTCAGAAGAGCTGAAGCTGTTATAGCTGCAAAGGGCAGGCCAGCTCAATATTGAACCCTATGGACTAAGACTGGGATGCCATTAAAGATCATGTGCGTGTACAGGCAGGCGTCCCAATTGTTTTGGTAATAAAGTGTAGCTAAAAAGATCAATGGTGTCAGTGGGAACTTCTCTGACGGGCAGAAGTTATTCATTGTTCATGGAAACCCTAGGATTCCACTGAACCCTTGTTACATTTGGGTTCTATGTCCTGGTGATCATTACCAGAGAAAGTGAAAGAAAATTACAATTTTGGGCTGTCCCTAGAGCAGGAATAGAAGGAGCATCTTCCCATCAGGTCACTAGTTCTGGTGACAACTAGGGATGAGCTCAGGCATGTTCAGATGCCCTTCTGAACCCACATGGGCGAGCCCACCAGTAATGGGCCAATAATGTGTGGATGAGGCATTCCTCCCAACAGCCTTAAAGGGACCATTTTTTTTTCATGATGAAATAAAAAAAAAAAAAAAAAAAAAAATTACTTAATTTTTTTTGCTTTTTAGTGTAGATGTGAGATCTGAGGTCTTTTTGACCCCAGATCTCACATTAAAGAGGACCTGTCCTGCTTATTTCTGTTATAAGGGATGTTTACATTCCTTGTAATAGGAATAAAAGTGATCACATTTTTTTTTTAAAGAGACAGTGTTAAAATAAAAGATAAAATAATTAGGAAAAAAAAAAAAGCGCCCTGTCCCCGTTAGCTCGCACGCAGAAGCGAACGCATACGCAAATCGCGCCCACATATGCAATTGGTGTTCAAACCACACATGTGAGGTATCGCTGCGATTGTTAAGAGAGAGAGCAATAATTCTAGCCATAGACCTCCTCTGTAACTCTAAGCTGGTAACCTGTAGTGTTACCATTAAAGTGGTAACCTTTAAAGTGTCGCCTATGGGGATTTTTAAGTACCAACGTTTGCCGCCATGCCACGAGCGTGCGCAATTATGAAGCATGACATGTTGGGTATCTATTTACTCAGCGTAACATTATCTTTCACTAGAAAAAAAAATTGGACTAACTTTACTTTTTAAAAAAAAAATTTTAATTAACCACTTTAGCCCCGGAAGATTTTACCCCCTTCCTGACCAGGGCCTATGGTCGTGCGACGCTCTACCCAAATTAAATTGACGTCCTTTTTTTCTCACAAACAGAGCTTTCTCTTGGTGGTATTTGATCACATGTGCGATTTTTTGATCATGCGCTATAAATAAAAAAAGGAGCGACAATTTTGCAAAAATAACAATATTTTTCACATTTTTTTATATGAAATTCCCCAAAAAAAATGTAAAAAAAAAAAAATTAAAATTTTTAACATTTCAGGCCAATTTGTTTTCTGTTACATATGTTTGGTAAAAATCGCAATAAGAGTATTTTGATTGGTTTGCGCAAAAGTTATTGCGTTTACTAAGGGAAAGATTTTTGTCATTTTTTTTTTTTTTAAACGAGTAATGGCGGCGATCTGCAATTTTTTTTGCAGGACTGCGACAGACAGATCGGACCCCTGACTGACATTTTTGACACTTTTGGGGGTACCAGTGACATTACTACAGTAATCAGTGCTATACATATGCACTGTTACTGTAAAAATGACACTGGCAGGGAAAGGGTTAACTTTGAGAAGGAGGGGTTAATTGTGTCCCTAGGGGCGTGCTTCTAACTGTTGTGGGATGTGGCTTTTCATTTAACAGCAGAGATCTACGGCCCTACATAGCAGGACTGTATGATCTCTGCTGTTACACAAGGGAGAATGACAGGCGGCTGTGTTTACATTAGCCGCCTGCCTTTCTCCCGGTGTAACCGACAATCGCGAGTGACCGGCGGACATCGGGTCCGCCGCTCACACGTGCGGGGGGGGGGGGTCCGTGAGCGAGCGGGAGCACACCTCCGGTGGCGCATGCTCGCTCCCTAGAGCCTCACAGGCAAGTGACGTACCCCTATGTCACTTTGCCTGTGAGAGGCTGACTGCCGCCTTATATAGTCGTGCGGCAGTCGGCAAATGGTTAAAATAAAAGTGCGTTAATAAGACTGCTGCGCAAATACGGTGTGCAATGATCTCCATTTTATTCTCTAGGGTCTCTGCTAAAAGAAAATAAAAATGCCCCCCCCCCTCCAAAAATTAAAAGTCAGCAGCTACACATACTGTAGCTGCTGACTTTTAATATTAGGACACTTACCAGTCCTGAAGTTATGCAATGTCGGCACCGCAGCCAATGTTTCCATTGGCTGTTGGGTGCTGCCATCGCCATTGCTGGTAAGGGAACCCAGCAGTGAAGCCTTGCAGCTACATGGGTGAGTCCCTACTGCGCATGCACGAAGCGCACATCCGGATTGGCTCGGTGGCGGGGGAAGGAGGAGGGGGCCAAACTTCAGAGGGACGGCGCCATTCCCGGAAGTGTGGAAGGCTACCTGTCAAAAACAGGTACCCGTCCCCCCCCTAAAAGGTGCCAAATGTGGCAACAGGGGATGGAGGGGGGGGGGGGAGGAAGCAAATGAGCTGAAGTTCAACTTTTGGGTGGAACTCCGCTTTAAGTGGTTAAAATAAGGAGTCTTGCATAGCACATGCTGTTTGAACCAACACTATTTATAACACGTGGACATCACTGAAATGTTGTAAAGAATGAACCAAGTCCTTTACACCATCCATTCCTCACATGATGATCGCTTTTATTATTTCTTACAAAGCAAGACACATCACACTTCCTTCTACACCCAGTATGTACAAGAGGAGTTCTAGGCGCCACAAATCAGTGTGTGCAGAGCTCGGCTACTCCTGTCTTACCATCCCGGAAGTGCCCCGTGCGCCGGTAACTCGGCGATCCGCTCCACTTCTCCGAGCTTTGGCCGATTGCAAGGTAAACACCGAAGTAGTATTTGCTTGGAGGGGGGAGGGGGGTGTGCGGTAAAAATCTGAAGGGGGCGGCACGTCGGTATAGGGCGGGGCTTGTATTCAGCTTCTCCCGCCAGCAAGTTTTAACTATTTCGTTCACCCAGGGAGTGTATGTGATGTGTAAATGGGAAGGAGGGGGTTCACTGTATGGAAAGGCTGAGGTGCCAACACTGAGGACACTTGTGTTTATTGGATCACACAGGAGATCAATCCCTAATCTAGAAATCGAACCCCCTGATGTAAACACAAGCACTAGTCTCTCATAGAAGCCTGATCTAGGTAAAAATCATTTAACCCCTTGCTGTCCATGCAAGGCATATGTGAGGGGGGGGGGCTTAAACCCCCACTGCACATACACCGATCAGCCATTACAATTGACCCATAGGTGTGCCAGGTGTGCCTGGGCGCACCCTAATCACTGACTTCCCCTACTGCCTGGGCTCCCCCCATCCTCCTGCAGTGCTGCTGGCTTCCCTCCTCTTCTCACCTCTCAGCTGCTGCGGGAGATGTGGGAAGTGATGTCATGACTGGCGCTAGATTCAAAAAAATTCCAGCATTCAAAACAGCCAAACTTGGCGTTTTGAATGCTTTTAAGTGCAGAGGAGGGGTTTGGGGTCTTTTAGACCCCCAGATCCCTCCACAAGAGTACCTGTCAAGTAAAAAACGTACGAAAATATTGGCCCATATCGGCCGATGCACGATGAACAAAATATCGGTATCGGCAATTAAAAAACTATATCGGTTGATCCCTACCAAAAATATGCACTGTTACTGTAATAATGGCACTGGCAGGGAAGGGGTTAACAGTGTGGGTGATCAAGGGGTTAAATGTGTGCCTAGGGGCGTGTTTCTAACTGTGGGGGAGGGGGGCGTGGCTTGTGAAATGATCATAGAGACCTGTGATCCTATATAGAAGGATAGGGAAGGAAGGCGCTCCTGTGATCATTCCAGGGAGAAGAACGGTCAGCTGTGTTTACAACAGCTGACCGTTCTTCTCTCTCAGCGGGGAAGGATCACGGGTGTCAGGCGGCAAAAAGAGCTGCCTGCCCTGTGCATCGTGCTCACCCGCTAGCTGCAGGCGTGCAACCAACGTATACCTATGGCGGCCTGCGCAGGAGCGGTGCCTGCCGCAGTATAACTGCACTTTTTTGAGATCAGTGACACCAATACATTGATCAGTGCTTAAAAAAATGCACTGTTACTGCATAAATTACACTGGCAGAGAAGGAGTTAACACTAAGAGGTGATCAAGGGGTTAAGTGTGTTCCTAGGAAGTGCTTTCTAACTGTGTGTGGGGGATGAATGTACTAGAGAAAAAGAGAGATCTGTGTTTTAGCTTAGCTGAAACACAAGATCTCTTTGTGCCTCTGTGACAGAACAGCCATCTGCCTTGTTTACATAGCCGTTCTGTCATTCCCCTGCACGATCACATGTGGCCGGCGGCCATCGCACCCGCTGATTGGCTCCCGCTGTGTTTAGACGTGTTCGCTGCTGAGAACCCCTGCACAAAATCACTTACCTATACGTGATTTTGGTGGGGGGCGGTCCAGAAGTGGTTAAAGTAACAAGTTTTTTTGCTTGAAAATACCAAACATGTTATACTTACCTCCTCTGTGGAAGTGGTTTTGCACAGAGCAGTCCCGCATCCTCCTCTTCTTGGGTCCCACTTCATCCCTCCTGGCCCCTCCCTCCAAAAGAGTCCCCACACAGCAAGTAGCTTGCTATGGGGGCACCCGAGTCAAGCTGCAGCTCCATGTGTCCATTCAGACAGCTAGGTCCTGCCCCTGCTCTCTCATTGATTTACTGACTTTGACAGCAGCGGGAGCTCATGGCACTCTGCTGTTGTCTCATCCAGAAGAGAAGGGAGAGTGTCGGGCAGCCGAGTCTCTCCTGCAACATCGCTGGATAGGTATGGGCTCTAGACATATGCCGGTTTTCGGTTATGCGATATATCAGGGTATTGATATTGCCATCATTTTTAAAATCCCATATATTTCTGTCTGCCGGGCTACCCCCCGTATGTTCCCATGTCTCTCTGCTGTGTCGGACTCTTGGCTCAGCTCTTCTCCTACTAGAACGGAGCCGCTACTTCCTGTATAGGCCCGGCTCACAGGCGGAGTGATATCAGCTGCACTCCGCCTGTGACAGGAGGAGCCATACACAGGAAGAAGCGGCTTTGCTCTATACTGCAGCTGCATGCTTCCTGGGCTCAGCCACAGACACAGTGCCACTGCCTACTACAAGCAAATCTCTGCAAGTACCTACCTACCCACTATATACTGTCACTGTGTGTAGATAGATAGAATTAGATATTATATATACAGTCAGGTCCATAAATATTGGGACATCGACACAATTCTAATCCTTTTGGCTCTATACACCACCGCAATGGATTTGAAATGAAACAAACATGTGCTTTAACTGCAGACTTTCAGCTTTAATTTGAGGGTATTTACATCCAAATCAGGTGAAAGGTGTAGGAATTACAACAGTTTGTATATGTGCCTCCCACTTTTTAAGGGACCAAAAGTAATGGGACAATTGGCTGCTCAGCTGTTCCATGGCCAGGTGTGTGTTATTTCCTCATTATCCCATTTACAAGGAGCAGATAAAAGGTCCAGAGTTAATTTCAAGTGTGCTATTTGCATTTGGAATCTGTTGCTGTCAACTCTCAATATGAGATCCAAAGAGCTGTCACTATCAGTGAAGCAAGCTATCATTAGGCTAAAAAAAAAACAAACCTATCAGAGAGATAGCAAAAAGATTAGGTGTGGCCAAATCAACTGTTTGGAACATCCTTCAAAAGAAAGAATGCACCGGTGAGCTCAGCAACACCAAAAGACCCGGAAGACCACGGAAAACAACTGTGGTGGATGACCAAAGAATTCTTTCCCTGGTGAAGAAAACACCCTTCACAACAGTTGGCCAGATCAAGAACACTCTCCAGGAGGTAGGTGTATGTGTGTCAAAGTCAACAATCAAGAGAAGACTTCACCAGAGTGAATACAGAGGGTTCATCACAAGATGTAAACCATTGGTGAGCCTCAAACACAGGAAGGCCAGATTAGAGTTTGTCAAGCAACATCCAAAAAAGCCTTCACAGTTCTGGAACAACATCCTATGGACAGATGAGACCAAGATCAACTTGTACCAAAGTGATGGGAAGAGAAGAGTATGGAAAAGGAAAGGAACTGCTCATGATCCAAAGCATACCACCTCATCAGTGAAGCATGGTGGTGGTAGTGTCATGGCGTGGGCATGTATGGCTGCCAATGGAACTGGTTCTCTTGTATTTATTGAGGATGTGACTGCTGACAAAAGCATCAGGATGAATTCTGAAGAGTTTCGGACAATATTATCTGTTCATATTCAGCCAAATGCTTCAGAACTCATTGGACGGCGTTTCACAGTGCAGATGGACAATGACCCGAAGCATACTGTGAAAGCAACCAAAGAGTTTTTTAAGGGAAAGAAGTGGAGTGTTATGCAATGGCCAAGTCAATCACCTGACCTGAATCTGATTGAGCATGCATTTCACTTGCTGAAGACAAAACTGAAGGGAAAATGCCCCAAGAACAAGCAGGAACTGAAGACAGTTGCAGTAGAGGCCTGGCAGAGCATCACCAGGGATGAAACCAAGCACCTGGTGATGTCTATGCGTTCCAGACTTCAGGCTGTAATTGACTGCCAAGGATTTGCAACCAAGTATTAAAAAGTGAAAGTTTGATTTATGATTGTCAATCTGTCCCATTACTTTTGGTCCCTTAAAAAGTGGGAGGCACATATACAAACTGTTGTAATTCCTACATCTTTCATCTGATGTAAATAATTTGGATGTAAATACCCTCAAATTAAAGCTGAAACTCTGCAGTTAAAGTACATCTTGTTTGTTTCATTTCAAATCCATTGTGGTGGTGTATAGAGCCAAAAAGATTAGAATTGTGTCGATGTCCCAATATTTATAGACCTGACTGTATATATGTATATATGTATGTATGTATATATATATATATATATATATATATATGATATATATACAGTTGGGCAAAAAAGTATTTAGTCAGCCACCAATTGTGCAAGTTCTTCCACTTAAAAAGATGAGAAAAAGGCCTGTAATTTTTCATCATAGGTACACTTTAACTATGAGAGACAGAATGGGGGGAAAGAATCCAGGAAATCACATTGTAGGATTTCTAATGAATTCATTGGCAAATCCCTCGGTAAAATAAGTATTTGGTCACCTACAAACAAGCAAGATTTCTGGCTCTCACAGACCTGTAACTTCTTCTTAAGGCCCCTTTCACACAGGGGAGTCCGTCGGCGGACTCCGTTTTTCTCAACGGGGGTTCGTTTCGCCTGTCCCCCGCTGAGCAGGCGGATGGCTGCTCTGTCTCCGCACTGTGTGTGGAAACAGAGCTGTCAGGTCTCCGCTGTTCTCTATGGGGGAATCGGATGAAAAAGGACCGTCTGTCCATTCTCATCCGATCCCATCCGCTGGACGAATGGAAAATAGGGTTTCCATCTGTCCAGATTTGACGGATAAGATCGGATCAGATGTTGGCGGACATGTCTCCGCTGACATCCGATGCCCCATAGAGATGCATGGGGCATCCGTTCAGATCTGCCTGAAAAACGGACAGGGGGTTCTGAACGGTCCGCCTGTGTGAAAGGGGCCTTAAGAGGCTCCTCTGTCCTCCACTCGTTACCTGTGTTAATGGCACCTGTTTGAAATTGTTATCAGTATAAAAGACACCTGTCCACAACCTCAAACCGTCACACTCCAAACTCCACTATGGCCAACACCATAGAAGGACACCAGAAACAAAATTGTAGACCTGCACCATGCTGGGAAGACTGAATCTCCAATAGGCAAACAGCTTGGTGTGAAGAAATAAACTGTGGGAGCAATTATTAGACAATGGAAGACATACAAGGCCACTGATAATCTCCATTGATCTGGGGCTCCACGCAAGATCTCACCCCATGGGGTCAAAATGATCACAAGAACGGTGAGCAAAAATCCTAGAACCACACGGGGGGACCTAGTGAATGACCTGCAGAGAGCTGGGACCAAAGTAACAAAGGCTACCATCAGTAACACACTACGCCGCCAGGGACTCAAATCCTGCAGTGCCAGATGTGTCCCCCTACTTAAGTACATGTCCTGGCCCGTCTGAAGTTTGCTAGAGAGCATTTGGATAAATCCAGAAGAGGATTGGGAGAATGTCATATGGTCAGATGAAACCAAAGTAGAACTTTTTGGTAAAAACTCAACTTGTCGTGGTTGGAGGAGAAAGAATGCTGAGTTGCATCCAAAGAACACCATACCTACTGTGAAGCATGGGGGTGGAAACATCATGCTTTGGAGCTGTTTTTCTGCAAAGGGACCAGGACTACTGATCTGTGCAAAGGAAAGAATGAATGGGGCCATGTATCGTGAGATTCTGAGTGAAAACCTCCTTCCATCAGCAAGGGCATTGAAGATGAAACATGGCTGGGTCTTTCAGCATGACAATGATCCCAAACACACTGCCCGGGCAAAGAAGGAGTGGCTTCGTAAGAAACATTTCAAGGTCCTGGAGTGGCCTAGCCAGTCTCCAGATCTCAACCCCATAGAAAACCTTTGGAGGGAGTTGAAAGTCCGTGTTGCCCAGCGACCGCCCCAAAACATCACTGCTCTAGAGGATATCTGAATGGAGGAATGGGCCAAAATACCAGCAACAGTGTGTGAAAACCTTGTGAAGACTTACAGAAAACGTTTGACCTCTGTCATTACCAACAAAGGGTATATAACAAAGTAGTGGGATGAACTTTTGTTATTGACCAAATACTTATTTTCCACCATAATTTGCAAATAAATTCTTTAAAAATCAGACAGTGTGATTTTCTGGATTTTTTCTTCCCCTCATTTTGTCTCTCATAGTTGAAGTGTACCTATGATGAAAATTACAGGCCTCTCTCATCTTTTTAAGTGGGAGAACTTACACAATTGGTGTCTGACTAAATACTTTTTTGCCCAACTGTGTATGTATGTATGTATGTATGTATGTATGTATATATATATATATATATATATATATATATATATTTATATGTGTATGTATGTGTGTGTGTGTGTGTGTGTGTGTTATATATATATATATATATATATATATATATATATATATATATATATATGCACAGGCATAGCAGCCCACATTACATTATTATATAGTCATCAAGCAGTGTCTGGCCTACCTGATGACTGGTCCTTGCGCTCGGCTCTGATCCGATGGCCTGGTTATTAAGGGGGCAAATCCTTGCGGCCCAGAAGTGGTTAAACCTGCAGGAGGACCAGTGTTTTATTTATAAATTACTTTACTATTGCATTAGGCCTGGTTCACATGTATGCGGGTTGGTGGTCCACATCTGCACAGGCATAGCAGCCCATTGATTTTCTGCAGAAAAAAGGTGCATGCAGCATTTAAAAAAATTCAGTGAAAAATGAAGAAAATTTGTAGCGCTCAACAAATATAAATCACAATAATTCTCAAAGGATCAAATCAATTGTGCAAAAATTAAATAGAAAAAGTCTCTAGTGTCCAAATCAATTGGGTCAACCAAAACAGCCAATAATGGAAACACAGACTTGATAGGAGTGATTCCTTAGAAAAAGCCTTCACCTCCACACGATCACCCAGTGAGATGTATAGTAGGGCTGCTACATTTAATCGAAAGATCGATGCATCGCGATTCGACCCTTCGCGATTCTGCATCGATGCTGCGACCGGCTGTAATCGATGTTCTAATGACGTCATGAAGCGCCGCCCCCTACCTCTCCGCACAGCGATGGCTCTTTAAAATTCGTAGCCGCGCCCTCTTTTCCCGCCTCCCGCTGACGTCATCCCCAGTCGCCCGGCGTCGCTGCAAGAGGAGACACAAGGAGCGAGTGTCCCTGACTGTTGGAGAGGAGAGAATGAGATGGACTACGGTGTGCAGTGTTCACGTTTACACTTTACACATGCCTGATCCCTCCAGTAAGCTGACACTGCACTCCGCTTATCACATGCAGTGAGACACTTCCCGATCAGCAGCTGCACAGATTGGGAAATGTCTCACTGCCTGTGATTACCGGAGTGCAGTGCTGGCTTCCTGGCGGGATCGGGCACGTGAGGACTGTCATCTCTACTCTCAGACACTCAGTCTGCTGCGGGAGACTTGAGTGTCTGTCAGAGCAAACATCCCCCGCTCCCACATGCGTGCTGGTCGTCATCCTCCTCCAGCGAGTGTCTGTCCTGACTCCTGACCATCCTCCAGCAAGTGTCCATGTGTCCATCCTCCTCACACAGGCCTCTGTGGGCAGAGGGAGACCCCGAGTCAGCGTCCTGGACCCCAACTCCCAGTCCTCCTTGGCTCAGGCGTCTGCAGTGACTCTCATCATCAGTGATCAGGTACTAATCTAAGTCTTCATACTATTACAAATGTTGTTAACAGGACACTGCCAGGGGGAGTGGCAGAGCCGGGTGAGGGGAGCACACTGAGGGAGAGGGGGAGCCGGACTATCCGTTTAGGTCACAGCACCGCAGATTCTCCAACCCGGATATCCCTGAGGAGACCCCTATCCAATGCCATGTATATAATATATATCACATCCCTGATATCCCTGAGGAGACCTCCATACACCAGTGTATGGGAGTCTCCTCAGGGATATCAGGGATGTGATATATACATGGCAGTGTATGGGGGTCTCCTCAGGGATGTGATATATACATGGCAGTGTATGGGGGTCTCCTCAGGGATGTGATATATACATGGCAGTGTATGGGGTCTCCTCAGGGATGTGATATATACATGGCAGTGTATGGAGGTCTCCTCAGGGATATCAGGGATGTGATATATACATAGTGGTGTATGGGGGTCTCCTCAGGGGTGTGATATATACATGGCAGTGTATGGGGTCTCCTCAGGGATGTGATATATACATGGCAGTGTATGGAGGTCTCCTCAGGGATATCAGGGATGTGATATATACATAGTGGTGTATGGGGGTCTCCTCAGGGATGTGATATATACATGGCAGTGTATGGAGGTATCCTCAGGGATATCAGGGATGTGATATATACATGGTGGTGTATGGGGGTCTCCACAGGGATGTGATATATACATGGTGTATGAAGGTCTCCTCAGGGATGCGATATATACATGGTGGTGTAACACCACCATGTATATATCACATCCCTGAGGAGACCCCCATACACCGCCATGTATATATCACATCCTGAATATCCCTGAGGAGACCCCCATACACCGCCATGTATATATCACATCCCTGATATCCCTGAGGAGACCCCCATACACCGCCATGTATATATCACATCCTGAATATCCCTGAGGAGACCTCCATACACCGCCATGTATATATCACATCCTGGATATCCCTGAGGAGACCCCCATACACCGCCATGTATATATCACATCCCGGATATCCCTGAGGAGACCCCCATACACCGCCATGTATATATCACATCCCGAATATCCCTGAGGAGACCTCCATACACCGCCATGTATTTATCACAACCCCGAGGACACCTCTATACACCACCATGTATTTATCACATCCCTTAGGAGACCTCCTATATGTTTGCAGTGCACTATGGGCTGGGCATGGGCATTGGGCAGTAATCGTGATGCATCGCGGAATCGAATCGTATCGAATCGCGACCCTAATAATCGCAATCGCATCGAATCGTGAGGTAAGTGAAGATGCACAGCCCTAATGTATAGGTACCGCTTACCAGAGCCACTGGACCCCTTAGTTATAGGGGGTCAAACACGCTGTGTGATCCACATTAGAATCTTGTACATCCCATTTTCTCATAGGCATGGGTACAACAGCCAGAACGATGGAACATTCAGGAGCCAAGCCATAGATGGGGAAATAATAAACAGGCTCTCATGGTGCAGTATTACTCAATAGATAAACATTTATTAAGGTATATATTGCACTTACTACAAGCAGTGTAGATAAAAGCCTTAAGAATAGAATCGGTGGCTGGGAATAGGAGACGCCGCTCCATGCCTGCGCTCCTCAGACCTCAGACCCGGAAGAGTATGGTCTCACGTTCCCGACGTACGTTTCGTCAGTCACGGCTGACGTCATCAGGGGATCATACTTCTGCTATCAGCATGAATCACTTCTGACAAGTTTTCCTGACACCAAGAGAACAATGGTGACAGGGGAGGGACCTCCAGCTGATTGGCAGCCTCAGCACTGTTGCTGTATGAAGGGGGTGTCTCTTCCCTCCAATCAGCTCCCAGAGCTCTCTTCACTGAGCTCTTCATAGTGCCACTTCAGCTCTCCGCCCACTTTGTTTTTGAGCTCTCAGACAAACTTTATAAATTCATCACTTTGAACAGATGTAGAGAAGAGAAGGTTGCAGAGAGACAGATACAACTATGTAAAAGAACTTATTTCATCTCTTGTGTATGCCTTAAGGTCAGTCCCTTTATTGGGTATATGTAAGGGTTTACAACCCTGTTAAAGGATCTGCTACTGCTACTGATAGCTTAGTGTCAAATACGACAGCATACCGTCAGAGGTCTAGTGGAGTCCTTACATCAAAGGATTATGGTGGGTGGTCATAATGATATGGCTAATTAGTGTATGCATCCGTGGGCAGCAGAGCTTTCTGCGTTGAGAGCACGCCGCTGGGACTGGTTCGTGATCATGTGATCACTGTGTGACAGCCAATCACAATGGTCACATGATTGGCCAATCCCCCACTTGGTGTACAGACCTTGTTGAAAGAACACTGGGTGGGAAAGGATACAATACAATCTATCCAAAGAGATAGTTTCTTTTGGCAGAAAAACTGCCTATGCAGTTTAAGGATAAGTTCACCTTTTAACAAAAGATTAAAATTTTGCAGGTAAAAGTACATTTACAAATTTTTGTTGTAGGAGCCTGGAAGACATTGCACCAGCAATCAGCAGATTGCTGATGTCATGCAAAACTGCTGTAGACTGTGGGTATGAGCTGTCTGCCCAAAGATTATACATGCAGGCAGTTTTCTGAAGACATCACCTCCTTGTCAACAACTAGAAGGGGAGGAAAGCTGACGTGTGTCCACTCCCCCCCCCCCCGGCTTCTCTACTTGGCGGCAACCGCTATGCCAGTCCCGAGCCCGCAGATGGGCAAGAGGAGCCAGGGATACGTAGCGGGAGTGGGGGCGCACGCAGGGTCTGGGGAACATTCAGGCGGCAGCCTAAGCGCCAAGATGAAACTTCTTATCGCCATGGCGACCTGGCGCCTGGGGTTTGTCGAGCCCTGATGTATGTGCCATACCTGTGTGTGATCCTCCTGGAAGCTGAAAGTCACTGTAGTAGTCACATTACTGAAGTGAACGCCACTAGCTTCTGAGTCCTGTGCTGAGTGGCTGCTCTGCTCATTACTGATCACAGGAGGTCAACTGCTCGGCACGGCGCCAATCGGAGAACTCTGCATTTTCTTAAAAAGGTGTTATAGCTGTTAAAAAAAAAAAATTAAAAGTCAGCAGCTACAAATACTGTAGCTGCCAACTTTTATTAAATAGACACTTACCTGTCCAGGGAGCCCACGATGTCAGCATCCCAGCTGATAATAAAAATAAAGAAAAATCGGCGCTAATTCATAAAGTGCAAGAGAATAATGTATCCGTAAAAATATGATGTGAAGAAGATCCTAAATAATGAATATTCAGAACAAAGAAACAGTGCTCCAAAAACAAAATATAAAACGTCTAATTACAATATGGTGAATAATGCTCCTAAATCAGTGAATATACTACTGAATAAAAACGTCCAAAATCTGATCAGCTGTCAGGTGCTGCCATGGCCATTAATTTTATTGGAAACCGGCAATGAAGCCTTTTGGCTTCACAGACGGTTCCCTACTGAGCATGCGCGAAGCGCGCTGTACATTCTAATTGGCTTGGCGGTGGAGGGAGGAGGAGGCGGCGCTGTCTCCCGGAAGTGGAGAAGTGTACCTGTCAAAAACAGGTACCTGTTCACCCGTCCCCCCTGAAAGGTGCCAAATGTGTTACCGGAGGGGGGGAGGAAGCAGATGAGCGAAAGTTCCACTTCTGGGTGGAACTCCGCTTTAATGCATGCAAAATGTTCTCTGATTAGACAAGGTAGAGATTGTGACATCACCACCCTGCCTCTCCACCGATTCCAATGAGAGAAGGCTTTGCATTCATTGAGCAAATGCAAAGTGTCCCCTAAATGGTGCCTGTGCCAAATGAGCAGCCTCTTGTGTTCATAATACAGCAGAGCATTTGCTCAGCACTGGACCCGTAAGCTAGTGGAGATCACTGTAGTAGTGGTATCTACTACAGTGATATCAAGCTTCCAGGGGCATTTCACAGGTATGGCACATACAGGCTGGACTTATGCAAATATTTAAAAATTCCCATATGTAAACTTCAGCTTTAAGAACCAATATCTGGATTTCTCTTTCAGTTTTGTTTTAGTTTAATCATTTAAACATGCTTGACTTATTTTTGGCAGAAGGACAACTCCAGGTGGTGAATCTCTGAAGCTCTCACGATGCCATACCTGGGGTCAGAAGATGCAGTGAAAGACCTGAAAAGGGCTCTGTCTAATCCTCATATCCAGGCAGACAGACTGCGGTACAGGAATGTCATCCACAAGGTGATTCGGTAAGAAGATGCTCACCGACTGTGACTATTAATTACTGTCACACAGCAAATTTCACTAACATTGCTAACTTTCTAGAACTACAAGTTAAAAAATGAAAGTAAAACCATTTCTGCTTTCTAGATTTTCTAACGTGCTAGCTAAGTACTAGTGTACTAGTGTGAATCTCAACTTCCCCTTTAATGTGGTCGTTAAGCCACTTTATACCATCCTGTCTGGTCTATTTAATAATCATGTGTGCCCCTGTGTCTGTGTATGTGTTTTAAAAAAATAAACAGAGGGGCGCATGCGCGGCGCGATGCTGGACAGCTACTTGTGTTGAGAGATCCGCCGGAGGGGAGAGAGAAACGCCGGATTCCCAGGGCTAGATCAGTGTTAATCGAGCTCTTTTTTCCCTGCACCTCTGGAGAACAATCCTGTGCATGCCTTCAGGTAGAAAAAGCCGGGGCCGCCCGCCACAGCACTCTTTAACCACCTATCTTCTCCGCACTAAAGAGACCACAAAGATGGCGCCCAGTCCTTGCGGCCAGCAGAGACTGCCATGCCGCCCTCAACTCCTGCAAATCTGGACAGTGACCGTGAGTACTGCCACCAAATCACCAAAGCAGATCTGGATGCCATTTAATGTATGAAAAATTGGCTGATAAAATACAAACAGAACTGCATAAATCCACTAACACTTTGACACAGGAGATAGCAGTATTGGGAGGCCGCACTGATATACTTGAAACCAAGCATGATGAGCTTTCCCTTGCTCATAATGATCTCAGGAAGGATTTTGAGCTCTTGGCAGAAAATTACAACTTACTGTAATGTGGAGGTGGAGGATTTGGACGATAGGAATCGCAGGAACAACCTGCGTATCAGGGGTGTTCCTGAGTCCATCCCAGATCTTGCACCTGCTGTTTCTAAGCTCTTTAAGGGTCTATTGCCTGATAAATTACAATCTTACTTCCTCTGTGACAGGATCCATAGAGCCTTGCGCCCTAAACCACCAGCTGATAAACCCCCCAAGGATGTAGTTCTGTGCCTCAAGGACTTCCTTGTTAAAGAGGACCTCCTGCGTGCCTCCAGAAATATCCCAAATATTTATTTTGAGGGTTCCAGAATCCAAATCTTTCCTGATATCTCACAGGCCACTCTGGAAAAGCGTCATAGGATGAAAGAAGTTACACCAGTGCTGCAATCTGCTCGTATACGTTACAGATGGGGTTTCCCCTTTAAACTCACGGTACCACATAATGGCTCAGTGTATGTTGTGTACAACGTCATGGAAGGAAAGGATCTGTTGATCAAACTTGGCCTGTTGGACGCTGAGCCCAGTGCTCTTCAGCCAGTTACCCCAAGACCTTCTCCTGTTTGGGCCACCCCAGCTTCTCGTCGTGACCAATGCAGATGGAGAAAACCGTTTAGAGATTGGGCGACCTAGCACTTCTAATGCAGCTTTTGGCCTGCTCGTCCTGATAACGTCTTAGTGCTGTTCATTGATTGACCCCTGTCTCAGGAGCTGACTCTGGAATCTGGGCGGGGGGGTCCCCTCTCATCTCCACTTTTTCAACCTGTTTTTTGGGGTTTTTTTCTTTTAGTGGGGATACCTTCGCCTGGGTCGGTTTGACATTTGACTATGTTGTCTTATTGGAGGTTAACTCATATTTGGTTTTTTAATATATCTACCTCTCTACTGATGTTTTTTGTATTTTTGATATAGGCTGATCTCTCTCCCTTCCCGTTGGTTTGTCCCCCCTATAGTTCACTCACGCTGTCTCATACTAGTGCCTTACATCTGCTCCTATTGGGGCTCATGTTTTTTTTTTTTTGGCGTGATATGGGACCTCCTGCGGACTTAATTGTCCTCTGGAGTTTTATAGTTTGGATGGGTTTATGTTTTATGCCCATTCCCCTTGATTGCTCTATTTTTCATTATTTTTTTTATATGCAATCTATGTGTTTATGTTGTAAAAATGTAAAGTCAACCACACTCAAATCTAAATCTTTACTTTATTTTACTATGCAATATCATATTCCACAAGCGATTCAGTTGTTGTCTATCTCATTGGTGTGTAGGCCACTCCCTATCACTGCTGCCTCATACCATGATCCTGTTTTGGGAGCTATAATATTTTGCTTAGGTGGGCTTGTACCACTCTATATTATGTTTACATTACTTAACTAAGATTTTATAGCCTGCACATCAGGATTTAGTCAGCCGATAAGTCGGAGTTGGCTGTCGAAAGCACCATACTAACAATCCGAAAATCGGCAGATTGGTCGTCGGACGAATTTTCCCTTCAGATTTTCTTATCGTTTGTATGGGCCTTTATTCTGTGGACTAGATATGGGTCTTAAAATCCTCTCTCATAATGTGCAGGGTTTCAACTCCCCCAAAAAAAGGAATAAGGCATTTAAACATTATAAACGTTTGGGAGCGGATATAATACTGCTTTAAGAAACCCATTTCGCATTAGATAAACACCCCAAATTTTTCAACAAGTCTTACCAGCAATTTAGATGTTCAACATTTACTAACAAAACCAAGGGAGTGGCTATCTTCATCCCTAATAACATTATCTTAGATATGACTTCTACATATAGTGATCCTAAAAGCAGGTTTGTAATCCTGAAGGGTATCATTTGTGGTAAATCAGTTACGATAGTTTCTCTTTATGCCCCTAATTAATCACATGCGTCCTTTTTAAACAATTTTTTGATGTCCTGAATAAGTTCCAGTCTTCCCATATGATAGTGGGAGGGGATTTCAATCTGACGGCCCACCCAGTCTTGGATAGAAGTTGTACCACCTCTTCTACTAAAGCCTTTCCTGGGTGCTTGACTTGTTCTCTCAGTGATGTGAAGTTGGTAGAAACCTGGCGTGCTAATAATATTGGTGTGAAAGCCTATACATTTTACTCCCACCCACATGATAGCTTTGCCAGGCTAGATTATATTTTTTTGTACTCCTATTCTGTTAGCCAACTCTTCTAATGCTGATATTTATGTTTGCCCCTGGTCTGATCATCACATTGTTACCTTCAGCACATCTAATCTTGGGCTAGAGCAGTTTTCACATTGTTGGAGACTCAATGATTCTATGTTAAATGATTCATCTATTGTTACCCAATTGACCTTCTCCCTTGATGAGTATTTTGAATTGAATGATGACGGTGATCTGCCTCCGACGACCATTTGGACTGTTCATAATGCGGTTATTAGGGGGCATTTAATTAGTCTGGCCTCAGCTAGGAACAGGGCCAGAGTAGCAGATATCAGGACTCTTACTAGAGACCTTGATCGTCTTTATAACTTGCATTATCTCTCCCCTTCGGCCCCCCTTCTGGAGCAAATCTTCTCCAAACAGAAGGCCTTGGGTGATTTATTGTCAAATGATACTGAAAAGGCGCTAAGATGGTCTAAGGCCAAATTCATATTACATAGTAATTCGTCCTCCACGATGTTTGCTAGGAAGCTAAAAAAGCTGTTAAACCTACTCATGTATACAAACTGAGAAGACCTGATGGTAGAATGGTATCGCATCCTAAAGATGTGCTCGGGATCTTCACTAATTTTTATAGAGTCTCTGCTCTCGGATTCCTCTGATTCTACTGAAGAGGAGTTTGAATCTTGGATAGATAGGGTACCTATCCTATCTCTTTCCCCACAACAAAGAGAGGCTCTCAACGCCCCCTGTACGGAGGCAGAGGTCCTGGAGATTATTAAATCCCTGAAGTTCTCCACGGCCCTGGGCCTTGATGGGTTCTCTGCCTCTTATTATAAGACATTCTCCCCCATTCTGGTCCCTCACCTGAACAAATTATTTAACTTTATTCTCCAGGGTAATAGTTTCCCAGACGAAATGCTTCTAGCAAATATGTCCTTGCTTCCCAAACCTAACAAGGATCATTCCCTTCCCCAAAACTTTAGACCTATTTCGGTCATGAACAATGATCTGAAGCTTTTTTGGCGATTTTTGGCTAACAGACTGGCTGGAGATATTACTTCACTAATTAATCCAGACCAAACCGGTTTTATCCCACATAGACAACTTACAGACAACATCAGATTAGTCACCAATATAATACAAGATGCTAACTTACATAAACACCCAACATGCATTGTAAGTCTAGATATACACAAGGCTTTTGACAGCATCAGTTGGTCCTACCTTGAGCTCCCCCTTCCTAAATTTGGGTTGAATGATAGATTTCTTCAAGGCTTTAGAGTCTTATATATCTCCCCCCAAACAAGAGTGTGTATCCCTGGCTGCAACTCTGAGTTTTTTTCATCTCAGAAGAGGTACTAGACAGGGATGCCCCCTCTCCCCCCGGCTGTTCGCCCTGGCGATTGAGCCTTTTGTCTGTTCCATTAGAAATAATAAACAGATTAGGGGATATTGCAAAGAGGGCAGGGAATTTAAAATAAGCCTTTATGCGGATGATGTTCTGCTGTTTCTGTCAGATCCACACATTTCCATCCTCCAATTATTAATTGAACTGAAGGCTTTCCAAGGTATTTCTGGTTTGGGTGTTAACATTTCAAAATGTTCTATCTTTCCCTTGAACTTGCCCAATTGGCTACAGGTCTTTCTGAGTGAGAGCTTTTCTTTCTCATGGTGTGTTAAATCCTTCAGGTATTTATTTGGGCATGCAGATCACCCCCCATTATGAATTATTGTTCGTTTTGAACTTTCTTGCCCTGTTTGCGCAGATTAGGTCTCTTATTTCCACATGGTCTTCATACTATATCTCCTTCCTGGGCAGAATCGCGGTGATAAAGATGACCATATTACCTAAATTATTATTTTATTTTAGGGCTCTTCCGGTCAATGTCCCCTTCTCTCATAATGCCTATCTTCAGAGGGATTTGTCTAAATATGTCTGGAATGGTAGGAAACCCAGATGCCATAGACATGTCCTCCATGCCCCTCAACAGTTGGGCGGTTTGGGTCTTCCAGATCTGTGGCCCTATTACCTCTCTCTACGAAATTTACCCAAATTGCCCAATGGCATTCATCTGAAAAGGATATTCTGTGGCTTACCTTTGAACAGGCGTCCATTTTCCCCTGCTCCCTGCAATCCCTGCTTTGGTGCAAAGCTAAAATTCCCAGACTTACATTTCAATTTAATAAAATTATTAATCATCTCTACCAGATGTGGACGAGATTGAAAAATAAATATAAATTGGTGTCTGAGGTACCCCCACTGACTACTTATTTGGGTGAGCTTGACAACCCATCTTTCCCCCTAGACAGACGTTCACTAGTGCCATGGATATCTAGAGGTCTAGTGTCTCTTAAAGCCCTGTCTATTAACAATACATTCTGCTCCTTTGAACAGCTTCGCTCTATTTATAAGCTTCCTAGTTCTGAAGCAGACAATTACACTATTATTAGGAATTTTTCTGTTTCACAAGGCTCCTTGAATCTCTGTCCACCACACACTCCGTTTGAGGTAATTTGTTACTCCTCCCCTAGGTGTAGGGGTCTGATCTCAATTATATAACATCATTTAAACGAGTCTCCCCTCCCTGAAAAGCATAAATATATGCTGAGCTGGGAGCGGGACCTAGAATGTACTATATCCCTACTAGACTGGCAAGGGAGCGGCGATCGGCCCTCTGGAAACTGGTAAAGAACAGCTTATTTTTTAAAACGCATGCACAAGAGCACATAAGGTTATTAACCACTTTACCACCGGAGGGTTTTGCTGTCTTACGTCCAGGCCACTTTTTGCGATTCGGCACTGTGCGACTTTAACTGACAATTGCGCGGTCGTGCGACGCTGTACTCAAACGAAATTTACGTCCTTTTTTCCCCACAAATAGAGCTTTCTTTTGATGGTATTTTATCACCTGTGTGATTTTTACTTTTTGCGCTATAAACAAAAAAAGAGCGTAAATTTTGAAAAAATAACAATATTTTTCACATTTTTTTTATATGAAATTCCCCCCCAAAAAAATGTAAAAATCAAAATTTTTTTAAATTTTTGGCCAATTTGTTTTCTGCTACCTATGTTTGGTAAACAAAATCACAATAAGCGTATTTTGATTGGTTTTCGCAAAAGTTATTGCGTTTACTCACTAAGGGAAAGATTTCTGTCATTTTTGGTGTTTTTTTTTTTTAACGAGTAATGGCGGCGATCTGCGATTTTTTTTTTTTTTTTTTTTTTTTTTTTTTTTTTTTTGCGGGACTGCGACATTGCGGCGGACAGATCGGACCCTTGACTGACATTTTTTACACTTTTGGGGGTACCAGTGACATTACTACATTAATCAGTGCTATACATATGCACTGTTACTGTAAAAATTACACTGGCAGGGAAGGGGTTAATTTTATTGGAGAGGGAGGGGTTAATATATGCCTGGTGCTTACTGACATGTGTGGGGGGAGGTGACTGAGTGACACAGGGACAGATCGCAGATTCAGCTATGCTGAACCCTGCAATCTGTCACTTAGGAGATCCGCCCGCTTTGTTTACACAAGCGGGCGGATCTCCAGACTCGATTCCCCGACGATTGGGGAAGAGCGGCGGTGATGACCGCCGCTCCTCCCCTGGCCCGACTCCCGCTGTGACACAAGGGGAGGAGTCCAGCGACGTAGGTCTATGTCGCTGGACGGGAACGAGACACTTTGCCGCAGTACAGTCCCAGTTACTGGTCGGCAAGTGGTTAAACAGACTATAGACAGGAAATGAAACTTTAAATAAAACTTCAGCATAAGGAGGGGAAGGGAGGGAGGGGGGAGACAGGAGGACTGCAGATGACAGAGGCACGTAGACTGACCACTGTCAGGACTCAGCAGGCATGGTATACCGTGGTCAGTGTACAGCGGGGAGGACATAGCCAGGCACGATTAGCCAGGTATTTTAGGAGATAGAAGGTGCCAAATTACACAGCACAAGCACTGTGCTGTATAACATGCTTTAAGGAATACAGGATACATTTTTTTTTTTTTTAACAAAGGTTTTAAAAATACATTCTGCCGTTTCCCCTTTAAAAATGAATACTCGCGAGTTGCGGCTTGTGTGGTGATTGACGTTGCCTTCATGACATTGTCGAAAAGGGGCGGAGCATGGGTGACCATAAAATGATGCCCCCTCCCTTAAAAAAGTTCTGTGGACGCTCATGCCCCAAGGGCTGGAAAAAGGCAAGCAAATGCCATAGTTTGGAGATCACTGCTATAGAGGGATATGCTTTTTTTATATTTCACGTCTGAGGTTTACAACCACTTCAAATATTCTTTGTTATACATTTTCACTTGTAATTTACTAATGTATAGATCGGTATGCAAATTCAATGCCTATGTGCCCCCTTTTTTTTTTTTTTAGACATTCTTATATTTCTTTTTTTTATTGCAGACATATGACTCAGGGAGTGGATATATCCAGTGTTTTCATGGAGATGGTTAAGGCCAGTGCCACTGTAGATATTGTACAGAAGAAGCTAGTTTACTTATACATGTGCACATACGCTCCTCAGAAACCTGACCTTGCCCTCCTTGCAATCAATACTCTCTGTAAAGACTGTTCAGATCCGAATCCCATGGTGAGAGGACTAGCTCTACGAAGCATGTGTAACCTCAGGTCAGTGATACATGATCTGCACATCACCCACATTCTAAATAAAGTACTTCTGGGAACTCTGTCATCTGTACCGGAGAAGGATAATGATGCAAGGCCTATAAAAGTATTCACCTTATCATTTGATGTTTAGCTATAATACTTGTAGGTACCATATACTGTATTATATGCACTTTAGCAGTATTGTTAGCTAAACATTTATTAGATTCTGGGTGTGCAAGGAGGAAAGCACTAAATGCAGAACATATAAAGTCTGGATTTAATCGTATGTAGACTTTTGTATCATAAAAAGCAAATGTGTTTTTGGAGTTCAAGTGTACCCTCTTCGTCTGTGCTTAATACTGTTGATTGAAGCTTGTACTGAAATGATAAAATTGGAGGAATACTAATGGCTAAACAGTATGATCGTTCCAGATACCAGTTAAGCCGGGACAGAAAATAGCAGTAATTCTAGGAATTATTAGTAACCAATTGTGAACATTGTCAGGATACACACAGCACTAATTGGTAAAATAAGCTAATTGTATAAATATGTTCAATTTCATTTTTTTCCCCTAGAATGCCAGGCATTCAGGAATACATACAGCAGCCTGTTCAGAATGGTCTAAGAGATAAAGCCTCCTATGTGAGAAGGGTTGCTGTGCTGGGATGTGCTAAACTGCATGCTCAGCAAGGAGACATGGAAGTTGGTAAGTTTAGATCCAACAAAATGAAAATGTTTAGTTTGTTGCTGTAATAATGTGTAATGTTTTCTGGGGTTTGTTTCTTTACGTCTGACTTTGCTTAAAGCATTAATAAAGGCTCATTTTTTTATTAAAATAACAAACAAGTTATACTTACCCACTCTGTGCAATGGTATTGCAAAGAGCGGCTTCGAACCTCCTCTTTGTGGGTCCCTTGCCAGCACTGTCTGCTGCTCCTCTCCAGTGACTGCCCCAAAGCAAGCGCTTGCTATGGGGGCAGATGTGCGGGCTCTTGCTCAAGCCCGGCTCTCTGTACCTGTAGACACACATAGTGCTGCTCGGCTCAACCCCCTACCCCCTCCGCTCACTGGATTTGATTGACAGCAGCAGGAGCCAGTGGCTTCTGCGCGCTGGGTCAAGATCAGACTCAGGTAAGTATTAAAGCGATTGTAAATCTTTGTTTTTTTCTCCTAGAAAAATAACACACATGTTATACTTACCTACTCTGTTGCAGAGGATTTGTACAGAGCAGCCCCAGTCCTCCTCTTCTCGGGTCCCTCTTCTGCTCTCCTAGCCCCTCCATCCTGTTCAGTGTCCCCACAGCAAGCAGCTTGCTATGGGGGCACCCGAGCCAAGTTACAGCTCTTTGTGTCAATTCAGACACGGAGCCCCAACCTGGCCGCACCCCCTCTCTATCCTCATTGGCTAGCTGACTCTGACAGCAGTGGCCAATGTCTTAGCCAATCTGGAGGGAGAATCTCAGACGGCTGAGACACTCCTGGACAGAGAGGGGGGGGGGCGGGGCGGCTGAGGGGGGCTGCTGCACACAGAAAGTGCTTTTTTATCTTAATGCTAAGAATGCATTAAGATAAAAAAAAAAAAAAAAAAAAAAACCTTCTGACTTTACAACTTCTTTAAAGAGGAAGTAAACCCTCCTCTGACACTTTTACCTATAGGTAAGCCTATGATAAGGCTTACCTATAGGTACTGTAAATATCGCCTAAACTTGTACCGTTTAGGAGATATTTACCTTACATGCACCCAGTGACGTCACTGGCGCATGAGCTCTGAAGGAACGGCCGCTGGTGCCGTTTCTTCAGAGCCCCGTGCCGTGACTGTCAGCTCCCGCGCGTGTGCGGGAGTGACGTCACCGCGGCTCCGACCAATCAGATGGCCGGATGCCGCGATCCCGGAAGATGGGCGACTGGACATGTCGCCCGTCATACAGGTAAGCGGGCGGCACGGCAGGGGCTCGTTCTAAGGTAAAGCGATGCATACTAGCTCATTATGCGTTTCTCTTATAGGTTGCAAAAAAAAAAAAAGGTATATGGGTTTACAACCTCTTTAAGGAAGGGCTGAAGACTAACTAATCTTAGAAGGCGTTTTACCTTAATGCAGAGAATGCATTAAGGTACCACCAAAAGCTCTATTTGTGGGAAAAAAAGGACATAAATTTAATTTGGGTACAGAGTCGCACGACCGCACAATTGTCAGTTAAAGTAACGCAGTGCTGTATCACAAAAAATGGCTTGGTCATGAAGGGGGGTAAATCTTCCAGAGCTGAAGTGGTTAAACTACTAGCCTAATGGAACAGTAACTCTGGTGACTAAAATCACATATATAATACCGTGGAGTGTGAGGAACGTAGCAAAACTAGCTATGAAAGCAACTATAATATCTTGAATAAAGGAAGTGTGTATCAAAATGTGAAAACTGCACATTTACATACCATTTACATACCAACATGATATAAAATGTTTCATTTCCCTTTTTGTCCACACACAGTCATGTAAGACTTTGTCAAAAAAGACAACTTTCTTTTATCATCTGTACTTTCAATGGTGTGTGTACTTGCTAGGCAACAAACAGAGAAAATAAACAGGTATGATGCTGAGCTATAAATTGATATGGGTCACTTACTGCAGGGATAGCTGCCCTGGAGCAGATTAAGCCTAAGTAGATCTGTAACCCTGTAGCACTGCTTGATTTCCCTTCCCTTCATGCTGTTGCTAAAATCTTCAGCAATACTCTGTACCAGCAGATTTGCACCCTGACATCAACCCTGGTTTAAGATAGGATTGGACCTTTTTGTTTAGACAGCACTCAGCACTTGGTAGGAAATCTATTTAGTTACAGTAAAGTAGAGTTCAAGCGAGATTCTCTGCTTTTAATAATTGTCACCTGGAAATTGTAAACGATTGTCAGAGTTTTCATGCCACAACCCCCATCGGTGCAGCAGCATTGCTGAGCATCACTAGGACAAGGTAGACTTGCTTAAAGTGCTAAAAAAATGCTGGAAGTTGTTTTTTGAATATCTTTCAAAAATCTGTTTTTTTTTTTTTTTTTAAATCTATTCGTTTTATCAATTCTTAGTTTTTACAGTGTATCAAAAAATGTGCAGTATGACATCTGGCGTGGCATACTTGTCATACATTTTAATAAAGAAGTGCTGGCACGCCTATCTAATATACTATGCAAGTAGAGAGGAAACAAACCAAAGAGATTGTGATAAAATAATCTAATAGCTATGGTTAAAATATGGTTCTCATCCATGATCCCCAGGTTTTTTGGTTTGATAGCATCCTTTATTCTAACCAAGGAGTTCTTGCTTTGCTAGTTCTCTGAAATTTTTACACAAAAGAAAAAGGCAGTTAAAAGTTGAAGTTCCACCCAAATGTGGAACTTCCTCTCATTTGCTTCCTCCCCCCTCTGGGGCCACATTTGGCATCTTTCAGGGGGAAGGGGGGAAAGGGTACCTGTTTTACTTGCAAAAGTTTTTTATTTTGTAAGAAATATGTAGATTAATAACATACAATCTCAGGAAATATTGCATAAGAAAGGTATACAATGTGTCATATACAGAGCCCACTCGGGAAGGGACTTTGTAATGAAAACAATGGCAACAATGCAATACGAGATAGGCATGGTTACTAAAACAGTATTACTAAAACGTCTGAGGATCAGGACAGAATCCCAGCCCGCAAGCAAAGCACAGAAAAATATAACCGTGGACCTCCATGTAAGTTACAAACGCCCTCTGTAAACCAGGAAGGGGAACCCCCCCCTGAATCTTATGAACTGGGGTTGCATATAATCACCCTCTGAAGATATAGGTCCTGAGAGAGGTAGATACCCTATAAGCCACAAGAAAGGAGGAAGTATGGAATATCCGAAAGGAAGAAAAGGAAAGGAAAAGAAGGAAAGAACACAAGAAGAGAAAGGGGATAGGAGAAAGGATGGAGATGCTGGAGTGGATGCAAGAAGGGATCGGGTGGAGAAAATACAAAACACAGACAATTAGGATGAGACGGGTACCTGTTTTTGACAGGTACCCTTCCCCACTTCCTGGAAACTGCGCCGCAGCAAAGTTTGGCCCCCTCCTCCTACCCTCCGCCCCTGAGCCAATCCGAATGGGCAGCGCACTTCATGCATGCACAGTAGGGAGCCGCCGTGAAGCCGCAAGGCTTCACTGCCGGGTTCCCTTATTGCCGAAGGTGGCGGCAGCACCCAACAGCCGATGGAAACATCGGCTGTGGTGCCGACATCGCTGGACTCCAGGACAGGTAAGTGCCCGAATAATAAAAGTCAGCAGCTACAGTATGTGTACAGTATGTGTAGCTGCTGACTTTTAATTTTCAGAGGGGGGGGCGGAACTCCGCTTTAAGGCAAAACGTAACTAACTCTAAACCTGCACTCAGCCGCATTCTAAGCCTAATCTATATAGCACTGTAAAGAAAAAATCGCCATACTTATCTTTTCTGAAGCTGCTTCGGTCTGGTCTCCAGCAGCGCCCTCTGTGTAAAGAGAGAAAGCCAGCAACACCTGGGAAATGCCTGGGAAGTGACGTCATCCATGGACTTACTATGGGGCTTCCGTTATTGGCTGACTCTTCTACACAGTAAAGCTGCCGCTGACAGCTAAGCCTGGGACCGGACCGGAGCGACTGCAGAATAGGTAAGCATAGGGATCTTTTCTTTACAGGGTTAGATAGATTAGGCTTAGAATGTGTCAGAGAGTAGGTTTAGAGTTAGTTAGGTTTTGCCTTTACTTCCACTTTAACTTTTGTGGACTGTACACTTACAGTGTTACTAAACCAAGGAACCTGCATTCACTATATCTGATCTCCCACAATACACAGAACATGGAAATGCAATTATTTTAGTAAATATAAACTGATAAATAGTAAATACCTTTTTTTATCAGCAGTATATAGCAGTTTTGTGACTTTGTTATCAATGTCTAGCTGACCACTGGTTAAAGCTTGTAGTTTTCATTCTCCTCTGATTGTCCTATGAGGCTGCATGACCCCTGACCCTCTGTCTGGACAGTGCTGATTGGCCCTGTACTAATCACATGCACTCTCCCAAAAATAAAAATCTTGCTTGCAATACACACCAAGCTTAACATGTGCATAGTGGCTCCAAGGCTCTGTACTATCAGCAGATGGATTGGGGACAGTAAAAGAAGGGGAGGATAAGAGAACACAAGATTAAACAGCCTTCTTACACAATGCAGAGGATTAACCACTTAGGTTCCACAGTGAGTATAACAAGCATGCTTTACTGCATATACAGACTGATTTTACTTTTGTGGGTTTAGTAACACTTTTCACACATTTTTGTTTTTATAGACTACAATGTGTTTTATTTCTTATCATTTTTATTTCAGATATTTTAAGCAGTGGAGACTTTTTTCCATAACAAGTATTTTCCATAAGGCCCCGTTCACACTGGGGCGATCCGACTTCCCAGGGCGACCTCCGAAGTCGCGGTGCGAGCAGCGCGCCGCGACCTCGGAGCGGCCGGCACGGACTTCATAACATTGAAGTCTATGACGGTCGCTCCGGGTCGCCCCAAAGAAGCTCCGGACCCTTTTTCTAAGTCGGAGCGACTTGTGTCGCTCCTATTAGAACGGGTCCGCAGCTTCCCTATGGAAGGCGACCTACGGCGACCTGTGAGGCGACCAGGTCGCCTCACAGGTCACCCCAGTGTGAACGGGGACTAACAATAGATGAAAGAGAGAGAATGTCAGTAGATCTTCTATAAGACTATCAAAGATCTATACCAGCATGCCAGATTAGTTAACATTGTATCATTTGTCCCGCAGTGAACACATAGAGATGAGAGAGTTACAAATGTTACTATATCGAACCCATTGTTTTTATATATATATATATATATATATATATATATAGTGTATTAAATATTTCATTTGGGAAGATGTAATCGCGCAATACATATTAATCTGCATCACGATAATGCCTTGATGTTGGTCTTACTTCAGTGCAACGCCAACAGGTATAAAAAGAAAAGAGAAGGCGCCTGGCCCTTTAAATAAAAGATTGTTGAACCTGCTGCCCTTTTAATTGTAATAAAACAATAAATAGGTATATATCATAGGTAAAAAGGCGCTGGTAATCTTAATATATCACGTGTTATAAAAATTAATAGGTGATTTAAAGTGTAATATATGTGATTAAAAATTGCTACAAATATATATATGATCTACTATTGGTGCAATTAGCAAAGAAAAGTGCATACCAGTGCAATTTCAATTCAGAAGTGTTTGTGCTTCTCAAAGTAAATTAATCCACAAAGGTGTGGATCAGTGAACCAATAAATAGATATATAAAGAATTCCATACAAAAATCACATAAGAATATATAAAAATATAAATATATAAATGTGCTCCAAGTAGTGTTTAAAAGTCCAGGCAATAGCATGCAATCAAAATTGTGCTTGGTGGATTCTTATTAATCCCTTCACAGTGCTCCAGGTGCTGGGATGTGACAACCGTCAATTAAGAAGTGCTTGTGCTTCTCAAAGTAAATTAATCCACAAAGGTGTGGATCAGTGAACCAATAAATAAATATATAAAGAATTCCATACAAAAATCACATAAGGATATATAAAAAAAAAATCACATAAGAATATATAAAAAAGTATAAATATATAAATGTGCTCCAAGTAGTGTTTAAAAGTCCAAGCAATAGCATGCAATCAAAATTGTGCTTGGTGAATTCTTATTAATCCCTTCACAGTGCTCCAGGTGCTGGGATGTGACAACCGTGGCCTCTTACCAGCTAGCAGCAGGTCACAAGGACCCCCAACGCCTGTGATCCCTTTATTGGGTGGATCAGACCTCTCCTCGATTGCTTGGATCTCTGGCTCCTATATTACTCGAGTTGGACCATGTAGTCCCCCCATACACATAAAGATATAGAAGAACAAATAGCCTCCAATAGTGAAATACTGTTTTATTCTCCAAAAAACATACACTATAAGGTGACAATTAGCCTCTTACTATTTGTTGTGCCCTCCTGGCACTGGGCAATTCGGCAGTACAAAATCGTTTTTTTGGGTCTTAGGAAGATATTGTCCGGGGATCTGCAGCACCCTGTATCTCCTTTCCCCCTTTCTTTGTATTGCGGCGGTGGATGTGTATCCCAGCCTCTGTTCCGAATGCCTCTGTGTGTTACTTCCGGGTTAGCATTGACCACAATGCATTTCGCTTAACGAGCGTCCTCAGGCAACGCCAACAGGTGTTCTGTTAAAAAGAATTAGGTTGTCTCAAGCCTCTAAAAATGTGAAGCACTACAGCCAGCCATAGACGAATTTCACCCGGTACAGTAGAGACTGGCCGAGATTCAGACCATGTATGGGCAGGCTGAATGTACCCAAGTTAATCGATCTATCAACTTTACATGTGATTAAAATTGCTGATATAATAGCAGTAATCACTGGGTTCTCCCGGCAGGGACTGGTTTACCTACCCCTCTGCTGTGAGAACACAATGGCTCTGCAGGAGGGAATCACCCATCAACACTGTAGTTGCAGGAAAGCAAATCTCCCCGTCTTTGGCAGGCTAAGGCTAGGTTCATGCTAGTCTATATAATAAAATGCAGCATTTTACCATGCAGGCAAGCTGCCGTAGGGAGTGATGTGAGTTTCAGCATATTGTACTGCTTGCTGACTTTTTTTTCTCTTTTTTTTTTTTTTGAAGGTTCATATGGTGACACTTCATTTATGTCACTGCACTGCACAGCAATGCTGTGCGTTGTGCTACCGTGCAGTGACGTGGTGTCAACCAATACGCTGCAGAAAAATGCACAATATCATACCAGCATTATGATGTAATGGGGATACATCTAAAATAATTGTTTTCTATGTGCGCTAGTGGTGACCTGGGTTTACCCAACCCAAAATAAATGCATTTCACTTCAGATAGTGTGAACGAGCCCCAACAATGTTCTGTGACATAGGCAGTTTTGTTTGGAAAGCAAGCACTTTTCCCTCAAAAAAGTTTCAATGTGTAATGCTGGTATGTGCTCTGGATCAGGATGATCAACTGGGTAGAATCCCAAATGAACATGGTTGCATGGCATGTGTGTTTTTTTTTTTTTTATAATATTGTGTGTGTGTGTGTGTGTGTGTGTGTGTGTGACACAAATATTAATTTTCACAAAGTCTGCTACCTCAGTTTTTTTATGGCAATTTGCATATACTGCAGTAATGTTATAAAGAGTAAACATATGAATTGCAAATTCATCTTTGCAATTCATTCCGCTTTGCCATGAACATGAACTTAATCCAATAAAAAAAACATTTCTACTACATTTGTGAAGAAGGCTTTAGGGCACCAAAAAAATTCCAGGAAGTGCCAGTATTATCTCATACAGTTGATTCAGCGGCGGGATGGGGGTACCACCAGTGCAGAGCTTGCTCAGGAATGGCAGCAGGCGGGAATGAGTGCATCTGCATGCACAGTGAGGAGAAGACATTTGAAGGATGGCCTGGTGTCAGGAAGGCAGCAAGGAAGCATTATCTCTCTAGGAAAAACATCAGGGTCAGACTGATATTCTGCAGACGGTACAGGGATTGGGACTGCTGAGGACTTACTCTGATGAATCCCCTTTCCGATTGTTTGGGGCATCCGAAAAAACCTTGTCATGACAAGAAAATGTGAGCGCTACCATCAGTCTTGTGTCATGCCAACAGTAAAGCATCCTGAGACCATTCATGTGTGGGATTGCTTCTCAGCCATGGGAGTGGGCTCACTCACAGTTTTGCCTAAAAGCACAGTCATGAATAAAGAATGGTACAAAGACAGCAGAGAGCAAATTCTCCCAACCATCCAAGAACAGTTTGGTGAGGAACAATGCCTTTTCCAGCATGATGGAGTACCTTGCCATAAGGCAAAAGTGATAACTATGTGGTTTGGAGAACAAACATTGACATTTTTGGTCCATGGCCCAGACCCTAATCCCATTGAGAACTTGTGGTCAATTTCCAAGGGGCGGGTGAACAAAAAATACCCCCCCCCCCCACAAATTCTGACACACTCCAAGCATTGGTGATGCAGGAATGGGCTGCCATCAGTCAGAATGTAGCCCAGAAGTTGATTGACAGCATGCCAGGGCGAATTGCAGAGGTCTTAAAAAAGAAGGGTCAACACTACAAATATTGACTCTTTACATAAACTTAATGTAATTGTCAATAAAAGCCTTAGACACTTATGAAGTACCTTAGTGTACCATAGTAACATTTGACAAAAAGATCTAAAAACACTGAAGCAGCAGACTTTGTGAAGGCCATATATAAAAAGGAATCCAGGGATTGCTGCACTTGTAGTTTTTCCAAGTATTTATATGAGTATATATACAGTGTATATAAAAGACTGGTGTAGTTTTAGCTACACAACTGCACATTTATGTAAAAGAATGTTTTATATACTTATTTCTGTTTTATACCTTAGTGTATAAAAGAGATCTTCTAATATGACAATCTTTCAGATGGAGCCATTGTGAATGAGCTGTACAGTTTGCTTCGAGATCCAGATCCGATTGTTTTGGTGAACTGCCTGCGAGTTTTAGAAGAAATTCTAAAAACAGAAGGTGGAGTTGTCATTAACAAGCCTATAGCTCATCATCTTCTTAACAGGTTAAGTCTACTAAGATTTAGCATATTTGGTTGTTATGCTTAGAACCGTACAAATTGCAAATATAAAACATCACTTATCAGTTTATTGGTATCATTTTGATTATTTCATTTTTAGTTCATCTGGTCTGATAATAAAATCATATTGCATTTTTAAAAGACCAAAATTCTTCTGTTCCAATAATCTCAGTTTTTGACACCTCTGCTTTGATATGTTTTAGGATGGCTGATCTGGATCATTGGGGACAGAGTGAAGTTCTGACATTTCTCCTTCGCTATAAACCACGCAGTGAAGAAGAGATTTTTGATATTCTTAACAAACTGGACAGTTATCTGAAGAGCACATATGTCAGTGTAGTCATGGGAGCAACCAAACTATTTTTGATTTTAGTAAAGGAGTTTCCTCATGTGCAGACAGACATCCTTGTCCGATTGAAAGGTCCACTGCTTGCCGCCTGTACTTCTGAAAGCAGAGAGATGTGTTTTGCTGCTTTGTGCCATGTCCGAGAGATTCTCCGCAGTTTGCCAGGGCATTTTAGCAGCCATTACAAGAAATTTTTCTGCTCATACAATGACCCCCACTATATTAAGAACCAGAAGATTGACATCCTTTGTGAACTGGTTAATGATGAAAATGTACACAATATTCTTGAAGAACTCCGAATATGCTGTACAGATGTATCAATACAGCTCGCCCACACTGCAATCTTTGCAATAGGTAATGATAAATTATTAATATTATTATTAGGAGTGAAAAACAAAGGTAGGAATTTAGTATCATGTATTTGTTTGATGATGAATTCTTTTAAAAATATTTTTTCTGCATTTCTACATAAAATTCTAGCATTCTGGAGACCTTTGTGGTCACTAAAACACAGCAAATTCTGGTCTGCTGGAACTGTTCCTTCTGACAGAGACTTACTAATAAGATACCTGTCTTATTGCTTTTTAGAAGGCTTAGATTTGGGATTGTCTTCTTTTGCAAAAGCCTCTGATCTAGCTGATCTTTCTGAGAATGTTCTTTTTTCCTGTAAGAAACATCAAATCTTGCAGGATAGACGTGCTTTGGAAAAAATGAAGGCTTCTATAACTAAGCATTTGTTTGCATCTGAATTGCAGAATTGCTTAATCCACTGTAAAATCAATGGGAATTCAAAGGCAGCTTAGAAGCATGTCAGATATACTTAAAAAGCAATGCAGATAAAAGCTGAATGCATCCGAAAACATGCTCTATTTGCACATCTGCACCAGTCCTTATAGTGCAAATGCATTATTGCTGCAGTTGCTTATTTGTAGTCCTTACAGCACCCTCTCCTAGTCTAAGGGTGGCCATAGATGGATCAAAATTTGGTCGGTTTAGCAGGGACTGGCCAAATTTTTGAGCTGTATATGGCCTTCCCTGTTCGACAGAAGGTGTATTGTTAGATCGACTTCTGTCGAATGAACAAGTTGGAAAACCTTCATCAATCAGTATCTGCAGCCGATCAAGCTGGTCAGTGTACTCTGACAGCACCCAGTGCCGCTGTTAGAATACAGCGTCTCGGCGGTTGTATTCTCCCATCCACTTTGTTTGTGTGGATCTGTTTGTTTTGTAGGTCGGTTTTTTCACCCCACTGGAGCTCACTTGTCTCCAATCTTTTGAGATAATGGTGACATTGTCCCATCTGTTACAGCTACTTGTCAAAATCTTCTGTGCCTGAGCTGTGCACTCTTGTTTCTTGTGTAGGGCTCTGGAGTAGGAGCTGCTACTCCAAACTAAATCTCTATAGGACCGAATGAGCGCGCAGAACTCAAAGATTTTGAAATTGGCTGTAAGGTGTAGATGAAGGCGTACAGCCGTTATCATAAAGGATCAGGGTTAGACTGGAAGGGGGGCTGAAAGCAAGGGGGACAGGAACATAAGGCCTTGTTCATATGACCTTCTGCTTTTATAAAAGCATTTGCAAAGATTTCAGCAAGCTTTGAGCACATTTGTTAAAGCGGACCTTTACCCCCTTTTACTAAAAATCACATCATCATACAAATGAAATCATCTTATAGTCATTAAACAAAATGTTTTTCTTTTTATCTACAAGTACTGATTTTTCACTTATTGGTTGAGTGAGGCACTGGTGATGTAACCAGGGCCTCACAAATGCATTCTAGGAATTTCCTGTCACACGTTCCAGGAGGCAGACCCAGAGTGCTAGGCAGAGATCTAGGAAGTAAAGGGAGATGGATTCATCTGTCTTTAGTAAAAATGACCACCTTAAGAATAAAAATGAGGAAAAGAAAAATAAAGTGTGCAAAGAATAAAATGCCTACAATTATAATCTATAAGTATCTCTATGCCATTACTAAACATTTCTAAAAGTACCCTTGTTGTACTATTCGTGATAAGTTTAAAGTTCCACTTTAAAGCCTTTAAAGAACTCTTAAGTTCTAGTTTAGAAATGTTCAACAGAGATCCTAAAGTGTTTGTAAAGGCTAAAGGTATTTCACTTCAATTCACCTCCTTAATACTCACCTGATTTCCATCCAAAGATGTGCTCGAGAGCAGCAGTGCTGCTCTCTCTGTCTTTTCCTATTTCAAATGGCTCCTGCTGCTGTCAGTCAAAGCCAATGAGCAGAGAGCAGGGATGTGCCAAGCCATACTGTGTATGTCTATGATCACAGAGAGCTGGCCCACACATCTGCCCCCATAGCAAGCGCTTGCTATGGGGGCAGACACTGGAGAGGAAGCGTGAACAGTGCCATTCTCCTCTTGGAGACACTTAAGCCCCGTATACACGTACTGATCGTCGGCCGAACGATCGGCCGTCTTTTGTCCAGGGCTGTCATGTCTGTTGAAAACTGCAAAAGACTGCACACGAATTTTGTCGACCAACAACAGCCAACTGCAGAAGTGATGTCATGTGATGGTTAACTTTCCTTGTCTTTTTTCTTTTCGGAGCATGCCCAGTCTTGCTAATCTGCTGTCTGTCGGCCGAAATCTGTACTGACTGGCGAACAATCGGCCGTTCTGGTGACGGCCAACAAATATTTTAAAGTCTGCACGACAGATTCTGTTCGGCCGAAAATGCGCTGTCGGCTGTCGGAAGCATCATACTAACAAGCCTACAATCGGCCGATCGGTCGGCGGCCGAATATTTACGGCCGACAATCGGTACGTGTGTACGGGGCTTTACCCTATATTTAGTCCCTACTCTGTGTGCACCCCACAGGGGAATACCCTCACTCATAGCTATAGCGGAGACCAGGCAAAAGGGAGCCATTTAAAAACCGCAGGCGAACATTCACTCTGACGAAGTCCCACAAAACACTCAATCTCAGAGAAATGATGCACCCCCTTGCACCGGAGCAGGAGCTGGCTTTAACATCGGTCTCTGCATCCAATTCCTAGTTCAGGCATACAACAAGTGGCCTATTTGACAAATGCAGAATTTTCTGCATCTACAATATGTCACAGTTCCTTGGACAAATAACAACCCCAATACAGCCATCTTTGCCGCTCCCCTTTTTAACTCCCATTTCTTTACCAGAGTTAGATCCTGATATGCCTGGGGCAAGGCAGATACAGTAGGGGATGAAAAGGACATTGAGGTATTGGTCCTGTGGCTCTGTGTGTCTGCTCAATAGCTGATTAAAACACTAAACATAATATACATAGAGCCCAACTCCACGCACAACATATCCTTGCATTGAGCCCCATCCCTACACTGCAAGCGTTAATTGCTTGTAATGTCTAGGGGGTTCCGTAATAATTAGAAATACTTTTCCACACTCCAGCAAGTTCCCTTCCAGAGGTACAACTGAATCTCTTCTGCTTCATCTCTAAGTTGCTCACAGCTACAGTCACACATTTAGCCCTTCAATGTACATTGAACACTGACACTGAGCAAAAGGACAGTGCCGGAGCAGGGGTTAAGGTAAGTAATACTGCCTTTTGTTCTACCTACTAGACATAATGATTATTTATTCCTATAAATAGATTTGTAAGGATGAAAAGTGAAACATTTTTTCTGATGTTACATTTCTGTATATTTGTAGGTCGTATTGCAAGAACCTACAGTGAGAGGTGTGTGAAAATCTTGGCAGGTTTACTGGAGTTCAAACAAGAGCACATTACATCAGGTATCTTCATAACTATGGTAGCAATAATAAATTGCTGTGTCTGTTTGACATTAAAGTAGAATTCTGGGCTATACCTAACTAATCTTAAAAAATGCTACCTCTGCCTTCCTAATACCTATGCTGAATAACCTGTGTAAGAAAGATCTTTATACTTACCTATTCTTAGGTTGCTCCAATCCAGGTCACGCAATCCATCTCCCCTGTGTCAGTAAGCAGCAGCTGCAGGACAGGGGATGGTGCGCCGGCAACAGATGGGCTGTAGTAAGCCTACAATGATGTCACCACTCCTAGGCATTGCCAGCCATTGTCAAGCACTCTCTCGTCTCCCCACCAGCATTTCTTGCTTATCTTTTTAAATGGCACTTCTTACTGTGGCATATGCAACTTTATGCTTACGATTTTGGACTTTTTTTTGGTTGGATAAGCTTTGAGGAGAGAAATATGGAAGCTGCTATTGCTGACCATCCTGTAGATGCTATTCATTTGACTGTAATGCTCAACTGTATCATCAGTGCTTTCTGATGCACTGTCCTGGAACAAGCATGTAGATGATGAAAGAGGGGTTAACTCCTTATCTGCATACATAGGCGTGCGCAGCCTATTGCATTAGGGTGTGCACCCCAAAGCTCAAACACACATGCGTGTATATATATATATATATATATATATATATACACGCATGTCAAAAGTATTGGGACGCCTGCCTTTACACACACATGAACTTTAATGGCATCCCAGTCTTAGTCCGTGGGCTTCAATATTGAGTTGGCCCACCCTTTGCAGCTATGCCAGCATCAACTCTTCTGGGAAGGCTGTCCACAAGGTCTAGGAGTGTGTCTATGGGAATGTTTGACCATTCTTCCAGAAGCAAATTAGTGACGTCAGGCACAGATGTTGGACGAGAAGGCCTGGCTCGCAGTCTTTGCTCTAATTCATCCCAAAGGTGTTCTATCGGGTTGAGGTCAGGACTCTGTGAAGGCCAGTCAAGTTCCTCCACCTCAAACTCACTCATCCATGTCTTTATGGTCCTTGCTTTGTGCATTGGTCCAAATCATTTGGTGGAGGGGGGATTATAGTGTGGGGTGTTTTTCAGGGGTTGGGCTTGGCCCCTTAGACTCTTAGGGCATCAGCATACCAAGACATTTTGGACAATTTTATGCTCCCAAATTTGTGGGATGGCCCCTTCCTGTTCCAACATGACTGCGCACCAGTGCACAAAGCAAGGTCCATAAAGACATGGACTTAGTATCGGTGGTGTAAAATTAACTTCAAGTGCAATAATTTACATTATAATAGTAACTAAAACATATAAAATTAAGTGTAACAATCTAAAAAATAAAAATTCCAAAGTGCTCTACTGGTGTGAACCTTCCACCTAAAAAGTTTTTGCACTTAAGTTAAATTGTATGGCAAATATCTGTAGAGGCTGTAGAGGGGTTCCACCATCACTGCTAAGTTTTGAAAAAGATGTATGCCTTATTTTCCTTTTGATGTGTATTACAGGTGAAATTACATGTGAGGCACTGATATGGACTGATAGGCAGCACTAATAGGCACTTGTTCTCAGCACTGACTGGCACTGATGAGGCTGCACTGATGGGCACTGATTGGCAGCACTGAGAGGTGGCACTTATTGGCAGCACTGATGGGAACTGATAGGTGGCACTGATAGGCAGCACTGATTGGCAGCACTGCTGGGCACTAATAGGCATCACTGATGGCTACTGATAGGCGGCATTGGTGGGCACTGATAGGCACTGTTAGATGTCACTAATGGGCACTGATGAGGCGGCAATGGTTGGCACTGATGGGTGGCACTGGTGGGCACTGATGAGGTGGCACTACTGGGCACTGATAGGTGGCACTACTGGGCACCACTTATGGACACTAACAGGGGAGAGGGGAGTTTCACATTCAGCAGACAGTGAGACTTGCAAGAGCCGCTCAGTGTGTGTGCAGTGGCGTACCTAGAGCATTTGGCACCCGGGGCGGATCCTATATCTGGCACCCCCCCAACTTTAAAATGTAAAAACACCCACAAAAATTTGTAATGTTTTCAAGAATATTTATTGCACAAAATTCACAGCCCCCCATCACAGTGCCCCTTGCAGTCTGCCCCCCGTCTCTCTCTAATCACAGTTCCCCCTTTTGCACTCTCTACCTCCCCTGCACAGTCCTACCTTCAGCATAGATAGATAGCTAATATTATTAGCAAAGGAGATATTCAGAGACTACAGACATGATACAGGAGATGGTCAGAGACTGTAGACATGATACAGGAGATGGTCAGAGACTACAGACATGATAAAGGAGATGGTCAGAGACTGCAGACGTGATACAGGAGATGGTCAGAGACTGCAGACGTGATACAGGAGATGGTCAGAGACTGCAGACGTGATACAGTAGATGGTCAGAGACTGCAGACGTGATACAGGAGATGGTCAGAGACTGCAGACGTGATACAGGAGATGGTCAGAGACTGCAGACATGATAAAGGAGATGGTCAGAGACTGCAGACATGATACAGGAGATGGTCAGAAACTGCAGACATGATACAGTAGATGGTCAGAGACTGCAGACGTGATACAGGAGATGGTCAGAGACTGCAGACGTGATACAGGAGATGGTCAGAGACTGCAGACATGATACAGTAGATGGTCAGAGACTGCAGACGTGATACAGTAGATGGTCAGAGACTGCAGACATGATACAGTAGATGGTCAGAGACTGCAGACGTGATACAGGAGATGGTCAGAGACTGCAGACATGATACAGGAGATGCTCAGAGACTGCAGATATGATACAGGAGATGCTCAGAGACTGAGGACATGATAGAAGATAGAAGAGCACTAGGGGGGCCGGAGAGCACCGGGGAAGCAGTGAGCACTGGAGGAGCTGAAGGGCACGGTTGGGGGGGGGGGGGGCTGGAGAGAATTAAGAGGGGGTTTGGAAAGCATTGTAGGGGGGTTGGAAGGCGCAGGGGGTGGAGAGCACTGGGGGGCAAGCAGGGAAAACCTGGGGGATGGAGAACACTGGGGGGGGGGCAGGGAGCACTTGGGGGGCGGGCAGGGAAAACCAGGGGGGTGCAGAGAGCACTGGGGGGGACAGGGAGCACTCGGGGGGCGAGCAAGGAAAACAAGGGAGTGGAGAGCACTGGGGGGGATAGGGAGCACTTGGGGGGCAGGCAGGGAAAACCAGGGGGGTGCAGAGAGCACTGGGGGGAGACAGGGAGCATAGGGGGGAGGGGGATGAAAAGCACTGTGGGGAGCTGAAGAGCATGGGGGGGGTGCTAAAGAACAGGGGGGTCTGGTGGTGGGGGGATTAGGAGCACCGGGGGGCTAGCAAAAGAAGTTGTATAGGAGGGGGATGGGGCAGCTACATATAGATGAGTTGATCTTTCCCTATTCTTCCTGCAGGAGGGAGAGGAGGATAATCAGTTATTCAGCAGCTGCAGAAAGAATAGGGAAAGATGAATTCCTCTATATGAAGCTTCCCCATCCCCCTCCTATCCAACACACACACTTGGGCAATAGGCATGCACTCACCTTCTTCCCGCCGAGGCTCCTCCCCCTTTTCACCGCCGAGACTCCGCCCCCTTCTTCCTGCCACAGCTCCGCCCCCTTGTTCCTGCCCCGGCTCCGCCCCCCGCTAGCAGCACGAACTGAAGGAGCTGCCACTGCAGCTGCCTTCACACTGCGATGGGGGATCTCAGAGCACGCTGGCTGACACCCCCCAGTGCGTGCCCCCCCGCCCCCATTGGTACCCCACTGTGTGTGTGACACTGTCATGTAATGTAGCTGATTTCAGGGAGAAAGCCCAGCTGTCAAGGTGATGTCGGGGGTGGGCGGGATCAAGTAGCTGTCAAACACCAGCCAATGATTGGGCTGCTTAAGAAAGAGGCGGAGCCACATAAACGAAGCTGCGGCCCAGACCCCATCCCATTGGCTGGTGTTTGATAGCTGTTCGGTCCCGCCCTCCCTCGACATCACCCCTGAGTTTTGACAGCTGGTCTTTCTTTCCCCCTGCAAGCATTAACATTACCTGACAGTGTCACACACTGAGCGGCTCTGACAAGCCTCACTATCTGCTGGAGCCAACAGCACAGCCGCCTCTCCACCAAGTATCTCACTACCCTCAGTGCCAAAGATGGAGATCTCGGGAGACAGCCGGCCCTACACTAACAGACACAGGGTGATTAGGGTGTGCCCAGGCACACCCGGCACACCCCGTGCGCACGCCTATGTCTGCATACCTGTTTTAGGTCATTTGCACACTCTATAAGAGAAAAAGTGGGTCATTATGACAGGCAACTATCATTCTAATAAAAAAAAATCAGCAGTGACAACCCCAATGTATTCCCTGTCAAATTTATTTTAAGATACCTCACCTAGCAAAATAATATGTTTTTTTTATCAAAAGAGAAACCTAAAAGGTTCACTTGCAAAATGCTAATTTTTATACATGCTATTTTAAATCAATAAAAACTCTTCCTGATCTTAAATAAGCAAAATGATTGGCTTTCAGTAAACAGCAGTTTTTGTCAGCCTGATTTCAGATTTAGGAGCATTTTTTAGCAGAACATCAATCAAATGCCATTGGCATTTATATTGTCCTGTTGTTGAGGTCTGTGCAGTGTGTCTTATATTGTGAGCTTTTTGTGTTCTTCTTTCCCAGCTGTCATACAGACATTTCGGGACCTTGTTTGGCTGTGTCCTCAGTGTGTAAGTTCAGTGTGCCAAGCCCTTCCTGGCTGTGAAGGAAGCATTCAGGATAACGAGGTAATTTGTAACATGATTTTCCATTTATTGCTTTAACCTAAAAAAAAAGAATATGTAATAGGTAGCATTACCAAAAATAGATTGATGATGATTTGCGCGAGGTTTTAACTTTCCGGCAACTTCCCGGCAAGGAACTCTAAAGGTCCGCCGGACCTTCAGAGCGCATGCGCCGCTAGCGTCAGCGGCTGCATGCAGTGCAAATATCTCCTAAACCGTGCAGGTTTAGGAGATATTATTTGTACCTACAGGTAAGCCTTATTCTAGGCTTACTTGTAGGTAAAAGTCACAAAAATCGGTATACTACCACTTTAATGACCAGGCACTGCGTTACTTTAACGGACAATTGCGCGGCCGTGCGACGCTGTACCCGATAAAAAATCTATGTCCTTTTTTTCCCACAAATAGAGCTTTCTTTTGGTGGTATTTGATCACCTCTGCTATTTTTATTTTTTGCGCTATAAACAAGAAAACAGCGACAATTCTGAAAAAAAAACAATATTTTTCACATTCTGCTATATAACATTCCCCAAAAAAAAAAAATTAAATCAAAATATTTTAACATTTTAGGCCAATTTGTTTTCTGCTACATATTTTTTGTAAAAAAAATCACAATAAGCATATTTTGATTGGTTTGCGCAAAATTTATCGCGTCCACTAACTACGGGAAAGATCTATGTCATTTTTATTGTTTTTTTTACTAGTAACAGCGGCGATTTGCAAATTCTATCGGGACTGCGACATTGCAGCGGACAGATCGGACCCCTAACTGACATTTTTGACACTTTTGTGGGGACCAGTGACATTACTACAGTAATCAGTGCTAAAAATATGCACTGTTACTGTAATAATGACACTGGCAGGGAAGGGGTTAACACTGTGGGTGACCAAGGGGTTAAATGTGAGCCTAGGGGAGTGATTCTAACTGTATGGCAGCGAGACTTGTGAAATGATCATATCCTATATAGAAGGATCACAGGAGCTCTGTGATCATTCTAGAGTGAATGGTCAGCTGTGTTTACAACAGCTGACTGTTCTCTCTCAGCGAGGAGTGATCGTGTGTGGCAGGCGCCAATCGGAGCCACCTGCCCTGTGCATCGAATTCGCTGCTGCTAAGTGGGGGCAGGAGGGCGCCGCCAGCAGCGTGCGCTCGCCCCCTAGCTGCACGCGCGCGACCGACGTATACCTATGGCAGTTCGCGCAGGAGGGCCAGCCTGCCGCAGTATTTCTGCGGTGGGCGGTCCGAAAGCGGTTAAAGAGAATTTATTTGCCATACACATACCAAGTAGTAGCAGAACTCCCGAACAGGGGAAAAGCTCTTCCCAAACTGCGAACCCTATTGAAGTCTATGGGGTCGAACAGGAAAAATCAAAAGTGCCCATTTTGAAGGCTTATTTGCAAGTAATAGGCCATAAAAGGGGTATGGGGGTCCAGGTACTGCCCTGGGGGACATGTATTAATGCAGGGATTTTTTTTTTTTTTTTAAAACAATAGTTTTTTCAGGAGCAGTTATTTTATTAATGCTTAAAGTGCAACAAAAGTGTGGTATCTGTAGCATATACAGAACATGCTGCAACTGACATTTCTAAAGGGAAAAAAAAAACAAGTCCAAATCCCATTTAAAATTACTTGCGTTTACAATTCTTGTGACGTCATATACGGCCAGTGAAAAGCACACCGTAGCGGAGCTTTCTGGTTCCAAAGTGGTTTTATCTTTTGTAAAAGTGAGTGCACACTTGTTGTTTTAATTGCATATTTTTAATTAAAACGGCATTAAACTATGTGGATTCCTCTTATATTCCCTTTGCACGAGTTATGAGGAGTGTATTCCCTGTGGTTTTAACTGGAGGAGGGAAGGAGTTGCTTGCGCTTTGTAAAGACCTGGGAGGGTGATATCCACATGCCTATGTAGACTTTGTAGCTGATAAGCACAAAGTTAAAAGAATCTGGTGAGTGTTAATACAGAGAGAGTTTACAGCACTAAAGCACTAACCGATACTCATTTACATAGGAGGGGGTCGGATCTAGGGGCCCTCTAGATTATAATAAGACCCTCGCCCGCAGACCCCCACAACCACTGGCCATGGTTGTGTGGATGAGGCCCTTGTCCCCAACAACATGGGGACAAGGTGCTTTGAGGTGCCCCAAAGCTCCCACCTGCCCTATGTTGAGGGCATGTGGCCTGGTATGGTTTAGTAGGGGGAGCTCGGTTGTTCCCCACCTTTCCTGACCAGCCAGGCTGCATGCCCAGATAAGGGTCTTTTATGGATTTTGGGGGGGAACCCACGCCCCGCTCTTTAACAACCAGCTTACACTGCGCCCTGATTGTGCAAAGCTTTGCCCAATCAGGGCACAGAATGCACTGTGCAGCGCTCAGTGCATTGCAGGGTGTTCGACGGGGTGAACCCTGCAAATTCGGGTGTTTGGCCTGAACTCATGCTTGGGCTGAACCGTTTGCCAAACACTAATAACAAGTACATTCTTTGCCACAAGTGAATAGATACATTCCATGTGTTACAGAGCTTATAGAGATACATTACATAGTCAAACCATTGGCTTGTGTTAGGAAAAGATTGAGTTATGCAGGAGTACAGCATCACACAACCAGATTGAGTCTAGCCGCCGGACAACTGCCGGACATGTGACCCCATCCACTATGCATAACTCAGTTGGTGTCTAGGGTCTCTTGTGAATCCACCCATCTAAACCATATTTTGTCAAAATTTTTGGAACAACCACAAGCTTCATAGGTCTTTCTATATAAAGGCAGGTCTGAATCAATCAGTTTTTTTCCAGGCCTCAATACCAACTTAATCAGAGTGGATCCACTGGATCGCTGTCATCTTTCTTGAAAAGAAGTAAAGTATACAAAAAAATAATTTTTTGGCAGCATTCAATTCTTCATCATCTATCAGAGCCAGCAAGCATCTCTCCGGGTTGCACATATTGGGCAGGGTCATCATCATTTTTATTCAACAAATTTAACTGTTTAGGTTCCTTTTAACTATTCCCTGTGGTACCAAGATGCCTTTTGGGAATACAGTTCCTTTTGTGTGTTCTGGATGTGCCCTCAAGGGCCACTAACAATTAAAGGCTATTACAACATCTTCTTCACCCAGCCAAAGGCTTGCCAAACTTCCCACTCTATCATGGAGACTTGCCTTGAGGAGCCTGTGTAATCACAGGATTTCCAACTCGTATAGACATGTGACTTTAGATTTTATCTTTAGTCATTGCAACATAGTCAATTATAATGCACTACATTTAATACAAATAACACACACAACCTACATTTTCCATGTTTAACATATCTTTGTTGGCTTATGGTTTTAAAGGTATGTATATTTTATCCACAGGGCAAGCAAGCCTTAATATGGCTCCTGGGGATGCATGGAGAGTTCATAACCAATGCACCGTATGTGTTGGAGGAATATGTTGATAATATTAAGACAGAGACCTCACCAACTGTAAAAATGGAGCTCCTGACATCTCTGGTTCGATTGTTCCTCTGTCGGCCAGCTGAGTGCCAGGATATTTTGGGTCGTCTTATTTATTATTGTATAGGTAAGTGCTATTTGAAATCACACAACATGACTAATAATATGGCTTTTGATGCTGTTTCAGGTCTCATCTATAGGATTTACCGAATATCATTATGATCCATTGCCTGGAAGGTATTTGGTGGTTTCCAAAGTATGGCTTGAGTTAACCAAACATTTGCAAAAATAAATAATATGTACTCTTACCAGAACTTCCTTATCTATGACTATTGCACTTCTTTGTTTGTTGCCTTCAGTTGATATTTTTTGTGTAACTACTGAATGGTTGTATGGTGATATTAGCAGGTCAACTAGTTCTTTCACTAAAATCTAAAAAAAATAGTTGGACTGGCCACTGGGGCTTTGACTTTGGTTTAGTGCTAAACTATCTGAGCTGTTTTACCACAAAGATCTGAGTTAGAAAGAGATGGGAGAAAATGAAGCCTTTCTGTTAGCCACTTGCCTACTGGGCACTCTCACCCCCCTCCTGCCAATTTTCAGCTTTCACTGCTGTCGCACTTTGAATTACAATTGCGCGGTCATGCAACACTGCACCCAAACAACATTTTTATTATTTTTTGGGACAGATAGAGCTTTCTTTTGGTGGTATTTAATCTTCACTGGGTTTTTAATTTTTTTTTTTTTGCTAAACAATTGAAAAAAGACTGAACATTTTGAATTTTTTCTTAGCTTCTGTTATAAAATGTTGTAAATAAATAATATTTCTCCTTTACTGATGTGCACTAATGAGGCTGCACTGATAGGGACTGATAGGCTGCATTGATGAGCACTGATGAGACTGCACTGATAAGCGGAAATTATGGGCACTGATAGGCGACAATGATGAGCTTGATAGGCAGCAATGTGTGGCACTGATAGGCATCACTGATAGACACTGACAGGCAGCACTGATGGGCTCTGATTGACATCATTGGTGGGTACTGATTGACAGCACTAGTGGGCACTGTTGGGGCTGCACTGATCATTAGGACACTGATGATCAGTGCCCTGATTATTAGTTTAGCTGTTCCCTGTGTGGATTGCCTCTCAGCCACCATGGGAAATTCATACGATTCCCCCATCAACACAGTCAGTGCTGAAAGGGGAATCCCTCCTGCTGAGACATTGTATTCTCCCGGCAGGGGGGAGCTGCCCCAGCCGGGAGAAGACAGTGATTTTTGCTAGCGGCTATAGGAGTTGTAGTGATAAGCACAAGTAAATTTGGCAGGCTGGTTGTACTCAACTTGGTACCTATCAGCCTGCCAACACACGGTTTGAATTCGAACTGTCTATGGCCAGCCTTACTGTGGCATATGGCACTTTATGTTTTGGGTTAGATAAACTTTGATGTTACCCAGCAGAATAGCCTTTCCTGTTTCTCAGAGGTAAATCAAATTGTGTTTGTGAGAATATTTGCACTGAGAATATTCAAGCCATTAAATTTGGAGTGAATTTTCACACATATTTATTAGGTTCTGAGCCAAGCAGCCTTTGATCACATATTTAGGTTTGGAGTCGAGCAAACTTTGTCTTAATTTCTGTTTTTGACTTTTGCAGGGAAGCCTCCCCTAGCTAGCAGTCCTACTGTGACAATGTAAAAATCTCTGTTCTTTTGGGGTGCCATCTCCAGATTTTGATTTAAATACTCCCCTCGGTGAGCTGATGACATTATAATGCTTTCAAAGTAAGATCAGAATTTGCGGGATGTTGGGTCATGATTCCCCATGATGGTCAAGAACATAAGAATGTTGGGGTATCAGACAGCTCTGCAAACTGTGTAAAACTGAAACTGAAAAGAAAGAAGTGGGTTTTGTTCTGTTTAATAGAAAGAGTAGTGGTAGATTTACCAGAATGTTGTGAAATGTCCTTCCTTTTGTTGAAAGCCCTAACATGGATCCTGTAAACAAAAGTTCAACTGCTTTTGAGATTGATATTGCCTTTTACATCTACAATTGGTTATTTCCATCACCCCAGGAACTGCTTATTTATATATCACTAATTAAATGATTGGTTTATGGCAGAAAAGCTGTAAGACTTGTATAGTCACTGGCTACCAGCTTAAACTACCTTGTAGGGCTGATATACAAAAATGTGAGCATTACCTAAAAAGTGTATTTCCACTTTGAGTCTAGGTTCACACTGGTGCATGCAGAACACTGCATGGGATTCATACAGGAATCGCACAGCATTCCTGTGCACATCACATGTGATGTCTGTGCAGTGCTTCTACAAGCCATACATTTTGTATGGCTCAAATCGCATCACATCCGCACCAAAATGGTGCGAGACCCTTTTTTTCCCCTGCACCTGAATCGCGTCACATGGATGTTCACCCCCAGGTGATGCAATTCTGGCAATCACACTACGTTTTGTGATCTGCTTCAGGGTGTCATTAATCTAACATTGACACCGGCAGCAGATCGTATAGATGCGATGTGGGGAAACATAATGAATCTTGTGAATATCCCACATCGCATAAGTGTGAACCAGAGCTCACAGCTCAAATTGGGATAACACCTATTCTATATTTGTGACATGTTCTCCATAACATAGCATAACCTAAAAAACATATTTAACATTTGCTGCTTAATTTTTTATTTATTTATTTTTTATGAAAACTCCAGGTATTTACTTTTTTTTTTTTATTAAATGAAAATAAAAAAAGATGTTATATTGTCAGGACTCTGGAGGTGAGCCTGACGTGCAGAGGGTAGCCTCTACCTCACTGAGGAATGGAGCACAGATGAGTCACCCAGGCAGTAGACACAGGCTAACCCGAGGTGCGGAATCTAAGTGACAACTGGTCTTCACCAGAGCCTCGTGTATAGGTCGCGGTCCTTTTTTAAAGCGGTGTTTATTTAAGATTTTGCATATACATACAAAATAGACTGTTAAGGAAGGACAAAAAATAAAAATCTTGCATATAACAGACTGGAGTACGGCACCCAAAGGGAGCAAGGACATTACAAATCCTGAGGACTACACACAGCCTTACAACAAAAGTAGGTAACAGTACTAGGTGTCCATAAAAAATAAGTATGTGAACCCAGAACGCACGCACGCACACACACACACACACAGTAAATAATCAACCTAGACAGAGCTGCAGACTAAAGAAATAGTAACCAATATAAGTACTACAGGAGTACAGGAGCAATTAGGACTGTTGGGATAGAGAAATCTCCCCCCAAAAATACTCAAAGTCAAACCAAGGCTGCCATACTTTGGTAAACTTTTTAGGACATTCCTGACCCTTGTAGATCAATTTAGACTTGGGTAAATCAGCATTAACCAATGAAAGAACTGTTGGATGGATGGTGAAACAGCATTTTTCCAATGTAATAAAACAAAAGCATGCAGAGCAGGATACGAGCATGAGTCTGAGGAGCAAAGTCATTCAAAATACCTTGAAGTCCAACTTTCAGGATCCGAGGTACTGGAAGATGAAGGGTAGTCGCAAAGAAGAGAAATAGATCCCACCAAAAAATTAGAAAACCCAACACATACGGAAAAGGTCCTGCACCCCCAAGTCCACATCGGGAACAAGTGGTAGCAGACCCAAACCCCATGTGAGCCAATCTGGCCGGAGTGTAATGAAGATGATAAATAAGCTTAAACTGAATAAGCCTTTCAGCCATACTAATCACATCCTGAAAACAAATCCCAATAGCCTTTTCCCAACCCTTCTCAGAAAGCCCGGGCACCAACACAAGCCATTTGCGATGGGAATTCTAAAAGGGGTTGGCTCCATCCACCTGAAGGTGGCCATAGAAAGTTGTCACCAACGTAGAAATCTCTGAATGGGATAGCAACAAGTTTTATTTTACCTTAATGTAGAGAATACAAACATTTAACTAAGGCCGGCCATAGACGGTTCAACTGAACCGGCCGAGATTCGAACCATGTATGGGCAGGCTGAATGTACAACCAGCCTGCTGGAGTTTACTTGCAATTATGGCTAGAGGCTGCTTTAGATGCTAGCAAAAATCACTGTCTTCTCACCCTGGCCCGGAGAAGACAATGGCTCAGCAGGAGGGAAAATCAGCACTGTCTGTGTTGATTGGAGAATCATGCAAATTTCTTTCCTGCAACCCGTGGTTGCAGGAAAGAAAATTGTACCATCTTTGGCCTGTATTGGAACCACTTTAACTCTGTTTGTACTGTGCTGACAGACCTCATAATCGGTGGTAAACTCGATTTTGAACATTCTCTATCCTAACAGAGGGTTAAAGGTGTGGAAGCAGGGCTTCTTCACTGTATGTTAATGTTTGCATGCTCTAAAGTATGCTGTGTCAGTGGGAACATGTAGCAAACAGATAGTGGTATTTTGTCAAATTCTATTGCAATAGTGGAAATACACATTAAGTCGTTTTTTCAAAGCAACTACAGATTACTGACTTAGTTTTATAAAACTACAGATTACTGACTTAGTTTTATAAACAAAACCTGAATGGTTAGTGTAACATAAATATCAGATATGGAATAGCTTTGCGTTAGCGAAATATGAAATATGAAGTGATCTGTAGAAATATGTAGTGAATTGTAGATGTAATGTCATTTTGGGTCAATTAATGTATTATCACACACATGTCCTGTTAGTAGCATTTGAAAGGACACAGCTGGTCTCTCTGGGATAGGGTTGACACCTGGTTGCCAATTAAGGTCCCCCATGCAATTGAACAAAAATTGTCACCTTCCGGGAAGCTTCAAAGGAGACTGCTAGTCATTTTGGCTGCAGAAATCCGCAGGAGGGTGACAATAGGTTCCGAACCGTCTGTGAGCTGTTGCTGCTTTTATCAGATCAAAGGAATGTATTTAGTCTCTCATAAAAGTTAAAATATTAGTGGTAGAGAGATGAAAACAATTCCTTCTTGTGGCTCACATGTGGGGCGACATGTACATGTAAATCTGTGTCTGTGGCATGTGTGGGGTCCGGGAAAATTGCACAAAACCGTTGTATGGCGCCTGATTGCGATAGGCAAGCAGTGTTTGGTACTGTCGCGATCAGACCGACGCACTGGTGTCAGAACTCCTATCCCTGACCCAGCAGTCAGTGCCATTCTGGGCCAATTCAACTCTGGTCAGTTCAGAACACAGAACTTCGGGTGGGCTGAGCAGGGCACAACCCACTGGGGGTTGATTGGGTAAGGGCTAAAGTCCAGCCCACATCAATATTCCAATAAATTGGGAAATTTGAGATTTGCACATGGTTCTTCCTTGAAGCCAGTTCTGAACTGGTGTAACGCTCCTGCGTTTTATGTATGGTGTGGATTTTCAGCTGCAGAAATATTCCACTTCAGTAGTCATGTAGAGAAACGCTGAGACACCATTCCCAACTCCCAATGACTCATCATGTGTGGAGGATCTCAATTCAGCAAGTAAATACACACACTCAATAAGATGTTTCCTAGAGTGACTTATGTATATAGTAACACAGTGATGATAGGCTGAAGAGACAGGTTGGGTAGAGATGGTAGATGACAGACACTTGAAAGGAAATGTTCTTGAAAGTAAGATAGTAGCAGATGGATGCAGATAGGTTTAGCAATCATGTATGGTAGCAGATGACAGAGTAGCAGGTGGACATACAAGAGAGATCAACCCAGTGCAAGAACAGGTGGTAGGAGGTTCAAGAGCTAGCAATCTTAGATAATGCAGATGTAGTAATAGTCCTTAGTATGCAGAGCTAGATAGTGTAAGCTTCAGTATGAAGGTTATAGAGGTTTCCCCTATGGGGTACTTATCACTAATAGCAATGTAGCAGAGGAGAGGTTCGGCAAGAGCGGATGATCCGGTAGCGGGATACAGGGATCAGCGCAGCGTGGTTCCGACAGCGAGGTATGCTTGCAAGCATGAGAGCTTCAAGACAGGTTAGCATCAAGGCACAAAGCAGTTTGAACGAACACATGTGAGTGAGAGCCGGCGATCTAAATAGCCATCAGTCCGGCGCTCAGTGATGACAGCATCAGTCTTAAAGGTGTATGCGCACCTTACCAAAAGAGAATGGTGGGGCGCAAACACTTATGAAAGAGTAATTAGGGTACCCAAAGGTACCAGAACATTACAACTGGGGAGTTCCTGCACGATTTCCGGCATGCTTCTGCCAAAGAGATAACCTTAGGTAAAGTTTATTTCTTTTTTTTATTCCCTTTTATTTTCATAGCAAATTGCCAATTGTGTGTCTTTTTATCTTTTGTATTTTTGGAACTGTTTTTGCTTTGTATATATATTTTTTTTTTATGCACTGCCCACTTTCGGGATATTACATTATAAAATTAATAAGTGACTTCTGTGTACTAAGCTAGGACTCATACCTCTAGAGAGATTTTGTTTGCATTTTAGTGCCTAAATTCTCGGTCTACGCTACATGCCAATCTGTATGCAATTGCACTGTGTGTTGGCAGGTTGCATGCGGATTGTACACCAGACGGATATCTGCGTGTGTGTGGTGTCCCAGCAGACCAGTTTGCGGACAAACTGTTGGGTGGTGGCAGGCTATTGTTTGTGGTGTGTGGGTGTGGGGACAGTGGGAAGAGTGATTAACACAGGGGTTCTGGCTTGTAGGATAGCTGGAGGAATCCTAGTAGTGTGTGGTAATTGCTAGACTGCTCCCCCACCATTAGAGTGCACCAGATTGTATGTAAGATTTGTATCTGCCTGTGTGTGGTCAGCCAGCTGGATTGGAGTGGAGTCTCCCTCTAGTGGTGACCGAAGGCAGTGCAGGCTGTGAAAGTATTGCAGCCAATCTAATTACTCAGTAGGAATTTTCTTTATTTCCTTATCCCCTTATACTCCACAGGTCACGATTCACCGCCTCTCGGTTAGCTAGTCGCCGTGGGCGTGGTTGAATCGTGACAGTTAGAAAAATAAATTTTTATAACATTGGGAAGAAAATTATTTTCTGTACACATAGGAAGTGGAGTAGGGGAAGGTAGACTAGTGAGAATTGCTTCCCAGGACACACAGCTAATTCCCAAGTGTCCTTACCACCATTGAGATCCCTTACTCTACTGCATTTACATCAGTTAGATCTGCCACAGAATACACAGTATTCTGGAAATTCTCTTTTCACTGAATACAAACCTTTCTCTGAACAGACAAGGGGAGGGGTAAATGAGTGCTGGAATCTCACCTTGTCCATTCAGAAAAATCCTTGTTTTCACTGAAAAGAATACAAAATGTGTCTGAATTGAGGACTTGAATAGGGTGCTATGATTGCGGTACCAGCTGATCTGAGTGATCAAAGCCAACAGTAGAATGTAGCATAATACAGCAGCCTTGTGGTTGTAGTATACCAATATTTGTAGGTAACTAAGCTGGAGCCAGCACACAGCAAAAAATATTTTTTTTTCCTTGAGTTTAGCTTTAAGGCTGGGTTAAAATATATACAAATTGGAGGCATTTTTAACCGCATCCAATTCGCTTAACTTGAATGTGACCGGCTCTCAATGGAGCCGGTTCACACATGTCCAGAGTGGCCGTGTTGCTGTTTTGACAAGGGTCCTGTGCATTTTCAGGTCCAGTTCAGGTGCGATTTCAGGCAAAAATTTGCACCTGAATCGCACCTGAACCCATTAACAGAAACGCTCCGGACTGCAAACCGCAGCCGGACATGTGTGAACCCAGCTTTAACCCCTATAATTTATAAATTATTTACCATATCTTTTCACTCTGTTCTGTAGGTAATACATGCCATATCACTAACCAGCATACCATTTTAAAATGCATTTTATTCAAGGAATAGACACACTTTTGCAAATATTCACTAAATTAAGGATTTACAAAAGGACATATGTTTAGTATGTTTCTTGATCCATATGTTAATTTGAAAATGCCTCAGCCAAATGTATTTAGGGCTGGTTCACATCAGGAATGTGTAGGCAACTAAGCTGGAGCCCGCTATGCGTTTCTGTGCGACTCACATGCAGTTCTGTGTGGTGATATTTCAGTGCATTCATTTTGAAAACTGAAATCGCACCACACCACACCAAAAGTAGTGAACACACTACTTTTGGAAATTCACTGGCACTAAATCGCATAGTAATTCTGTACCATGTAATAAATGAATTGTGATATGCGTTTGGGTAGTCTTTACTTTAATTTTGACACCCGATGCAATCGCAACTGTAATGTGCTTTGAATGCGGTGTGGAAACCCACGTTCTGTGCATGTTTCTTGCACTGCATTCAAAGCGCACTGCAGTTGTGATCTGTAGTGCATTTTGAATACTGTGAATTGAACACTGTGAATTGGCACTGTGAATTGGCTCTTATTGCATTATTTTTCTTACCAATATATGTTCTTGTTTATATGACTGTAAACTGTACAGTTGTAATAAATTTCACGAGACAATTTACTCAATTTATGTATTTTGTAGAGGAGGAAACAAACATGGCTGTTCGAGATCGGGGTCTTTTTTATTACCGACTTGTGTCATCTGGAGTAATTGAAGTGATGAAAGTTCTTAGTGGTCCAAAATCAGACCCATCATTGGGAGTTTTGGTTGATAGAATAGAGCAACCAATTAATAGCTGGGTAGCAGATTTCAACACCCTGACTCCTTTATATCACAAGAAGCCTTATGAATCACTTTCTGCCAGTCTCACTAAATGTGAACTGCCCTCTGTTGCAAAACAGCTTGAAGGTAAGTTTATTATAATAAACACATTTTGCATTGCTGTTTATTTTATTAGTGGTACTGAAAATTCTTAGGAAAATCTGTTTTCAAGTGCAACAAATGTAAAAGAAACTATGGTAAAACAAATCTTGTGGTCTCAAAACAAAGATACTACTAAAATGTGAATAATGTTGATTGTCATTGGTTTATTATAGTCCTTGAGGGAAAAAAGATGTGAACAAAGCCTATCCCTCTATAATATGTACTTGTCTCCATCCAGAGCACTAAGTGTCATTTCTGTCTGCTGCTCCGTTCCTCTGCTATCTGCATGAGTCACTTCTGACAAGTATTCCTGACACAAAGGAATAGAAAGGTGACAGGGGAGAATGCTCCAGCACACAGCCTTTGATTGACAGCCTCAGCTGTGTTCCTGTGCTTTGTATGAAGGGATGTGAGTTATGCAGAAGGGATTTGTGTCACTTCACCTCCCCGTCCCCTATGTTTTGAAAGCTCCAACAAGTTGTATAAATTCTGGACTTTGAATGGCTGTAGAGAAGAGATGCCAAAGATAAACAGGCACAACTTATGCAGGAGGATTGGTTTTTATCTCTGTGTATCATTTGAGGCCTCTCACTTATTTAGGTATATCTAAGGGTTTACAGCCACTTTAACCACTTAAGCCCCGGAAGATTTTACCCCCATTCCGACCAGGGGGTATTTTACGACTCGGCACTGCGTGACTTTAACTGACAATTGTGCGGTCATGCAATGTGGTACCCAAACGAAATTTACGTCCTTTTTTTCCCACAAACAGAGCTTTCTTTTGGTGGTATTTGATCACCTCTGCGCTTTTTATTTTTTGCGATATTAATAAAAAAAGAGCAAAAATTTTGCAAAAAAATGACATTTTCAACTTTGTCTTTTAAAAAATATCCAATATACTCAATTTATGTATTTTTTTTTGGCCAAAATATATTTAGCTACATGTCTTTGACAAAAAAAAATTCAATGAGCGTATTTTTATTGGTTTGCGCAAAAGTTATAGCGTCTACAAACTATGGTGTAAATACAGAAATTTACGCAGCTTTAATTTTTGACTGCCTATCTCATTTCATGAAGTGCTAAAATGGCAGGGCAGTACAAAACCCCCCCAAACTACCACTTTTTGGAAAGTAGACATCCTAAGGAATGTTCTGAGAGAGCTCATTGAATATTTCATTTTTTTGTCACAGGTGTTTGAAAAATGACTAAAAATTTTTTTATTTTTTTTTTTTTTACACAAAGTTGTCATTGAAATGATATATTGCTCACACATGCCATGGGTATATGTGTAATTACACCCCAAAATATATTCTGCTGCTTCTCCTGAGTACAGGGATACCACATATGTGGGACTTTTTGGGAGCCTAGCTGTGTACGGGACCACAAAAACAAATCCCCACCATCAGAATTTCAAAGGGCGTACATTTTTCATTGCATTTTCTCACTACCTCTAACGGTTTAGGAGGCCCTGAAATGTCAAGATACCACAAAACCCCCCCAAATGACCCCATTTTGGAAAGTAGACACCCCAAGCTGTTTGCTAAGAGGCATGGTGAGTCCATGGAATATTTTATATTTTACCACAAGTTTTGGGAATATTACTATTTTTTTTTTTTTTTTTTTTTTTTACACAACGTTGTCACTAAAAGATAAAATTCTCACACATGACATGGGTATATGTGGAATTACACCCCAAAATACATTCTGCCACTTCTCCTGAGTATGGGGATGCCCCATGTGTGAGACTTTTTGGGAGCCTAGCTGTGTACAGGACCGCAAAAACCAATCAACACTCCCAGGTTTTCTAATGGCGTAAATTGTGCATGTCACCTCTGCACTACCTGTCACAGTTTCGGAGGCCCTAAAATTCCAAGATAGCACAAACCCCCCCCAAATGACCCCATTTTGGAAAGTAGACACCCCAAGCTATTTGCTGAGAGGCATGGTGAGTCCATGGAATATTTTATATTCTGCCACAAGTTCCGGGAAATACATATATATATATATATATATATATATATATATATATATATATATATATATATTTTTTTTTTTTTTTTTTTCACAAAGTTGTCAGTAAATGAAATATTGCTCACACATGCCATGGGTATATGTGAAATGACACCCCAAAATACATTCTGCTGCTTCTCCTGAGTACAGGGATACCCCATGTGTGAGACTTTTTTGCAGTCTAGCCGAGTACAGGTCCCCGAAAACCAGTCCCCGCTTTCAGGCTTTCCAAGGGCGTAAATTGTTGATTTCACTCCTGACTACCTATCACAGTTTCGGAGGCCCTAAAATTCCAAGATAGCACAAAACCTCCCCAAATGACCCCATTTTGGAAAGTAGACACCCCAAGCTATTTGCTGAGAGGCATGGTGAGTCCATGGAATATTTTATATTTTGCCACAAGTTCCGGGAAATATATATATATATTTTTTTTTTTTCCACAAAGTTGTCAGTAAATGAAATATTGCTCACACATGCCATGGGTATATGTGAAATGACACCCCAAAATACATTCTGCTGCTTCTCCTGAGTACAGGGATACCCCATGTGTGAGACTTTTTTGCAGTCTAGCCGAGTACAGGTCCCCGAAAACCAGTCCCCACTTTCAGGCTTTCCAAGGGCGTAAATTGTTGATTTCACTCCTGACTACCTATCACAGTTTCGGAGGCCCTAAAATTCCAAGATAGCACAAAACCCCCCCAAATGACCCCATTTTGGAAAGTAGACACCCCAAGCTATTTGCTGAGAGGCATGGTGAGTCCATGGAATATTTTATATTTTGCCACAAGTTCCGGGAAATATATATATATATATATATATATATATATATATATATATATTTTTTTTTTTTTTACACAAAGTTGTCAGTAAATGATATATTGCTCACACATGCCATGGGTATATGTGAACTGACACCCCAAAATACATTCTGCTGCTTCTCCTGAGTATAGGGATACCCCATGTGTGAGACTTTTTTGCAGTCTAGCCGAGTACAGGACCCCGAAAACCAATCATCGCCTTCAGGCTTTCCAAGGGCGTAAATTGTTGATTTCACTCCTGACTACCTATCACAGTTTTGGAGGCCATGAAATGCCAAGACAGCACAACCCCCCCCCCCCCAAATGACCCCTTTTCGGAAAGTAGACACCCTGAGCTATTTGCAGAGAGGCATGTTGAGTGTTTTGCAGATCTCACTTTTTGTCACAAAGTTTTGGAAATTGAAAAAAGAGGAAAAAAAATGCATTTTCCTGTTTTTTCTTCATTTTCCAAAAAAAATTAGAGCTGCAAAATACTCACCATGCCTCTCAGCAAATAGATTGGAGTGTCTACTTTGCAAAATGGGGTCATTTGGGGGGGGTTTGTGCAATCTTGGCTTTTTATGGACTTCAAAAGTGTGATAGGTAGTAAGGAGTGAGATCAACAATTTACGCCCTTAGAAAGCCTAAAGGTGCGCATTGTTTTTCCGGGTCCTGTACGCGGCTAGACTGGCAAAAAGTCTCACACATGGGGTATCATTGTACTCAGGAGAAGCAGCAGAATGTATTTTGGGGTGTCATTTCACATATACCCATGGCCTGTGTGAGCAATATATCATTTACTGACAACTTTGTGTAAAAAAATAAAAAAAAATAAAAAATTTTTTTTTCCTCGAAACTTGTGGCAAAATATAAACTATTCCATGGACTCACCATACTTCTCAGCCAGTAGCTTGGAGTGTCTACTTTGCAAAATTGGGTCATTTGGGGGGGTTTTGTGCCATCTTGAAATTTCAGGGCCTCTGAAACTGTGACAGGTAGTCAGGGGTAAAATCAGCAATTTACGCCATTAGAAAACCTGAAGATGTGGATTGGTTTTCGGGGGCGCGTACACAGCTAGGCTCCCAAAAAGTCTCACACATGTGGTATCCCTGTACTCAGGAGAAGCAAAAGAATGTATTTTGGGGTGTCATTTCACATATTCCCATGGCATGCATGAGCAATATATCATTTAGTGACAACTTTCTGTAAAAAAACAACAAAAAAAAAAAAAATAATAATTTTACCGAAACTTGTGGCAAAATATAAAATACTCCATGGACTCACCATGCCTCTCAGAAAAAAGCTTTGGGTGTCTACTTTTCAAAAAGGGGTCATTAGGGGGGTGTTTGAACAGTCCCGGCATTTTATGCTCAATCTTATCCACACATCACCCACTCTTCTAACCACTTGAAAACCAAGCCTTTTCTGTGCCTTTTTGTTTACATGAAAAAATATTTTTTTTTTACTAGAAAATTACTTTGAACCCCCAAACATTATATATTTTTTTAAAGCAGAGGCCCTATAGAATAAAATGGTGGATGTTGCAAATTTTTTTGTCACACGGTATTTGCGCACAGATTTTCCAAACGCAATTTTTGCGAAAAAAATACATTTTTTTTTAATTTATTGCACAAATACACTATATAATTCCAATTTTTTTGGTAAAATTTAAAAGATGATCTTATGCCAAGTTCATAGACACCTAACATGACATGCTTTAAAAATTGCGCATGCCTGCGCAGCGACAAAAACGTATGTACATTTTTGAAAACCTTTAAAAGTCTCTACAGGTTACCACTTTAGACTTACAGAGGAGATCTACTGCAAGAATTACTGCACTCGATCTGGCGATCGCGGCGATACCTCACATGCATGCTGCAATTGTGGTTTACATATGACACTAGACCACCGCTTGCGTGCGCCATTGCGCGCAAGCACCGGGGGTAAGGGGGGGGGCTCAATTTTTATTTTATTTTTTTCTTTTGCTTTTTTATGTTATTTTGACACCTTTCCTTTAATTTTTTTTTTTTTTAAATCATTTTTATTGTTATCATAGTGAATTTAAATATCCCCTATGATAGCAATCTGTGGTGACAGGTACTCTTTTTTAAAAAAATTGGGGTCTTTTAGACTCTAGATCTCTCCTCTGACCTTAACGCATCTGACCACACCAAAATTGGTGTGATAAAATACTTTCCCAATTTCCCAATGGCCCTGTTTATTTCTGGCGAAACATAAGTCATAAAATGCTCGTAGCCTCCGGCATCTTAGGCCATAGAGATGATTGGAGCCATTCTCATCTCCAATTAGCTCTATGGTTAGATAATTGAACCACCGGCTGCACTCTCGGGTTAACCGGTGGGACAGGAGAGCCAGAGAAAAACCATGGAAGGCTGCGGAAGGCGGCGGTGGGGGGGGGGAGGCCCCTCCCACTGCATGTAAAAGCAGTCTAGCGGCCAATTACCTGCTAGAATTGCTTTTACATGTAAGCCGACCGCTGGCTGTAAAAAACGATACCAAGATGATGCCTAAATCTGCAGGCATCATCCTGGTATAACCACTCAAAGTCCAGCAACGTACCAGTACATTGCTGGTCCTTGTTTGGCATATAGGTTTTTTTTTTTTCATGCAGCCTGTGGGCTGAACGGAAAAAAAGAGAACCTATCAGAAATCAGCACAGGAATAATGCGTAGTATTACTCATCATTAACCGCCCAAACAACCACCCACTGAATTTAATGATGGGTATACACGACACTATCCACGTATACCAAAATAGGATTTTAACTGCAGTGCTGAAATCAGAAAATCACCACAGCTGCTATCAGCAAAGGTATCCATATATGCTGAGCGCAAACGCTGTTTGTGTCAGAATATATAAAATCAATGCGTGGTAGCCGACGAGGGACCTGCAAGAGAAACAGGTCACAAAAGAATGAAAAAACAAACAAAGGACATTGAAAAAAAGTATAGTAGGAAGGAGTAGAAGGACATATAAAATGACTGACAACAACAGTTTTTGGATCTTCATCATTAACCGCCCAAACAACCACCCACTGAATTTAATGATGGGTATACACGGCGCTATCCACGTATACCAAAATAGGATTTTAACTGCAGTGCTGAAATCAGAAAATCACCACAGCTGCTATCAGCAAAGGTATCCATATATGCTGAGCGCAAACACTGTTTGTGTCAGAATATATAAAATCAATGCGTGGTAGCCGACAAGTACCTGCAAGAGAAACAGGTCACAAAAGAATGAAAAAACAAACAAAGGACATTGAAAAAAGTATAGTAGGAAGGAGTAGAAGGACATATAAAATTACTGACACCACAACAGTTTTTGGATCCTTTTATTTTTCTTTCTAACTGTTCCTTTACTTCTTGATTTGGGAGGGACTGCGATCTTCTGCGATCTTCTCTTCCAGCTTGGGTCTCTCAAAATGTCGATGGACATCCAACATCCTTCGAGACCCTGTGTTTATGTGCCCTACACTGTGTCGTGCTGTACCCTACGCTAATAATCCACTAGTGTATGGTAGCGCTCGAAACATTCCCCGATGCAGAGACCAGGTTGGTCAGGACATTTGGGACAATAATAGCGGGTGTCACGCCTAAATCCGCGCTTGCTACAGACACGACATCTTCTTTGGGGCCATCTTTGGGTAGGGGTACTCGGGAGGACATGTGAAAAATGCCTCTCATGCAGCCGGCTCACTGCATCTGGAAGGGGAAGTTGGGCAGGCATGCCTCCTGGGTACAGGTAGGCAAGGATGATCTCTTCCTGGAATTCCCGGAAAGATCCAGTTCGTCCTGACGCCCTGTATAGGACAAAGGCGTTCAGCATAGCCAATTGGTATAGGTAAACAGACACTTTTTTGTACCAGCGTCTGGCTTTACGGGCAACTAAATACGGCGCCAAAAGCTGGTCGTTAAGGTCCACCCCTCCCATATTAAGGTTATATTCGTGGACACAGAGGGGTTTCTCCATAACGCCAGTTGCCGTAGGAATTTGGATCGTCGTGTCTGGGTGAAGGGAGGACAGAACATAAACATCCCGTGTATCCTTCCACTTCACCGCAAGTAATTTGTCCGTTTTCAAGCAGGCTCTCGCCCCCCGACTAAGACGGGAATCTACAAGCCGTTGGGGGAAGCCCCGGCGATTAGGTCGCACGGTGCCACATGCGCCAATTTGTAAATCGAGAAGGTGACTAAATAGTGGCACGCTTGTATAAAAGTTGTCCACGTACAAATGGTACCCCTTTCCGGATAAGGGTGACACCAAGTCCCAAACGATCTTACCGCTGCTCCCTATGTAGTCTGGGCAGTTGGGGGGCTCCACACAGCTATCTTTTCCCTCATAGACCCGGAAACTAACTGTATAGCCTGTGGCCCTGTCACACAATTTATACAGTTTGACCCCGTACTTGGCACGCTTGCTGGGGAGGTACTGTTTCATAGCAAGGCGGCCAGTAAATTTAATCAGGGACTCGTCAACGCAGACAACTTGTTCGGGGGTAAACAAGGCTGCAAACCGCTGATTGAAGTGGTCTATGAGGGGCCGAATTTTGTGGAGCCGATCGTATGCAGGGTCTCCCCGAGGACGACAGAGTTCATTGTCGCTGAAATGCATAAATCGCAGAATTTGCTCGTATCTCGTCCTGGACATAGAGGCAGAGTACATGCGCATATGGTGAACTGGGCTAGTGGACCAATATAGCCGCAATTCACTCTGTTTAGTTATGCCCATGTGGAGGGAAAGGCTCAGAAAGATCTTAAATTCGGAAACCGTTATAGGTTTCCAGCCGAATTGTCTGGCAAGGTGTGAATTTGGGTTGGCGGCGATGAACTGTTGTGCATATAAATTTGATTGATCCACAATAGATCTGTAAAGATCTTCCGTGAAGAACAGCTCAAAAAAGTTCAGGGGCGTAAAACCAGCTGTCTCCACGTGGATTCCAGGTTGGGCGGTGAATGGGGGAAGTACTGGCGCTGTAGTATCAGTGGGTTGCCAATTAGGAAATGCCAGTGCATCAGGGAGGGCACTATGGGCTCTACGGGCCTGTCTTCGAATACGCGGTGGCTGCGGGCCACTACTTGTGCTAGCCACCGCACCAGCTTCAACTGCACTTAGGGGACTCGCCACGTCACCAGGTCTTACTGCAGTGCTGGTTGTACTAGGTCCAGGTTGTACTAGGCCGCTGGCGCTTGCCAGGTCGCCAGAAGGATGTGCGGCACTAGTACCCACACTCTGCTCCATACGAGCACCCTGCGATTCCTGCATCACAACAACTTCAGAATGGGGTCGGGTACGCCTGGGTCTAACAGGGACCCATCTGTCGTCGGAGCTATCTGTCAGGGAGCCGCTGCCGTCATCAGGTTCATATACTGACACTAATTCGGTCATTGTAGCTTCCCCTTCGCTATCAGATGACTCGGTCAGCATAAAACTGATAAGCTCTTCATCCCTGTACGAACGTTTGGTCATTTTGGTAACTAAATTTACTCGTACAGTGATGCGACTCACAGGTAATAAAAGCACCTGGTTGTCGAAGATTATTTCAAGCGCTACAAAAAAAAACTGCTAATGCTAGCAGGGATCAGGCCTGACTCTGCTAACACAGCGGTTTTGTGTCTTGTGTTTTTTTGCAAGTGACAGTAATCTATTGATTACTACACTTGCCTGGGTGAAAGGGTTAAACGCAGGTGCTGGCCGGAATCAGTACTGATCGTGCAAACACCGCGTTTTGGGAACCCTAAACTATGGGGGCGCTAGTATAGTTCTGATCAGATCAGATATTGATCTGTTCAAACACTATACTAGAAATGGAAGTGTAGGTGCGTGCGTGCGTGCGTGTGTGGCAATCAAGGGGTTACTTCTAAACTATGCGCTGGGGATCTGGGGGGGGGGGGGGTGGCGGGGACCCTAAACCTCCTTTGGGAAAGAAACTAGCTAGCTAGCGCAACCTCAAGTCACAATGACACCAATACAAAATACAGTAAAAACAGTATATTATGTGTGTATTAGTGCTAATGTGACAGAGGGTGTAGGGGTTAACGGGATGTGATCAGGGGGGGATCAGGGGTTTAAATCTTTATTGGAAGGGACTGGCGGGTATCCTAAGGATAAAAGGAACGGTGGCAAGCGCTAAACCTGGTCACAAGTCACACTTATACGGGTATATAGAAAATGCTATATACTGTATACAGTGTGCGTTGTGGCAGGGGGTGTAGGGGTGATCAGGAGGGGATCAGGGGATTAAATCTTTATTGGGCGGGTGGCGGGGACCCTAAACCTCCTTGGGACACAAACTTAGTCGCCTGCGCTAATTCTGATCACAATGACACTAATACAAAAATACAAAAACACAGTATATTACGTTTGTATTAGTGCTGATGTGACAGAGGGTGTAGGGGTTAACTAGCGGTGATCAGGGGGGGATCAGGTGGGATCAGGGGCTTAAATCTTTATTAGGGGGGGGTGGCGGGTAATTCAAGTGGAAAAAGGGGGGTCGCAAGCGCTAGACCTGACCACAAATCACACTTATACGGGTATATAGCAAAATGCTATATACTGTATACGGTGTGTGTTATGGCAGGGGGTGTAGGGGTGATCAGGGGGGGGTCAGGGGCTTAAATCTTTATTGGGCGGGTGGCGGGGACCCTAAACCTTCTTGGGACAGAAACTTAGTCGCCTGCGCTAATTCTGATCACAATGACACTAATACAAAAATACAATAACACCGTATATTGCGTTTGTATTAGTGCTGATGTGACAGAGGGTGTAGGGGTTAACGGCGGTGATCAGGGGGGGGGGTCAGGGGAGATCAGTGGGTTAAATCTTTATTAGGGGGGGGTGGGGGGTAATTTGAGTGGAAAAGGGGGGGTCGCAAGTGCTACACCTGTTCACAAATCACACTTATACAGGTATATAGGTATATGCTATATGCTGTATATAGTGTGTGTTGTGTCAGGTGCTGTAGGGGTTAATTGGGGGGGCGATCGGGGGTGAAATGTGCCTATCTAACTGTGTGTGGGTGTGCTTGGTGCAGTACTCACAGTAAGATGTGCTCTCCTCTCACGCTGGATCCAAAAAGACCGTTGTGGGGGGAGGGCACATCTCCTCTAAGCCTGTGTTTACATTTCACAGGCTTAGAGGATGATCTGATTGGGCAGGACCGATCAACAGGTCCAGACCAAAAATGATTGGCCTGGACCTGATGACTGATCGGTTCTGAACCCAATCGAGTCATCATCGGCGGCGGGGACGCGCGGGAGCGCGCACAGGGCCGGCAAATTGGTCAGTTTGCCTGGCCGGGGCTGAGTGCCGACGTAGATCGTCGTGCGCCGGTCGTAAAGTGGTTAAGGAAAGAAAGAAAGTTGGTAAATCTCTTAAAGGATCGTGTGCACATAACTCTTGTCCCCAATAAAAATTTGAGCAGAAGATGTTAAATAAAAAAAATCTTTTTTTTTTTTCTGTCATTGCTGACTGTAACTTCACCTCTCTAAGCCTAAAAATATGGACATTCCCATGGAGGGAGTTACAGCTAGCATTGAACTCTACTCCCTCTCCATTCTGCAGTGCTGTGTCTCCTCATCTCTCCTCCTTAGTTTACACAGAGTTCAGAGCTGCAGCCTTTTATTCAGGGTAATAGGGAGTGGAAACTGTCAGTTTGTGTTGTGAATGATTGCAGTTCAAGAAGAATACTTTCATTTACAAAAACACAAGCTGACAACCGCACATGCCAGGCACTACACTAAGCTGTCTCAGACTAGCATGGTTGCCGGTGTGTGCTGTTGTTAGTGTAAACTGTTAGTGCAACCTAAAGAGGAGAGATAAGGAGACAGCTTGTACAGCAGAGTGATATTCTGTGTGGATTCTTTTGGGGGGCAAGGGCTGTACAGACTTTTTGTGTACTGCCTGTCACACATCTTCTCCTCCTAAACTGTCATTTAGATGGTAAAGTTTATCCAGGGAATATCAAATTGCCTCTCGGGGGATCAGGAAGGAATTTCCCCCTGCTGTACCAAATTGGATCATGCTTTGCTGGGGTTTTTTCGCCTTCCTCTGGATCAACTACGGGTATAGGATTGTGTATATGGGATTGTATGGTTGGGTTTTCTTTTTTTTTAATTGGTTGAGCCAGATGGACTTTTGTCTTTTTTCAACCTGACTAACTATGTAAGAAACCTGTCTCCATTGATCAGTGCCATCGGGCAGCTAGGCAGGTGAATTGGGCTAGCTGTCCAACACCATGGCTTATTTTTTTTTTAATTCTTTTTATTTCAATATGTGCATAAAAACGAACATTCCAAACCACCATGGCTTATTAAAGAGTTTGTAAACCCAAATTTGTTTTTTTTCTTTTTTTTTTTCACCCTGAAAGAGTAACACATAATGAGCTAGTATGCATTGCATACTAACTCATTATGGAATACTTACCTTAGAACGAGCCCCCGCTGTGCCGCCCGCCTACCTCTATGACGGGGCGACATGTCCAGTCGCCCGTCTTCCGGGATTGTGGCATCCGGCCATCTGATTGGCGCATGCGCGCGGGAGCCGACGGTTTACGTCACGGGGCTCTAAAGGAACGGCACCAGTGGCCGTTCCTTCAGAGCGCATGCGCCATTGATGTCACTGGCTGCATGTAAGGTAAATATCTCCTAAACGGTACATGTTTAAGAGATATTTACAGTACCTATAGGTAAGCCTTATCATAGGCTTACCTATAGGTAAAAATTGCAAAGGAGGGTTTACTTCCTCTTTAACGCCTGCATGGATTTAGATGGGCACCAGGATCCTATGGGGTGTAAAAATCTGTCCTTTCTTCAGGTGATAGATTTTTTTTTTTTAGATCCTTGAATACCTATGATGTGCAACTGTGAAATAAAAAGGCTAGCAATAGGAGCCAGTTAGGTGTGCTATATGCTGACAAGGGAGCATGAGATCATCACTTTCTTCTCTTTTACAGTTCTGTTGTGAGGTTGAAGCAGGGAGCTAGCTGTATTTCTTAACAGTAGAGAAAAGTCAGGTCACCAATCGGGTAAATTGAAATTATTTAATAAGGATGATTTTATTTAGCCAGTAGGCAGAATCTTCTTTTTTACATGACTTTCAGATACAGCTTAGAAGTATCTTCTACATAGAAATAAATTACTCCCATTGACTTATCCCTTAGCACATGGCTCAGTCCAAAATTTAAGTCAGACAAAGCCAGCCACGAGGCAAGCTGCTACTGCTATGCTGTCTCTTTAAATAAGCATAAGCTTACAGTGATTGTAAACGATCCCCTTGTAAAACAACCCATTCAATCTGTAATAGAAATGAAAGGCAAAACAATTGTGTATACATATAAAAAAACCTTTATAACCACTTGGTGACCAGGCCTTTTCTGGGACTTTTTGTTTACAAGTTAAAATTAGTATTTTTTGATAGAAAATTACTTAGAACTCCCAAACATTGTTTTTTTTTTTTTATCAGAGACCCTAGAGAATAAAATGGCGATTGTTGCAATATTTTATGTCACACTGTATTTGTACAGCAGTCTTTCAAACGCAGTTTGTTTTGGAGAGAAACACTTTAATGAATAAAAAAAAATAAAACACAAAAGTTACACCAATTCTTTTCTATAATGTCAAAGATGATGTTACTCCAAGTAAATACATACCTAACATATAATGCTTTAAAATTGTGCATTCTTGTATAATGGAAAATAGGTGGATGATCATCCTTCCTGCACTATGCGTGTATCACTTCAAAAGGCTGATGCTGCTGTTCATCGCTGAGTGACTAAATTCAAATAAAACAAATCTCACAGCGCAAAACAGTGAAGTGCTAAGGACAATGTGTATAATACATCTACATAATACATAAATATGTATATATACAGTATCTCACAAAAATTAGTACACCCCTCACATTTTTGTAAATATTTTATTATATCTTTTCATGTGACAACACTGACGAATTGACACTTTGCTACAATGTAAAGTAGTGAGTGTACAGCTTGTATAACAGTGTATATTTGCTGTCCCCTCAAAATAACTCAAAACAGCCATTAATGTCTAAACCGCTGGCAACAAAAGTAAGTACACCCCTAAATGAAAATGTCCACATTGGGCCCAAAATGTCAATATTCTGTGTCACCACCATTATTTTCCAACACTGCCTTAACCCTCTTGGGCATGGAGTTCACCAGAGCTTCACAGGTTGCCACTGGATTCCTCTTTCACTCCTCCATGACTACATCATGGGGCTGGTGGATGTTTGAGACCTTGCGCTCCTCAACCTTCCATTTGAGGATGCCCCACAGATGCTAAATAGGGTTTAGGTCTGGAAACATGCCTGTCCAGTCTATCCCTTTTACCCTCAGCTTCTTTAGCAAGGCAGTGGTCATCTTGAAGGTGTGTTTGGGGTCATTATCATGTTGGAATACCCAGTTTCTGAAGGGGCTCATGCTCTGCTTCAGTATGTCACAGTACATGTTGGCATTCCTGGTTCCCTCAATGAACTGTAGCTCCCCAGTGCTGGTAGCACTCATGCAGCCACAGACCATGGTGCACCCGCCACCTTGCTTGACTGTAGGCAAGACACTCTTGTCTTTGTACTCCTCACCTGGTTGCCGCCACACACGCTTGACACCATCTGAACCAAAAAAGTTTATCTTGGTCTCATAAGACCACAGGACATGGTTCCAGTAATCGATGTCCTTAGTCTCCTTGTCTTCAGCAAACTGTTTGCAGGCTTTCTTGTGCTTCATCTTTAGAAGAGGCTTCCTTCTGGGACGATAGTCATGCAGACCAATTTGATGCAGTTTGCGGTGTATGGTCTGAGCACTGACAGGCTGACCCCCCACCCCTTCATCCTCTGCAGAAATGCTGACAGCACTCGTATGTATATTTTCCAAAGACAACCTCTGGATATTACGCTGAGCATGTGCAATCAACCTCTTTGGTTGACCATGGCCAGGCCTGTTCTGAGAGGAACCTGTCCTGTTAAACCAATGTACGGTCTTAGCAACTGTGCTGCAGCTCAGTTTCAGGGTCTTGGCAATCTTCTTATAGCCTAGTAAATTTAAAAAGGACTGCAAGCAATCTATGGTGGTGTGGACTAGAAATGCTGCTAGCACTGTTCACTCCCTTGCCGTGAGTGTAATTTCAATAAAATAATGTGAAATATGCTGCGCAAATCTGTGTGACCTATATAGACATTTAATATCACTTTAGTAACAAAATAACTTTGAAATCACTGATGTTGTATGTAGTGGTGAATGTGCAATAAACTTCTCTTGTGATATTAGTTTTATCTCTCTGTATGGGGAAAAAATATTTTTCTAAATATCCTGTGTTGTGAAATATATAACAGCCGTGCACAAAATAAACACAGTTAATTAATGTCCAATTCCATATGCGTTATATCCAAATTATAAGTGTCCAAGAAAAAAAAAAAAATATATATATTTTTATATATATATATATATATATATATATATAATACCTATGCAAGAATAAAAACAATTGAACACAATTAATTAATGTCCAATTCCATATGCGATATATCCAAATTAAAAGTGTCCACAAAAAGGTGGGTGCTCCTATATAGGAAAGTTTGTCCCAGTCATTAGTGCCTAAGGGTATCCTGGTAGTGAACAGGCTTGATGTCACCTCAATTTATCATGCTCCCCCACTCAGATGGGTGCCTCACCTTATTGCATGTGACCTTGCAATAAAGCTTTGTCAATGGTAGCCTTGTATACAATCCAAGTGCTTTTATTGCTGGTTTGCCTCTCTTTTGGTGGTACCAGGGTGCTCTTATCCCTCAGAGATGGCTCACATAGATGGGGAGAAAAGTATCAATAATGCCAATAACTTTTGGTAAAATTATGCTTTATTAAAATAAACTTGTTGCACTTACATTTATAAGGTGCTTGGAGCGCAACACACTGTAGTAGGTACTGCAAATTATTAGCCCGGGTATACAAGCGAGGGTCTCCAACTGGGTATCGCTATTCGCTCAGTGAGCTACATTGTTGCTCTCAGCCACACACAGACTCCGAGCCCTTCATTATTTTGGAAAAAATAGAAGAAATGTTTCATTTTTCTTTATTTTTTTAAATTTATGAATAAATTATTTATAAATTTATGAAGAAATGATTTATGAATTCCGCAGGGCGGAACCAACAAGACATCACAACACAAAAAAAAAGAGGGAAGGAAAAAAAGGAGCACAACCATTAGAGTACAATAATCAACAAATAATCACTATCAAAAATTAGAAATACATACAGAAGAAATGTTTCACATTTGAATTTTCTTAAATTTCCTCTTAATAAAACAATTAAAAAAAACATTATTGCTGATCTTCTAAAGATTCTAGTTGCCAGACTTGCATGTTGATTGAAAACTTTTATGCCTTTTGAGACTTGGATGTGCAGTATGCTTGTCAAGAATCCACTTTCTGCTAACTTGCTACTGCCCTGTACTGCTTTGACCTTGAAGAAGGGAGTGCACCCTAAAAGCTTGTCCTGAAAATTGGGATATAAGTGCAGATATACAAAGTATCACAGACAGACCCATTGTGATTGGCTAGCGGAGATGTCAATCAGCGGGTCCGGCGGACCCCATGTCCACCAGCCACCTGTGATCATCCCTGGGAGAGGCAGAACAGGGCAGATTGCCATTCTGCAAGTGGACAAGATGGAGATCTTGTGTTCCTGCTCAGCAGGCACCGGGATCTCTGTCTTCCCCAATCAGTGCAACCCCCCCTACCGTTAGTAAGCACCCCCTAGGGACACACGTAACCCTTTGATCGCCCCTGATGTTAACCCCTTCCCTGCAAGGTGTTATTAGTGCAGTGACAGTGCATTTTTTTTAGCAGTGATTACTGTATTAGTGTCACTGGTCCCCAAAAAGCTTCAAAAGTGTCAGTTAGATGTCCGATTTGTCCGCCGCAATGCCGAAGTCCTGCTAAAAATCACTAATCGCCGACATTACTAGTAAAAGAAAAAAAAATTCCATAAAAATATAGCAACGTTCGTAGACGCTATACATTTTGCGCAAGCCAATCATTATACACTTATTAGGATTTTTTTACCAAATATATGTAGCAGAATACATATTTGCCTAAATTGATGAAAAAATTAATTTTTTTTTAAAAAAATGTATTGCCTGTGTTTTAACCATTTTACCACCGGAGGATTTAGCTGTCTTACGTCCAGGCCACTTTTTGCGATTCGGCGCTGTGCGACTTTAACTGACAATTGCGCGGTCGTGCGACCCTGTACCCAAACGAAATTTACGTCCTTTTTTTCCCACAAACAGAGCTTTCTTTTGGTGGTATTTGATCACCTGTGCGATTTTTACTTTTTGTGCTATAAACAAAAAAATAGCGTTTATTTTGAAAAAATAACAATATTTTTAAAAAATTTTTATATGAAATTCCCCCAAAAAAATGTAAAAATCAAAATTTTTTTAAATTTTTGGCCAATTTGTTTTCTGCTACCTATGTTTGGTAAAAAAAATCACAATAAGCGTATTTTGATTGGTTTGCGCAAAAGTTATTGCGTTTACTAACTAAGGGAAAGATTTCTGTCATTTTTGGTGTTTTTTTTTATTTTAACGAGTAATGGCGGCGATCTGCGATTTTTTTTTTTTGCGGGACTGCAACATTGCGGTGGACAGATCGGACCCTTGACTGACATTTTTGACACTTTTGGGGGTACCAGTGACATTTCTACAGTAATCAGTGCTATAAATATGCACTGTTACTGTAAAAATGACACTGGCAGGGAAGGGGTTAATTTTATTGGAGAGGGAGGGGTTAATGTATGCCTGGTGCTTACTAACGTGTGTGGGGGGAGGTGACTGAGCTACGCTGAACCCTGCAATCTGTCACTGTTTGTCACTCAGGAGATCCGCCTGCTCTGTTTACACAAGCAGGCGGATCTCCAAACTCGATTCCCGCTCCTCCCCTGGCCCGACTCCCGCTGTGACTGAAAACAGCGAGTGCCGCCTACAAGGAGAGAAGTCCAGCGGCGTAGGTCTACGTCGCTGGACGGAATCGAGCCACTTTGCCGCAGTACAGTCCCAGTGACTGGTCGGCAAGTGGTTAAAGCAGAAAGTAAAAAATATTGTTTTTCTCTTACGTCCTCCGACAGTCGCCGCCTCCTCTAAGTCATCACTATTGGGTATTGACTTCCTATCCGTAGGAATAGCTAGGCATATAGACTTAGTCAAAAGACAAAAGGCATTAGCATATACACACCCATGGGGGCTGTCCCACTGGTCAATACCCCCCCTGCATCACCACTCCCAACTCAGTTTTACTTTGCCTAGCGTCAGGAATAGTCAGGCTTACCTTGTGCTGGGGCTTCGGTCTCAGCCTTCCTAAATCTTTTATTTGATTTTCTTTGAAAATGTCAGTTTTTTTCTCTTACTTTACTAGCTGTTTATTTTGTCAGCTTCTAGTGTTAGTCTTCTCTTCGGATGAAGATGGATCATGCGGTGCTGGGATTCGGACTGACCGCCCTGGTTCTCCAGGGCACAGAGGGTCGGATGGACCCCCAGCCCGCCATCGAGCGTTCAGCTATGGTTCGCCCTGGCATTAAGAACGACCCATCCCTGTTCGCTGCAGGGATGCAGCCGTGAGGTGGCTACCTCACAGGACTCGTCTGCGGTGCTGCAGCGTCATTATCCCTGGCTCACGGCACTCCCTGTCAGAGAGGACAGAGGTTTATCCATGCATAGAGGCTCCCCCACGCCATCTGGTACAGGTAAGTACTTTCTGTGTGGGGCCTCTGTCTGGGGTGGCAGTCTGTGTTGCTGTGTGTCCCCATGTCTGTGCCTGTGTGACTCCCTGTGCGATCCCTGCGGGGTTCGCTTGTGCAGATCTGTATGTTTGCCAGGGGTCCCTTTCCCTGTGTCACCTTAGGTGCATTTTAGGGGTGCAGACGTTTGTGCTTGTGCGGAGACTGCAGCGGGGAAAGATTCGCGCGGTCCGCCATCTTTACTGTGAGCACACGTGTATAGCTCCTCTGGGGCGATTATACATGTCATTTTGGCGCCATCCGCCGCCATTTTGTGGGCGGTGGAACGATCGGTCCGACCGCATGTCGGCGGCCATTTTGGCGTAGCCTCCAATGCATTCCTATGGGGCAGCCATTTTCCCGGGGTCTGGCTTAAGTCCAGCCCTCTCCAGCAGCATTCCATCAGCAGCAAGGACACTGGTAGCAACGCTCTGCGGACTCTGCAGGTTATCACTCTCAGTTTTCCCTCTGTATATCGCTTCTGGCTCAGTTTCTTTTCTCCTTTGGGGGTCTTTCATCACTGTTGCAGTAGCAGTGGGCTGCGCACGCCGCAGCGCTGTTAAAGGGGACAGTACATCTTTTTTGCACTGTAGTTGTTTTCTGATAACTTGAGCCATGGATTCTCAGGAAAGCAAGTTTCCTCCAGCTCTAGTGGGGGGTCCCAGTTCTCCTGTGGCCCCGCTGCGCCCCGCTCTAATTGCGGTGGCGAATAAGGAACTGCTGATGTCTGAACGGGCTGCGAGTGGGAGTCCCAGATTGTCTCTCTCTTCTGATTCAGATGGGGATTTGGCTGCTGCGAGCGTGCCCTTTTCAGGTTCCCGCTCATCCTTGGACCCCTTGGGGTCTGAGGGGGAGGCTGAGATGGAAGGGGTTGATGCCGCCTCCCTGGGGTCGCCTGCAGAACGAGCGACCATGGATGATTTGATTGTGTCTGTTAAGGACACCTTACATTTAGAGGATGAGCCCTGTCCTCCGGGCGTTGTGTCCCCGTTTGGGACGCACAGGACCCGCAAGTCTGCGCAGGTTTTTCCCTGTCCAGAAGAATTCCATGACACTGTTAATGAACAGTGGCGCACGTTAAAACGTCCATTCCTGGTACCTAGTCGGTTTGGGTTGCTTTATCCTTTTGATCCGGCTACGGAATCACGATGGTGTGTGCCTCCACAGGTGGATCACACTGTGGCCGTGCTGCACAAGGCTACCTTGGTTCCTACTGAGGATACCCCAGTTTTCCGGGGTCCCACGGACCGGCGGTTGGAGTCCCTATCTCGCCATTCCTATACGGTGGCGGCTTCATTGCTCAAACACGGCCTGGCTGTTGAGACCCAGGTCTTGAAGGACAAGGGTCTATCCCCTGAGGTTATCCCTACCCTGATCAAGGCTAGGAAATCTTCCTCTGGTAAGATCTATTACCGTACCTGGAAAGCCTATTTCACCTGGTGTGAGTCCAGGGGGTTCTCCCCTCGTTCTTACTCGGTGTCGAGAATCTTGGCTTTCCTCCAGTCTGGAGTGGATCAGCGCCTGGCGCTGGCCACGATAAAGGGCCAGGTGTCCGCACTGGCTGTCCTTTTCCAACGCCCTGTGGCGTCTCATTCCTTGGTGCGCACCCTCATTCAAGGTGTGCGACATTTGGCTCCTCCCAGGAAGGAGCCCTTACCTCCGTGGGACTTGAACTTGGTTCTGTCCGCGTTGCAGCGTGCTCCCTTTGAAAATATCAGGGAGATATCGGTACCTCTGCTGTCGAAAAAGGTTGCCTTTCTGGTGGCGATCACTTCGGCTCGCAGGGTGTCGGAGCTGGTGGCGTTGTCTTGCCGCTCCCCTTACTTGATAATTCACAAGGATAAGGTGGTTTTGCGACCACCCCCATCCTTTCTTCCCAAGGTGATCTCTGAATTTCACCTTAATGAGTACATTGTCCTGCCTTCGCTTTGTACGAAGCCTAAGCATCCAGAGGAGTTTGCTTTGCATTCCTTGGATGTTGTCAGGGCGATCAGGGTTTACCTGTCGTCTGCGGCATCCTTTCGGAAGACGGATTCCCTCTTGTCCTTCCTGAGGGACCTCGGAAGGGCATGGCTGCGTCCGCAGCGACTATTGCCAAATGGATCCGACAGACCATTGAACAGGCTTACGTCTTGCAGGAACGGGTTCCGCCCTTCCCAGTTAGGGTGCACTCTACCAGGTTTTTGAGTACTTCCTGGGCCTATTGGCATCGGGCCTCGGTGGCCCAGGTGTGCAAGGCGGCGACTTGGTCGTCGGTGCACACTTTTTCCAAGTTCTACAAAGTAGACGTTCTGGCATCAGCTGATGCTTCTTTTGGCCGCAAAGTTCTCAGTGCGGCTGTGCCATGATGGACTTTTGAATTTTCTCTGGGTCCCTGGCTGTTGGCATTTGCTTTCCTGGGCTGTTGCTCCGGTTGAGCTTTGTTTTTTTCTGTTGCCCAGTTGGTTCTTACGGTGCATGTAAGATTCCTTTCTCTGATGTGGGTAATGCGTTGCCTTTTCTACAGTTGCGTCTCCCACCCCTCATGTCTATACTGCTTTGGGACATCCCAATAGTGATGACTTAGAGGAGGCGGCGACTGTCGGAGGACGTAAGAGAAAACTGAATTTTTGTAAAATCTTACCTGTAAAATTCCTTTCTCTGAGTCCTCCGACAGTCGCCGCCCCTGCCCCTCTTTTGGGGTTCTTATTACCTACTGCTATGCTACCAAACTGAGTTGGGAGTGGTGATGCAGGGGGGGTATTGACCAGTGGGACAGCCCCCATGGGTGTGTATATGCTAATGCCTTTTGTCTTTTGACTAAGTCTATATGCCTAGCTATTCCTACGGATAGGAAGTCAATACCCAATAGTGATGATTTAGAGGAGGCGGCGACTGTCGGAGGACTCAGAGAAAGGAATTTTACAGGTAAGATTTTACAAAAATTCCGTTTTTTTTTTTTTTTCTTTTCAAAATTGACACTTTTTTGGTTTCTAGTGCAAAAAATAAAAACCGCATAGGTGATCAAATTTTACCAAAAGAAAGCTCTATTTGTGGGAAAAAAAGGACATCAATTTTTTTTGGGTACATCGTCGCAGTTGTCAGTTAAAGTAACGTAGTGTCGTATCGCAAAAAATGGCTTGGTCATTAAGGGGGGGGGGGGGTAAACCTTCCGGTCCAGAAGTGGTTAAAGACAACTAGGGTTTTCAGAAATTAGCTGAAAATGGCAGCCTCGGCATAGGTTTCCTAATGGATAGCATACAGTACATTTAAATATAGTAGCAGGTGAAAGTCATATCTGTACTAGAAAAAGAAGCATAAGATTCACCTCTAGAATATGAAGCCATGTAAAAGCATGCATAAACTATGGAAAATTCTGTCAGGTGTGAACTTTCTTTAGCGCAAATTGTAATAATCTGTTTTGTTTGGCCGTAGATTTGCATTCACCTGAGAATCTTGAAACATCCAAAGAACCTATTGACCTATTCAGTTTAATTAATGACATTGCAATAACCCCAGAGCTGTTTGAGGAAAAATGGACTTCTATAGCTACGGAGCTATGTTTGAATATTGAATGGAAGCAGGACGCAGAGCCAGACCTCCTACTGACATCTCTTCATGTACTGAATATTTACACCATTGCTAAAAGCAAAGCTGGCACACAGCCATGGAAGTCTTATCTGTATGCACAGGACAGTAATGGAAATATGTTTCTTGTGGAATTAATACTCGGCACCAATCCACCCTTCCTTAAAGCCATAATTAAACAGGATACAGAGAATAAAGATACATTAACTAACTTTGTAACACTTCTGAAAAGTGCAGTATCAACAGTTCTGAAACTGAGCAGGTAATGCTATTAAAAGACTTATGATTATGGAAGGCCAACATGGAAAATGTAACCACCAACGTAATTGATGTCAAATTACAACCGTGACATCACAATTTGTTTTAAGCATCATGCTTTTGCCATTATGTCAGCTGTAGCTTCAGGTATGCATTGGTACTAAGTGGTTTGGGATCATGGGCAAATTGCCTCTGGAGCACCAATGGATTTGTTGGAAACCAAAATTCACACTTACGTGAATCAGATGCGGATTTCCCCGCATCCAGTTCGCATGACAGGAGATTGTGACCGACTCTCAATGGAGCTGGTTCACACATCTCTGTGACTGCTGCGGAGTGGATTGCACAGGGGTCTTGTGTGTCTTTGGCTCCGTTTCAGGTCCGAATTCAGGCAAAAATTTGGGCCTGATTCATCCCTGAAATGGAGAACTGGAACTCAGCGGACCCCTGCTGTGAGCCGCATCGGCATTAGGTGTGAACCCAGCCTAAGGCCTCCTGCACACTGGACATTTTTACAGCTGCTGTTTTTGGCCGTCAGATGATTTTTTCTGCAGCCAGTAAACTCTCCAGTATGTTATTTTATCCATGTCCATGCACACATAAGCTGTTATCAGCAGTTTTTGGTAGGGGCAGTTTCTGGCTGTAAAAAAAAAAAAAAAACGAAAACTAGTGGGTTTTGAATGGCGTTTTTCAGCTGTAAAAACGCTCTAACGTCAATAAATGCTGATAAATGGCAAAAAACGCCAGAAAACGCTGCTAACTGGCATTTTTTGACATTTTTTTTTTCCATTGCTGGGTTCTGTTTTCGAGGTGTCGTTCATGGAACATAGCCTGAGTTCATACTGGTGCATGCTGAACACTGCATGTGATTTGCACCAAAAATGCACCGCATTCCTGTGCACATCACATGTGATGTCTGTACGATGCAATTTGAGCTGTATATTTTGTATGGCTCAAATTGCATCACATTTGCACCAAAATGTTGTAGGACCCTTTTTTTCCTCCACACCTAATCGCATTGCATGAGTGTGAACACCCATGCGATGCGATTCTGACAGGCGCACTTTGCATTTTGCAATATGTTTCGGGGGAATCGTTCATTGAACATGAAGCCCTGTGGACATTGTGACGATTTGGCATGTGTTTTGTTATGTCGAATCGCATGTCAAATCGGAGCCTATTGCCGGCAATGGCACTGGTTCAAAATGAGGACGGGTTTAAAATCATTCAGCTGAACGCACACAATTTCAAACTCGCATGTCAGTGCAACTTTGGGGGCAACTTACAGTCATCTGTAAGGGTTCATGCACAGGTGTCTATTAAAATTGCCCTGAAGTTGCCAAAATTAGTGCAGAAACTACTTTTGGGAATCGGTGCGGCGCCGCAAAGTCAGGGTGGCACCAATTCGGACAGTGACGTTGCTGGCAATAGACTTTGATTTGGCAAATCGCATGTCAAATCTGCCCGATGTGAACGGGGGTTTAATGTTCCATGAACGACACCCCGAAACATATTGAAAAGGCAGTGAGCTTGACAGAATCGCATGGCATGGCTGACATTTACACCCATGTGATGTGATTTTTGATGCAGGGAAAAAAGATCCACATTTGCACCAAAATGTTGTAGGACACCCATTTGATGCAATTCTGGCAAAAATTGCATTGTGGGAAAGTCAGAGTTACTAAAATAGCAGAGAGGTGATTTTTAGCTAAAAAAGCCCAAAAAAAAAAAAAAACGCTTAAAAAACGCCAATGCAAAAAAGCTAAAAAACGTTGAAAAACTCACTGCAAAGCTACTGGCGTTTTTATAACGTTCAGTGTGCATGAGGCAAAGTAACAATTCTTACAGCCAAGAGAAAACACACAGATGCATGTCACTGCAAATTGTTGAAGCAAAAAAGGAGAAATGTAGCCAAATACACTTGTGTTTATGTAAATACTTTATACATGCGTATATAATTGTGTGTACATATCTATTTATCAATTAACTTCTATATTAAGTAAAAAATCTACACCAAAAGGTTGTGCTTTTCTTTGTCACAATGTTAATATCACCTGAGGTTTGTCACTGGAGGCTGATGTATTCTAATTTAAAGTATGCTAAAGGGAAATATTATTTTTGGCTGTAGTGACCAGTTAGCTTCCAAGCTGTCATTTCAGCAGTCCACATCTTTAAATGAAAAATTGATTTTTTAATACAGATTTACCTGGAAAGTCAATTTCTTGAAGTACATCACGGACAGTGTTGGGGGTAACGAGTTACAATGTAACGGATTACAGTAACTACGTTACTTTTTTTGGTAACGTAGTAATGTAATGAGTTACATTGGTAAGATCGGTAACTAAATTACTTTACATGGCTTGAGGAACGCACTTTCCTGCGTTACTCAAGCCGTGAGGTCATATAATCATCAGGGCAGCTTTATTCCCAGGGGCTTTTATATTAAATAAGATTCCCAGGAGGGGCCCAGGAGGCGAACTATTTCTCCATTTTCGGGCGCGTAGGTATACATGCAGAAGCGCCGCTGTATTGCACTTGAACTAAGTTCCGGCTGGGCGCCGGCCAGTCCGCGCACTGCCTGAGTGCCTGCCTAGCCTATCCTCTGCGGCTCTGCCCTCCTCGTCAGCGGAGTGATTCTCCCGCCGCAGGAGCCGTGGGCGTGGACTCGGAGACAGTGAGGGAGAAGAAGTGAGAGTCTGTCTAGCCTAGCAGGTAAGTGTCGCGACAGCCCCTTTCCTAGCTCACTGTCACCGCTCAGCCGTGCCCCCAGTTTTGCTTCTGGTAAAAGCAGCATTTAGCACATACAGTCTTCTCACTGCCTCCATAAATGATCAGCTTTTTCAGCTCCCTGGCGCTGCCCGCTGGCATGATGTAAATGATCGATCACGGGTCCTTCTGTCTGTGCACTCTCCAACCATCTGGGGGCACGCTGTGGTCACTCTGTGGTCAATCTGGGGGCACGCTGTGGTCACTCTGTGGTCAATCTGGGGGCACGCTGTGGTCACTCTGTGGTCAATCTGGGGGCACGCTGTGGTCACTCTGGGGGCACGCTGTGGTCACTCTGTGGTCAATCTGGGGGCACGCTGTGGTCAATCTGGGGGCACGCTGTGGTCAATCATGGGGAACGCTGTGGTCACTCTGTGGTCAATCTGGGGGCACGCTGTGGTCACTCTGGCATTGAAAGGTGGCACGCTGTGGTCAGTCTGCATTGAAAGGAGGCACGCTGTTGTCAGTCTGCCATTGAAAGGGGGCACGCTGTGGTCAGTCTGGCATTGAAAGGGGGCACACTGTGGTCACTCTGGCATTGAAAGGGGGCATGCTGTGGTCAATATGGGGGCACACTGTGGTCAATCTGGGGGCACGCTGTGGTCACTCTGGCATTGAAAGGGGGCATGCTGTGGTCAATATGGGGGCACGCTGTGGTCACTCTGGCATTGAAAGGGGGCACGCTGTGGTCACTCTGACTATCGTGCCCTCTTTCAATGCCAGAGTGACCACAGCGTGCCCCCTTTCAATGCCAGAGTGACCACAGTGTGCCTCCTTTTAATGCAGACTGACTATCGTGCCCCCTTTCAATGCCAGTCTGCATTAAAAGGAGGCACACTGTGGTCACTCTGGCATTGAAAGGGGGCACTCTGTGGTCACTCTGGCATTGAAAGGGGGCACGATGGTCACTCTGCATTGAAAGGGGGCATGCTGTGGTCAGTCTGGCATTGAAAAGAGGCACGCTGTGGTCAGTCTGGCATTGAAAGAGGGCACGCTGTGGTCACTCTGACATTGAAAGGGGGCACGCTGTGGTCACTCTGGCATTGAAAGGGGGCACACTGTGGTCACTTCGGCATTGAAAGGGGGCACACTGTGGTCACTCTGGCATTGAAAGGGGGCACGCTGTGGTCACTCTGGCATTGAAAAGAGGCACGCTGTGGTCACTCTGGCATTGAAAGGAGGCACGCTGTGGTCATATATATATATAACAATAAATATTGTATTGTTTTTTGTGCACTACAAATAAATATGCGCATTGGAATTTGTTCATATTTTTTTTCAAAAGTAAAGTAATAAGTAGTGAAGTTACTTTTCAAATGAAGTAACTAGTAAAGTAATCTCATTACAATTTACAGAAGTAACTAGTAACTAGTAACTAGTTACATTTTTTGAGTAACTACCCCAACACTGATCACGGAACACAGAGCCATAAATCATGAAGTAAAGGTTATATAGCCACCTTTAGGTGAAGGACACTGGCATCCAATTAGAATTGATACCCCTATATAACCCCTCCCACACAGGAAGCACCTCAGTTTTGTAGCAAGCAATAAAGACCCCATGAAAGAGGTGAGGGACCTCGGTGTCCCGTGATGTACTTCAAGAAATAGATTTTACAGGTGAGTCTGTATAAAAAAATCTATTTTTCTTTTCGTACATCACGGGACACAGAAGCATAAATCATAACATATGGGATGTCCCAAAGCAATGTACCTGAGGGGAGGGGGACACCAAATAATACCACCATCTGACCCCCAAAAAAGGATTACACCGCTGCCTGCAGAACACTGCAGCCAAATGCAGATTCCTCCTGGTTTCCAACATCCACTCGATAGAAACGAGTGAACGTATGCACCTATGACCAGGTCACGGCCTTGCAAATCTGAGCCATAGAGGCTTGATGGCGATGTGCCCAAGAGGCACCTACTCCTCTGGTAGAATGCGCCTTTACAGGAAAAGGTGGAACTTTCCCTACTAAATCATACACCTGGGTAATAACCTGGCGAATCCAAAAATAAATCAGATTTAGATGCTGTCAACCCCTTTCTGGGGCCTTCTGGTAGCACAAACAAGCTCTCTGTCTTACGAAACCAAGCTGTTTTTCTGTAAGTAAAACATAAGTGCATTACATCAAGAGAATGCAATAACTTTTCCTCCTCTGAGTGAGGATCTGGAAAAAGGAAGGTAGTATAATGTCCTGATTCAAATGAAAGGCGAAAACCACCTTGGGCAAAAAACCTAGGTGTGGACGTAAAATCACCCTATCTTGGTGAAAATTCAAGAATGGCTCTATACAAGAAATAGCTGCTTGGTTTTATACCCTTCTAGCTGAAGTTAACGCAATCAAAAAGACCAGTTTTCTGGTCAAAAGAACCAGGGGAACTTGGCCCAGAGGCTCAAAAGGCAGTTTTTGCAAAACTGCCGAAACCAAATTTAAGTCCCAAGGACATAATGGTGGCTTCACAGGCGGAAGTAAACATAACATTCCCCCGGACAAAGGTCTGAACCAACGAATGGGAAGCGATCGGTTCCTGGAAGAAAACTGATCAGGCTGAAATCTGCCCTTTGATAGTGCACAAGGCTAACTTCATATCTACTCCTGCTTGAAGGAAAGCTAGAATTCCCCCGATGATATAATTGCAGGGATGCCATTTCCTGGCCTCACACCAAGCAATGTAGGATTTCCAGACTCTAATAAATGTTTCTAGAGACTGGTTTTCTAGCATTTATCAGTGTATGAACTGCAGGGCCAGATCCACCCCACTCCTTTAAGATTAAGGCTTATATAGCCAAGCTGTCAAATTTAGAGACTGTGCAGCAGGGTGGAATATCGGACTTAGAGAGAGTAGGTCCGGGAGCAGTGGAAGGGCCCAAGGCCTCGTCACTGCTAATCTTTGGATTTGTGCAAATCAAACCCTCCTCGGTCATGCCGGAGCTACCAGAATCACTGGTTTCCCCTCTAGCTGGATTCTGCACAATAGACACGGTATCAGCTTCACCTGAGGAAAAGAATATATTAGGGAATACTCCTCCCAAGGAGTCACCAAAGCATCCACCGTGACTGCGAGTTGATCCCTGGTCCTGGACACAAATTTCTTTAACTTGTTGTTGAACCTGGATGCCAACAGATCTACGTCTGGGACCCTCCAGCGTAGGCAGATTGATTGAAAAATTTGGGGTGTAAGGACTATTCCCCCGGAAACATCTGTTGACGACTCAAAAAGTCTGCCTGCCAGTTCTCTATTCCTTGAATAAAAACCGCTGTCAGGCATGGCACAACCTTCTCTGCCCAAGACAGAATGAAGTCCACCTCTTTCTGGGCTGACCGACTCCTTGTGCCTCCTTTATGGCTGATATAAGCCACAGCAGTGGCATTGTCGGATTGTACCCTGACCGGGTGACCCCGAAGCCTGGACGTCCAGAATTTCAAAGCCCGGCTGACTGCTCGGATTTCCAAAATGTTAATGGGGAGACTTTTCTCTACCCAAGACCATTTTCCCTGGACAGTGGCTTCCTCCAAAACCGCTTCCCAGCCATAGAGACTGACATCTGTAGTGACTAATATCCAAGTCACTGGAAGAAAGGATTTCCCATTCTCTAGATTTCTGGTCAACAACCACCAATTTAGAATCTGACGTACTCTTGGTACCAGAGACATGGATCGGTCCAGAGACTGAACCTTTCTGGTCCATGCAAACAGAATGTTGTTCTGTAAGGGTCTGGCATGGAATTGAGTATAGGGAATTGCCTCAAATGCGGACACCATCTTCCCTAGTAACATCATGCAAAGGTGTATAGAAGGATATCTCAGCCTTACTACAGACCAAACCTGATCCTTCAGGTCTGTGACCTTTCTTGCTGGCAAGAATATCTTTGCCTGTGCTGTGTCCACAAGAAGACCCAGATATTCCAGACGCTGGAACAGCTGAAATGCTGACTTTACCAAGTTCAGTATCCAACCCAGACGTTCTAAGAACTGTTTTGTCTGATGGACATTTTGGCTTAGAGCCAAAGCCAATCGATACATTAGTAATAGATCATCCAGATATCCTATTATAGATATCCCTCTGGACCTTAGAACAGCCAATACTGGAGCTAGGATCTTTGTGAAAACTCTTGGAGCTGTGGCTAACCCGAAGGGCAGGGCCACTAACTGAAAATGATGGTTCTTTATTGCAAAGCGTAGGAACCTTTGATGAGCCTGGAATATAGGCACGTGAAGATATGCATCCTTGATGTGTATGGATACTATAAATCCTTCTCCCTGCAGGGAGGCTACGACTGAATGAATTGACTCCATATGGAAAGAATGAACGTTCAGAAACTGGTTTAAAGCTTTGAGATCCTGAATAGGTCTCACATCCCCGTTTGGTTTGGGGACTATAAACAGGTTTTAGTAAAACCCCTTGAATTTTTCATCCTCTAGAACCTCTATTATCAATTTTTGAGCCTTCAGTTGGTCCAATGCCAGAAAGAGAGACCTTCTTTTTAGAGGATCTGTCTGTAAACTTGACCTTATAAACTGGGGATATGGGAACACCCAAAATTCCAGTTTGTACCCCTGTGAAATGGTGGAGATAACCTGATTGTCTTGGATCGATTCTACCCAAACCTTTGAGAACTGCCGCTGCCTTCCCCCCACCCACGTGAGTGGGGGCGCCTCTTCACAGAAAGGGTTTAGTGGAAGACTTGGCTGATTGCTGGGCCCAGGGCTTTTTTTGACCCTGCCCTTAAGGCTTGGTTCCAGATCCAGATGGTTGAGGCCCTCGCCACTGTCTGGAAGTAGAAGCACTGGTATTATGAGTGCTGGGGATTTTGAAAGAAGAAAACTTGCTCTTCCTTTTTACGGGGAGCAACGTACTCTTCCCCCCTGAGATCTTTTGGATATACTTATCCAGATCATCACCAAAAAGGCGTTCTCCCTGAAAAGGGAAACTAGCCAGTAATTTTTTACATGGTAATTCTGCAGACCAATTTTTTAACCAAAGGATTCTGCGCATATGTACTAATATCAGAGCAAATCATGACATTTGCCTTATGAAGTCCGTAAGAGCATCCACAAAACATAATGTGCGAGGTAGATCTGACAGATCTTCCACAGACTCTCCTTGAGAAGAAATGTCTTGGCCACTCGCTTCATACAGTCTTTCAAAGACTGACAAACTCCTATGGCTGCTACTGTTGGTTGTATCGCAGAACCTGCAACCGCAAAGGAGGCTTTCAATAAAGATTCCAACTTTTTATCTGCTGAATCTTTAAAAACCTGGGCATTATCCACAGGACAGGTTAAACTCTTGTTAACTGCAGAAATAGAAGCATCCACAGAGGGTATATTTCATTTCTTAGTAAACATTTCCTCCATAGGATACAATAATGAAAACCTTTTGAGAGAAACAAAAATCCTATCAGGATGGTCCCAAACGTTATACATTTCTTGCTCCAAGAACGGATGTATGGGAACGTCTGCGGACTATGAGTAGGGCGCAATGAGCCTATAGAGGAAAAAAGAGACTTCAGCTGTCTCTAGGGGAGGAAATTTGTATCCAGACTGGACCATTTCAGTAAAAGACTGAAAAAAAAAATCTCTGGGTCTGAGAGGTAAATCTCCTATGACCCTGTCTCCCCAGAAGTGGAAACCTCAGCTTGACCTTCTATAGGGTCACCATCAGCTACTTCTTCCACAACCTCTGCCCAATCCTGAACTGACTCAGGGGGTGGCTCAGGTGAGGGAGATCTATCACATTTCTTCCCTTGAGATGCTGCAATGATACCAGCAACCCTACCCTCAATGCCACAACCAAATTGTCCTTAGTGACGTAGGTTGCGGCAGAAATACTAGGAGTAGCTACAATGCCTGACCACTGTAATGGCTCAGATTGGCAAGATGCCTCTGGCTCTTCAGGAGGAGTAGACACAGTGGAAACAAGGCTAGGACCTTCAAGGCCTGACGGTAGCATCACAGTGCCTTTTCCAATTGTGCCCCCCGGGCCCTTTTTCGGGCAGACATTGCTTTAAAGTAAGACGAGCTTGAGGTACTATCTTGAAGTGTACTCAAGGCTAGTGCCAAGCTTATACAGCCTAATGCACACATCACTGATTATCTCCAGATACAGGACCTGTTTGTCCCAGTAACATAAACCCACAGTGACTCACGCAACCCAGCTGCTGCTGCTCTGTGTCCCTTTCAGCCTATGACAGTGCAGTGGCTAGTGTGTTGAAGACAGTTCCTTACAGAACGCGCCCATTTATGCATGTGTGGCGTCCATGTGCACGCCAATTGCGTTAGAACACGCCCTCCACGCAGCGTACGCCTGTACTTAAAGGCGAACATTCCAGCGCGCGTGTAAATAGGCCTACGCCATAGACACGCGATCAAGGCAGAGACGAACATGCGGACCCTTATGCTCCAGGGCGAACACAACAAACATATGGGGTGAGAGCAGCTTAGGCTGAATCTTGTTTGTCACAGCTGATACTATTGAAGTGATCAGCTCACAATGTGAAACAATAGGCAAAGAAACAATGATTAAATCAAGTTTTGCAACAATCCCATAACAGCCTTAACAAGATGTAACTTGTAAGCAAAACATCCACCTCATGGAGGGATACATATGGCACATGGTCTCTGTTATCTTTTAAAAGGAACAGTGCATAAAATATTTACAATTTGCAATTATGACAGCAATTTTTACCTTTTAAGGTTTGCTGAATAAGTAAATATTTTAAAATGGACTCACCAGTCCTGCCGCAGGATTCTGTTTTTGAAACAGGAATCCAATCTTCACCCATCACGGTGAGCATTGTCTTGGAGACCTTAAAGGACTGGGTCCCCTATATAAGAGGAGCCACGGCCTTGGACCTGTAGAGCACCCCGCATGGAGCGCCTTTGGGGTTTGGTATTCCAAGGGTCCGGATTCCAGGGTCCAGCACCTAAAAAGGACAGCATTACAGTTAAAACCTCGTATCTGCTTCCCGAGGCTCAAGTACCATCTTTTTAGTCCATTGACTGTTTAGGATGGATCTGATAGCTTAACCCCCTTAGATTCAATTATCTTTAATCGGGGTAAATAGCATAATCTTCTGTCTAAATTTGAAGAGAAAATAAGGAAAAAGGTGGAGAGACTCTCCACAGTGACCATCACCTTTAGACGCTAGAGAAAAAACTAAAGTAATTCCTGTGTGGGAGGGGTTATAGGGGGGCAAAAATTCTGATTGTTTGCCTTCACCTAAAAGTGGCTATATAACCCATATGTTATTGTAGCACTGCCCCCTTGGGGGTTGCTGGTTTTTAACACTTTTGGATTCCCCTTGGTTACCCATAGCAACTGCATGCAGAAATCTTAACACCTTCGGGCCCAGTCAATGATCAGTCTAGGGGTTGATGTTTTTGTTGTTTTTATTTTATATTGGGATGGGAGAAGGGATGAGTGGGATACACCAACACTTGAACTGTTCACAGTCCTGAGGACTTCTAACTTGAGGAGAATGCGGCAAGGCCGCTACTTCATCCTGCCACTGGATGAATCTGAGGTAAATGTTCCTCCTGGTATTTCTCATCGGGGCACTCACCTATTATTCCCTTTCCTGTACCAGCTGCCGTCCACTGACTACACTACTCTGGAGTGGTGGCCTTCCTGGGCAGACCCTTAGGCAAGATCCTCTGTACTCACGATACTGCTTTCCAGATTCTCGCAGTGCCTCAACTCCTCCAGTCAGCTCTCCTGGACCTCTGGGCTCAGCTCCACTCCTCTGGCTCACAAGGCCGATTGCCTGTGACCACACACCAACAACTTTAGAAGAGGAGGCAGCTGCCACCCTCCTTCTGGGACTCTGCTTCCCACCAAAGACCTTGTGCCCATGTGCCCCTGCCTTTATATAGTACACCCCACAATGCACCAAGACAGCAGTAGGTGCCAATCCCTGGGGCTGTATCAAAGCCTGTGTCCTCATTGGCCAGGTTTCCTCCACTGTCCAATGTGACTCCCCATTGGGCACAGTGGGGACACTCCCTTAGATCATATGAATCACACACTGGGCACATTGAGCAGACATAAATCACAGATCCTGCTCCCTGTTAAGCAGAGTGCAATATAGAATTTACCTGCTGCTTCTCTGATAGGCAGATAGAGCCAAAAACTAAACTCACTCTCTAGCACCTACCTAGGAGGGTGCTACATTATGATTTATGGCTCTGTGTTCCATGATGTACAAAAAGAAATACAGATCTTAATTAACTGAATTTGTAACAGATAACTTAGTTGTTAGCAAATCTAATACACCAGTAGCCATTGGTACAGTCTTCTGAATGAACTACAAGAAAATGTAAATAAAATAACCTGTCACACTTACCAAGTGAAGGTTGGCAATTAAGGCTAATTTTTTCAAAACTTTTGTTGTTTACAACCAATCAGATTCAGACTGCTTGTTTCCAGTGCAGGGTTCACATAGATGCACTGTAATGGTTTTTTACTAAATTTGGAGAGTGAAAAATCTAGTGCAACTCTGCATAGAAACCAATCAGCTTTCAGGTTTTAGCTCTTGTTCACATTGAACATGGGTTTGTACTCTGAACTCGCACAATTTCAAACCCGCATTTCAGCGAGCGTTTAGGGGTGATTTGAAAAACATCTGTGCGAGTTCATGAACAGATGTCTATTGAAATCACCCTCAAAGTCACCAAAAGTAGTGCAGGAACTACTTTTGGAAATCAGTGCTGCGCCGCAAAGTGTTTAGTTATAGTAATGCTAAAGCACAAGTGATGTTCAAAACAATTTAGAGTTTAGAATTCCATGCTTATTTCAATTTGTGAGCCACAATCAGATATATTAGGTGCTGGGTAGGGTTGTGCAAAATACATTTGAGGTATTGTCTGACATCAGTAGGTCTGGGGTTTGACACTGGGGAGTTGATTGGCTAAAACTGAAGAGTGCAAAATCTGGTTCAGCTTTGCATAAAAACCAACTAGCTTATAGATTTATTTGTCAAAGCTTAATTGAACAAGCTGAAGTTAGAAGCTGATTGGCTACCATACACAGCTGAACCAGATTTTGCACTCTCTAGTTTGAGTAAAACAGTCCCTGTGTGTCACCAACACTTTGGAGGTTTGCTAAGACTAACTAGAGGTACAGTATTCCCTGTTAGGGACATGAAGCATAATGCACTCTTTCAGGGACATGCCAAGCATATTGGGCACACTATTAGCAAAATAATAAACATAAAAGGGCGCTCAATCTTGGACATGCCTAAAGGGTAACTCCCCTTTCGTGGGGAAAAACATAGAAAATAAAGAAAAAAATAATATAGCATATACGATTACCACACAAGTCATATTGCAATTGAATGTTATTTAAAACTACCTTTCTCTTTCGTTCATTGACAAACATAGCTTCTGGTATTCTTAACCATTGGGTTATACTGCCCCTACAGGAGTAGGACACTAGGCAGAAACAATTCTGGCTACACCCATGGGCAGTCCCAGGGGGTATACTCCCTCTCATTGCTATAGCCACTCAGTTTTTTTCTGCCTAGCCAGGAGTAAGGACCTAGTTCTTTGCTGGGATCTTTGGTCCTGGCAAAAAAATTTTTTTTAGATGGAGTCCTGGGCTATTTATACGATTTCCTTCTGCGAGCAGAATCTTCTGCTGCGCTTGCAGAAAACCTGGAGATCACCATACGAATTCAGAAGGAGTTTGGCTGGATTCTGAATCTGGATTCTGAATCTTCCAGAGTCAGCCTTGGTCCCTTCTATGAAACTAGACTATCTGGGGCTGACTCTGGACTCAGCCTTAGCTAGAGTATTTCTTCCTCCGAACAAACTTCAGACACTGCAGGTTGCAGTTCCTCTCCTGCTGACTAGCGAATGGTCATCCTTTCCGGACTTGTATGCAGGTACTGGGCCTGCTGGTGTCAACCTTTGAGGCGGTCCGGTTTGCGGGCTTCGGCTCCCGGCGCTCCGACAGGGCAAAATCCTTCCTACCCTTGTATTGGACAATGGACACCACGGATGCCAGCCTGTCTGGGCGGGGAGGCGCCCTCGGCAGAAGTTCTGCTCAGAGGGTCCTGGAAGAATCCAGACTACCGCTCAATGTCCTGAGTTATGTGCGATCAGGCTGTGCCTAGAACATTGGATGGATCATCTACAAGGCTGTCCAGTGCGCATTCAATCAGACAATGCCGCGGCCGTGGCTTATGTCAATCTCCAAGGGGGCACAAGAAGTGTCCTGGCGGCTCTGGAGGTAGCCAGCATTCTCAGGTGGGCAGAACATCTAGTTCCAGCCCTCCCTGCCATTCACTTTCCCCGAGTGGAACATTGGCAGGAGGGTTACCTCAGTTGGCAGGCGTTAGACCAGGGGGAATGGTCTCTTCATCTGGAAGTGTTTCATCAGTTGTGCCTCTAGTGGGGCATCCCTGAGGAGCATCTGTTGGCGTCTCGTGGTGCGGTTACAGGGTCCTCTGGGGGATGCCAGAGATGTGCTGATGGCCCCGTGTAGTCAGTATCATCTGATTTATGCCTTCTCTCCTCTCAAGCTTCTGCCAAGACTTCTACAGGCTTGAGGTAGAAGGGATTCTGGTCATTTTAGTGGCCCTGGACTGGCCCGCCGGTCCTGGTAAGCCGACCTGGTGCGGTTGGTTGCCAACGTTTCCTTGGAGGCTTTCTCTGAGGGAGGATCTGCTGTCCCAAGGGCCAATCTTCCAGCCTACTTTACAGTCGTTGGCTTGATGGCTTAGCTGTTGAAAGCCAAGTGCTGAAGGATATGGGATTGTCTGAATCAATGACTCCTATGCTGTTAAAAGTCAGGAAATCTACTTATTGGAAGATCTACCATCGTACCTGGAAGACGTACAGTGCATGATGTGAATCTCTTGGGGTTCCTCCTCGCTCTTTTTTGGTGGCTCGGATCTTGACCTTCCTTTAACGGGGAAGGGGTTGAACAGAGGTTGGCCTTGAGTATTATCAAGGGCCAGATGTCAGCCCTGACGTTTTTTCTTCCAACGACCCTTGGCTTCATCTTTGGTGCGTACCTCTCTTCAGGGTGTTCGGCACTTGGTCCCTCCGGTGTGGTCTCCTTTGCTGCTTTAGGATCGCAATTTGGTACTTTCAGTTTTCCGGAGACCTTTTAAAAATCTTCAGGCGTTTCCCCTGCTTGTGCTGTTCCAGACGGTGACCTTTTTGGTAACTATCACCTCTGTGCGCAGGGTGTCAGACCTTATCTGGTGATTTACATGGATAAGGTGGGGCTTCGCTCCTGTCCGTCATATCTTCCTAAGGTGGTCTCTGATTTTTATTTGAATATAGACATTGTGTTGCCTTCACTGTGTCCTAGGCCAAAACATCTGAAGGAAATTGCCTACATTCCTTGGATGTGGTCCATGCAATTAGGGTGTACCTGCCAGCTACGGAGTATTTCAGTAAGTTAGACTCTCTATTTGTGCTCATGGATGGCCTTGTAAAGGATTATCCGCTTCCTCTGCGACCATTTTTAGATAGCTAAAAGAGACGGTGGTTCAGGTCTATTCCATCAGGTGTCAGGTTCTTCCTTTCCCTGTCCAGGCGCACCGTACTAGGGTGCTTAGTGCCTCCTGAGCCTTCCATCATCAGGCGTCAGTGACGCGGGTTTGCAAGGCAGCCACCTGATCGGCCGGTGCACATTTTTACAAAGTTTTCAAAGTGGATGTGTTGTCATCTGCTGATGCTTCCCTTGGCTGCTGTTTAAGAGGACATGATCCTCTTTGAGGGTATTGTATTGAAAATGCAATGCAATATGGCTACCTGGAGTTGTTCTGTACACAGAATGTGTACTGAACACCCCCCAGAAACATAATGTCCTGATTGTGTGATTGGCTCATCAATGTTCCCAGAAGTCTGCCTAAGATACAAGTCAGATTTCAGGCATCCCCTGGAACAAAAACTTCATTTTTGGTGAGATATTCCCAATAGGAACACATCTAAAGGGAAGCAAGCCCAGCAGATTTCCTTATTAGTGCTCTGCAGGTGCACAGCTGCTTTATAATTATGAAACAACTCCCATTAGACCCACTCATCACAGGGGCACAAACTAACAAACTGTGATTTCTTCAGAATAACAATAGGTAGGAATCTGCAACAAGGGTTGTTATAATCCTTGTAATGTACAAAGATCACCCAGAGGGCATAGTTGCCAACATTTGGAAAAAATTTCCAGGGACACTTTGCAGCACAGCTATCAATTACTTACCACACCCACTTCCATGAAGCTCCGCCCACTCTACATAATTCATCTCCGCCTACTTATCATCAGATTATAGGGTCTACTCAATAAAGAGAGAATTACAGTAAATTGAAAGGGGAAATTTAAGCAGCTCGAACGGCACTACTGAGGTGCACCAGGATCGTGCGATTGTAATTTTAGCCGCTATAAACACGAAAGCTATAAGGCGTTTGTTATGCTTAGGAATCCCCGCTATCGGTTTACCCAGGAGAGCTTGCAGGGGGTCCTTGGTCAAGTTGACTTGCGTCAGTGAATAAATGAAATTATAGACACGAATCCAGAATCGGCGCACCTTAGAGCAGGTCCACCAAGTATGGAGTACCGTGCCCGCCAGACCACATCCCCGAAAACAGTTGGGAGACGCAGTGTGAACCGCTGCAGCCAGCCTGACCGGGACCATGTACCATCTCAAGAATACCTTGTAGTTAGCTTCTATTAGGGAGGTGTTAAGAATGGATTTAGAATTATACTGTGCTAGAGCGTTCCAATCAGCCCGGTCCAGGTTCTCGTCTAGGTCTTCCTCCCAACGCTGCATGTAAGACAGTTTAGTGTCATCACTCTGCAATATATTATAAATCGTGGATATGTAACTCTTTTGTTTATCCAACGTTCGGCAGAGGTTCTCCATCTGAGTGGAGGTGGTGATATCACTGGTACGTTTAAGGGAGGCAACAAAATGGGATATCTGGGCATAACGATAGCACTCTCCCTTAGGGAGGGAATGGTTTTCTAGTAGTTGACATGGATGTCATTTAATTAGTTAAATGAATAATGATGTTCCATCATGTATAAAATGTCAGTTTCTGTACTGAAGAGGACACCTGCACGGTCTTGCTATTTTATTTTACATGCTTTAAAGCTTTGCTTTACACCAGGCATGTCCAACCTGCGGCCCGGGGGCCGCATGCGGCCCGGAACCGCAGGCAATGCGGCCCACTGCCCCCTGACAATTTTTTTTTTCTTGCTGGGGAGGAAGGAAGTCGAGTCAGGGGCACGGCCACAGAGGCAGCCTCGGAGGGGATCATCCACTAGTTGTGTTAAATTAGTGCTGGGGGGCGCGGCAGCACGGGAAGGGTGCGGCCGTGTTTAATTACTTATATACCTTAACTAATAGTATATATTTTATATGCGGCCTGAGAAAATTTCTCTACACTCAATGTGGCCCAGAGAAGCCAAAAGGTTGGACACCCATGCTTTACACGCAGACACTAAGAAGCTTCATAGGGGAAAAGCGGAAATTTTATAGTTGACATAATTTTTTCAAAGATGTGCGATTATAAAAGCTTGCCAGATTATTCTATTTATTATTATTCTATTTTTTTTAAGGTGTTTATGTATATTTTGTATTTATTGTACATGCCAACTGGCATATTTCACACTCTGAGATGTGTGAATATAAAACAATACCTCCATACACACCCCCAGTTAGTCTGCACCTCTATATACACTATATTATCAAAAGTATTGGGACACCTGCCTTTACACGCACATGAACCTTAATGGCATCCCATCTTAGTCTGTAGAGCTCAGTATTGAATTGGCCCACCTTTTGCAGCTATAACAGCTTCAACTCTTGTGGGAAAGCTGTCCACAAGGTTTAGGAGTGTGTCTATGGAAATGTTTGTCCATTCTTTCAGAAGCGCATTTGTGAGGTCAGCGACTGTTGTTGGACAAAAGAACTGGCGTGCAATCTCCGCTCTAATTCATCCCAAATGTGTCTATCAGGTTGAGGTCAGGACTCTGTGCAGGCCAGTCAAGTTCCTCCACCCCAAACTCGCTCATCCAAGTCTTTATGGACCTTGATTTGTGCACTGGTCCAAGTCATTTGGTGTAGGGAGGAATATGGTGTGGGGTTATTTTTCAGGGGTTGGGCTTGGCCTCTTAGTTCTAGTGAAGGGAAATCTTAAGGCGTCAGCATACCAAGACATTGTGGACAATTTCATGCTCCCAACTTTGTGGGAACAGTTTTGGGGTGGCCCTGTTCCAACATGACTGCACACTAGTGCACAAAGCAAGGTCCATAAAGACATGGATGAGCGAGTTTGGGGTGGAGGAAGTTGACTGGACTACACAGAGTCCTGACCTCAACCTGATAGGACACCTTTGGGATGAATTAGAACTGAGACTGTTGGCCAGACCTTCTCGTCCACATCAGTGCCTGACCTCACAAGTGCGCTTCTGGAAGAATGGTCAAACATTCCCATAGATATACTCCTAAACCTTGTGGACAGCCTTCCCAGAAGAGTTGAAGCTGTTATAGCTGCAAAGAGTGGGCCAACTGAGTATTGAACCCTACGGACTAGGACTAGGATGCCATTAAAGTTCATGTGTGTGTAAGGGCAGGCATCTGAATACTTTTGGTAATATAGCGTATGTAAAAAAAAACAAAAAACATATTATTTACTTACGCTACCCAATAGTAACACATTACTGAATAAGAGGAGGACCTATTCCCATCTTTAGCCTACCATGGTGGATCACCCAGTGCCTTAATCCAAGGTTGCCAAATCTTATAGAATGTTTGAGGACAGGCTCCGGTTGTATATTATTTTGAATTTGGGTATTAGATCATCTAGTAGCTTCTTTAGCTAGGGAAACCTCAGGGGAATTGTACTCCTCCAGTTCAATCAAATCATTTTTCTACCATATAATTATATAGAATAAAGGTGCATGATAGTGACAATCAAAACAGAAGTACTAAAACACACTAGCAGCGCTAAAATTCATGAATAATAAATGAAGTGCAGTCCATTGGGATAATGTCCATATGTTCATATAATCATGCAATGTGCCTAGAAGCCGTGAATAGATATATTGCACTGGACCCTCCACCGCACCAACGTGCTCCCCCTAATGAGAGACACTCACCAGAAATCTGGTCATACAGGGACTTGTAATGCCAGCCTATCTCAGGCTCAGAAAAACGATATCCACAGGAATTTCCCAGGACAAACGGCCCTCGATCAGTCTCAATCGGATCAATTCATGTGGCCGACCCACAGGAGATTCCAATTACATCAGGGGTAGTACATGTGAAAATAATAGCTCACATAGGGCAATATTGCATGGCTAAAATCAGACTTTATTACCCACAACAGGATCCCCAATAGCTGATGCACTTACAATATATAAAACAAAGCAAGCTTGTCATGTAAAGGATGAGGCATAAACCTGCGTGTAGAGGCCAATCCCCGTGATGTCAGTTCGCCGCCGGTACCAGGCTGTAGCGAGCATCGGGTTCAGCATCAGACGCCGGGTCCAACCTCGTGACCGCGTGACCACGCCCTGACGCGTTTCGTTAGCAAGTAACTTCAACTGAGGGCGTGGTCACGCGTGTACGGTCACCGCTATTTGACTATACCGACAGGGCGGGGGCACCAATCAGCCGGATGACGCAGGACCATCCCGCTCGTCATCACTTCCGCCCTTACCGGAAGTCATATCATGCAACATTGGCTTCCGCCCACACAGCGGATCACTGCCATCTCCGATCAAGACTGTCCATTTTCCACAGCGCCTCTAAGGACAAAAAGGGAACTGGCACTCGTCGGATCACAGGCAGATCATATAGCCTATATATGCATAATAAATATGTTACAATAAATAGCGACTTATTACAACAAGAATATCGAAATAAAAGGTGATTACCATTCAATAAACATAACGATAATCACTTACATAATGTAAAAATTATAAGAATTAGATAAAATTATCATTAAAGCAATACATAAAAAACATCATTCTATATTTAAAAAATTAACCATATCAAGACGGGAAACAAAGGTTTAAACGACTAAATCCAAGAGGACAAAAAGCATCACATGAGACAGGGGAAATTTAAAAAAAGGTGTTAATAATCGCTGATGAAACAGTTGATGTCTAAATCAACGTTTAGCCCTTTGGGGTGTAGAGAGTTGGTCAAAAATATCCAATAAGTTTCACGCTTGGAAAGCTCTCTTACTCTGTTTGAACCCCTCCAGACCTGTTTAACATTTTCAATTCCCCAAAATTTCAACTCACTCGGATCTTGATTGTGATACTTTTTAAAATGTAAAGAGACATTGTGGTCCTTATAACCATTTCGAATATTTGCAATGTGCTCTGAAACACGTATTGCAATAGTTCTCTTCGTTCTTCCAATATAAATTAAGCCACAAGGGCACTCCAAGCCATATACCACATGAGTGGTATGGCAAGTGATGAGATCCTTAATGTCAAAGGTCTCACCATTCGCGGAAGAACTAAAAGAGGAAAATCCTCGCAAATGGGTCCGCACCTGTCTGCATGTTTTGCAACGACGACAGGCATAAAAACCCGTCCTGTCGTCCCAAAACATGGAGGGCTTGGTGGGGGGGTCAAGGACCTTGCACACCAATTGATCCCCAAAAGTGCGCGCTTTTTTATATACAAAAGAGGGTGTAGATGGAATAAGGCTCCCCAAAATCCTATCCACACTCAATACACCCCAATGTTTTCTAATAATGTCCTCTACATCTCTATATTGGGAGTTGTATTGTGTGAGAAAACTCCACTCCTGTTTATTATCGGTTGGTCTAACAGTATCCACCAGGCATTCCTGCTGAGAAATGCCAAGGACTTCCATGATGGTACTATCAAGCTTCCGTTCATCATAACCCTTCTCACAGAAACGATGTCGGAGAACCTGAGCCTGTGTCAGAAAGTCCGTATCTGAGGAGCAGTTCCTCCTCACCCGGAGGAACTGCCCCTTAGGGATATTTTGTAACCAACGTGGGTGGTGACCACTATAAATGGGTAAATACCCATTACGGTCAGTGGGTTTAAAGTACACACGAGTCTCCAGTGTGTGATTTTTTACCATCACTTCTACATCCAAAAAATGGATGGACTCCTGACTCCAACTAAACTCCAATTTAACACCGTTATTATTGGAGTTGAGTGAGTCAGCAAATTCTCGCAGGGTACTTTCTGAACCTTCCCATATAAAAAACAGGTCATCAATGTACCTTCTGTAGATCTTCAGCTCGTTCTTAGCAAGCGCATAAATATACCGATCCTCCCACTCCCCCATAAAGAGATTGGCGAGGCTGGGAGCAAATTTAGCTCCCATTGCCACGCCACGTTTCTGGTTATAGAATGTTCCATTAAACCAGAAATAGTTGTGCGCTAAGCAGAACTCCAGTGCGCATTTCAAGAATCTCTTTTGGGGGTCCGGGAGGTCGGTACGACTACAGAAGGCCCAATTCAGAGCTAGTAATGCATCCTCATGCTGAATTATAGTATATAGCGAGGACACATCCGCTGTTACTAGAAAAACTTCTTTATCTGGGGATATCTGGACTTCCTTCAAGGCCCGGAGGAAATCTTTGGTGTCCTTAAGGTACGACCTCAGATTTACCACACTGGCCTGTAAGAAGAAGTCCAGGTATTCACCCAGTCTAGCAGTAACTGAATTGATCCCATTGACGATGGGTCTGGCTGGAGGATTATGTGCGTCCTTATGTATTTTAGGCAGAGTATATATCGTTGGTACTCTGTTAAAACTGGGCATAAGGTATCTCTGCTCTTTATCCGAAAGAACCCGATGATAATAGCCCGACTGTATCAGGTCTTTCAAGATCCTCCTGTACTCTAGGGTTGGATCCCTTCTCAGCTCTTCATAGGTCTCTGTATCTGAAAGCATACTGCTGAGTTGGTTCAGATAGAAATCTTTCTTTAGGATCACTACCCCTCCCCCCTTATCAGCAGGTCTAATTATGACATTTTTTCTTTCCTCCAAGGCCTCCAAACCCTGTTGGATGTGTCTAGGGTTCACCCCTTTTCTGGGCTGCAGAGCTGCCACATCCTGCAGTACCAGATTTTTAAACACATCCACACAGTGGTTGGAGGACTGTGGAGGATTAAACAGAGAGCGGTTTTTTAAACCACTATCCACCCCCACAGTGGTATCCACACTGTAAGATCGACTGTTGTTAATAACACGATTTGGATTAAGAAAATGTCTCTTTAAATTAATTTTTCTCACATATTTATGCACATCTACGTACACATCAAATTTGTTGAGGGGTCTATGCTTGGCACATTTCAAACCAGCATTTAAGATGTTAGTCTCTTTTTGGGTGAGAACAATGCCAGCCAAATTGTACACACCCGTTAATCCACTAGCCTTCTTTTTTTGTTGTTGGTACTTCCTCCCTGCTCGACATCCTCGCTTACGTGTTGTGCTTGGATAGGATATTGGGAGGATGGGCCGGCCCTCGGTGGATAACTCGGGGGACCCCATTCCATGGGTCTCCCCCTCCAGGGTCTGCCACCCCATCTCCCTCCCCTGCCCCGACCGCCCCTCCATAAAAAAGGGCGAGGTGGGGGTACAGGCGTGGATGGCGCATTCGCGTCACCCAATGAATCATACCTGTTAAAGGTTGGGAGAGGTTTAGGTGAATTAAGACCTCCTCTATATATAGATCCATCTTGCCCACTATTCCTAAAAGGAACATGTTGCCATTGATCGTGGTTGGATGGATAATTATTGTCATTGGATTTAGTCTTTCCCTTTTTCTTTCCCTTTTTATTAGGTATTGATGTTGCCGAATGGACATAGTAATTAGCACCCATACCACTAGAGGTGGATGGGAGCGGGGTATTGGGAACCGACTCCATGGGCCGTGCAATAGACTGTCCCGGCGGATTTTGCCAAGCATATATATTGCTGGTCCTGAAGTCTAACGTGTCCCTCTTATATTTCTTAATTTTCTTTTTATGTGTGTCCTTATCTATCTTATCTAATTTCTTCTTTACATCTGTATTAAACTTAATAACCTGAGCTAGATCTTTATCCGGCTCCAGGATTAATTGTAATTCAGCAATCCTCTTTTCAAGAAGAGCCATTTTACGTTTTTTCCTTTTCAGTACTAATTGTTGTAAGTCAGTACCTGCTTTGTTGAAAAAATCTAACCATTCCTTAGTAGATATCTCATCATCGAGTGCATCCTGGGGACTAACGTCCCACCTCAAACTCCTCATTATAATGCCCTCTTTGATATATTGATTAAAGGTACAGATATCCCACCATGTTCTCACTTGTTTCTCAAGTAGGTTGCCTAACAAAGTGAGATTTAAGGTTAGATCGTGTGATGGTTCCTCTATAAACTCAGCAGAAAAAATAGTTTCCTCAATGAGGTTCCTATTCTTCAAAAAGGATATGACATCCATAGCAGCCAGGTTTTAAAACACAAAAATATCCAAAAGGAGCAAGTGAAACGGACACAAGTGGGGACTAAAATTACTTACTCAACCGGCGCTAATTACCAGGTACCTGTAGTATATAGAGTGATATATAAAATGCTAAAACAAATGATATATCTAAAAGCTGCTGCTATAAATATAACCGCATAAAATAAAGGTGCATGATAGTGACAATCAAAACAGAAGTACTAAAACACACTAGCAGCGCTAAAATTCATGAATAATAAATGAAGTGCAGTCCATTGGGATAATGTCCATATGTTCATATAATCATGCAATGTGCCTAGAAGCCGTGAATAGATATATTGCACTGGACCCTCCACCGCACCAACGTGCTCCCCCTAATGAGAGACACTCACCAGAAATCTGGTCATACAGGGACTTGTAATGCCAGCCTATCTCAGGCTCAGAAAAACGATATCCACAGGAATTTCCCAGGACAAACGGCCCTCGATCAGTCTCAATCGGATCAATTCATGTGGCCGACCCACAGGAGATTCCAATTACATCAGGGGTAGTACATGTGAAAATAATAGCTCACATAGGGCAATATTGCATGGCTAAAATCAGACTTTATTACCCACAACAGGATCCCCAATAGCTGATGCACTTACAATATATAAAACAAAGCAAGCTTGTCATGTAAAGGATGAGGCATAAACCTGCGTGTAGAGGCCAATCCCCGTGATGTCAGTTCGCCGCCGGTACCAGGCTGTAGCGAGCATCGGGTTCAGCATCAGACGCCGGGTCCAACCTCGTGACCGCGTGACCACGCCCTGACGCGTTTCGTTAGCAAGTAACTTCAACTGAGGGCGTGGTCACGCGTGTACGGTCACCGCTATTTGACTATACCGACAGGGCGGGGGCACCAATCAGCCGGATGACGCAGGACCATCCCGCTCGTCATCACTTCCGCCCTTACCGGAAGTCATATCATGCAACATTGGCTTCCGCCCACACAGCGGATCACTGCCATCTCCGATCAAGACTGTCCATTTTCCACAGCGCCTCTAAGGACAAAAAGGGAACTGGCACTCGTCGGATCACAGGCAGATCATATAGCCTATATATGCATAATAAATATGTTACAATAAATAGCGACTTATTACAACAAGAATATCGAAATAAAAGGTGATTACCATTCAATAAACATAACGATAATCACTTACATAATGTAAAAATTATAAGAATTAGATAAAATTATCATTAAAGCAATACATAAAAAACATCATTCTATATTTAAAAAATTAACCATATCAAGACGGGAAACAAAGGTTTAAACGACTAAATCCAAGAGGACAAAAAGCATCACATGAGACAGGGGAAATTTAAAAAAAGGTGTTAATAATCGCTGATGAAACAGTTGATGTCTAAATCAACGTTTAGCCCTTTGGGGTGTAGAGAGTTGGTCAAAAATATCCAATAAGTTTCACGCTTGGAAAGCTCTCTTACTCTGTTTGAACCCCTCCAGACCTGTTTAACATTTTCAATTCCCCAAAATTTCAACTCACTCGGATCTTGATTGTGATACTTTTTAAAATGTAAAGAGACATTGTGGTCCTTATAACCATTTCGAATATTTGCAATGTGCTCTGAAACACGTATTGCAATAGTTCTCTTCGTTCTTCCAATATAAATTAAGCCACAAGGGCACTCCAAGCCATATACCACAGCGGATGTGTCCTCGCTATATACTATAATTCAGCATGAGGATGCATTACTAGCTCTGAATTGGGCCTTCTGTAGTCGTACCGACCTCCCGGACCCCCAAAAGAGATTCTTGAAATGCGCACTGGAGTTCTGCTTAGCGCACAACTATTTCTGGTTTAATGGAACATTCTATAACCAGAAACGTGGCGTGGCAATGGGAGCTAAATTTGCTCCCAGCCTCGCCAATCTCTTTATGGGGGAGTGGGAGGATCGGTATATTTATGCGCTTGCTAAGAACGAGCTGAAGATCTACAGAAGGTACATTGATGACCTGTTTTTTATATGGGAAGGTTCAGAAAGTACCCTGCGAGAATTTGCTGACTCACTCAACTCCAATAATAACGGTGTTAAATTGGAGTTTAGTTGGAGTCAGGAGTCCATCCATTTTTTGGATGTAGAAGTGATGGTAAAAAATCACACACTGGAGACTCGTGTGTACTTTAAACCCACTGACCGTAATGGGTATTTACCCATTTATAGTGGTCACCACCCACGTTGGTTACAAAATATCCCTAAGGGGCAGTTCCTCCGGGTGAGGAGGAACTGCTCCTCAGATACGGACTTTCTGACACAGGCTCAGGTTCTCCGACATCGTTTCTGTGAGAAGGGTTATGATGAACGGAAGCTTGATAGTACCATCATGGAAGTCCTTGGCATTTCTCAGCAGGAATGCCTGGTGGATACTGTTAGACCAACCGATAATAAACAGGAGTGGAGTTTTCTCACACAATACAACTCCCAATATAGAGATGTAGAGGACATTATTAGAAAACATTGGGGTGTATTGAGTGTGGATAGGATTTTGGGGAGCCTTATTCCATCTACACCCTCTTTTGTATATAAAAAAGCGCGCACTTTTGGGGATCAATTGGTGTGCAAGGTCCTTGACCCCCCCACCAAGCCCTCCATGTTTTGGGACGACAGGACGGGTTTTTATGCCTGTCGTCGTTGCAAAACATGCAGACAGGTGCGGACCCATTTGCGAGGATTTTCCTCTTTTAGTTCTTCCGCGAATGGTGAGACCTTTGACATTAAGGATCTCATCACTTGCCATACCACTCATGTGGTATATGGCTTGGAGTGCCCTTGTGGCTTAATTTATATTGGAAGAACGAAGAGAACTATTGCAATACGTGTTTCAGAGCACATTGCAAATATTCGAAATGGTTATAAGGACCACAATGTCTCTTTACATTTTAAAAAGTATCACAATCAAGATCCGAGTGAGTTGAAATTTTGGGGAATTGAAAATGTTAAACAGGTCTGGAGGGGTTCAAACAGAGTAAGAGAGCTTTCCAAGCGTGAAACTTATTGGATATTTTTGACCAACTCTCTACACCCCAAAGGGCTAAACGTTGATTTAGACATCAACTGTTTCATCAGCGATTATTAACACCTTTTTTTAAATTTCCCCTGTCTCATGTGATGCTTTTTGTCCTCTTGGATTTAGTCGTTTAAACCTTTGTTTCCCGTCTTGATATGGTTAATTTTTTAAATATAGAATGATGTTTTTTATGTATTGCTTTAATGATAATTTTATCTAATTCTTATAATTTTTACATTATGTAAGTGATTATCGTTATGTTTATTGAATGGTAATCACCTTTTATTTCGATATTCTTGTTGTAATAAGTCGCTATTTATTGTAACATATTTATTATGCATATATAGGCTATATGATCTGCCTGTGATCCGACGAGTGCCAGTTCCCTTTTTGTCCTTAGAGGCGCTGTGGAAAATGGACAGTCTTGATCGGAGATGGCAGTGATCCGCTGTGTGGGCGGAAGCCAATGTTGCATGATATGACTTCCGGTAAGGGCGGAAGTGATGACGAGCGGGATGGTCCTGCGTCATCCGGCTGATTGGTGCCCCCGCCCTGTCGGTATAGTCAAATAGCGGTGACCGTACACGCGTGACCACGCCCTCAGTTGAAGTTACTTGCTAACGAAACGCGTCAGGGCGTGGTCACGCGGTCACGAGGTTGGACCCGGCGTCTGATGCTGAACCCGATGCTCGCTACAGCCTGGTACCGGCGGCGAACTGACATCACGGGGATTGGCCTCTACACGCAGGTTTATGCCTCATCCTTTACATGACAAGCTTGCTTTGTTTTATATATTGTAAGTGCATCAGCTATTGGGGATCCTGTTGTGGGTAATAAAGTCTGATTTTAGCCATGCAATATTGCCCTATGTGAGCTATTATTTTCACATGTACTACCCCTGATGTAATTGGAATCTCCTGTGGGTCGGCCACATGAATTGATCCGATTGAGACTGATCGAGGGCCGTTTGTCCTGGGAAATTCCTGTGGATATCGTTTTTCTGAGCCTGAGATAGGCTGGCATTACAAGTCCCTGTATGACCAGATTTCTGGTGAGTGTCTCTCATTAGGGGGAGCACGTTGGTGCGGTGGAGGGTCCAGTGCAATATATCTATTCACGGCTTCTAGGCACATTGCATGATTATATGAACATATGGACATTATCCCAATGGACTGCACTTCATTTATTATTCATGAATTTTAGCGCTGCTAGTGTGTTTTAGTACTTCTGTTTTGATTGTCACTATCATGCACCTTTATTTTATGCGGTTATATTTATAGCAGCAGCTTTTAGATATATCATTTGTTTTAGCATTTTATATATCACTCTATATACTACAGGTACCTGGTAATTAGCGCCGGTTGAGTAAGTAATTTTAGTCCCCACTTGTGTCCGTTTCACTTGCTCCTTTTGGATATTTTTGTGTTTTAAAACCTGGCTGCTATGGATGTCATATCCTTTTTGAAGAATAGGAACCTCATTGAGGAAACTATTTTTTCTGCTGAGTTTATAGAGGAACCATCACACGATCTAACCTTAAATCTCACTTTGTTAGGCAACCTACTTGAGAAACAAGTGAGAACATGGTGGGATATCTGTACCTTTAATCAATATATCAAAGAGGGCATTATAATGAGGAGTTTGAGGTGGGACGTTAGTCCCCAGGATGCACTCGATGATGAGATATCTACTAAGGAATGGTTAGATTTTTTCAACAAAGCAGGTACTGACTTACAACAATTAGTACTGAAAAGGAAAAAACGTAAAATGGCTCTTCTTGAAAAGAGGATTGCTGAATTACAATTAATCCTGGAGCCGGATAAAGATCTAGCTCAGGTTATTAAGTTTAATACAGATGTAAAGAAGAAATTAGATAAGATAGATAAGGACACACATAAAAAGAAAATTAAGAAATATAAGAGGGACACGTTAGACTTCAGGACCAGCAATATATATGCTTGGCAAAATCCGCCGGGACAGTCTATTGCACGGCCCATGGAGTCGGTTCCCAATACCCCGCTCCCATCCACCTCTAGTGGTATGGGTGCTAATTACTATGTCCATTCGGCAACATCAATACCTAATAAAAAGGGAAAGAAAAAGGGAAAGACTAAATCCAATGACAATAATTATCCATCCAACCACGATCAATGGCAACATGTTCCTTTTAGGAATAGTGGGCAAGATGGATCTATATATAGAGGAGGTCTTAATTCACCTAAACCTCTCCCAACCTTTAACAGGTATGATTCATTGGGTGACGCGAATGCGCCATCCACGCCTGTACCCCCACCTCGCCCTTTTTTATGGAGGGGCGGTCGGGGCAGGGGAGGGAGATGGGGTGGCAGACCCTGGAGGGGGAGACCCATGGAATGGGGTCCCCCGAGTTATCCACCGAGGGCCGGCCCATCCTCCCAATATCCTATCCAAGCACAACACGTAAGCGAGGATGTCGAGCAGGGAGGAAGTACCAACAACAAAAAAAGAAGGCTAGTGGATTAACGGGTGTGTACAATTTGGCTGGCATTGTTCTCACCCAAAAAGAGACTAACATCTTAAATGCTGGTTTGAAATGTGCCAAGCATAGACCCCTCAACAAATTTGATGTGTACGTAGATGTGCATAAATATGTGAGAAAAATTAATTTAAAGAGACATTTTCTTAATCCAAATCGTGTTATTAACAACAGTCGATCTTACAGTGTGGATACCACTGTGGGGGTGGATAGTGGTTTAAAAAACCGCTCTCTGTTTAATCCTCCACAGTCCTCCAACCACTGTGTGGATGTGTTTAAAAATCTGGTACTGCAGGATGTGGCAGCTCTGCAGCCCAGAAAAGGGGTGAACCCTAGACACATCCAACAGGGTTTGGAGGCCTTGGAGGAAAGAAAAAATGTCATAATTAGACCTGCTGATAAGGGGGGAGGGGTAGTGATCCTAAAGAAAGATTTCTATCTGAACCAACTCAGCAGTATGCTTTCAGATACAGAGACCTATGAAGAGCTGAGAAGGGATCCAACCCTAGAGTACAGGAGGATCTTGAAAGACCTGATACAGTCGGGCTATTATCATCGGGTTCTTTCGGATAAAGAGCAGAGATACCTTATGCCCAGTTTTAACAGAGTACCAACGATATATACTCTGCCTAAAATACATAAGGACGCACATAATCCTCCAGCCAGACCCATCGTCAATGGGATCAATTCAGTTACTGCTAGACTGGGTGAATACCTGGACTTCTTCTTACAGGCCAGTGTGGTAAATCTGAGGTCGTACCTTAAGGACACCAAAGATTTCCTCCGGGCCTTGAAGGAAGTCCAGATATCCCCAGATAAAGAAGTTTTTCTAGTAACAGCGGATGTGTCCTCGCTATATACTATAATTCAGCATGAGGATGCATTACTAGCTCTGAATTGGGCCTTCTGTAGTCGTACCGACCTCCCGGACCCCCAAAAGAGATTCTTGAAATGCGCACTGGAGTTCTGCTTAGCGCACAACTATTTCTGGTTTAATGGAACATTCTATAACCAGAAACGTGGCGTGGCAATGGGAGCTAAATTTGCTCCCAGCCTCGCCAATCTCTTTATGGGGGAGTGGGAGGATCGGTATATTTATGCGCTTGCTAAGAACGAGCTGAAGATCTACAGAAGGTACATTGATGACCTGTTTTTTATATGGGAAGGTTCAGAAAGTACCCTGCGAGAATTTGCTGACTCACTCAACTCCAATAATAACGGTGTTAAATTGGAGTTTAGTTGGAGTCAGGAGTCCATCCATTTTTTGGATGTAGAAGTGATGGTAAAAAATCACACACTGGAGACTCGTGTGTACTTTAAACCCACTGACCGTAATGGGTATTTACCCATTTATAGTGGTCACCACCCACGTTGGTTACAAAATATCCCTAAGGGGCAGTTCCTCCGGGTGAGGAGGAACTGCTCCTCAGATACGGACTTTCTGACACAGGCTCAGGTTCTCCGACATCGTTTCTGTGAGAAGGGTTATGATGAACGGAAGCTTGATAGTACCATCATGGAAGTCCTTGGCATTTCTCAGCAGGAATGCCTGGTGGATACTGTTAGACCAACCGATAATAAACAGGAGTGGAGTTTTCTCACACAATACAACTCCCAATATAGAGATGTAGAGGACATTATTAGAAAACATTGGGGTGTATTGAGTGTGGATAGGATTTTGGGGAGCCTTATTCCATCTACACCCTCTTTTGTATATAAAAAAGCGCGCACTTTTGGGGATCAATTGGTGTGCAAGGTCCTTGACCCCCCCACCAAGCCCTCCATGTTTTGGGACGACAGGACGGGTTTTTATGCCTGTCGTCGTTGCAAAACATGCAGACAGGTGCGGACCCATTTGCGAGGATTTTCCTCTTTTAGTTCTTCCGCGAATGGTGAGACCTTTGACATTAAGGATCTCATCACTTGCCATACCACTCATGTGGTATATGGCTTGGAGTGCCCTTGTGGCTTAATTTATATTGGAAGAACGAAGAGAACTATTGCAATACGTGTTTCAGAGCACATTGCAAATATTCGAAATGGTTATAAGGACCACAATGTCTCTTTACATTTTAAAAAGTATCACAATCAAGATCCGAGTGAGTTGAAATTTTGGGGAATTGAAAATGTTAAACAGGTCTGGAGGGGTTCAAACAGAGTAAGAGAGCTTTCCAAGCGTGAAACTTATTGGATATTTTTGACCAACTCTCTACACCCCAAAGGGCTAAACGTTGATTTAGACATCAACTGTTTCATCAGCGATTATTAACACCTTTTTTTAAATTTCCCCTGTCTCATGTGATGCTTTTTGTCCTCTTGGATTTAGTCGTTTAAACCTTTGTTTCCCGTCTTGATATGGTTAATTTTTTAAATATAGAATGATGTTTTTTATGTATTGCTTTAATGATAATTTTATCTAATTCTTATAATTTTTACATTATGTAAGTGATTATCGTTATGTTTATTGAATGGTAATCACCTTTTATTTCGATATTCTTGTTGTAATAAGTCGCTATTTATTGTAACATATTTATTATGCATATATAGGCTATATGATCTGCCTGTGATCCGACGAGTGCCAGTTCCCTTTTTGTCCTTAGAGGCGCTGTGGAAAATGGACAGTCTTGATCGGAGATGGCAGTGATCCGCTGTGTGGGCGGAAGCCAATGTTGCATGATATGACTTCCGGTAAGGGCGGAAGTGATGACGAGCGGGATGGTCCTGCGTCATCCGGCTGATTGGTGCCCCCGCCCTGTCGGTATAGTCAAATAGCGGTGACCGTACACGCGTGACCACGCCCTCAGTTGAAGTTACTTGCTAACGAAACGCGTCAGGGCGTGGTCACGCGGTCACGAGGTTGGACCCGGCGTCTGATGCTGAACCCGATGCTCGCTACAGCCTGGTACCGGCGGCGAACTGACATCACGGGGATTGGCCTCTACACGCAGGTTTATGCCTCATCCTTTACATGACAAGCTTGCTTTGTTTTATATATTGTAAGTGCATCAGCTATTGGGGATCCTGTTGTGGGTAATAAAGTCTGATTTTAGCCATGCAATATTGCCCTATGTGAGCTATTATTTTCACATGTACTACCCCTGATGTAATTGGAATCTCCTGTGGGTCGGCCACATGAATTGATCCGATTGAGACTGATCGAGGGCCGTTTGTCCTGGGAAATTCCTGTGGATATCGTTTTTCTGAGCCTGAGATAGGCTGGCATTACAAGTCCCTGTATGACCAGATTTCTGGTGAGTGTCTCTCATTAGGGGGAGCACGTTGGTGCGGTGGAGGGTCCAGTGCAATATATCTATTCACGGCTTCTAGGCACATTGCATGATTATATGAACATATGGACATTATCCCAATGGACTGCACTTCATTTATTATTCATGAATTTTAGCGCTGCTAGTGTGTTTTAGTACTTCTGTTTTGATTGTCACTATCATGCACCTTTATTTTATGCGGTTATATTTATAGCAGCAGCTTTTAGATATATCATTTGTTTTAGCATTTTATATATCACTCTATATACTACAGGTACCTGGTAATTAGCGCCGGTTGAGTAAGTAATTTTAGTCCCCACTTGTGTCCGTTTCACTTGCTCCTTTTGGATATAATTATATAGAATTAGATTTTTTGGATTGCTGGTTAAATCCTAATTACCTACTAAACCAAGCAGACTAACCCCAGGGGTTTTGGGCCCCATGAAAGTTAGGCTTGTCTCCAGAAATCCAAACGCCTGGTCCCAGAATGCTACTACAGAGGAATACGTCTTGAATAGTGTTGAGCGAACACGGACTGTATTATTCGTGTTCGTACCGAATAATTGGATTTTTTGTACCCGAACACGGACACGGACACTTTACTGTATGTTCGGGTAAAAATCCGTGTTCGGTCGTTTTATTTCTGGGTTTTGCATGCTTTGGCGCTCTTTTCATGGCGGGCTTTCAACAGCCAATCAACAATCGTTTAACTGGTGTGCCTTAAGCCATCCCAGCCATGCCTGCAAATGTCTCAGTAGCTGTGATTGGCCGTCTGAAGCATGTGACCAAGTCTTTATAAGTTCCAGGCAGCCGCAGCGTCTTCATTCTGCTGCTTAGATCAGGGACAGAGCACACATCAACGTGCTGGCTGCTGATTAGGGAAAGACAGGCAGGAAAAAACCATTTGTGTCCGGATAGAATTGAGGGACAGGTCGGAGTGTTTAGGCAGGGCGAGTTGTAGGCATTTTAGGGATAGAGTCTGCTGAATTATAGGGTCAGTGTCTTCTACAAAGTACAATCGATATTGCTGTGTGGGGGGTGGGGTGACTCTGCACTCAATCCTGATCTACGATCTCTTCTCAATCCTGTTAGGGAGAGGCTGCTGCTGCTGAATTTTAGGGAAACTGTGTTCTACAAACTACAATCGATATTGCTGTGTGGTGTGGGATAGGAGATAGGCAGGTGTCAGTGATCCACATCCATTTTTCTGTGTGTGAGCTGCAGTGAACACAATCTTTTTGGGCTGCAGTGAACACAATCTTTTTGGGGTGCAGTGAACAACGTCCTTTTTGGGGTGCAGTGAACAAAATCTTTTTGGGGTGCAGTGAACAAAATCCTTTTTGGGGTGCAGTGAACAACATCCTTTTTGGGGTGCAGTGAACACAATCTTTTTGGGGTGCAGTGAACAAAATCCTTTGTGGGGTGCAGTGAACACAATCTTTGTGGGGTGCAGTGAACACAATCTTTTTGGGGTGCAGTGAACAACATCCTTTGTGGGGTGCAGTGAACACAATCTTTGTGGGGTGCAGTGAACACAATCTTTTTGGGGTGCAGTGAACAAAATCCCTTTTGGGGTGCAGTTAACACAATCTTTGTGGGGTGCAGTGAACACAATCTTTTTGGGGTGGAGTGAACAAAATCCTTTTTGGGGTGCAGTGAACAACATCCTTTTTGGGGTACAGTGAACAAAATCCTTTTTGGGGTGCAGTGAACACAATCTTTTTGGGGTGCAGTGAACAAAATCCTTTGTGGGGTGCAGTGAACACAATCTTTGTGGGGTGCAGTGAACACAATCTTTTTGGGGTGCAGTGAACAAAATCCTTTTTGGGGTGCAGTGAACAACATCCTTTTTGGGGTGCAGTGAACAAAATCCTTTTTGGGGTGCAGTGAACACAATCTTTTTGGGGTGCAGTGAACAAAATCCTTTGTGGGGTGCAGTGAACACAATCTTTGTGGGGTACAGTGAACAGAATCTTTGTGGGGTGCAGTGAACACAATCTTTGGGGGGTACAGTGAACACAATCTTTTTGGGGTGCAGTGAACAAAATCCTTTGTGGGGTGCAGTGAACACAATCTTTGGGGGGTACAGTGAACACAATCTTTTTGGGGTGCAGTGAACAAAATCCTTTGTGGGGTGCCGTGAACACAATCTTTGTGGGGTGCAGTGAACACAATATTTTTGGGGTGCAGTGAACAAAATCCTTTTTGGGGTGCAGTGAACAACATCCTTTTTGGGGTGCAGTGAACACAATCTTTTTGGGGTGCAGTGAACAAAATCCTTTGTGGGGTGCAGTGAACACAATCTTTGTGGGGTACAGTGAACAGAATCTTTGTGGGGTGCAGTGAAAACAATCTTTGGGGGGTACAGTGAACACAATCTTTTTGGGGTGCAGTGAACAAAATCCTTTGTGGGGTGCAGTGAACACAATCTTTGGGGGGTACAGTGAACACAATCTTTTTGGGGTGCAGTGAACAAAATCCTTTGTGGGGTGCAGTGAACACAATCTTTGTGGGGTGCAGTGAACACAATCTTTTTGGGGTGCAGTGAACAAAATCCTTTTTGGGGTGCAGTGAACAACATCCTTTTTGGGGTGCAGTGAACACAATCTTTTTGGGGTGCAGTGAACAAAATCCTTTGTGGGGTGCAGTGAACACAATCTTTGTGGGGTACAGGGAACAGAATCTTTGTGGGGTGCAGTGAACACAATCTTTGGGGGGGGGTACAGTGAACACAATCTTTTTGGGGTGCAGTGAACACAATCCTTTTAGGGTGCAGTGAACACAATCTTTGTGGGGTGCAGTGAACAAAATCCTTTTTGAGGTGCAGTGAACACAATCTTTGTGGGGTGCAGTGAACACAATCTTTGTGGGGTACAGTGAACACAATCTCATACTTCTGAAGATTTGAGGGTGCTGCCTGTTCCATACTCCTCCTCCTACTGCTCAACCATCCTTTTAGGGGAACAAACAATAGTAATTGGGGCCTAGTGTGGTGGTGTACGTGTGAGATACATACACTTTCTTTTTGATCATATTTTCTATTCCGCTATTCAATTAAAACCTTTGGGGATCAATTAAATTGCGTGATAGTCTGTGTCGGTACGTGTGAGATCCACCTTTCCAAGTTTTTGGGGTTCATCTCATACTTCTGAAGATTTGAGGGTGCTGCCTGTTCCATACTCCTCCTCCTACTGCTCAACCATCCTTTTAGGGGTACAAACAATAGTAATTGGGGCCTAGTGTGGTGGTGTACGTGTGAGATACATACACTTTCTTTTTGATCATATTTTCTATTCCGCTATTCAATTAAATCCTTTGGGGATCAATTAAATTGCGTGATAGTCTGTGTCGGTACGTGTGAGATCCACCTTTCCAAGTTTTTGGGGTTCATCTCATACTTCTGAAGATTTGAGGGTGCTGCCTGTTCCATACTCCTCCTCCTACTGCTCAACCATCCTTTTAGGGGTACAAACAATAGTAATTGGGGCCTAGTGTGGTGGTGTACGTGTGAGATACATACACTTTCTTTTTGATCATATTTTCTATTCCGCTATTCAATTAAAACCTTTGGGGATCAATTAAATTGCGTGATAGTCTGTGTCGGTACGTGTGAGATCCACCTTTCCAAGTTTTTGGGGTTCATCTCATACTTCTGAAGATTTGAGGGTGCTGCCTGTTCCATACTCCTCCTCCTACTCCTCAACCATCCTTTTAGGGGTACAAACAATAGTAATTGGGGCCTAGTGTGGTGGTGTACGTGTGAGATACATACACTTTCTTTTTGATCATATTTTCTATTCCGCTATTCAATTAAAACCTTTGGGGATCAATTCAATTGCGTGATAGTCTGTGTCGGTACGTGTGAGATCCACCTTTCCAAGTTTTTGGGGTTCATCTCATACTTCTGAAGATTTGAGGGTGCTGCCTGTTCCATACTCCTCCTCCTACTGCTCAACCATCCTTTTAGGGGTACAAACAATAGTAATTGGGGCCTAGTGTGGTGGTGTACGTGTGAGATACATACACTTTATTTTTGATCATATTTTCTATTCCGCTATTCAATTAAAACCTTTGGGGATCAATTAAATTGCGTGATAGTCTGTGTCGGTACGTGTGAGATCCACCTTTCCAAGTTTTTGGGGTTCATCTCATACTTCTGAAGATTTGAGGGTGCTGCCTGTTCCATACTCCTCCTCCTACTCCTCAACCATCCTTTTAGGGGTACAAACAATAGTAATTGGGGCCTAGTGTGGTGGTGTACGTGTGAGATACATACACTTTCTTTTTGATCATATTTTCTATTCCGCTATTCAATTAAAACCTTTGGGGATCAATTAAATTGCGTGATAGTCTGTGTCGGTACGTGTGAGATCCACCTTTCCAAGTTTTTGGGGTTCATCTCATACTTCTGAAGATTTGAGGGTGCTGCCTGTTCCATACTCCTCCTCCTACTGCTCAACCATCCTTTTAGGGGTACAAACAATAGTAATTGGGGCCTAGTGTGGTGGTGTACGTGTGAGATACATACACTTTCTTTTTGATCATATTTTCTATTCCGCTATTCAATTAAAACCTTTGGGGATCAATTAAATTGCGTGATAGTCTGTGTCGGTACGTGTGAGATCCACCTTTCCAAGTTTTTGGGGTTCATCTCATACTTCTGAAGATTTGAGGGTGCTGCCTGTTCCATACTCCTCCTCCTACTGCTCAACCATCCTTTTAGGGGTACAAACAATAGTAATTGGGGCCTAGTGTGGTGGTGTACGTGTGAGATACATACACTTTCTTTTTGATCATATTTTCTATTCCGCTATTCAATTAAAACCTTTGGGGATCAATTAAATTGCGTGATAGTCTGTGTCGGTACGTGTGAGATCCACCTTTCCAAGTTTTTGGGGTTCATCTCATACTTCTGAAGATTTGAGGGTTCTGCCTGTTCCATACTCCTCCTCCTACTGCTCAACCATCCTTTTAGGGGTACAAACAATAGTAATTGGGGCCTAGTGTGGTGGTGTACGTGCGAGATACATACACTTTTTTTGATCATATTTCCTATTCCGCTATTCAATAAAAACCTTTGAGGATCAATTGAATTGCGGGATAGTCTGTGTCGGTACGTGTGAGATCCACCTTTCCAAGTTTTTGAGGTTCATCTCATACTTCTGAAGATTTGAGGGTGCTGTCTGTTCCATACTCCTCCTACTCCTCATCCATCCTTTTAGGGGTAGAAACAATAGTAATTGGGGCCTAGGGTGGTTTTGTACGTGCGAGATACATACACTTTTTTGGATCATATTTCCTATTCCGCTATTCAATAAAAACCTTTCTAGGGCAAGATCTTAAATTACAGAAATATGAGGAGACCGTCAAATAAGGGCCGTGGCCTGGGTCGTGGTGCTGCTGGTAGAGCTCCTGTTGCAAGGAGAGGACGTGGTCGATCTGTGCCAGCTACACGCACAAGTGAAACACCTTCCTCAAGTGTGAGTAGGCGACAGAACCTGCATCAGTATTTGGTAGGGCATCATACGCCCCTAGAAGTGATGAGGCCAGAACAAGTGGAGGCGATAGTAGATTGGTTTGCTGCTGACAGTGCCTCCAGTTCCTTCACATTGTCTCCCACCCAGTCTACTGCAGAAAGGTCACAGTTGGCACCTGCAGCCGATGTCCAACCGTCTTTCACCTCACCCCCTTGCAAATCAGGCAAGCAGTCTGAGCCCCAAGCCATACAGCAGTCTCTTCTTCTTTTTGATGACTCTGTCAGCAGGGTTTCCCAGGGCCATCCACCTAGCCCTGCCCCAGAAGTGGAAGAGATTGAGTGCAGCGATGCCCAACCACTTATTTCTCAAGATGAGTACATGCAAGGATCATCGCAGCACGTCTCCGATGATGACGAAACGCAGGTGCCAACTGCTGCGGCGTTCAGCATTGTGGAGACCGACAAGGAGGGCAGGGGTGAAGACTGGGTGGAAGATGATGTGGAGGACGATGAGGTCCTCGACCCCACATGGAATGAACGTCATGCAGGTGACCTGAGTAGTTTGGAGGAAGAGGCGGTGGTCGCACAGAGCCACCAGCACAGCAGAAGAGGGAGCAGGGTGCAGAAGCGGAGCGGCCGTGCCCTAGACACTACGCCCGCTACTGCCCAACGCAGCAAGGGAACGAGCGCACCAAAGTCAGCTCAAAGGAGTTCTCTAGCGTGGAAGTTCTTTAGAAAATGTGCTGATGACAGGACACGAGTGGTTTGCACCCTGTGCAATCAGAGCTTGAAGCGAGGCATAAACCTTCTCAACCTGAGCACAACCTGCATGATCAGGCATCTAAGTGCAAAGCACGAGCTGCAGTGGAGTACACACCTTCAAAACCAAGAAACGTCTCTGGCTCATCCTGCTTCCTCTTCTGCTGCAGTCTCGGCCGCTCCAGCCACATCTGTAGTGATACCGGCACCTGCCACCCCGCAAACAGACGATCTGTCAGCAACACCACCACCTGGGTCACCAACAACCATCTCCACAATGTCCCGTGGAAGCGTTCAGCTTTCCATCTCCCAAACACTTGAGAGGAAGAGGAAGTACCCCCCTACCCACCCGCGATCCCTGAATGCCAGCATTTCAAAATTATTGGCCTTTGAAATGCTGTCATTCCGTTTGGTGGAGACGCACAGTTTTAAAAACCTTATGTCGGTGGCTGTCCCACAGTACGTCGTGCCCAGCCGCCACTACTTTTCCAGGCAAGCCATCCCTTCCCTGCACAACCAAGTGGGGGAAAAAATCAGGTGTGCACTGCGCAACGCCATCTGTGCAAAGGTCCACCTAACTACCGATACGTGGACCAGTAAGCACGGTCAGGGGCGTTATATCTCCCTAACGGCACACTGGGTAAATGCAGTGGCGGATGGGCCTGAGGCGGATAGCAATTTGGCGCATGTCCTTCCACCACCGAGGATTGCAGGGCGCTTCAGTTTGCCTCCTGTTCCTAACTCCTCCTACTCCGCTTCCTCATCCTCTACCGCCTCCTCATCTGGACAGCGTAACACCTTCACCACCAACTTCAGCACGGCCAGGGGTAAACGACAGCAGGCAGTTTTACAACTTGCCTGTTTGGGGGACAAACCACACACCGCGCGGGAGTTGTGGAGGAGCATGGAACAGCAGACAAATGAGTGGTTGCTGCCAGCGAGCCTCAAGCCCGGCCTGGGCGAAATCTCATAGCAGCTCTGGGCCTAGCCGGTTTGACGCACATCCCTTGCCTGGCGCATGTGCTGAATTTGGTGGTGCAGAGGTTCCTTAAAAACTACCCCGATATGTCAGAGCTGCTGCAGAAAGTGCGGGCCGTTTGTGCGCACTTTCGGCGTTCTCACCCTGCTGCTGCTCGCCTGGCAGCGCTGCAGCGTAACTTCGGCCTTCCCGCTCACCGCCTCATATGTGACGTGCCCACAAGGTGGAACTCCACCTTGCACATGCTGGAAAGACTGTGCGAGCAGCAGCAGGCCATAGTGGAGTTTCAGCTGCAGCACGCACGCGTGAGTCGCTCTGCGGAACAGCACCACTTCACCACCAATAACTGGGCCTCCATGCGAGACCTGTGTGCCTTGTTGCGCTGTTTTGAGTACTCCACCAACATGGCCAGTGGCAATGACGCCGTTCTCAGCTTAACTATCCCACTTCTATGCCTCCTTGAAAAAACAATTCGGGCGATGATGGAAGAGGATGTGGCACAGGATGAGGAGGAGGAGGAGGATGAAGAGGTAACATTTCCAAGGCTTTCAGGGCAGTCATTCGCAAGGGGCTCCGAGGGTGGGTTCCTGCACACACAAACGCCAGGGACACAATTGTCCAGCAGGGGCACAGTTCTGGAGGATGAGGAGGATGAGGAGGAGGAGGAGCTGGAGGAAGAGATGGAACCATGTTCACAGCAGGGTGGCACCCAGGCCAGCTCATGGCCATCACTGGTGCGTGGCTGGGGGGATACAGAGGACACGGACGATACACCTCCCACAGAGGACAGCCTTTCGTTGCCTCTGGGCAGCCTGGCACACATGAGCGATTACATGCTGCAGTGTCTCCACAACGACCGCCGAGTTGCCCACATTCTAACTTGTGCTGATTACTGGGTGGCCACGCTGCTGGATCCCCGTTACAAGGACAACGTACCGTCCTTAATTCACTCACTGGAGCGCGATCGCAAGATGCGCGAGTACAAGCGCACTCTGGTAGACGCCATGCTGCTGGCATTCCCATCTGACAGCGGGGCCGCAGTGGAAGCACAAGGCAGAGGAGGAGGAGGAGGAGGAGGAGGTCGCCAATGCAACCAGGGCACCGCCAGCACCTCAGAAGGCAGGGTTAGCATGGCCGAAATGTGGAAAAGCTTTGTCAGCACGCCACAACAAACAGCAGCACCAGCAGCTCAGATGGAACGTCTTAGCAGGAGGCAGCATTTTACCAACATGGTGGAGCAGTATGTGTGCACACGCCTACATGTAGTGAATGAGGGGTCTGCCCCCTTCAACTTCTGGGTCTCCAAATTGGGCACATGGCCTGAGCTTGCCCTTTACGCCTTGGAGGTGCTGGCGTGCCCTGCAGCCAGTGTATTATCTGAACGGGTATTTAGCACGGCTGGGGGCGTTATAACAGACAAGCGCAGCCGCCTGTCCAGAGACAATGTGGACAAGCTCACGTTCATTAAAATGAACCAGGCATGGATCCCACGGGACTTTTCCGTACCTTATGCAGAATAGCAATGGATACCGACCTTACCCACCCATTGTTCCATTTTTGCTCTTTCTCACTCTTTTGGGGTGTACCCTCATTTAAAATTTGTGAAAAGAAGCAGTGTTGGCTACCTCGTCCTCCTCCTCAGGGCCAGATTAACGTAGGGGCTATTGGAGCTGCAGCTCCAGGCCCCTACCTTTTATATAGGCCCCGGGTTGGCCATATTCACTGTTACCGCTCTTCTGTCACTTGTAAACACAGAAGTCTGGCTTCTATGCTCGCTTCCCCAGGCAGCACCCTCAGAACCTCCCCACACAGCGCGAAGGCCGGACAAGGAGGGACAGTTGCCGATGCATGGATGTGTTTATGGGCTTCAGAGACAGCATCCCATGTTGAATTAGGCATGCATGGCTGCACCCTTCCTCCTCTGGGTGCATGGCAAGGCACGGCCCTTAAGGCCCTTCAAAATCCTCAGCACCAAGCCCATGATGCTCTTAATCCGGCCCTGGTCCTCCTCCACCGCCGCTTCCACCTACACCGCCCATAGGTGTGCGCAGCCTATTGCATTAAGGTGTGCACCCCAAAGTTGAAATACACATGCATGTGTTTGCCAGCAGGGAGAGTAATGTATCGGGGCCATGTACCTGTAGGCAAAGAGAAATAGAGCAGAGCAGGTCCGAGGGAGATCTTTCCCATCTCCTCACTGGCAATGCTATGTGCCCTAGGTGATTAGGGTGTGCCCAGGCACACCCGGCACACCCTGTGCGCATGCCTATGTCACCGCCACATCCACCACCACCTCAACCTCCCTCCTACTCCATATGGGCCTCGTCCTTCAGAGATGAAGAAGAACATTGTTTTATTTTTCTGGTTTTTTTTGTTGTTTTAAGTTATTTCCCTATCCACATTTGTTTGCAGAGCACTTGCCATGCTCTTAATTACGTTTTGCTGCCATTTGCAGCACTCTAGCCCTCTCCTTTGGTGTTTAAGAGCCATTTTAGTGCCTTAAAGTTCGGGTCCCCATTGACTTCAATGGGGTTCGGTGTCCGGGAAAAGTTCGGTAAAAGTCCGGGACACGGACCCGGACTTTTTTTTAAAGTTCGGCCGAACCCGTCGAACACGGACATCTAGGTGTCCGCTCAACCCTAGTCTTGAACACATGACAATACAAAATTAAGCAGGGCAATAACTTTACAACAGGATATAGCAACTTTACAAGAGGTCCTCAAGAAGTCTGTGCAGCTAGATGGAAGACGAGGTTCAATATTGAACAATTTAAAGTAATGCACTTGGCAGCTAAAAATCTAAATACAAGTTACACAGTAGGGGAGAACCTCTGGGAGAAACAAGGATTGCAAAGGATATACAGGTCATAGGTCCTAAACTACGGCAGACTGTTATTCTGTCAGTTATGAACACAGGGATCCTGTGTTCCTCTATTTGCCTTCATGCAGCAAGCCCATCCTCCCCACAGTTAGAAAGCACCCCCTAGGGACACATTTAACCCTTTGATCGCCCCTGGTGTTAACCCCTTCCCTGCCAGTGTCAGTACAGTAACAGCGCATATTTTTAGCACTTATTACTGTAGTGATGTCACTATGCACTTATTGGGATTTGTTTTTACCAAAAAATATGATGATCTATTGGGAATGTTATATAGCAGAAAGTCAAAAATATTGTTTTTTTTTTTTCCAGAATTGTAGCTATTTTTGTTTATAGCGCAAAAAATAAAAATCGCAGAGGTGATCGAATACCACCAAAAGAAAGCTCTATTTGTGGGGAAAAAAAGAACATCCATTTTTTTAGGGTACAGTGTCGGACGACATCGCAATTGTCAGTTAAAGTAACGCAGTGCCGTATCGCAAAAAATGGCCTGGTTATTAACCACTTGCCGACCGCCGCACGACTATCTACGTCGGCGGTCAGCCCCTCACAGGCAAAGTGACATAGGGCTACGTCACTAGCTTGTGAGGGTCTAGGGAGCGAGCGCGCGCCGCCGGAGGCACGCTCCCGCTCCCGCGTGGTCACGGACCCCCCCGCGCGTGTGACCGGCGGACCCGATGTCCGCCGGTCACTCTGCGATCGGCGGGGGAGAGGGAGAAAGTCAGGCGGCTTGTGTAAACAAGCCACCTGTCATTCTCCCCTGTGTATGAAGGATGATCATACGGTTCTACTATGTAGAACCGTTGATCACTCTTCATACATCTGAAGCCACAGCCAATCACAGTAGAAAGCACGCCCCTAGGGACACACATAGCCCCTCCCTTTCAAAAACAGTTAACCCCTTCACTGCCAGTGTATTTTTACAGTAACAGTGCATATGTATAGCACTGATTACTGTAGAAATGTCACTGGTAACCCCAAAAGTGGCAAAAATGTCAGTCAAGGGTCCGATCTGTCTGCCGCATTTACGCGTTAAAAAAAAAACCAACAAAAATGACAAAAATCTTTCCCTTTGTTAGTAAACGCGATAACTTTTGCGCAAACCAAACAAAATACGCTTTTTGCGATTTTTTTTTACCAAACATATGTAGCATAAAGCAAATTGGCCGAAAATGTTAAAAAAATTTTGATTTTTACATTTTTTTGGGGGGGAATTTCTTGCAAAATTTACGCTCTTTTTTGTTTATAGCGCGTGATCAAAAAATCGCACAGGTGATCAAATACCACCAAAAGAAAGTTCTTTTTGTGGGAAAAAAAGGACACCAAATTCGTTTAGATACAGCGTCGCACGACCGCGCAATTGTCCGTTAAAGTCACGCAGTGCCGAATCGCAAAATACCCCTGGTCAGGAAGGGGGTAAAATCTTCCGGGGCTTAAGTGGTTAAGGGGGTAAGTGCCGGTTCACACTTGTGCGGTTTGCAAGATCGCATGTAATTCGGAGCGCACTGCTCCTAAAATGCGATCTCATGTGCGGATGCAAGTTCAGCCATACACTTTGTATGGCTGAATTCGCAGCGCATCCGCAGCAAACTCGCACATGAGGCTTTTTTTGAGCCGCATCAGGATCACTTGTGCGATCCGATTCTGTGCAAACTTGCAGATCGCACTGCGATATGCGATCGCAACTGGGGGTGTGGTTAACTTTTAATTGACACCCCCTGCGTATCACATATGGCAACGTGAACTGCCAGATGTGCGGATGCGATGCGGGAACACGCTGCATATTCGCAGCCTTCCCGCATTGCACAAGTGTGAACCGACACTCAATCAATTGACAAGAAAATGTCTTAGTATATGGATATTTCCATGGCCATACATCATGGTAATCCTACGCCTTACACCAAGCAGGAAGTTAGGTTCAGATTGTAGGAGACATTGGAGTCTATCTAACACTGGGTAATGACTGAATAAAGTCTCCAAAAAACACAACTGGACACAGTGGAATATACATTAAAGCTGTAGTAAACATAAAAAGAAAAAAATGGTTTCTCTTTTGTTCACTGACGGACACAGCTCTATGTCTTCTAGACCCTGGAGTTTTTGCTGCTATCTCTTCAGGAGTAGGACTAGGAGCTCCTATCCTGGCCATTACGTACTTCATGCTTATTTCCTGTGATTACATCTGTGATTCATGAATTACAGCAGCGCTGATTCTTCATGTATTGTGTAAGTGTTCTATACATTTTTAATAAACTTTTAGCTGTGGTTTTACACTATGTGCGAATGCTTGATGTATTTTCACATGTATCCATGGACTGGGAGATTGAATTGTGAGAGCGTTGTCCTTACATACTGAACCACTTTGAAGTTTTTGAGATGCTCCTCTGCATTGCACAGATGAATTTACCCCTGTGATTGGTTATCACAGCCTTTTTCAACCAGGGTGCTCAGGCACACTGGGGTGCATTAAGGGTTTCTTCAGGGTTGCCTTGGCAAAATTCCTAAAAATGTATCAAAAATTGTATACAAGCCAGCAGGTGGATCAAGCCTGCCTTTTAGTTACACAAAGCCACGGGTTTCCATTATGCACTATTACGACTTTCTAGACACTGGCATCCTAACAACCAATGACATCATCAGCTAACCACTTAAGCCCCGGAAGATTTTACCCCCTTCCTGACCAGGGACTATTTTGTGATTCGGCACTGCGTGACTTTAACGGACAATTGCGCGGTCGTGCGACGCTGTACCTAAACTAATTTGACGTCCTTTTTTTCCCACAAACAGAGCTTTCTTTTGGTGGTATTTGAACACCTGTGCGATTTTTTGAGCATGCGCATTAAACAAAAAAAGAGCATCAATTTTGCAAAAATAATATTTTTCACATTTTTTTATATGAAATTCCCCCCCAAAAAAATGTAAAAATCAAAATGTTTTAACATTTTAGGCCAATTTGTTTTCTGCTACATATGTTTGTTAAAAAAAATCGCAAAAAGCGTATTTTGATTGGTTTGCGCAAAAGTTATTGCGTTTACTAAGGGAAAGATTTTTGTCATTTTTGTTGTTTGTTTTTTTAACGCGTAATGGCGGCGATCTGCGGTTTTTTTTGCGGGACTGCGACATTGCGGCGGACAGATCGGACCCTTGACTGACATTTTTGACACTTTTGGGGTTACCCGTGACATTTCTACAGTAATCAGTGCTATACATATGCATTGTTACTGTAAAATGACACTGGCAGTGAAGGGGTTAACTTTTTTTGAGAGGGAGGGGTTAAGTGTGTCCCGCCTAGGGGCATGCTTCTAACTGTGATTGGCTGTGGCTTGAGGTGTAAGAACAGTGATCAACGGTCCTACATAGCAGAACCGTATGATCACTATTCTTACACAGGGGAGAATGACAGGCGGCTTGTTTACATCAGCCGCCTGGCTTTCTCCAGGTGTAACGGACGATCGCGAGTGCCCGGTGGACATCGGGAGCCGGGCAGTGCGTGCTCGCTCCCCAGAGCCTCACAGGCTAGTGACGTACCGATACGTCACTTTGCCTGTGAGGGGCTGACCGCCGCAGTATATGTACTTGCGGCGGTCGGCAAGTGGTTAATAAGAAAGATGTCTGTTGCCTCCACCCTTCTGTGCCCTTGTCCCTCAGCACCGGGGTGACATTAGCTGAGTGATGGAAAGAAATTGAGGGAGAAGAGAAACATTCGAATACTAGTCACTACCAGTGTGCAAAAGTGTATGTGCTTTAGAAGAATAAATCACCTCTAACGTTGGGTATCCTATGCGTGGATGTTGCTGCATCTATATGAACAGTTTTTTACATTTTACAGCACTGCATCTCCTGTACTATGCCCGCAGCCCTGCATCTCCTGTACCATACCTGTACCATCTCCTGTACCATCTCCTGTACCATCTCCATGTACCAGGCGCCTCGAGACTGTCCATTATTTTAAAGGGTGCCTTGAGATTGTCTATAATTTTAAAGGGTCCCTTGACTGACAAAAGGTTGAGAAACACTGGGTTATCATACCAGCTTGATTGACTCTTTGCCTAACAGGTATTTGAGTCCGCATTTTCTGGTAAGCGTATATCTACTCTCTCTGTTGGTGGATCTTTGCACTTTGGTGAAACCCAGGAAGTGAATATACTGTATATGGACACTTATTGGTGACTACCTACAGTTCCTACAGGAAGGATTCACAGTGCTTCACTTTTTTCACATGTTTTTTTGTTACATCCCTATTCCAAAATGGATTAAATTAATTATTTTCCTCAAAATTATACAAACAATACCCCATAATGAGAATGTGAAAGAAGTTTGTTTGAAATCTTTGCAAATTTATTAAAAGTAAAAAACAGAAAAAATCCCATGTACGTAAGTATTCACAGCCTTTGCTCACCTTTGGCACCAATTACAGCCTCAAGTATTTTTGAATATGAAAATATAAGCTTGGCACACCTATTTTTGGGCAGGTTCTCCCGTTCTTCTTTGCAGGACCTCTCAAGCTGCATCAGGTAGGATAGGGAGCGTCGGTGCACAGCCGTTTTCAGATCTCTCCAGGGATGTTAAATCGGGTTCAATCTGGGCTCTGGTTTTCACATAGCCACTCCTTTGTTATCTTGGCTGTGTACTTAGGGTCGTTTCCCTGTTGGAAGATGAACCTTCGCCGCAGTCTGAGGTCCGGAGCACTCTGGAGCAGGTTTTCATCAAGGATTTCTGTGTACATTGCTGCATTTATCTTTTTCTCAATCCTGACTAGTTTCCCAGTTCCTGTCACTGAAAAACATCCCCACAGCATGATGCTGCCACCACCATGCTTCACTGTAGGGAGGGTATTCGCCAGGTGATAAGTGATACCTAGTTTCCTCCAGACATGACACTTGCAATTCAGTCCCAAGAGTTCAATCTTTGTTTCATCAGACCGGAGAATTTTGTTTCTCATGGTCTGAGAGTCTTTCAGGTGCCTTTTGGCAAACTCCAGGTGGGCTGTCATGTGCCTTTTACTGAGGAGTGGCCTCCATCTGGCCACTCTACCATACAGGCCTGATTGGTGGAGTGCTTCAGAGATGGCTGTTCTTCTGGAAGGTTCTCCTCTCTAGACAGAGAAAGCTGGAGCTTCGTCAGAGTGAGCATCGGTTTCTTGGTCACCTCCCTGACTAAGGCCCTTCTCCGCCAATTGCTCAGTTTGGCTGGGCGGCCCGCTTTAGGAAAAGCCCTGGTGGTTCCAAACTTCTTCCATTTATGGATGATGGAGCCCACTATGCTCACTGGGACTTTGAGTGCTAAAGGAATGTTTCTGTACCCTTCCCTAGATTTTTGCCGGGATACAATCCTGTCTCTGAGGTCTACAGACAATTCCTTGGACCTAATGGTTTGGTTTGTGCTCTGACCTGAATTGTTAACTGTGGGGCCTGATATAGAGAGGTGTGTGCCTTTCCAAATCATGTCCAATCAACTGAATTTACCACAGGTGGACTCTAACCAAGTTGTAGAAACATCTCAAGGATGATCAGTGGAAACAGGATGAAACTGAGCTCAATTTTGAGTGTCATGGCAAAGAATGTGAATACTTATGTACATGTGATTTTTTTTCATTTTTTATTTTTTAAACATTTGCAAATATTTCAAACTTCTTTCACGTTGTCATTATGGGGTATTGTTTGTAGAATTTTGAGGAAAATAATGAATTTAATCAATTTTGAAATAAGGCTGTAACATAACAAAATGTCAAAAAAGTGAAGCGCTGTGAATACTTTCCGGATGCACTGTATATAGACATACATTTGGAGGAGCATTCTGGTGACCTTCAAAGTGGATGTTCTCCACTTTGACGTTCTCCACGGTCAGACTTTTTTATGCTGAAAAAGCCCCCCTCGGCTTATACTCGAGTGAGGGTCCCACTTTCCTGTTCTCTGGTGCAGTGCACATATGCCACAGCCGCTTGGGAAAGCCCGTACACGTTCGGTTACTCCCGGGCAGACGGCGCATACGCGGTGACGTGTTGGTGCCGGGCGGCGCCTTTTTTAAATGTAAGGCGCCTCACCAAAAGGTAAGTGAGACTCCTCCGCAGCCCCTGCATCTCCTCAGGAGATTTAGTGCTGCAGGCATGGTACAGGAGATTCTCCTGTACCATGCCCACAACACTGCATGTCCTGTACTATGCTCACAGCCCTGCATCTCCTGTACCATGCCTGTACCATCTCCTGTACTATGCCTGTACCATCTCCTGTACAATGCCTGTACCATCTCCTGTACCATCTCCTGTACCATGCCTGTACCAGCTCCTGTACCATCTCCTGTACCCTGCCTATGCCATCTCCTGTACCATGTCCACAGCCCCTGCACCATGCCTGCAGCCCCTGTTTTGGGTATCGTGGTGGTCCAGTTGGGTCCAGTAGCTGCTGCATTTCCCACCCTAGGCTTATACTCGAGTCAATAAGTTTTCACAGTTTTTTTGTGGTAAAATTAGGAGCCTCTGCTTATATTCGGGTTGGCTTATACTCGAGTATATACGGTAAATCTACACAAAAGTGAAAACAGATAATAAACAGTAACAGCAGCTGTGCACAATGTCCAGACACCGAACAAATACAAAAATGTATCAGCATGGGGCAGAGCCACGCACACACACTACCATGCATGCGCTGTCAATGTCAGCTTTTTTACTTCCTAATGATCAGCTAGACTTACATGTTTGTTTTTGAGCTTTTATGTGAGTGTTACTTTACTTTTTTAAATAAATCAGCCCATACGGGTATTATGCTATGTTGGTTACCTTTTATTTTCATGCCTGGTGATTTGAGTTCATTCCACTGGGGTAATCACGCATGGAGGGCCACTTTCATCCATCTATTACTATGGTGCCATATACCCTGACACAGAGGAGGACATTCCAGTGACCCAGATCTCTGGTTTCGTTCATTGTAAACCAAACGTTTGTGACCACTCTTTTTAGGGGGTCACACTTCCCAATGGTAAGGGCGGTGTGAAATCAATGTCTGGTGACACTTCTTCTTTTTTTCACCACTTTCACAGCATATGGGACTTCTCATCTTGATTGCTTTGAAGTACCTATCCCATGGGACTTTGTCTATATGGACTTTATTTGGTTTAAACAGCACATTTTGTTTATCAGTTAGCGCTGCACTTTCAGTTTCATATTGTACATCTTTAAGCGCTAGTTTTATTCACTTCTTAGCGCAGCATTTGTATTCTAGATGTTTAGTGCACAACTTATATCAATTGTGGCGCTAGCAGCTTTTCAAAGTCTATTTACGCAGTATTTTCTGTTTACCCACTTCAGCCCCGGAGGGTTTAATCCCCTTAATGATCAGGCCATTTTTTGCGATATGGCACTGCGTTCTTTTAACTGACAATTGAGCGGTCATGCAACACTGTACCCAAATAATATTGATGTCTTTTTATTCCCACAAATAGAGCTTTCTTTTGATGGTATTTGATCACCTCTGCAGTTTTGTTTTTTTGCGCTATAAACAAAAAAAGCTACAATTTTGAAAAGAAAAATACAATTTCTCTTACGTCCTCTGACAGTCCCCGCCCGATGGTATTAGCCTTCACTAATGGGTAATGGCGCATTCTGTTGGAGTAGGCTAGGCACAGTATTAATTATCAGGTTAATACAAAAAAACTTCTATACCTCGGCACACCACTAGGGGGCCATCCCTCAGCCATTATCCTGAACCCAATCTGATATTACCTCAGTTTTATACTGCCTAGCGTCAGGAGTAGAGCTAGGTCTTCCCTGCTAAGACCTAATGTCTCGGTTTTCTTTATGTTTTTTTCTGAACTTATGTTTTTCTTTACACAATAGATTTTTATTTTCTCTCACTATCACTAGTTAGTCAGGGATTCCTTTCCTGGAAGACTACAAGTGACTGCAGAGCTGGGCCTCGGACTGGGTATCATAGATCCTTATGGAGTCCCAACCTGCCAACGAGCATCGCAGGTTACTTGTACGCCTAGGCCTTGCAACGACAGTGCCCCTCTATATGGGTATGAGCCTGCGGAGCTGCGTCTTCGCTGAGGATGTCTCAACCCGGATTGCCCATGTGTTGCCAGCGTCCCTCCATGGCTGACTGCACCCCCACTTAGGGTGGGAGGTCTCCTGTATCTGAGCGGTGCCCGCTTCCTGGATGGTGAGTACTGATACCCCCTTGACCCTGAGGACATTTGGGGGGTTGTGGGCCCTCTCTCAGGGGATAGCAGGGCTGGTGGTCTCTGTAGGATTGCCCTTCTGGCCGGGTTGGTGGTTTTCTCCCTCCCTCCCTGCTCCCACTGGGGGCGCTGTATGGGGTGCTGTAGGGGTCTCCCTGGGGTCCCTGATGTTTGTCAGAATGTGTTTGTACACTCAATTTGCTGCTGTTTGGGGCGGCCGCCATGTTTTATGGTGTGCAGAATCTAAGCTCTGTGTGAGGACAGCAGCCATGTTGGGATTCTGCACATGCTCCCGGTCGGGCGCCATCTTGGGTGTGGGCAACAAGCCTAGTAAGGGCAAGCGTCCATTTTCCCTGTGACTTTTGTCATTGACTTTCAATAGGCACCTTTTCTCTGGGCTCGAGGGTTGCCTCTAGTGCTGTGAGGTCACTTCCTCCTTCTTCACAATTTCTCCTGTGTAAAAATGTGCTGACAGGCTGGGGATTTTTGTTAATCCTTCTGTCATTTTTCAACCAAACCGTTTTTTACTTGTGGCTAGTGTGTTTTCACAGGGGGCTCTTTCTGTTAGTGCAGATTGCGGGGGGACCGCGGGAACCACCGATTTAAAGGGCCAGCGTCCCTTCTTCTTTTTAAGGCAAAAATGGACTCCCAGGATAATAAATCCCCCGCAGTCCTGGTGGGGGCCTCGAGTACAGCTGAATCCTCTTCCATGGCCTCCATATCTGCTACTCTTGCGACTTTGGCGTCCCAGGTGAATCTGCTGATGTCGGCACGCTCCTCCAAAAAAACAGCCTGGTGTAACGCTCCTGCGTTTTTATTGTAAGCTGGATTTGCAGCTGCAGAATCTCCACTCAGTAGTCATGTAGAGATGTGTTGGAATACCAGATCCAACTCTCCAGACTCATCACTGTGGGCCTGTCTGCTTCAGCATACAGATATACAGACACTCAATAAGATGTATACAAATACAAAAATATGTGCAGCGCTAGAAGAAAAAAATTCCAACAAAATAAATTGTCCAATCGCAGGAAGCATTTCACAAGTAACATAAACAATGGATGGTGAGAAAAAGTCCAATATATAATGGTGCAAATCATATATAAGTGCAGCAAATCCCGTCACCAGTGAAGGTAGAAATATATTGCGCTCACCAGATGGATGGGACCCCAAAACACCTTATAGTGTAGGAGTCAAACAGGCTTAAGAATGATGGAGTATCCCCACAGATTTTTCACCGATTCCAACGGCAACCATGCAAATCTCCGGTAGATGAAATAATTCAGAGATTCCCCTTCCACATGGTGGATGGTAAAACCGAAAAAAATGGAGGGACATATAGCGTAATATTGCTAAAATCAATTTAATATCAATAAAGCTGATACACTTACAGACATCCGTGAAAGACAGGCATATAAGATGTAAAACAGCTGGGCTGACCAAGTCCTCTTTACATGTTTCGGCATAAATGCCTTTTTCAAAAGATAAATTGCACTCCACTCAATAAGATGTTCCTGGAGTGATAGGATGTATATGATAGTATGGAGGTGATGTGCTGAAGGGACAGGAGTGAGCAGTGACAGTAATGGTAAGCACTTGATAGTAATGTTCAGGAGAGTAGTAGATGGCATAGGCGGCTCTCTAATTAGGCAAATTAGGCAGCTGCCTAAGGCCTCGCACCTACAGGGGCCTCGCGGCCAGTGGCGGAGCAACAACATTTAGAAGGGCGCAGTCAGAGAAATCTCCCAAGTAAAAGATTGTTTTAAATCCTCGGATATAAAAGTTGCAGCAATGTGCTGCAGTCCCTTCACTGCGGCTGCCAGGTGTCTGTTGTCTGCTGACACTTACCCTGCCTTTTCTGCCTGGGGATTGGCAGTCTGATCATGTAATCCTAAGATGTGGAGGAATCGGTGGGCGTGTACCTGCATCAGTAGGAAGTGACTGCCCGGTCAGCTCACTCTGCTATCATCGGTTGTTGCTCTGGGAGGAGAGCTCTGCCCTGGCTCAGGAACATACAGGTAACCAGGCCCCGACTTGTCACTCTGAAGGCTGGTCATAGATTTCTGATGTCTAATACGGGGGGGGGGGGGAGTAGCCCTAGGGAAGTTGGAAGAGTCTTAGAATGGTTGGTGGAGGAGGAGGAGAAGAAGAAGAAGGCCCTAGGTGGCTAGGGGAAGAGAGGGTGGCTGGAAGAGTCCCTGGGTGGCTAGGGGAAAAGTAGAGGGCCCCTGGGTGGCTAGGGGAAAAGGAGAGGGCCCCTGGGTGGCTAGGGGAAAAGGAGAGGGCCCCTGGGTGGCTAGGAGAAAAGGATAGGGCTCCTGGCTGGCTAGGGGAAAAGGAGAGGGCCCATGGGTGGCTAGGGGAAAAGGAGAGGGCCCCTGGGTGCCTAGGGGAAGAGGAAAGGGCCCCTGGGTGGCTGAAGGAGAGGGCATCTGGGTGGCTGAGGAAGAAGGAGAGGGCCCCTGGGTGGCTGAGGGAGGAGGAGAGGGCTCCTGGATGGCTGGGGAGAAGGAGATGGTCCCTGGGTGGCTGAGGGAGAAGGAGATGGCCCTTGGGTGGCTGGGGGAGAAGGAGATGGCTCCTGGGTGGCTGGGGGAGAAGGAGATGGCCCCTGGGTGGCTGAGGGAGAAGGAGATGGCCCTTGGGTGGCTGGGGGAGAAGGATATGGCCCCTGGGTGGCTGGGGGAGAAGGAGATGGCTCCTGGGTGGCTGGGGGAGAAGGAGATGGCCACTGGGTGGCTAGGGGAAGAGGAAAGGGCCCCTGGGTGGCTGAAGGAGAAGGAGAGGGCATCTGAGTGGCTGAGGGAGGAGGAGAGGGCTCCTGGGTGGCTGGGGGAGAAGGAGATGGCCCCTGGGTGGCTGAAGGAGAAGGAGATGGCCCTTGGGTGGCTGGGGGAGAAGGAGATGGCTCCTGGGTAGCTGGGGGAGAAGGAGATGGCCCCTGGGTGGCCGAGGGAGAAGGAAATGCCCCTTGGGTAGCTGGGGGAGAAGGATATGGCCCCTGGGTGGCTGGGGGAGAAGGAGAGGGCCCCTGGGTGGCTGGGGGAGAAGGAGAGGGCCCCTGGGTGGTTCGGGGAGAAGGAGAGGGCCCCTGGCTGGATGGGGGAGAAGGAGAGGGCCCCTTGGTGGTGGGAGGAGAAGGAGAGGGACCCTGGGTGGCTGGAGGAGGAGAAGGAGAGGGACCCTGGGTGGCTGGAGGAGGAGAAGAAGGAGAGGGACCCTGGGTGGCTGGAGGAGGAGAAGGAGAGGGACCCTGGGTGGCTGGAGGAGGAGAAGGAGAGGGACCCTGGGTGGCTGAAGGAGAAGAAGGAGAGGGCCTCTGGGTGGCTAGAGGCGAAGAAGGATGGCCCCTGGGTGGCTATAGGAAAAGGAGAGGGTCCCTGGGTGGCTGGGGAACAAGGAGAGGGCCAGTAGGTGGCTGGGGGAGAAGGAGAGGACCCCTGGGTGGCTGGGGGAGGAGGGGGGTCCCCCCGTGACGCCAGAGTCAGTTGCCAGGGAAGAGAGTGGAGCTGAGCCTGTCCTGCATATCGGACATCAAAGCCAAACATGGTGGAGCTGGAGCCCTTTGCCCTACACAATGACAGCACCCGAGGGGGAAGGTGAGGGGTAGCGGGGCTGTGACATTATATAGCATATGGACTCTGTACATTATTGGTAGTTTTGGTTGGAGTTGTCCTTTAGACGTTTAACTCTGTTGTCCCCCCCCCCCTCCCCAGCTGTGAGGGACTGAGGAATGGCAGCCCACTATGCTGGGACTTATAGTGTCCTAGAATGTGGAGAACTGAGGAATCCTCAGTTCCTCACAGAGGGCACTACAAGTTCCAGAATAGCGGGCTGCCATGCCTTAGTCCCCACAGAGGGCACTACAAGTCTTAGCATAGCAGGCAGTAACTCCTCAGTCCCCTACAGAGAGCAGTACAAGTCCAAGCATAGCAGGCTTCCATTCCTCAGGGAGGAATGGCAGTGCACTATACTGGAATTTACAGTGCCCTCTGTGGGGACTCAGGTATGGCAGCCTTCTGCAGTGGGACTTGTCGTGCCCTAGACTGTGGCGGACTGAGTAAGAGAAGTGTAAGGGAGTCTCTGGAAACTCTGATGCAAGGGGGAGCTTTGGTGACCACAGAGTTCCCTTTTACACCAGAGTCCCCAGCTTTCCCCCTCAAATCAGGGTTCCCAGAACTCTCCTTACATCAGAGTCTCCAGCATTCCCCCTTAAATTGGGGTTCCCAGAACTCCCCTTACTTCAGAGTCCCCAACATTCCCCCAAAATCAGGGGGACTCTAATGTTAAGAGGAATTCTGTGAACTCTGTTGTAAGGAGGAGATGCTGGGGGGAATCTGCTGATTTAAAGGAAAACTCTTATGTAAGGGGGGGACACTGAACTCTGATGTAAGGAGGGACTCAGGGAATCATGACCTATAGGGAAATGCTGGGAACTGTCATGTAAGAGCAGACATATATATATATATATATATATATATATATATATATGTATATATATATATAGTTTAATGATCTTTGATTAAAGAAGAATTGGTTCGAGAAAATTCTAGAAACTATGAATTCATAGTACAAAGGTTAAGGCTCTTAATTTATACAGTTAATTTTTATCGCTTGCATTTTTTTTCCCATTATGGGCGTGAGTGGGGCCTCATGTCCAAGTTTTGCCTTAGGCCCCACAAAGCCTAGAGCCGCCTCTGGTAGATGGTAATAGGTAGAATGCAGATAGGTTAGTAATCATGTATAGTAACAGGTGGTAAGGACAGCAGATGACATAGACAGGATAGACTAACCCAGTGCAAGGATAGATGGTAGTAGACTCAAGAGCTAGCAATCTATGTAACAGTGCAGATGGTAGAATTGGTATGCATAGATAGTAACAGTCCTTAATGTGCAGAAGATGGTAGTGTAAGTTAGTTATGGAGGATTCCCCTGTGGGGTACTTATCACTAGTAAGGTTTAGTAAGTAGAGGGGTCCAGTAGTGAGGGAGTGATCCGGTAGCAAGATACGGGATCAGATGCGAGGTTCCGGTCTGTTCCAGGTAAAGGCAAATAGCTGGAGGTTCCGACAGCAAGACAAGGCTTGTGAGCATGTAGACACACATTGAACGAACAACGTGAGAGAGAATGCTGGCGATTGAAATAGCCGCTCAGCGGCGCTCAGCGATGACGTCATCCGTCTTAAAGGTGTATGCGTTCCACCTAACTAGAAAGGTGGGACGCAATGTTTTGAAAGGAAAATAGTAAATAAGGGTACCAAAGGTACCAGAATCTTACACCTGGGCCCTCCCAGTCCTCTGAATCTGAGCCCAAATTGGTTGCCACGGACGATGGTCCCCCTGAGGGGTCCCGGTCCTCCGCTTCTGAGAGGAAGGAGGAGGGGGAATCTTCCTCCTCGGTAGCATGGGAACGCGCTACGTTGGATACTCTCATTGGCGTCATAACAGTAACTCTCAATCTTGACGATGAGCCAGCTCAGTCAAGAAAGCGGTCCGTTTTCGGGTTCCGCAGACCCCAGAGGTCGGGTCAGGCTTTTTTCCTGCCCTGAGGAATTTCATGAGATTGTGAATGACCATTGGTGGTGCATTTAGCACATGTTGGTGGTGCCTATGCGTTTTTTCCATCCGCTATCCGTTTTTGGAGGCGGTAGACGAACGTTGGAAGGTGTCCCCAGGCAGGGGATCACACTGTGTCTAGGCTGAATAAGTCAACCTTGCTGCCAGTAGAGGATTCCCTGGTATTCAGGGATCCAGCAGATAGGCGTGTGGAAGCGCTTGCCCGCCACATTTATCTGGTGGCGGGTTACCTATGGAAACCTGTGTTTGCCTCAGTAATGGCCTCTCAGGCGCTCACAACATGGGCAAGGGGCTTCGCAGCAGGATGAGCTCATCCACACTGCTATGTTCCTGTGTGACGCGGCCTTGGACGAGGCTCCGTTGGTTGCCCGGTTGTCGGCGATGGGGTTTGCGATCCACCGCATTACCTGGGTAAAGAGCTGGTCGTTTGACCACGCGCGGGAGTGATGTCACCGCGACTCCGGCCAATCCGATGGCCGGATGCCGCGATCCCGGAAGACGGGAGACTGGACATGTCGCCCGTCATACAGGTAAGCGGGCGGCACGGCGGGGGCTCGTTCTAAGGTAAGTATTTCATGATGAGCTAGTATGCGTTGCATACTAGCTCATTATGTGTTTCTCTTTCAGGTTGAAAAAAAAAAATGTTATTGAGTTTACAACCTCTTTAAGGGGCTCACGGGAGGTTAGAGTACTGCCCCAGGTCACCAAGGGTAAGTCCCCCCGCACGCGGAGGGGCCTCTCCTTCAAGACTCAACATAATTGCTTTTGTGCCTTTGGGACGCAGGAGGTAAACCCTTCCGACTTCCCGGTGGCCACAAGCAGCTGTGGTCAGGTATGCCAAATGCCGGTCAGTCTGGTTCGGCGGCCCAGTCCACCTCTTTCTGTAGGGAAGCCCTCACCCGTTGTCGGGGTGGGGGGAGGTCTGCTTTACTTTCAGGAACCCTGGTTGTCCGGCATTCAGGACAGGTGGGTTCACGAACTGATTAGTTCAGGGTGCAAGATCGAGTTTCAGACAGGTTCTTTCCGTCCATTCTCCAGCTGTCCCCCGATCATCTCAGGATCTCATGGAGGCAGTGCACGATCTGCTTGCCCAAGGAGTCATTGTACCTAAGGTTTCGCGGGTTTTTACTCCAACGTGTTCACGGTGCCCAGGAAAGATGGCTAGGTGCATCCGATTCTGGATTTTAAGTCTCTGAACCGCTTTGTGCGGGTACAGTAGCTCAGGATGGAGTTCATCCGGTCGTTAGTAGCCTCATTGAGGCCTGGGGACTTCCTGGCATCCATTGCCTTGAAGGATGCATATCTCTTCATCCCTATTCTCGAGGGTCATCAGAGATATCTCCGCTTCGCGGTGGCTGGGGAGCACTACCAGTTTGTGGTGTTGCCTTTCGGTCTCGCTTCGGCTCCCAGGGTTTTCACCAAAGTGTTGGCTCTGGTTCTAGCTTTACTGCGCTTACGGGGCATTGCGGGCTTCGGTTACTTGGACGAACTCTTGTTCAGGACCAACTCATGTGTGACCTTGGCGAACGGTCTGGCCGTGATGGTTCGGACACTACAGGAGTTCGGGTGGACCATCAATTTTTAGAAGTCAGCACTGCCTCCCTCAACTCATCTTCAGTACCTGGGAATGGTCCTGGACTCTGCCAAAACTCAGGTCTTCCTTCCGGAGGACCAACTCGGGATTCTGCGGGAGGAGATCAGTGCTCTCAGGCACAACAATCTCTCCTCTTTACGGACCTGCATGCGGCTTCTGGGCCTGATGGTTTCGGCCTTCGAAGCAGTTCCGTTTTCTCAATTCACACCAGGACTCTGCAAGTGGAGATCCTGGACAGGTGGGACAGGACACCTCAGTCCTTGGAAAAGGTAGATTTCATTGAGTCGTCCGGTGCGGTCGGGTCTCTTGTGATGGCTCCGGCTGGGGAGGAGTTCTGGGCACGCTTGGTGCCCAGGGGATGTGGTCAGCGGGGGAAACATCGCTGCCGATAAACGTCTTGGTGCTCCGAGCGAGCAAGCTTTGTCTGTTCTGGTGGTCATCTCAGCTTCAGGGGTGTCACGTACCTGGTCCTGAAGCCGAAATCCTGAGAGGGCTCTCCTTGTGGCTGAGTGCTCGGTGTCCCTGAAGGTGGTAACAGGAAGCACAAAGCCCAAAGTAGCAGGGATTGCCAGCTGTGCCCCAGATGAGGGTTGGTGGTAGGAATATATCTCTCTGCAGGTGAACACCAGAGAAGGTGAGCACTAGGACCCAGGAGTGCTGTGGAAGTTGCAGACTGCACACGGCTGGAAGTAGTTTGTAATGGAGAGTGCAGCTGGCAGGATCAACAGGTAAGTACTGGAAGCAGGTTCTGCAGGCTGGGTACAGCAGGTGGGCACCAAGGCAGATCACAGCAGACAAGGCACAGCTGAAGGCGTAGTCGGGGACAGAAGCAGAGGTCAGTAAGCCAGTGGTCAGCAGATCAGATGACAGATCAGATCCCTGACAGTGCCCCCCCCCCCTTATGGGCAGCCTCCGGATGCCCAAACGTGACACCTTCTCAGGGTTTCTGTTGAAGAATTCTTGCAGTAACCTGGGGGCATGAATATTTTCCTCAGGCTCCCATGAATTTTCTTCAGGTGGGTATCCCTTCCACTTAACAAGATACTGAATATGTCTTCCTCGCTTTCTGCAGTCTAGTATTGCTTCCACCTAAAATTCGGTTTCCTCGCCAATAGTAATTGGAGGTGGCGGTGGGTCCTCCCTTCCTTGGAAACGATCTGGAACAGCAGGTTTAAGAAGAGACACATGGAAGACTGGGTGGATTTTGTAAAGATTGCGGAAGAGAAAGTTCAAAAGCCACAGGATTGATGATTCTTTTAATTCTGAAAGGTCCGATGAACCTTGGTCCCAGGTTACGAGAAGGACATGGGAGTTTTAGGTTGGCCGTAGACAACCAGACTCTGTCACCGACCTTGAAGGCCGGGCTCTCCCTTCTCTTCTTATCATAATTCCTTTTATAGTCATTCTGGGCCTTTTGTATTGCCTCCTGCAAGGTCTTGTAATTCGTAATGATGGAGGTTAATCTATCTTGTACTGCGGGCACATCAGTTTCTAGCAGTGAATCTGGAAAAAAGCATGGATGAAAGCCATAGTTAGCCCAGAATGGGGTTTGGTTGGTGGCCGCGTGCACTGAGTTATTGTAGGCAAATTCAGCACAGGGGAGCAGAGATACCCAGTTGTCCTGTGAAAAGGTGGAGAAACACCGAAGATACTGCTCTAAGGTCTGGTTGGTCCTCTCTGTCTGACCATTGCTTTGTGGGTGGTAGGCTGAGGACAAGCAGACATCAATATTTAAAGCTTTGCAAAGGGTTCTCCAGAATTTGGAGGTGAATTGCAAGCCTCTGTCTGATACAATGCTTTTGGGCAAGCCATTAAGTCTCACTACTTCTTTAATAAAAGCCTGAGCCGTGTCTTAGATCTTCGATAGATAATCGATCAATGACTACAAAGATGGATGTGAATCGCTCTGCAGGAGGCAGGTCCACTATAAAGTCCATTGACAACATCTTCCAGGGCAAATCAGGAATTGGTAACGGCCTTAGCAGGCCCCAGGCTCTGGTGTTACTTCCCTTATTACGAAGGCACGTAGTACAGGAGCCAACATAATCCTTACAGTCCTGACTCATGCCTGGCCATCAAAAAGATCGTTGAATGAGCTCAATGGTCTTGTATACCCCGAAATGACCCGCCAATTGATGGTCATGACATGCCTTCAGGACTAGGGTCCTTGCTTCTTGTGGAACGAAGATCTTGTTATTTTGCCAGAAAAAATTGTCTTGTTTTTTTCAAGGAACGAACTTGAGACTCCAGACACTGAGTGGAAGCTTGCTGGATGGCTGATTTTAAATCAGGTTGCAACAACAAAAAGTTTTGTGGTGAAAGGATGGTACTGGAGGAGGCTACTTCAGGGGTCTCTGGAAACATTTGTGAAAGTGCATCGGCCTTGCCGTTTTTTGACCCTGGCCTGTAGGTGATATGAAAATTAAATCGGAGAAGAACAAAGCCCACCAGGCTTGCCGAGGCCTAAGGCGTTTAGCAGTCCTGAGATATTCCAGATTCTTGTGATCTGTAAATATCATCACTGGATGGGCAGCTCCTTCCAAAAGATATTGCCATTCTTCTAAGGCTGTTTTGATAGCCAGTAGCTCCCGATCACCGACATCATAATTTCTTTCTGCTTTACTCAGCTTCCGAGAAAAAAAAGCTACCGGATGGAGCAAGACTTTAGGCCCCATACGTTGTGACAAGATTGCCCCAGTGGCGACCTCGGAGGCATCAACCTCCAAGACGTAAGGCAGAGCAGAGTTTGGGTGCCGAAGTATTGGAGCGGGAGGTGAAAAGAGCTTTCAGTTTATTGAAGGCCGCCTGGGCTTCCTGGGACCACTGGAATCGGGAATGTTGACGTGTGAGCTGGGTAATGGGAGCAATAATGGATGAGAACCCTTTAATGAATCTCCTGTAAAAGTTGGCGAACCCCACAAATCTTTGGATTCCTCTTTTATCCACTGGGGCAGGCCATTCCAGGATGGAAGACACCTTTTGGGGGTCCATAGCGATACCATCAGTGGATATGATCAATCCTAGGAACTGGATGGTTTGTCTCTCAAATTCTCATTTCTCTGCCTTGGCGTAGAGTCTATGTTTCCTGAGGGTAGACAAGACTTTCTTTACGTGCACACGATGCAATTCAAGAGATGCAGAGAAGATGAGAATATCATCAAGATAGACTATAAGGAAGTGATGCAGAAATTCTCTAAAGATGTAATTTACAAGGTGTTGGAAAGTGGCTGGGGCATTGCAAAGTCCAAAAGGCATCACAAGGTATTCAAAATTTCCGAAACGGGTTCGGAAGGCCGTTTTCCACTCGTCGCCTACTCTAATTCGTACTAAGTTGTATGCACCTCGTAGATCCAGTTTAGTGAAAACTCGAGCACCTCAAAATAGTTGAAACAGTTCTGGTATGAAAGGTAGCGGGTAGCGGTTCTTGATGGTAATTTTATTTAATTCCCTGTAATCTACACAAGATCTGAGTGTATGATCCTTCTTTTGAACAAAGAAGATTCCTGCTCCTGCAGGGGAAGAGGATGGACGGATAAATCCCTTTTCCAGATTCTTGTTTAAGTAGAGTCGTAGAGCCTCCAGCTCTATTTCTGATAATGGGAAAATTCGACCAAAAGGAATTTCTGCACCTGGAAGTAGCTCAATAGGACAGTCATAAGAGCGATGAGGTGGCAACACATCAGCTTTCTTCTTATCGAACACATCCAGGAAGTCATGATAGCTGGTAGGCAGATACTGATCGATATCTGAGACTGCCTGAACAGTCAGGCAGCTGGGAGAGTCCAATGGTTCAGGAGCGAAACAATGCTGCTGGCAGTAGGCTGAAGAGAACATGATCACCCCTTTTTTAGACCAGTCAATCTTGGGATTATGGGCCCGCAACCAGGGAAGGCCGAGTATTACCGGAAACAAGGGGGAGTAGAGGACATCGAAACATAGGAACTCTTGATGTCCAGAGTCAGTAATCGTTAGAATTGGTTCAGTTTCTTGGGTAATGGGCCCCGACTTGGGAATGGTGTGGTCTGCCAGGTGAACAGTAAGACTCAGTCTTTTAGGTCTAAGCGGAATCTGTAATTTCTTAGCTAATGTAAGATCCAGAAAACAACTGCAGGCGCCTGAATCAACTATGGCTCGGAATTTGACTTCCCCTTCTGCCACTTGCAGTGAGACAGGCAAGATGATATGAGTGGGGGAGGATCCAGCGATCGAGGCATATGTGGGACGAGAGGACAGGAACTTACTGGGTCTCACAGGGCAGTTTGGAAGAAAATGTCCAGTAACGCCACAGTATAGACAAAGGTTGGCTTGCCGCCGGCGGATCCTCTCTTCAGGGGTCAGGGAAGGCCGCAACAGGCCGAATTGCATGGGTGTAGTGGTGGTTACTGGAGGTTTGTAAGATTGAGTCCGTTCAAAGCGCCGCTCCCGTAATCGGCGGTCAAGCTGTATAGCCAACTGTATAAGTCGTTCAAGGGTAGTGGGAGCTTCCACCCGGGCCAGTTCATCTTTGAGCACCTCAGACAGAGCAAGCCGGAACTGGTACTTGAGTGTGGCTTCATTCCAGTCTGTATCTGCGGACCATTTGCGGAATTCAACCGTATAGTCCTCTACAGGCCGGTTCCCCTGCTGGAGTGTGTGCAGGGCTGCTTCGGCTGAAGCCATTCGCTGGGGGTCATCATAGAGCTGTGCCATGGCTTCAAAAAAGGCTGAAACTGAGTCTAGGACCGGGTTACTTTGTTCCATAAGATGATGGGCCCAGGATTGAGGTTCTTCTGTGAGCAAGGAGATGATGACAGTTTCAAGGGAGAAAGTCCGTGGCTGCAGAGCTAGGTATAACTGACAAGCATTTTTAAACGCTCTGAATTTTCTTCGGTCCCCGGAGAAACATTCGGGTATGGGGACTCTTGGTTCAGGTGGAGGTACCACTACTGTGGTTATGACAGCGGTGCTTTCAAAAACAGCAGAAGCTGGAGCAGAGACCTCATGTGCGGTATTCTGGTAAGCAGAAGAGGACGTAGAGCGTATGCTGTGCAGGCGACCTTCTAGTTGCATATAGCCTTCTTGTAAATTCTGTACGGCTTGTGTGAGGGCTGTAACTTGTTGGCACAAAGTCTCTAGCGGAGACGCCCCTCTGTCGGCTTCAGACATCTTATGGCTGACTGGTACTGTCACGTACCTGGTCCTGAAGCCGAAATGCTGAGAGGTCTCTCCTTGCGGCTGAGTGCTCGGTGTCCCTGAAGGTGGTAACAGGAAGCACGAAGCCCAAAGTAGCAGGGATTGCCAGCTGTGCCCCAGATGAGGGTTGGTGGTAGGAATATATCTCTCTGTAGGTGAACACCAGAGAAGGTGAGCACTAGGACCCACGAGTGCTGTGGAAGTTGCAGACTGCACACGGCTGGAAGTAGTTTGTAATGGAGAGTGCAGCTGGCAGGATCAACAGGTAAGTACTGGAAGCAGGTTCTGCAGGCTGGGTACAGCAGGTGGGCACCAAGGCAGATCACAGCAGACAAGGCACAGCCGAAGGCGTAGTCGGGGACAGAAGCAGAGGTCAGTAAGCCAGTGGTCAGCAGATCAGATAGCAGAGTCGTGGTTATGCAAGCCGGGGTCATACACAGGGCAGATGACAAGAGAAGATCCGTGAACAATCCAAGGTCAGAGCTGGGAGCGAGACAAGAGGAATCCAAGAACAAGCCGGGGTTCTAAAATTTCGTCGGACCCGTGAAAATTCCGGACCCTCGTCACTTCCGGTGACGCTACGTCATAGCCCAGCTGATGCGAGCCCCGTTGCGCATGCGCACAAGGCATTTTCAAGGTCCGATGAAATTCTAAGAGGTGGGACGCACACACTGCTGCGGGTTAATGTTACAACATCGCCGCGTCATCGAGCAAGGAACATGTTGCAGAGCGGACTTAGAGGAGGCGGGAAGGAAGTGAATACTCATACTAAATAGTAATGATAAAAAAAAATAATAAGAAATACTAAACATTTTTTATCATTACTATTTAGTATGAGTATTCACTTCCTTCCCGCCTCCTCTAAGTCCGCTCTGCAACATGTTCCTTGCTCGATGACGCGGCGGTGTTGTAACATTTAGCAGTGTGTGCGTCCCACTTCAGCCCCTCCTCCTCTGACTCAGCTGTTCGTAAGTCTTAGAATTTCATCGGACCTTGAAAATGCCTTGTGCGCATGCGCACCGGGGCTCGCAGCAGCTGGTGGTGATGGAGCGCCCCCGGAAGTGGCAAGAGTCCGGAATTTTCACGGGTCAGACTAAATTTTAGAACACCGGGTTGACAACATGTGATCAGAAGCAGCAGCAAACACAGGAAGCAGGAAACAGGAAGCTGAAGACCAGTCAGCAATGTTCATGTGCCACAGATATCGTTTTAAAGGCCAGAGGATGCTGGGATTGGACATCCACTTTGTGCGCCAGCACGCACACGTCTTCGCCCTAGCGGACGTGCGTTTGCAATACGTGTGTGCGTATTCATGTGGGCGCGGCCATGTTGAGAACTGACTAATGTGCCAGGTCTATGGGCGATTATTCTCTGGCTAGTTCCCTGACAAGGGGTGTCCGGTCCGGGTACAGACGGACAATGCCACGGCTGTGGCTTATATCAATCACCAAGGGGGGCACCAGGAGTGCCCGGGCGGCCAAGGAAGTGACCGAGATTCTGTCCTGGGCCAAATCGCATGTACCAGCATTCTCGGGCGTTCACATTCCAGGTGTGGAACACTGGCAGGCGAACTGTCTGAGTCGCCAGACTTTGGACCAAGGGGAATGGTCCCTACCCCCAGGGGTGTTTCAGTGTTTCACCTCCTGTGCACCCGGTGGGGGACACCGGACGTGGAGCTGTTCGCATCCTGTCTCCACAAAGAGGTGGAAAGGTTCGTGGCCAGGACTCCCGATCCTCTGGCAGATGCCGCGGACGCGTTGGTGGTGCCTTTTACAAACTTGATGTTTTGGCATCTTCGGATGCTTCCTTTGGCCGCAAAGTTTTGAGTGCGGCAGTTGTTTAAGGGGACATTATTTTTACCGTCCCTCCTTATGGGGTGTTTTTTTCTGGGTTTGTTCCAGTTTTTTCCTGTAGGCTCCGGTGGTTACTGGCCTGGCTATTTGCGTTACCTTCTACATTGGTTGCGTTGCTTTCCCACCCCTCATACCTGCACTGCTTTGGGACGTCCCATCGAGCGGCGACTGTCATAGGACGTAAGAGAAAATATAATTTTTGTAAGAACTTACCGTAAAATTCTTTTCTCTGAGTCCTCTGACAGTCGCCGCCCCGTCCCTCTGGTTTTTCGATCTGGGGGTTGTTGCCTTTCGGTACTGCTTGCTACAACTGAGGTAATATCAGATTGGGTTCAGGATAATGGCTGAGGGATGGCCCCTTAGTGGCGTGCCGAGGTATAGAAGTTTTTTTGTATTATTAATATTATTATTATACATGATTTATATAGCGCCAACAGTTTGCGCAGCGCTTTACAATGTGAGGGAAGACAATACAGTTACAATACAGTTCAAAACAGGAGGAACTAGAGGGCCCTGCTCGTTAGAGCTTACAATCTAGAAGGGAGGGTCAAGTGAAACAAAAGGCAATAACCGTGGGGGATGGGTTGATGGAGAAAATGGAGGTACATTGGTTAGGTGTTGGTAGGATAGGCTTCTCTGAAAAGGAGGGTTTTCAGAGATCGCCTAAAAGCTAATAGAGTAGGAGATAATCGGACAGATAAGGGTAAGGAGTTCCATAGGATTGGAGAGGCTCTGGAAAAGTCCTGGAGGCGAGCATGGGAGGAGGTGACGAGGGGGCTAGAGAGCAGGAGGTTTTTAGAGGAACGAAGAGAGCTATTAGGTTGGTATTTTGAGACGAGGCTGGTGATGTAGCTGGGGGCTAAGCTGTGGATTGCTTTGTAAGATGTTGTTAGTATTTTGAATTTAATTCGTTGGGTGAGTGGCAGCCAGTGGAGGGCTTGACAGAGGGGAGCAGTGGACACTGAGCGATTGGTAAGGTGGATGAGTCTGGCTGCAGCATTCATAATGGATTGAAAGGGGGTAGCCTGTGTAGAGGTAAGCCAACGAGAAGGAAATTGCAGTAGTGGAGGCGCGAGATGACCAGAGAGTGAACTAGGAGTTTTGTTGTGTCTTTGGTTAGAAAGGGGCGTATTTTGTAGATGTTGCGGAGACTGAGGCGGCAAGATTTGGACAGCGGTTGGATGTGGGGTTTGAAGGAGAGTTCAGAGTCCAGGACAACACCTAAGACCTTGGCATGCGGAGATGGGCTGATAGTAATGGCATCTATATTGACGGAGAAATCAGGAGAAGGGGCACGTGGTGGAGGAAAAGTTATAAGCTCGGTTTTGGATGAATTGAGATTGAAGAAGTGGTGAGACATCCAGACCGATATATCTGAGTGTATTAACCTGATAATCATTTATCTGCCTAACCTGCTCCTGCAGAGTGCACCATTACCCATTAGTGAAGGCTAATACCATCAGGCGGCGACTGTCAGAGGACTCAGAGAAAATAATTTTACGGTAAGTTCTTACAAAAATTCTATTATTTTTTTTACTTTCTGCTATGAAACACATCCAATAAAAAATGTAAAAAATCAAATTGCTTCATCAATTTAGGCCAATATGTATTCTGCTACAGATCCCAATAAGCCAATATTGTTTGGTTTGCGCAAAAGTTATAGCGTCTACAAACTATTGGATATTTTTATGGCATTTTTATTTATTTATTTATTTTTTTACTAGTAATGGCGGCGATCAGCAATTTTTAGCGGGACTGCGACATTTTGGCGGACAAATCGGACACCTAACTGACACTTTTCACTCTTTTTTGGGGACCAGTGACATTATTACAGTGTTCAATGCTAAAAATATGCACTAATACTATACTAATGACACTGGTAGGGAAGAGGTTAACATCAGGGGCAATCAAAGGGTTAAATATGTCTTTAGGGGGTGCTTGCTAACTGTGTGGGGGATTCTCTGACTGGGGGAAGACAGAAGATGCGTGTTCCTGCTTAGCAGGAACACAAGATCTCTATCTTTTCCCCTGTCAAAATGGCGATCTGCCTTGTTTACATAGGCAGATCATCGTTCTGCCTGTGTCTGGAAGGACTGCGGGTGGCTCGCGGATTGGGTCCACCAGACCTGCTTATTGGCTCCCCCTCTGTCCAATTAGGGTGCAATCATGCCTCCAGCGGCACGCGCGCATTATCTAGTGTCTATTGCACGAAATGACAAACAGGTACGTGATTTCGCGCATTAGAGCCACTTTGCCGCAGTATATGTACGTTAGGCAGTCGGTAAGTGGCTAAAATATTTAACAGTTTGTTACAGCACACCCTGCAGCCGCATAGTTATCAAAAGGAAATAGTTTGTTTGAGCCAGCTTTGCCTAGTCAAACTATTTAAAGTCATAGTATAGCCGAAATTCTACTTTAAAGAAGTACAGGTCTAGTGATCAGACCACTAATATAGAAAAATATTAACATAGAAATGAAATGAGGTTTCAATTCAGAATACTCACACTTTTAACTGATAGTTACATTTGCATTAAGAGGATGTTCAGAACCAATAAATTCCCATCTGTCAAAAAAGGGAAGTAAGATTTACTGTGAAAGACATCAAGTGTTGTTTATATGGTTTAGTTTATGCTGAAATAGGCACTTATCTTTATCTACTGCTTAGGAAGAGAAGAGAAACGCCTATATCTCGGGTATGTACTACGAATCTTTACTTAGAAAGTGTAATGTCTTCTTAAAATCTATTTGTCCCCAAAGTTGTGTGACAACTGAACGGATTCAGGGAGCCTGCAGGAGATTCTATCAGGAAAAACTGCATAGACATAGGGAATAAAATACAATTTGAAGGAGACAGAGTGTTAGAGAGATAATGCTGTTATATGCTGTATGTTATTGTTTTACTGTAACACACATAAGCCAAAAAAATCTTTGTGAATATAACCTACAGAATTCACAGTTGTAACGTGATAGAAATTCATGTGCCACTGGAGTTTACAAAGACCTGGGCAGGCAAAAGCAAGCAAGAAAAGTTTTTTTTAATAAATGTTTTGAGTTTTTTTTATATATATTAGAAGGCCAGTATGGTGGCCTGAATTTATGGGAGGAGCTCCGGGGAGGGGAGTATTTAAGCAGCCCACTCACCTGTGTTACTTGTCGGTTCCAGTGCATGATACTACACGTCACTAGGCCGACTCGCCCCAACTCACTCTGCATTCATGAGTCTGTGTGTTGAGTGTTGTGCGGCTTCTCGTTCGTTGTCTTTGTCGGCGGATGCAGGTAGGATTCAAAACCTTTTCCGTTTCATACACAATATTACCATTCGTTATGTTTCCTATCCCGCATCCCTTTCTCACTTTTGCTGCCTCTGAGTTGTTGTCGGTCGTGTCCCGACATCATTCGGCACAGGTGTAGTAGATTTGCAGGTTCCCTCTGCCTTGCTTGTCATCCCATCCTCAAACATACGATTCGTTCATAGATCAAAGCCTCAGAGCCGCTGTCGGTCATTGTCCGATATCACTTGACACAGGCTTCACTGGTTATAGGATTCACTGTCTATGGGGTTGCCGCTTCATCCGTTTGACGATCAGCATGTATTGTTTGCACGGGTTCTGTGGCTGATTGAGGTGGTAATTAGACTCACATGGTGCCTTGTCTGCACTTTGATTAGCCTGGGGGGGCTGGGTGGATGGTATGTGTTCGGTTTTGGAGGAGGGAGTTGGCACCCTAACACTCCACAATGGGCCGATTAGAATCCTGGTCGCGTTGGCGACATAGTGTTTCGTATCCTCGGCACGACACGAGTCGATTCCAGTTGTCACACACATCACAGCTTCCTGCAGCTCGGTCTCTCTCGTGAGGCACCTGCCACAAGCAACCAGTCGTTACTCAGACCATTCATACGGTCGCACTTATTCAAACACACAATACTCTAGCTTCAAAACTGACCTGAATCGGCACGATTTGTCCTTGTTTTTGACCACTCATCATCTCCAGTGGCACACATTTCGCCCACTCACGTTTTCTTTTCTGTCGTTTCTCCCTTAGGTCAGTCATGTTCAGGTTGTTCCATCCTGCACTGGGTTGAACGTGCTTTCTACAAAAAAATAAAAAATAAAAACAATATATAAATATAATACATTTTTTCAGCAGGCACCGTGCTTCTGCAACACGGCCTCTCCCATGAGGTTCCTGCCACAAGCTCTAAGTTACTGCTCATACCACTCAGTCAGTATCCATTTACAGGCACCAGGAGCTTCTGCTACACAGCCTCCTTCTCGTGTTTCTTTGCCACAAGCTCTCATTCGCCACTCATACCACTCTTCAGTTTACAGGCACTACGAGCTTCTGCAAAATGGCCTCCCCCACAAGGTCCCCACCACAAGCTCTCAATCGCCACTCATACCACTCATTACTCATTTACAGGCACCACGAGCTTCTGCTACATGGCCTCCTTCTCGAGGTTATTTGCCACAAGCTCTCAGTCGCCACTCATACCACTCGTTACCAGTTTTCAGGCACCACAAGCTTCTGCAGCACGGCCTCCCCCTTGAGGTTCCTGCCACAAGCTCTCAGTTGCCACTCATACCACTAATTTACCCGTTTACACTTACAACTAATGGCACTTTTCAGGGCGCAAATGCCGACATGCTTCAGCACATCTCTTTTCAGTGTCAGCTCATTTATTTACGTCACTCAGTCAGTATGGCTTTGGTTATCCCCATTTATCTTCTACTCTTCTCTACTGCTTGTTTTTGCCTCCCTTTGAGGCTACTTTCTTGCAACACTTGCTGCAAGTTCATCTCCAGTGGCACTCAACCCGACCACTCACGTTTTCTTGTCTGTCTTTCTCCATAGGTCAGTGAGGTCAGGTTGTGCCATCCTGTATAAGGTTAGACGTTTTTCTCGCAGGTAATATGACATACATACACACAGGCAGGGCTTCCCATGCTTTTACCTGGGGGGGGGGGGGGGGGCGGGCTTAGGGCTCTCCTTCACGCTAGGTTAAACCTGGACCTCCATGTTACCTTTTTCAGGTTCCCGGCCGCCAGATTAGTCTCAGCCACAACCAGGACCTCTATTATATCAGGGCATGAATCAGGTGGTTAGTACACAGGATACTCTCCCACATCAACCTACAGCACCCTTTATTCATCCCAATACCTCACATACACAAATTGGGCTGCTGGTCTGGCGTAGCTACTGTCACATTTTCTTTCTTAACTATTTTCTGAAGGACATCACCTTCAATTACCCAGACACGGTTACTAAACAGTTGCTTGCTGACAGTGCAGGCGTTAGCTGGGCCAATCATATGTAACCTACTACAGAATGCAACATTCCTACTTAGGCCACAACCAGACTGCAGCTTCCCACCCCAGTACGCCCTGGAGCTCTGGTTCACAGGTCTGTGCATGACACTGACCAGGCATCCGAGCTATTGGTTATTTGGCCAGTCACCTCCTGGCTAACCTTGGTTGCCATGCACTCTTCGAGTTTTCTAAATTTCCACTCTTCAGCATTTTCCGGAACGCATCATGTTCTTCACTACGCCTGTCATTCCTTTTTCTGTCCTTCCTCCCCCTTGCTTCCTCCTAGTTCTTACGTACTCTGTCTCTCCTCCGCTGTTCTCATTTTCCAAAACTCTTCTTAAACATACACCCTCCCCTCTTTTCTCATTATAGCTGGAGTCATGTCATGGTCCGGCAGTGAGGACCTTGCCTCCGCCCCTCCGTCACCCACCACGGTTCAGAGCCAGGCAGCACTCAGTCGCTCAGACGATGGACTATCCCCAAGCTCACGGCAGAGTTGCAGCGTAGGGCCATTCCCTGCCCCACCCTGGCCAGGAAAGCTGAATTATTTAGGCTGCTGTTTCCAACACCAGCAGCAGCTGCACCCGGCACCTAGCAGACTTCCCTGCAGTCCATCTCCTCAGCTCTCACCCAGCTGGACACCATGATCGGCATGCTGACCGCAGCAGTGTCCGACATGCAGGCGAGAGTAGGAGTCCTAAAGGTGCGCCCAGCAGTGACCCCTTAGACTCGGTCGTAGCACCCGTCTTGGCACTACCCCCCACAGGTACGCTGGACACTAGTTCCACTATTTTTCCTGCACACCTTGTCCCTGCCAGCATCAGGAAGGACATCCTGGAGGGAAAGGATGTTAACCTGGCCTCCCTGCTTATCTCAGTCCACAATCCGACCGAGAATAAGTCCTACACCTAGGGGGACGTGTCCGTACTTCTGAAGGCCAAAGTCCCCAGGCTTAATTGCAAACTGTCAATCACGAGTTTGTGCTGGCCTTTAGTATGTTTAGGGGCGTGTTGTGCTCGGTCAATCCCGGCAGGAGGGAAGAGATTGATTTGCACCTCCATGCCGTGGTTGAATTAGGATACAAATATCTCTGTTTTATGACTACCACTGCTTGATCCCAGCCGGAGCCGAAGCCAAATTCGCCCCGTGTTCTAAACTAGCACGAATTGGAGCATCGTGGACACCGAGTTGTTCTGCCGCCACTTTGCAGGTCTGCGTTTCCCGCTTTGCGTCATTTGCTAGTCCTCCATGCACACGGCAAACTGGTGCTCCAATGCGGACGCCAGACGTTCCTTGCTTGCCCCTATGCAACATCCTCAGGTGGACAAGTTGGGAAGGCCCATCCAGTTACTAGGCAAGACGCCTAATTGCAGAAACTTCAACTATGGCACTTGCAGCTTCAACCAATGCCGACTGCTCCACATTTGTGTCAACTGGTAAAAGACCACCTTCACAACGCAACTCATAAACCAGTCACTGTCGCCGTACACGCTGAAGCCCTACTGCACCACCTGTAATGCCTACAGCAAATTCCTAGCCACATGCCCCAGGATGGGTACAGATCACATCAAGCACGTCCTGGCCTTCGTGTCTTACTGCCACACTCATCTGAGCCTGTCCCACAACACTGTCCGACTGTACCTAACTGGCATCCAGCATTACCCTACAAGCCCCGGGGAAAGCCTCGTTGTTCAAAACCCATGCGATGAAAGCATTGCTGCGTGGCATCCAGAAATATTAGCCAGCGCATTGCCCATATCAAGTTCCACAAGTTCCACATTCCGGGACATGTTAGCCATCCTGTCATAGTCCCCTTTTGGGTTGCTCCCCATCCTGGTCATCCAAGCAGCTATCTACCTGTCAGGACCTGGGCACGAACTTAGGACCTCTTCTGTGACTGGCATTGATCCTTCTCACTGAGCTATCTGGGATGATTGGACAATCCTGCCTGATCGATTGGACAACCCTGCCTCATGTCTTGATTGCTATTGAACCTTTAACTCCTTTTTCCTCCCATGAACTTCCTATATAAGCCTTGCCTCTGCACTTCCTGTTGCCAGATTATTGTGGTCTGACTCTGCATACTACTTGAGCTACTTCTATTGCTGTTTGGAAAAAGACTTTGGCTTGTGACCCCGACTACGAAACTCTCCTCCTGCATCGACCTTGGCTTGTGACCCCGACTACGAAACTCTTTCCTGCACTGAACTTGGCTTGTGACCCCCAACACGGATTATTGGTCTAGTAATTCAGACATTCCTACTTCTTGCAGACCTGAGAACTGAGCTTGCCTAATGTTGTCGGGCATTGGTCCCCACTCATTACAGGTATTCTCCTAACACTACCTGGACTTCTATGGCTTCCTACGGACCGGTGAGTTCACTTACAGTGGCCCCGGTTGCCAGGTGCCAGTTGTCAGTTGTTTCTAGTCAGTTCCAGGGCATGATACCCTCCCTTCCTCCCATCCCCTTTACATGGCACTTCCTTCACATCTCCCTTTTTGGTGTACTGACCAGCTGACCAGGCAACACCTCAGGTCTATGTTGTGAGTCTTGTGGCGTCTTTATGTGGTTTCACGTCTATCTCGGTTGGAGGGCTCCGACCATAAATAATGTTTAATGAAAAGTGTAATTAAACCCGCGCTAAGTGGAAAATTATTAAATGCGAAATTAAATTGTCTTTGAAAACGCCCTATTGGCAGGGCGAAATGCGTCAACGCATTTCTGGTGCGGCAGAGCCACCCAACGTCACTTCCTGGAGCCAGGGAACGTACGCGCGAGCGTTCCGGGAAGTCGCCGTTGTAATACGGCGTTCAGCTCTGTTTTTCCTATATGTATTACCATCAATCGCCTTTTGTAAGTAAGATTCTTCATTTTAATAAAACCTCTTAACCTAATGGCTTCAATATGTGGTCCATTCCCTCCTTTTGAGTCCAACAGCTTAAAGGGGCCATTATAATAGAATTGTACCCTGGAGGAATCAGACTCCCAGTGAAGGAATTATGGTCCCCGCAGACTCGAGCAACCAGGAATAAGGGGTTATAAGAGAAGAGGGATAGCCTGGAGGTGGTCCCTTGGCATTGTTTCATTTTCAAGCTTTTTTGACCCCAGTTGGAGGGTCCATCATTTCTGCTGAGTGAGGTTCTTGGAGGGGTTCTGGGACACCTTGCACTGGATTTTGGAGCACTTTAGCATATCAGCACCCTGTTTTATTGTTATCAGCACCTCACCACCTATAAGTGACTGTTTGTTTGCACATTAATTGGACTCTTTTTGCTATCAGTCATATATTTATAAATTGTTCTTGGATTTTACATTTATCAGCACTGGTGCACCCTTACTCACTGATAAATTGTTTACCACATATTTAATGGTATTTATCAACACTGTGCACTTTATTTATGGTTTGATTATATATCATACATTTGTTTATTAGTTTTATATGAGGTATTTGGCTCGGTTCACACTATTGCGATGCGGGAAGGCTGCGAATTCGCAGCCTGTTCCCGCATCGCACACGCACCCCCGGCAGTTCACACTGCCATATGCGATCCGCTGGGGGTGTCAATGTAATCTTAACGACACCCCCAGTTTGATCGCATATCGCAGTGCGATCGTGCAGTTCGCACAGGATCGGATCGCACAAGTGTGAACCGCTGTGCGATCCGATCCTGATGCGGCAGCAAAAATGCCTCCTGTGCGTCTTTGCTGCGGGTGCGGTGCGAATTTAGCCATACAAACTGTATGGCTAAACTCGCACCGCACAGCTGATCGCATGTCATGTCGGAGCAGTGCGCTCCGACATGACATGCGAACCCGGCACACGCAGAAGTGTGAACCGGCTCTAAGTCATTATTATTTTCTGCAAGCGCTGTTTTTGTTGACTATTATAAATAATGTTTGCCGACTTCTGTGCTAATGTGAGAATCTGAAAAGTTTAAACATTTAAACATGGTTTCTAAGCCATGTCATACCTAAGCCCTGCCTACAAGTTAAAATCTGTAGTTTTTGCTAGAAAAAAAACTAGAACTCCCAAACATAAACTATATTTTACCAGAGACCCTAGAGAATAAAATGGCGATCATTGCAATTTTTTTATGTCACACAGTATTTGATGAGCGGTCTTTCAAACTAATTTTTTTTGGAAATAATGCACTTTTATGAATAATAATAAAAAAAAAGTAAAGTTAGCCCAGTTTCTTTGTTTAATATGAAAGATGATGTTACATCGAGTAAATAGATACCTAACATGTCACGCTTTAAAATTACGCACACTCGTGGAATGGCGACAAACTACAGTAATTAAAAAATCTCCATAGGTGATGCTTTAAAAGTTTCTACAATTTAGAGAGTCAATTACAGAGGAGGTCTTGTGCTAGAATAAGTATCCTCACTCTAACAATCGCGGCGACACATCACATGTGTGGTTTAAACACTGTTTACATTTGCAGTCGCGACTTACGTATGCTTTTGCTTCTGCGTGCGAGTACAGATGGATGGAATGCTTTCAATTTTTTTTTTTTGCACTGTCCCATTTTGAAAAAAAAAATTCTGATCACTTTTTTATTGCTGTCAGAAGGAATGTAAACCTCCCTTGTGACAGTAATAGGCAGTGACAGTAATAGGCAGTGACAGGTACTCTTTATGGAGGGATCTGCCTTTAAGTCTTCTGTAAACCGAAAGTGATGTCATGACATTGCTTCCGGGTTACTAGATCTGAGACCCGATCAACTATGTTCGAAGTCTCCTGCCAGCTGACGGACATGCCGGCTGGTCGCTTGGGCCTCCTGATGTGGTGGGAGAGCCTGGGCGAGCCGAGGGAGAGGGGGACATCCCCTCCCGCTGCTTGAGATAAGTCGAGGGGCTTCTTAGCCACATCGATTGCTATTCCAAGAAAGCCAACCGCTGGCTCTAAAAAACAGTACCAGGGTGATGCGTGCGGCTGCAGGCATCACCCCAGTACAACCCCTTTAAGCCGATTCCCCATATTTGTGTACGGTCAGGGTTAACATTTAATAACTTTCCAGTGACTCATTTGACAAAATGCCTGGACTAGTTGACTACAGCAACCAATCTTTTATTCTTTAAATTGCAATTAGGAGGCAGCAAGTTATACCAGTAACCTTGTACTGCTAATACTATCCAGTAAGTACTGCACCTGTGTGTAAATCAGAATGTTTATTCCTTTTCTCTTAATCCTAATCCTAATGCTCTGTTATCTACTTCTGTCATACTCCAGTGTGCTCATATGTGGGATGGGGAGGGTCAGCCTCATACAGCCCAAGACATAGAGTGGTTGATTTACTAAAGGCAACTAGACTGTGCACTTTGCAATTGCACTAGACATGTGCATGACAAAAAAATCTGTTTTGTTTCGTTTTAAATTTGTTAATCTAGTTATTTAGTTTCATTAAATTCGGTTGATTTGTTCAATTCGGGGCTCGTATTCAGAATTCGCATTCGGAATTAGTTTTATGTATTTTTTTTAATTTTCTTCGAATTTACAATTTTTCTTTCTAACCAAAATGTTTGAATCGATACATTTTGAATCGGTCGAATCGAAAACTTTGGACTTCAAACTTTTTTCGATTCGAATGTGGTAAAGTGAACAAACAAAAGAAAAATCTTCTTCAAATGATTACAATGACTCTTTAAATCACCTTTGGCTTAACAAAAACCGCATTAGGCCCCTTTCACACGTGCTTTCCGATCAGGTCCCCGTGTCAGTTTTTCAGGTGGATCTGATCGGATGCTCCATGCACCCCTATGGAGCAGCAGATGTTAGTGGTGACATGTCCGCTGACACCCCCTGCTATCCGATCCTGTCCATGAAATCCAGACAGATGGTAACCCTATTTTCCATCTGTCTGGAGGATCAGATTGGATGAAAATGGACAGGCGGTCCATTATTATCAGATCTCCCATAGAGGAGAGCAGGGATCTGACAGGTCCATCTCAGCACAGTGAGCGGAGACGGACCTGTCATCCGCCTGCTCAGCGGGGATCGGCGAATCGATCACCGCTGAGCAAAACAGAGTCTGCCGGGTAGAAAGCCCCTGTGCAAGGACCCTTATTTTGAAATTGTACTCTAATAACACACACAGTCTATGATTTCAAAAATATGTTTACAGTTCGAATTCAATGTAAAATTAGATTAAAATTTAAATTCAAATTTACGAAATTCGGACGTGTTTTGTGATTTGGAGCATTCGGTAATCTTCGTTTATACTGTAATTCGGATATTCTGATATATCGAAAACTTTAGATTTTTTTTGTTTTATTCAAATGTGGCAAAATGAACAAACAAACAAAAGAAAAATCTTCATCAAACGATGACAATGACTCTTTATGTCCCCGTTCACACTAAGGCGACCTGTGAGGCGACCTTCCATAGGGAAGCTGCGGACCCGTTCTAATAGGAGCGACACAAGTCGCTCCGACTTAGAAAAAGGGTCCGGAGCTTCTTTGGGGCGACCCGGAGGCGACCGCCATAGACTTCAATGTTATTAAGTCCGTGGCGGCCGCTCCGAGGTCGCGGCGCGCTGCTCGCACCGCGACCTCGGAGGTCGCCCCCCCCGAGTCGGATCGCCCCTATGTGAACGGTGCCTAAATCTCCGAATAACGAAAAATTTGTCCGAATATTTATTCAGAACGGAACGCACATGTCTAAGTTGCACTCTTCAAGTGCAGTTGCTCCAGAGCTTAGTAAATGAGGAAAAGCTTCACTTTGCAAAGAATACCCAATCACATGCAAGGAAAATAAAAATACTATTTACTTGCACAAGATTGGATGACGGAAGTCAGCAGAGCTTCTGCTCATTTAATAAGCTCTGGAGCAACTGCCCTTGCAGAGTACAAAGTGCATATTCAATTTGTCTTTAGTAAATCAACTGCATAGTCTGCACTCACATTATGCATGCAAAGAATTATTTTCAGTCTTAAACGGAATATTATCTAGATGATATTGGTATCATAGGTAGTTGCTTTATCAGACACTTTAATAAATATATTGTATACTTGTGTATGTAAAGAAGAATTATCACCACAATTTAAAAATAATTTCTGAATGCCCCAGGGACCACCTGCACATGGCACTTGGTTTTGTTATGATCGGTGCTGTGGTTTATGTTGGCTTTAGCTCTACCCAAAGCTGATTTTTATAGAGAGCAGGCAGACAGATTTCTATTACAAGCCAGCAGACCCTGACTGGCCATAAGGCACACCGGACCTTCCATGTAAATAAAGTCAGCAACCAGGTGAGGATAAATAAAATGTCTCTTTATTTGGTCCACACATGTTTCAAACAGAGCCAACACGAATGCCTTTCAGCCTATCCAGGCCTTACTCGTAGTTTTCCATCTTATGTTACAACAGGCTGCAGGTTTTCTAGCCATAGGGCCCCCACCTTGGAACACTCCTTTTTCCAAGCATGTTCACCTCAAAAGACAAAACTCCCACTTGGCTCACTTGTATGGGCTCTTATGCTTGTAGTTTGAACACATGCGGGTATTGTCATTTAAACTTGTGTGTTTTGAATTCTTAGTCATGGGCGAGCAACTTGAAACCAGACAATATGTAACTGCAGAATGTCTTACGTTGTGTACCTCATTTGCTGCACCACTTATTGTGTGCAATATGTGGGGTGCGCAATACGTCCCTTGAGGACTTGCATTGGCGAGCATTTTTGTGACTCCAGTAATCCACAAGTCAAACAGATATCTAATGTCTCAAGACATTTTAAGGAAATTCCTAGGGGTGACACCACTCCTTTTAGATATTGTGGAATAGATAGAGTGCAAGCATTACCTAGCGGGGAGATAGACATCGTAAATTATTGCAGAAGGAGGTCTAGTGGATTGACAGATTGCAAACCTGGGTACCCAAAGGGTTAAACCCAAGATGGGACCGGGATCTGCATCTGAATTGAAACGTTATCCAGCTGCACGTTATTCAACTCTGCATTATCCAACTTTACGTTATTCAACTGCACATTATTCGGCTTTGCGTTATCCAGCTGAACGTTATCCAGCTGTGCGTTATTTAACTGTACATTATCCAACTGCACGTTATCCAACCTGTACGTTATCTGACTATACATTATCCAACTGCAAGTTATTCAACTCTGTATTATCTAACTTTACGCTATCCAACTGCCCGTTATTCAGCTGTGCGTTATCCAACTGTGAAACTGGATGCTAAGGAATTTTTGGTCCAAACTAGACCTCTTTCCATTCTCCCAGGGTTAGTCCTTTTACCTGCTGGGTACCCAGGCGTAGAACCTAAACCACCAATTCAACACTCTAGGATCCCCCGCTGGTTCAAGGGCAGCATTGTTTAATTGTCTCCCTGCTCTTGTTTGAGCAAAGAAGAAATTGCTGTGCAGATATCTTCCCTTAGACAGGAACTGGTGATATTTTTCAAAAAGTCAAGTAAAAAGACAAGTGCTTGTAGTCCTTCTGATCCCTCACAATATTTTGATTCGGATTCCCCTGGAATAGTCAGATGTTGAGGATGCACTGCAGGATGATTCTTTCACAGATTCGGATGACTCGGATGACCATGGAAGAGGGTCCCTCTGACACGGTGTCCGGCCTAAAGTGAACAGCATAGGTTCTAGAAAGCAAATGAAACGTCCTACTGTGTTTCTAGTACACGCCATGGTTAAGGATGCATTATATAATAACTGGAAGCACCCAGTTCCTACTAAGTGTTGGGTACCAGTATTGATAGTATTGATGAGGAATTGTTAAGAAATAGGTTGTTGTTTTGGGGGTTGATCTGGCTATTTAATGTTTCAATAAGGCTCTTCCTGACCCAACTTTCAGGGATCCTTCAGACATGCGTGTTGAGGCCCTGCTCAAGACATCTCCTTGTCAGACTGGCTGTCCAGCCAATAGTGGTTGCGATGGCTGTGTATCAGTCCCTTAGGGCCTGGTCTAGACAGATGGGCAGGAATCCTGGTGGTATTGACTCCAGCTCTTCAGGTCTGGGCCAAATGGAACTGTTTCCAGTAGCCTGATGGTACTGTGTGGATGGGATGAGCAATATGGTTTGTCTGCTGTCTGGCATTGTGCTTCTGTCTGGTCAAATGTAACAAGTCCTCTGAATAAAATGCTGGTTAGCTGAACCAGCCTGTAGAAAACGGTTTAGGAGGGTGCCCTTTGAGAGAACATTTCTTTGGGGAATCTCTGGATGTGTACCTCAAGAAAGTGATGGGGGGGGAGCACAATTTTGCCCAGTAGAAGATGAGGGTCTAGCTTTTGTTCCCCACATGCCTCTTCTCACAAGCCCAAATCAGGCTACTTCTTAGAAGCAAGTCTTGGGCATCCAAACTCTCCAGGCAGGTCCCAATCCCTCTTCACAATGAAGTGCCACTCCCACTGTGTGTGGAGTGTTTACCTGAGAACTACTAGTAGCTCTAGTAGCTCCATCTGGCTTAAGGAACCCCTCTTTGGTATTGTTCTGGAGTGTTCACCAGAGAACTGCTACTAGCTTCAGTAAGCTGAAGGTGATTATTTTCTTTGGTATCAGTCTGGAGTGCATACATGAGAGCTATTGGCTCCATCAGGCTGAAGGGACTCATCCTTTAAAGTTTAGGTCTGGAGTGTTCACCTGAGAGCTCCTGGCTCTATAAGGATGAAGTGACCTCTTTTCTTTGTTATTGGTCTGCATTGTTCACCTTCGAGCTACTGTATGAAAGGACTTATTTTCTTCAGTATCACTGTGGAGTGTTCACCTGAGAGTTACTGACTCCATCAGGCTGAAGGGGCTGCACTTCTTCAGTATTGGTCTGGAATGTTCACCTGAGAGCTACTACTTGTCCTATCAGGATGAAGGAATTTCTTTTCTTCAGTATTGGTCTAGAGTGCTCACCTGAGAGCTATGCATTCCATCAGTCAGAAGGGGCTCCTCTATATTATCATTATTGGTCTCGAGTGTTCTGTTGAGAACTACTGGCTCCATCAGGTTGAAGACAACCCTGAACTGCTGAAGCATTAAGCGCAACAATAGGGATTGCCTTAAGTGGTTGGATTTAATTTTGCATGGGGATTGCTTCCCAAAGATTAAAGAGAATGTAAACTTCCATCTTTAAGTTTTACCTATAGGTAAGCCTATATTAAGGCTTGCCTATAGGTAGTGTAAAGATCTCCTAAACATGCACCATTTAGGACAGGGCTCAAAATTTTAAGTCATGAGCTACTAGCCAGGCCTTAAGAGTTACTCGCCACTTGTTGCCCCACCCAAACCCTAAACACTCCCTCATAAAATATCTCATAAAATTACACTGTTAAATGTTTTATTCAGAATTAAGTTACAAAAAAATATTTGAGAGTGACCACAGCGTGCCCCCTTTCAATGCAGAGTGACCACAGCGTGCCCCCTTGAATGCAGAGTGACCACAGCGTGCCCCCTTTCAATGCAGAGTGCCCACAGGGTGCCCCCTTCAATTCAGAGTGCCCACAGCGTGCCCCCTTTCAATGCAGAGTGCCCACAGCGTGCCCCCTTTCAATGCAGAGTGCCCACAGCATGCCCCCTTCAATGCAGAGTGACCACAGCGTGCCCCCTTTCAATGCAGAGTGCCCACAGCATGCCCCCTTTCAATCCAGAGTGACCACAGCGTGCCCCCTTTCAATGCAGAGTGCCCACAGCATGCCGCCTTAAATGCAGAGTGCCCCTTTCAATGCAGAGTGACCACATCGTGCCCCCTTTCAATGCAGAGTGCCCACAGCATGCCCCCTTAAATGCAGAGTGACCACAGCGTGCCCCCTTAAACGCAGAGTGACTACAGCGTGCAAAGAGACCAGCGTGCACTTACCTGATGCAGCGGCGGCTTCTCCTCAATCCTCCGTGTCTCCCGAGTCCTCCTCCTTGGCCAATGGCAATTGTTCGCCTTTCGGCCAATCAGGAAACGGGTCTCGGACCCGCTTCCTGATTGGCCAGGAGGAGGATCCGTGTGACAATAGCGAATATTCATTCGCTATTGTCACACAATGGGTGGGCTCAGGGCGCACTGCTCTGCGTCCCGGGGTCCACCCTTTTCTGAAGAAGAATGCAGGCTGCACTGTGAACGGCGGCGGTGGCAGGCACTAATACATTCCCCATACAGCACAGCCCTTACTCGCCATCCTCATCATTCCACTCGCAAAATGCGAGCAGGCGAGTTGAATTTTTGAGGGCTGATTTACGTGGTATTTATTGAGCTAGCAGCCCGTTACGTCACTGGCATATGCGTTCTGAAGGAACGGCCACCCATGCGTGGGGTTGACGTCATCACGGCTTCGGCCAGTCACAGAGTCGCAGCCGTGAACCCAGAAGGAAGACCGTGTAGAGATGGATGCTGTCTTCAGCGATGGCATCGCTGGAACGCTTTGTTTTTAGGAAAGTTGCATACTAGCACATTATGCCTTTGCCTTGTAGGTTTTACTGTTTAGTGTTACATCTGCCTTAAAGCGGTTATAAACTTCAGCAGTTTACAACCGCTTTAAGGCAGATGTAACACTAAATAGTAAAACTATACCAAAAAAGAGAGGAAAGGTAAAATACAGACCCCCTCCAAAGGCATAGCCCAAGAAAAATGGTTTACAGTAACCCTATCCTAAGAAAAAATTGGCTACCATTGCTGACCTCCACCTGAAAATGCCAGTGTCTTGGATGCCTACTTTAGTTAACGCATTTTCCAAACAATCGTTGCAAAACTCCTAATCATTCTACTTGTTCAGGGACACTGAATCAGAAACTATTACAGGCTAAAGACAGCATAGCAGCCAGACAACTTTCATTTAGAAATCACCAGTAAAAGCTCCAATATTTCTTAAATAATAAGCCTTTGTTTCAAATTATTGGATTTTCAATTAGAAATCCCTTCACTTTGACTATTTACTGAAAAGCAGCTGGGCTCATTTCATGTATCCCCCCCCCCCAGCAGAATCCAGACAGTGGAGGAAGTGATGTGAGTGAAAGACAGTACACACCATACTTAGCTAATATCACACCCAACATACACCGCACCAAGTTTACAGAAAACCCAGCATAAACCGCACCCAGTTTACACCGTACTCAGTTTAGACTAGAGCATATCCAGCAAATGCTTTATCCAATTTAGGGCGTACCGAACATATACTGCACTGACAGCATACTCCATTCCCAGCATACAACGCGCCCAGCACACAACATATCCAAAGGTACAGTTTTGCTAAAAAAATGTTGACTATTGGCAAAATAAAAAATGGCACATATGATGTAGACTGTGACTGAGCATTAGCTCCCCCCGGTTTTATAACAGATGTATAAACAGGATCAACAGGTCATAAAACTGCTATGGGAGGAAAAGTAAAAACTGTTGTGTTAATGCTATTGACAGACTGCATCATATATGTCATTTTTTTATTTCAATGTACAGTAAATAAACTGAATTTCACTGAATATTAAAAAACTGTGCCCTTTGAAGTTTCCCTTTCTTGAAACCATTTCTGCATACTTCCTAGTTAATGCATATTAATAATAGAATAGAAGCGAATACATCACTAATCAGGGCCATATTAACAGCATCATGGGCCTGTTGCTAAGGATTTTGGTGGGCCTTGTTTGGGAATAAATAAAATGAAAACACAAACAATTTTTGTTAAAAGTTAAAGGTAAGGGCGGGTGAGATTGGCGGTGGGGGGTGAGAGAGAGAGGGGAGTGAAAGAGAGGGGGGTAAAAGACAGGGGGGAGAGAGAGTACCTCTGTGCAGTGTAAGAGTAGTAATGCCGCCTGTGAATTATATATCAATTCCACCTGCTGCCCGCGATTAACATATCAATGCCACCTGCCGCACATAATTTACATATCAGTGCCACCTGCCACACATGATTTACACATCAATGCCACCTGCCACACATGATTTACATATCAATGCCACCTGCCGTTCCATACATATCAGTGCCGCCTGCCATCCATGATTTACATATGAATACAGTCCGCAATTTACATACCAATCATTTGTACACACACAGAGCTGGGCTGGGCAGCATTAGTGACTAAAGCTGGATACACACTATACAACTTTTGTTGTTCAATTTCCTATAGATTTACCTTCAACTATGTAGTGCAAGGGCCTGCCTGATTGCATACAAATTGAAAGTGTTTAGGTTTGACCTCATATTATATGTTTTTTTTGGAAATCTAAAGGAAAAAAAAATCTAAAGAAAATTGTATAGTGTGTATCCAGTTTTACTGGGCCTGTCTCAAGCTAGGGGCCTGGAGCTACAGCTCCACTAGCCCCTATGTTAATTTGGCCCTGTCACTAATCCCAGTGCTCATGTAAATTATAAATAATATCAACATAATCGTTTCTTGCACCATTAGCTGCTGCAATAAAAGGTTATCTATCATTTTACATTTATGCTTTAAATCCTATTTAGTCATTGCAGCATTAGCAGCACTTCTTCAGTGTATTAAACACTGTGTGCCTCTAAGGCTGCATTCACACTTAAGCGTAGCGTTTTTACAGCGATTTTTACCGCGATTTTAGCGCGATTTTCAGGCATTTTTTTCAGGCGTTTTTGGAGGCAGGTATTAAAAACGCTGGTAATCAGCCCAAAAAGAAGCTCATGTACTTTTTTCAGCTACAGGCGTTTTGCAAAACGCTCAGATGTGAACAGGGGCCATTTAAATGAATGGGGTTTTACTTGGAACATTTTTTTTGAGCATTTTTGGAGCTGAAAAACACTCAAAAACACCCAGGTGTGAATGGAGCCTAAACAGTTCAAGATGTATTCCACCATGTGAGTGATAAGACAATAAGAGCAATTCCACCACTGTGATCTCCATGAGGATAATATGAGTGATTGAATGCACAAATCCTGTCACCGCACCTCGTGAGATCTGCTCCCCTCAGATATTGCACTCACCAGATCCCCAAAAAACAAACACCTTATAGCAATGATACTTGTATTCATGAAGTCATAATAGGAGCAGGGTCCTCCTCCAATCTCAATCTTTCTCCATTGCCAGCGTTCTAATGATTTCTCTGCACTAAGCAGCTGACAGACTTCAGTAACCACTTTCACACCTTCTAAATTTTCTGGAATTTTTTTGGTACTGGAAGATTGACTCCAACTGGCGGCCTGAGTAGCAGCAGCAGCAGCAGCAGCAGCATAGACTGTTAATGCCTGGAAATGAGAGCAGAATGTACTGGAGGAGGACAACGATAAGGGCACTTGCCTTCCCTATGTCAGTCCTCTTTTGTGTAGCTTCCATGGCAGTCCATAGGAACTGGCTTCCTTCTAGTTATTCCTCTTTGGCAGAGACTGCAGATCCCCAAAGACTCATCCTGTGCCTGGCAAGAAGAAAACTGACCGCACAGAATCGCGAGGCAAGGGTTTTCCCTCCTTTGCAGGTTCCAACATGCATTCCATTCCCTTCCTTTTCCTACATGACGACGCACCAGTGCACAAATCATGGACCATGAAGACCTGGATGAGAGAGTTTGGGGTAGAGGAACTTGACTGTCCTGATCTCAACCTGATAGAAAACCTTTGGGATGAATTAGAGTGGAGACTGCGAGCCAGACCTTTTCTCCAACAATAGTGCCTGACCTCACAAATGCGCTTCTAAAAGAATGGTCAAACATTCTGATAGACACACTCCTAAACCTTGTGGACAGCCTTCCCAGAAGAGTTAAAGCTGTTATAGCTGCAAAGGGTGGATCAACGCAATATTGAACCCTACGGACGAAGACTGGGATGCTATTAAAAATTAATGTGTGTAAAGGCAAGCGTCCCAATACTTTTGACAATATAGTGTATATACCTAAAACTCACTCAATAACCAATGCTATCCTCCTGTTCTCTTTAACTCACTGACCATACCCACTAAAACCCACAGAGTAGAAGCAGGAAGCCTGACCTATAAAGAGAAAGGGGATCATGTTACGTAGTAATGTTACTAACAATATTAGTCATGCTTCATGATTTATGGCATTTTCTTATAGCAATTATGTACGAATCAGAAGTAACTTAAATGGTCAGTCTTCATAATCTTATATTTCTAGGTTTGGAAAAATATCCCAAAAATGGACAGGGTTTACATAGGAACGCGTAGAAATTGTGGCACGCATATCTGGAAAGGCAGGTGGCAGGCATTATTTTATCTTTGTTAGAAAAAATTCCTCACCACCTTGGAAGTGACACAGATGAACTCATAGGCAATAGGTGACTCCATTCATAGAACCAGATCACATGCAATATGTATGTGTCTGGACACATTTTCCCTAAATATTGCATGCAGTCCCGCAGCTGTCAATTCACTATACCCTTTTGCAGTATTTACTTCAAAACGCTTTTAATTTTCAGTAAATACTGCATAAAAAGGGGTTAAAGTCAATTCACATTAGGGCATACATAATTAAATGCATACAGTAATTAAAGCGGTAGTATCCCGCTTTTTTACACTTTTACCTACAGGTAAGCCTATAATAAGGCTTACCTGTAGGTACAATTAATATCTCCTAAACCGGCACAGTTTAGGAGATATTTGCAGTGCATGCAGCCGCTCGCGCGAGCAGCGCATGCGCTCTGAAGGTCCGGGGGGACCTTCAGTTTTACTTGCCGGGAGCTTGCCGGAAAATCACTCCCGCGCGCATGCACGCTAGTTACGTCATCGCGGCTCCGGCCAATCACAGCGCCGGAGCCGCCGAACCCGGAAGAGTCGCCGAGGGATCATGGCAGCGCCCGCAGCGATGCCCGGGGGTCCGTGTCGGGGCTTCGTTCTAAGGTAAGTAACACATAATGGGCTAGTATGCGATGCATACTAGCTCATTATGCCTTTGTCTTGCAGGTTTTTTTTTTATTTTTTTTTTATTTTTAGGGTTTACAACCGCTTTAAGTAGTGGTGCAGGCATGCTGTATTTAAGGAATGTAAAAATATATTAGGTAGTTTTGAGTTGTCTCTGCCTTTTTGGATCAGTTCTCTCAACAGTAAATACATACAAACCTAAATATGGAAATCATTGGGATTGATTTACTTAAAGTATACCTAAAGGAAAAACTCTTTTTTTGTTTTGGATAGAATGGAGGTGGATTAAAGCACCTGTCAGATTTTTTTTGTAATGTCTGTGCCCCTGTTAAGGAGATTTTTCCTCTGTATTTGTCCTGTTTTATCATTATCATTGAAAGTAAAAGTAAAAAAAATCCAATATTTTGGGTTGTCCCCAGGAACGTAATAGAGGGGAAATCTTCCCATTGGACACAGATGGCAAAAACACTGACAGCTGGTTATAACCCCCTGTAATGGAACAGCAGCATCCCACCACTTGCCACCAATGTAATGGAACCGCGACCCACACTGTGCTTGTGGACTAATGGATATTAGCATCTGCTAATAGTCTGACTGTGTGAAGCAGTCTTGACATGTTTCTTGAGACTCAAGGTTGACAAATACCACCGTCCCATCTGAAGCAATTCAAACCATATTCTCAGTGTCCATTAAGTATCTGTCTTTCACTCCCAGCGACGGTGAGCACCGTCACACCCCCTTTTACTCTATCCAAAATGAAAAAAAGTTGTGCCTATAGTTCTACTCTGCAAGTTGCTTCAGAGCTTAGTAAATGAGGTAGAGCTTCACTTTACTAAAAAATACCCTATCACAACGCTGTATCTTAGCCTAGGCCAAAAAGGCCCAGGCCTAGGGCGCACTTTGCAGGGGGGGCGTCATGAAAGCTGCCCCTGCATGAAAAAAACAGCCTCTTCCTAGCTCCAAATAGTCCCCACCACTTGCCAGTCTTATGGGCTGGACTGGGCCGGGTGGCAGTGCCTAGGGGGAAAATCGGTCTGGCGCCCCCATTAAGCGGCCGCTCTGCTGCCAGTATGATCATTTCTCTATAGGAACATCTTAATGCCAGTTAATCCTGTTTTATTTAGCAAAATGTATTGTAATTAAACATACACATGTAAAAGATCTTCCAGTCTGTTGTTGACAAATTTTGGGGTAATTTTTAGCCTGATTGAGTCCTAATGCTTTGACTGTTAAACTGATTTGTGAATGTCACATGACCACCTTGAAATGGAACTGTAGTTTGGCAGGTCCCCAACCCCAGTGTTCCTCCTGGGATAAGTGGCACTGACAGCGAAGAGCAGTACCTGTGTTGTCAGATCAGCATTGTATGTCCAATAATCCACAAATATGGATTCAGCCCAACCCTATCTGCTGGCCCAATGTGATGTCATTTAGGGGTATATTAGCAGGTGAATATGAGCACTACCACCACTGGAAGTGCTTTTGTTATCACTTGGCATTGGCATTTGTTCTGACATCAGTTTGGGATGTTTCAGTGATCATTCAGAATTCATTGACAGGTGCACTTGACCTCCTTCTGACTTGCATTTACCTGTGCTTTATGCAGATTTTGCATTCCAATAGACTTGCATAAGTATGGAAAACCTACTTGAAGCAAGCAAAAGCCTTCCAAACACGACTTAGGGTCCATCCAGACCAATCGCTGCATTGGTGAAGCCTAAAGAGGAAGGGGTGTGGTTTGCAGATGACAGGGGGGTCTTAAACAGGAAGGGGTGTGGCCTTGGCAGGAAGGGGTAGGTCATATTTAAATTAGGGGGTGCACGAGTTTAGTCAGGCCTAGGGCAGCACAAAACCTAAATACATCACTGCCCTATCACATGCAAGGGAAAAAAATTAATGCTTGCCTGCACATGATTGGATGGAAGTCAGCAGAGCTTCCCCTCATTTACTAAGCTCTGGAGTAACTGCCCCTGGGAAGTCCTCAGTCTATGTGCCTTTAGTAAACCCACTCCATTACATGTAGTGAAATATATCTATTTTCTCCAGTCATTTCACCAGATTTTTGTGTAAATACAAGCATATCCATCATTTGCTGCAAACCTCCTAATCACTTCAAACATAATACAATGTCCATGCATATCACAATGGTATAATACCTTGTTAGAACATATGTCATATGTAGTGGGGATACTTTACTTATTCACAATTATTTTTAGAGATATCTTTTGGCTCAAATATTCGCAAGACAGAATGGGATTATGACACATATGAGAAAACCTCTGCGCTAAATGATTTTTTGGACACCAACAATGGGTATGCTGCTGGTCATCACAATGTGAAAAAGATAAATAAGTAGTAAACCCTTCAGCGAAACACCCAAAACCCACAATAATTTAAGAAAAATAAATTATATAGATGTAGTACAAATTCCCAATTGACGCCAACGTGGGACAACAAGTACTGGAGGCACCCTAGTGATTACTCAAATACCTAAAGTGCAAAAAGTGCATCAAAGTGAATATAGGTAAATATATAAATAAAAATACTGCTAAAATTAAACATATAGTGCTAAAAATGAGTTAATTAATAAATATATAAATGTGACAAGCAAGTAGTCAGTGGAAGACCTCCGATGTGCAATATTAGGGTACTCAAAATTCTTAAAAATTGTCCAGTGAAACTTCCTTCCAAATAAAGTGGTACAGATTGAATCAACAAATGACCAATAGACTTCACCAATATTGCAAAAATCAATAAAGTGCTGTCAGTGCAACTTCACTCCTCAGATGATGTGATAAGCATGTATAGACAGTAAAATTTCCTTAATGTTCCTCCTTCACAAAGTATTATAAGGGGAAGAGATTCCAAAGGTGCTCGTGCAGTGTCCAGTGATTAACTCCCTCATGTGAAGACACACTTACCAGATGTTGTGGAACCCCTAGCTGTACAGCATGTGGGTCTATCAAGCTAGCCTGGTAAGTGGGACCCAATAAGTCTCCGGCCCTTGTTCCTCAAGACTGGGACTCATACAGAGGGAGAGAGGAATCCGTATAGTGTAGTACGTTCTTTTTATTAAATATTCGTATTAAAAATACACTTACATTTAAGAAGTCATCTTAGGGCCTTTAACAATATATCTTTAGGAGAGCCGGTGTGTCGCTCTACCAGGAAGCAACCGCCGATGCCTGAAGCAGAACGCGGCATGCCTTCCAAAGGTGCATTCCACCGCTACCGGAAGTGACGGACTGAGAAACTGGAAGTCACGTCGACGCGTTTCACCCCTCCCACAGGGTGTTCTCATAGACCTTTGAAATATCTTCACCTTATAATACTTTGTGGAGGAGGAACATAAAGGAAATTTCACTGTCCACATGCTTATCACATCATCTAAGGAGTGAAGTTGCACTGACAGCACTTAATAATTTTTCCAATATTGGTGAAGTCTATTGGTCATTTGTTGATTCAATCTGTACCACTTTATTTGGAAGGACTACCCATTGACACTGATCACGTTTATTTATGGATTGGAAATGCAAGAATAGCACTTTATTTTGAAGCACAAGAGAGTTTCACTGGACAATTTTAAAGAATTTTGAGTACCCTAATATTGCACATTGGTGGTCTTTCACTGGCTACTTGCTTGTCACATTTATATATTTATTAATTGACACATTTTTTGCACTGTATTTTTAATTTTAGCAGTGTTTTTGTTTTTATATATGTAGCAAGGTTTCCAGGCCTGTGGCCTGATGTGGGTCTGACATTAGAACCGGTACTCTCTCCAGCCCATGTGAGCTGCAGCCCTGGGTGTGATAACTGAAGCAGTGACAACTCCGGCATCTTTGTTTGTGGTTTTTATTTGATTTAAAGGGGAGGGAGAAGAAAATGAGTGGGATACTCCTTGCGGCTCAAACTAATTACACGTGGGACTTTGTTACTGAAAAAAGCCAGTTGGCGCTTCCATGACGCCTGCCGGCGCCAGCCAACGCTCACTGACTCTGAGAACTCTCTCTGTGTAACCGAAGAAGTGCTGAATCCCTGACTTATAGTCCTGTAGATCCAAGACTGAGAGCTGTAAATCTCCTGACACTGCTGTGCTGTGGAAGTCACTAAATACTGTCCCCCGCTAGGTACAACTTGAGGTAGTATATTGTAGAACTTTGTGTAACTGTTGCTTCACTGACACTCTCTGTACAATTCAGGGCCCAGACTGCCGGTACCTCCTTTACAACGTCAGGGTCCTCTACTTAGGCACCCCCTTTACAGCTAGCTGACACTGGATCCCAAAACCTCTTCCGGAGTGGTCCCCTCTAACACTTCAGACGAACCCTCAGGGGCAATCCTCAGTACTCACGACCTGTGTAGGCTTTCCTGGGATGGGATCCCTCTCTCTCCGCAGGCTGTCGGCACACCGGATACCCTCAGCGCAAATCAGCACTCTCTGGATACTCAGACGACACCCTGAGACATCCACCTTCCTCAGACAGGAGGAGAGACAGCCGCACTCTCCTTCCTGGGACTCTGCTCCCGCCAAAGCAACCTGTCACGCACTACCCCCCAAACTTATACCCACTCCCAGAATCCTTTGCAGGCTAATCTGCCTTCTGGGGTAGTTACAAGTTGGGATGTGCCCCCTGATTGGGCTTCCCACACTGCCCTATGAGTAGCCTCTCACAGGAGCCAGTGGGGATATTTCTCCCCTCAGCAGGCACATCTGGAAGCCCTGACACCCTACCTAACAAATCACAGCCCTGCTGTTAGGCAGACAAGGCCCGCTATATATTTTACCTAGCACCTACTTGTAGGGTGCTACACCTATATATTGATCTTTATTCATATAATTACCTATATTCACTTTGATGCACTTTTTTGCACTTTAGGTATTTGAGTAATCACTAGGGTGCCTCCAGTACAATTGTTGTCCCAAGTTGGCGTCAATTGGGAATTTGTACTACATTTATATAATTTATTTATCATAAATTATTGTGGATTTTGGGTGTTGCGCTGAAGGGTTTACTACTTATTTAGAATGGGATTATGAATAGACAAGTATTCTTACAAAGGTGTGAAACTTGGGTTGTTAGTAGAGAGGTGTCATCAGTTTGAAGGTTTGACAGATGAACATCAGAGAATGACAATGGCTATTCTATATTAAGAAAAAACAGACCTGTCCAAAAATATAGCAATAACTTTACCAAATATCACAGCAAAAATGACTTTAAAGCAGGGTTTCCCAACCAGGGATCCATGGAAGCCTAGGGTTCCTCAAGAGGTTACCAGGGGAAAATAGTATCAAAAATTAAAAACCTATATAAATACCCTTTTTCCACCAATAAAAAAACAAAATTGTATTTTTATTGGTTCAAGGAGGGTATTTATTTGTGTGTTACTGTTAATGCTGATCTCGATGCCAAATGTGATCTTATGCCTAGTTCTTATTTATTACTAATGCTAAATATGCTAAATTGTGTTATTGCCATTGTTAATCCATTTTCATGCTTGCCTAGTTACAGGCTGACAATTCAGTATATTAGGTTTGCCTTTACTAACCAGTTTGGTGCCTGTTTTTCTTTGATATCGTACTACTACTGGGTAATAATTATTACTTTCAGTGATTTTCTGTGATATTGCATGTTCGTACACTCAACCTAGTGAGCCAGAGGGGCTGAGGTTCTTGAGATGGTGGAGCCAATGAACAGATAAACCCATCATATCCAGCGGGTCCTTTGAGGATAGCACTACAATAACAGACACGGTCCTGCTATCTGTCAAAGCATACTGAAACCTAAATATTTTGCCTCTAACAAAGCTGGTGAGAAACAAATGCTACAAAAAGAATTGGACTGTTCACATCGGGCTGACAGTATAATAAAGGAAAACATAAATGTGCTTGCCTTTACAAATATGTCAGCAAACACTTAACTGGACTGATACATCACATTCAAATGATCATGGCATCCATGGAACCTTCCAATGACACCCACAGTCTGCTTGACACCTTGATTGAATACACCCCTATAACCCCCCCTTTGGTCTGATGACATTTATTGCTCCTATCACATGCACTGAGGGCATCCACAAGTCTCTCTTCCCACAAATTTTGAGGGTAATGCCCACCATTGCTCTTTATCTTAGTAGACAAAGGCTGGGTTCACACTGCTGTGCAAAGGAACTCACAGCAGAGGTCCAGTGTGTCCCTGTTCTGTTTCAGGGACATATTTTTGGCTGGATTCTGTCCTGAAACGGACCAGAAGACTCACAGGACTCTTCTGCAAACTACTCCGCAACCGTCCCAGAGCTGTGTGAACCGTGTCTATTGAAAGCTGGTCACAGTCTCCTGACATGCAAATTGGATGCAGGGAAAGCCGCATCCAATTCACACTAGAGTGAACCCAGCCTCACTGTGTATACCACACATGCATATCTGCCATCCTTTGGATGCCAATACCCTAGTATGCTCAACGTTAAACCTCCAGTGCCCCCAGTGATAAAACCTCTGCCCCCCCCCCCTCACCACTAATGACACCCATGCCCTGACCCCCTCATTGACTAATGAAACCCACACACTTCCCTATCCAAGTCACTTGTAGAGTCCCTCCTCTATGTACCAATAAGACCCACAGACCCCTCCATCCTCAGACTGATTACATCTGCAGACCCTTTTTAGTGAACTGATAACCACACCATGGACTGATAATACCCACAGATATCCTTCCCCAGGACTGATCCAACTGCTAACAGGCACATTTTTGCTATTTTAGTTTTACATGTCCTTTCTGTGACATACTGTGACATTGCAGTATTGTAAGTTAATTATAACACAGAAGCAATGAAAAAGGAAGAATTGCTTGGTAATGATAAGAGTGACTCGTTTCCTTGGGCACGCTTCCCACACTTGTACTACAACATGTTTTAGAGGTTGTTCTTGCCTACTTGTGCAAGTTAAGCAGGTTTAGGATCTCACCTAAAGTAGAGTGAATTTTCAGTCAACACATATTTTCTGTTATTGTTTTTGTCCACATTACCTTACAGTGACTGGTAAAATGAAAGTGACAGTAAATTTCTTCCCTGTAAAGTAGCTAGTGAATAATCATTTCTACCCTTTCCTGCACATTTGAATGCCACTACAGTAAAAAGGAATTGCTGAACTGAAGCCTCTTGAGAAACAGACACTTGAAGGAGCGTCAATCTTCTGGGCTCCCATTGGCTCAGTGGTTCTTCCTGCTCTTCCCTACATTGCTGCGGGAGGAACCACTAAGCACAACGGGGAATTAGAATTCCCGAACTCCTGAAGAGTGCTTCCTCTTTATCACAGAGGTACTCTGGGGGTGTATTTACTGGCTTCTTTTCAGGTTTATTGGTACTTTCATTTTAGCAGCAGAGTTGGTTTAAAGTGTAAAGGTGTATATTTCAAGAAAAACAAGTTTTGGGGCACTGTGAAGAATTTTTCTTTAACATTGTTTTTGGTGACAACAGGACTGGAAGTGAATTAAAAAATGCTCTCTAAAGGGACCGTAGACAAAAAAAAAAATGCTTTAATTCTTTATTCAGTCACTTTACAATTGACAAGATAAAATTATATGCCAAAAGATGTTGTACTATACAGACATATCACAAGTGTGTTCAAACTGCATATATCACATTAAGGTGTACGTTTAGTAAACTGAGAAGTTTTCTCTCAGTTCAATTCTCGGCAGTTCTCAGAGAAAAAATATCTCCTCTGGCACCCAGTTTAGAAGGCGGAGAACTTCACTTCTCACAGGGTGATCAGAGGAGAAGTTTTTTCTCTGAGAACTGCCGTGATCTCTGTATAACTGGGTGGACTGCCTGTAATCTCACGAGATTTTGTGAGATTACAGGCACTGCTAAATTTAAAAAGTGAAACTAAAGTTTAAAAGAACTCGTAATGACATGTTCTGACACATGAAAACATATCTACACACACACATGCATGGTATATATACATACAGTATATAAATATATATATATACACATACACACACACACACACACACATATATATATATATATATATATATATATATATATATATATATACACACATACATACAGTACATACATACATACATGCCAATCTGTATGCAATTGCACTGTGTGTTGGCAGATTGCATGCAGATTGTACACCAGACCACAGGCTATCGTTTGTGGTGTGTGGGTGTGGGGACAGTGGGAAGAGTGATCAACACAGGGGTTCTGGCTTGTAGGATAGCTGGAGGAATCCTAGTAGTGTGTGGTAATTGCTAGACTGCTCCCCAACCCTTAGAGTGCATCAGATTGTATGTAAGATTTGTATCTGCCTGTGTGTGGTCAGCCAGCTGGATTGGACTGGAGTCTCCCTCTAGTGGTGACCGAAGGCAGTGCAGGCTGTGAAAGTATTGCAACCAATCTAATTACTTAAGCCCCGTACACACGTACCGATCGTCGGCCGAACGATCGGCCGTCTTTTGTCCCCGGGCTGTCATGTCCGCTGAAAAGTGCAAAAGACTGCACACGAATTTTGTCCGCCGACTGCAGAAGTGATGTCATGTGATGGTTAACTTTCCCTGTGTTTTTTCTTTTCTGAGCATGCCCAGTCTTGCAAATCTGCTGTCTGTCGGCCGAATTCTGTACTGACTAGCGAACAATCGGCTGTTCTGGTGTCGGCATACAAACATTTTAATGCTTGCACGACAGATTCTGTTCGGCCGAAAGTGCGCTGTCGGCTGTCGGAAGCATCATACTAACAAGCCTACATTTGGCCGATCGGTCGTCTGCCGAATCTTTTCTGCGACAATCGGTACGTGTGTACGGGCCTTTAGTAGGAATTTTCTTTATTTCCGTTATCCCCTTATACTGCCCAGTCACGATTCATCACGTCTCGTTTAGCTAGTCGCCGTGGGCGTGGTTGAATCGTGACAGATTGGTTTCCTCCCACACTCCAAAGACATGCTGGTAGGTTAATTGGATCCTGTATAAAAAATTGGCCCTGCTGTGTATGTATGTGAGTGATGCCTCGTACACACGTACCGATCGTCGGCCGTAAATATTCGGCCGACGACCGATCGGCCGATTGTATGCTTGTTAGTATGATGCTTTCGACAGCCGACAGCGCATTTTCGGCCGAACAGAATCTGTCCTGCAGGCATTAAAATTTTTGTTGGCCAACACCAGAACGGCCGATTGTTCGCCAGTCAGTACAGAATTCGGCCGACAAACAGCAGATTAGCAAGACTGGGCATGCTCAGAAAAGAAAAAACACAGGGAAAGTTAACCATCACATGACATCACTTCTGCAGTCGGCTGTTGTTGGCTGACAAAATTCATGTGCAGTCTTTTGCAGTTTTCAGCGGACAGGACAGCCCTGGACAAAAGACGGCCGATCGGTACATGTGTACGAGGCATTAGGGACCTTAGATTGTAAGCTCCTTGAGGGCAGGGACTGATGTGAATGTGCAATGTATATGTAAAGCGCTGCGTAAATTGACTGTGCTATATAAGTACCTGAAATAAAAAAAAAAATATATATATATATACATACATACACACCAGTACATACAGTATATATATATATATATATATATATATATATACACACACAGATATATATGTGATTGTATAGTTAATGTGTTTCTAACCTGCTGTTGATGTATATTTCACTGCAGTAGGGAGAGTTTTTACTTTCACTTTTGGGCACTGGGACATTCACAGCAGAGATCTCCTATTTCTTCCTGCTATCTCCACCTCTGAGCTGGAGAAGTAGGAAGAGGAGATCTTCAAAGAGAAGCACAGTGATCAGGTGACATCATGTGTTTCTAAACTGGCCGTTTCTATTGCAGTGAATGAAAGCTGTTTGTGTGCTGAGATGAGAAGAGAAGACTATGTTCTCCACTACTCTTCTCAGTATTTTAAACCTGCAATGCTCTGAGACAAGCCGTGATCATCCAGATCTCGGCTTATCTCAGTTTACTAAACGTACACCTAAGGTGTACGTTTATACTGAGAAGAGTAGTGGAGAACATAGTCTTCTCTTCTCATCTCAGTACACAAACAGCTTGCATTCACTGCAATAGAAACGGCCAGTTTAGAAACACATGATGTCACCTGATCACTGTGCTTCTCTTTGAAGATCTCCTCTTCCTACTTCTCCAGCTCAGAGGTGGAGATAGCAGGAAGAAATAGGAGATCTCTGCTGTGAATGTCCCAGTGCCCAAAAGTGAAAGTAAAAACTCTCCCTACTGCAGTGAAATATACATCAACAGCAGGTTAGAAACACATTAACTATACAATCACATCTATATCTGTGTGTGTATATATATATATATATATATATATATATATATATATATATACTGTATGTACTGGTGTGTATGTATGTATATATATATATATATATTTTTTTTTTTTATTTCAGGTACTTCTATAGCACAGTCAATTTACACAGCGCTTTACATATACATTGCACATTCACATCAGTCCCTGCCCTCAAGGAGCTTACAATCTAAGGTCCCTAATGCCTCGTACACATGTACCGATCGGCCGTCTTTTGTCCAGGGCTGTCCTGTCCGCTGAAAACTGCAAAAGACTGCACATGAATTTTGTCGGCCAACAACAGCCGACTGCAGAAGTGATGTCATGTGATGAATAACTTTCCGTGTGTTTTTTCTGAGCATGCCCAGTCTTGCTAATCTGCTGTTTGTCGGCCGAATTCTGTACTGACTGGCGAACAATCAGCCGTTCTGGTGTTGGCCAACAAAAATTTTAATGCCTGCAGGACAGATTCTGTTCGGCCGAAAATGCGCTGTCGGCTGTCGAAAGCATCATACTAACAAGCATACAATCGGCCGATCGGTCGTCGGCCGAATATTTACGGCCGACGATCGGTACGTGTGTACGAGGCATCACTCACATACATACACAGCAGGGCCAATTTTTTATACAGGATCCAATTAACCTACCAGCATGTCTTTGGAGTGTGGGAGGAAACCAATCTGTCACGATTCAACCACGCCCACGGCGACTAGCTAAACGAGACGTGATGAATCGTGACTGGGCAGTATAAGGGGATAACGGAAATAAAGAAAATTCCTACTAAAGGCTCGTACACACGTACCGATTGTCGCAGAAAAGATTCGGCAGACGACCGATCGGCCAAATGTAGGCTTGTTAGTATGATGCTTCCGACAGCCGACAGCGCACTTTCGGCCGAACAGAATCTGTCGTGCAAGCATTAAAATGTTTGTATGCCGACACCAGAACGGCCGATTGTTCGCCAGTCAGTACAGAATTCGGCCGACAGACAGCAGATTTGCAAGACTGGGCATGCTCATAAAAGAAAAAACACAGGGAAAGTTAACCATCACATGACATCACTTCTGCAGTCGGCGGACAAAATTCGTGTGCAGTCTTTTGCACTTTTCAGCGGACATGACAGCCCGGGGACAAAAGACAGCCGATCGTTCGGCCGACGATCGGTACGTGTGTACAGGGCTTAAGTACAGTAATTAGATTGGTTGCAATACTTTCACAGCCTGCACTGCCTTCGGTCACCACTAGAGGGAGACTCCAGTCCAATCCAGCTGGCTGACCACACACAGGCAGATACAAATCTTACATACAATCTGATGCACTCTAAGGGTTGGGGAGCAGTCTAGCAATTACCACACACTACTAGGATTCCTCCAGCTATCCTACAAGCCAGAACCCCTGTGTTGATCACTCTTCCCACTGTCCCTGTTAGTTACTGGGATCCCTGATCCCAATGATAGTCCCGGACCATCATTAACTTCTTTTGCTCGCTTTGTGTCTGACAGGCCTGGGAGAGTGGTTTCTGGAAATAACACAGACGGAGACAGATGTATAGTGAAACCAAGCTCTCAGTTTATTATAGGCTCGTTGCGGCTTATATAGTAAAGATAAAGGCATATAATCATAGGTATAGGGCACTTGTTACGTTCTTATTGGTTAAACAGCTTCAGGAGACAAAAGGTCACCTTGGGGAGTAATACCATATAAGACATATATCTCGTGTGACTAGAATCACCTGACACAGCCTTATCGCGAACTGCAGAAATTTTCCATGGTACGTAGGCACTTTTCATATCTTGTGTAACTAAGGTCACATACACACACAAACACACAGCTTATAAGACATTAATGCATACAAAATGGGGTAGGGACATACAAAATGGAGGACACATAGAATTTGATATCTCCCCATCTCCCACAATCCCCTCTTAAAATCATTAACCCCTTAATTGATTTTCCCTTGTCACCCTGTATATCATTGGAATATATAATTCTTAGGGATATTATCAGGAGTCCTAAACCTCCTAGGAATATAGTACCACGATTGGCAGATTAATTTTCTATATCCCTGCTGCTTGAAAGACCAGATCATATATCATCTTTTAAACAATAAGGTTCTTTTTTTCTTTCTGTTTATACCTCTTAATGTACTCAGTATATTCTTTAGGGTTATTAGTCGAGGAGGTCTGGTAGCCTGGGACTTGGTGGGATAGCATAGAGACATTTTTCACCTTTGGTCGGGAAACTCTAGCAATAATACACATTACGAGTTTGAAGCATGCATATAGGAATAATAAAAAAAGCAAAACCATTATAACAGTCATAGCGATATTTTTCAACCATGAGGATATTCCTCCAAATTCAAAATTCCCACTACCAAAAGGACTCCATGTCTTAGCAATATTCCTAGCTTCCTGTTGCAACTTGTCTACTTCTTTCCGGTGCTGTGCAATAATATCATAATAATCGGGTATCTCAACAGATGTATTGTGTATCCATGTGCAACATTCATAATCCTCCGTAACTTCACATAACCCAGTAAGAGCAGCACTCATGCTTTCTATGGCTAGGTCATGGAGCTCAAGTTGTTTCTTAATTGCCCTCACTTCTATATTTAATTTGGTAATGTCCCCTGAGTTCTTATCTAGGATGTCATCGAGAATTTTAGAGTAATTATTCAACCTTTTCATCATGTCTATTCCCCATCCGGTCCATGAGGGGAACCAGGCCCATACCATATCCTTCTCAAGGAATAATTCCCTTTTATTGCGGTGTTTGAGGGGGTACCTAGGATACATACTAGCTTCGAGGAGATGTCCTCCTTCGTTGTCTCCCACTACACCCATGATGGGAACTAGGGATGCGAGGTAACACCACCCTTGGGGTTCAATGGGGATCCAAGGGTGACAAATCTTTCCACAACAAATATAAGTACTGTTTCCCAAAGCCAGGGGACGTTTGTGAAGTAGTGCCATTAATTGATCATCATAACTGGACCAAGCTAAATTTGACAACAACTGTCCTATTGGGGAAGAGGAAGTGGAACTGGAGTTAAGAAAGTTCATCAGAGTGGCGTTTAGGGCTGGTTCTGAGGTGTGCCAGAAGGAGCTGTCCATCGAGGTCATTGAGAAATTAATCTTAGTTTGCCGGCACACTTCAGCTCCCTTGGTGGAGTTTCCCAACCTAAAACACCAGTCTGGGGAATGACTCCTACCAATAATTTGGAAAGTGAGGGTATCATTTGAGAGTGTTCTCGTGACATTGGTGAGGACAACAGGAGGTGTACCATTTAGGAAAGGGGTGAAGTTTAAAGGTATCGCTATTAGGGGGATTCTAGCGGTGCTAGGATGGAGTTTACTACATATCCAACATTTTTCATATCCGGACTTCTGGGCATATGCATATTTAAATTGCAACAATGACATTTTATCTGTAAGACTTTTTGAGCTTTCATCTCTCTTTTGTCTGTTATGTGCATTACTCTGTGTTGGGGTGTTGGAAGCTCTGCAAATGGCCTGTAGCCCTACCAGGTCTTCTGGATAATAAATACAGCTAGTGGTAACCCATACTACAGAGAAGACTGAAAATGATACGAGTCCCATAAGTAGCCAAAGTTTTCCAGAATCTGGTGCTATTAGGAATGTCATTCTTCTACAGGGTCAGGGCCGCCTGCCTCTGAATCCCCCTTTTCTTGACTATCCTGTTCGAGGTCAGGGCCGTCCGCCCCCGTTAGTACCTCTCTTGGGTCTGGATCTGGACTTGCTTCTGGGGGTGGAGCCTCCTTCACCAATTTCACTCGAGTAGCATGGATCCAGGCTTGTTGGTTCTCCACAAGGACAGCGATTCTGGTCACTGCGACTACCTTTGCCTTTTGGTCCAAAACGAAATCCAGCCTTGGTCTTGTGATGCTACTTCATCTCCTTCCCTCAAGTGATGGGTTGATACCTGTGAAAAGAAAAGAAAGGTGCGAGCAACTTTTTCGTTCCACTTGATTCAAAATTCCAATTTACTTTTTCTCAACTCGTCTTTGATTGTCCTATTTATCCTTTCCACTGTACCTGAATTCTGGGCAATGCAAATAGGAGCACTATTACGGGGTATACACGGTTTCCCCTCTTTGCAAATCAATCCTGTTTCAGGATTCCTTTGCAAAACAGGATAACACCAGTCCTCCAATTCTAGATGTTCATGTTTGGCCTTATGTGTTTGTTTGTGTTGTTCCTAATACAGGTGATGCACCTAGCAACATATGCTTTCACTAATTTAGGCCTGTAAATGCAAAAAAAACTTCAGTAATACTTCATATGTTCTTTCCCACCCCCTGTGTCCTATTCCATCATACTAGGCAATAGACAGTGGGGCGCTAGCTGCGGGGATACAAGATCTCCCCTCTTTTAGAAAAAGGCCACTCTCAACTTTTTCTAAACCATCACCTAATTCCTTAAACCTGTTCTGTAGCATGCGTTTGTAGCTCTAATAATGTGTGATCTTTCGGCCTGACTTTCAGCTCTACAACCAGGAACCATCTACAAAAACATCCTCTGCTCCCTCTATGGCTGTCTAGATATATTATGTCTATACAATCATGTTGTTGTGTAACACACCCTTTAATCCCAGTAACCCATTTAAAACTGGGGCCTACCTAGGGCAAAAGATGTGGCCATCCCTATTACCATCTCACAAGATGCTATGTTTGGAGTCACCTCAGGCATGCCTTAGACCTGGACTGTGACCATCTTTGGACAAAAACTATAGGGCAAAGTCCACCACCATACTCTGGGCAAGTACACCTGTCATGGTCTTACAATTGTCCCTTGCATTAACACAAAACATTTTTCCATAATTTGGGAGGCCCAGTGCAGGCGCTACAACCATAGCATTTTTCAGATACATAAACGCATTCAACATTACTTGTGACATTTCTGGACCTGTGGCTTGTCTCAAAATTTTGTCATAAAATAGGAGCAGTCGGATCCATTGTAATCAATGATCCTGGTTTTGTGGGCGGGCAAGACCCACTGTGGGCTGGCAAGACCCACGTGACTGACTCTCCTTTTCCCCCTCTGTGAGAACAAAACCAAGGTAAACAACACTTTCCTGATACCATTGTCATTTTTCCTTTGACACTTTGTGTCCACATACATGTACTTTTCTCAATGAACTCACTCGCTCTGACTGGCCTCCACAGAGTGACTACATATGTTATCCACATATTGTAGCGGGACTGACTCATGAGCAGGTGTCCATCCCCTCTTGCGTGGTCTGGAGAACTATAGAGCAGACAACTAAAACTGTCTATTTAGCCCTGAGGCACTTCTACACCAGGTCAGTTACCTGGACTGATTAACAAAACAAGAAACAAAGATGGCTGTGTCTCCTCGTCCACTAGGACGGTAAAAAAAACGCATTACTTCAACCAATCACTGTAAAGTGGGTAGCATCGGATGGTATGGCTATCAGTAGAGATGGCACATCAGATACCACTTGCATACTACATACTTCAGTCAGATAAAACTAAAACTTTTTGGCTCTGTGCCAATCTTACTAAAAAAAACTTTTTTATTTTTTTTTTTTTCTTCTGCCAATCTAACAAAAACCTGTCCAGGGGTTCCCCTCCCTCAATAGAGGACTCCCCTAAAATATCACCCAAAAACTGAAATCATATAAAAAGTTAATCTGATTTGAAACTTTTGGCTCGGTGCCAATAGGGTCCAATGGTCACACTGATTGCGGTAACCCTTTCTGTCCCAAAATAAATTCCATAACTTATAACAGGAATGAAAATATTTAAATTTGAACCCTTTCTTGGCAAGTAGCCAATTTTCAAAATTTTGCACCAGAGCTCCCTTTTACATTTAGGGACACAAGGGACCCATTTGTAAAATGTAATTTCTCATTATCTATAATTCTATAAAAAATAACCTCAAAATATCTTGCCGACTACGGCGAACTATGTTTTGCCTGATAAAAACTGTATTTGTTCACTATTATTACTCTTCCCAGAGGTTCCTATGCTTTATGCACAAATGTATAAATGGCAAAACTCCAAAAATTCCATAAAAAGATAATTGCATATGTTTGGCAATGCTGGGACGCATAGTCCCACAAGCTGGGACCCATAGTCCCACGAGCTGGAACACATAGTCCTATCAGGCTCCGCACAAGAATTGACCCCCTCCCTAGGAATGTGGGAACCGCCTCTCCCTAGAAATGTACCAACGTCAGGGTCAACGTCGTAGCTTCAAACAATTATGTATATCTAACTTGGAAAATGAATATTCAGAACAACAAAAACAGGGGCGCCATGTTATCTCGTGAGGTAACACTATTTTAAATGTACCTTCGGCCAAGAGTCTGTCTAATGTATGCCTGACTTCATACTCCCTAACAAACTAAGTGGACACCTAGGTATTATTCTGAAACCGTGCCAAATGATTGAGTACTCTCCTGACTCTTCTATAATTGGTAAAGGGGGGGGGGTTTCTAAATGTCTTGGTGGGGATCCCATTGAAGGTTCGGCTTCTAATGTCTCTCCATTCCAGAATTCTTGTGATATGGAACTGCTAATCACTCCACAATCCACGAGAACTAGAAGATTCATGCCATCTACACAAAGTGAAATCATAGGCAGTTGTTGGTAATTGAGAGACACACGGGGAAATGCCGAGTCCCCGCCTTCTGGGCACCATCATTGTTGCGGATATTGGGGCTGCTAGTTAATGTTAAACTTAACTCTAGGCTTCTGTTGCTGTGGCTGGTCAGCTGCAGGTGAATCACCGACACAACGTTCCTCAGAATGGCAGTCCCATTTGAAGTGATTTGAAGTGATTTTGATCCCCACAGCTGAAACAACCATTCCTCTGCTGGGGTCTATTATTAAAAGGGGGCCTATTCTGAGAATGCTCTGCTCTGCCCCTGAATCCCCCCTTGCCTCTTCCACTTTGATAGCGTCCCTGATAGGGTGTCTAAAAATATGTAGCAACGGGCTGTTTCTCTCTGGGGAGATCAAAACATCCCGCCGCATCCTTTTCTGTTAAGGCTTTCTGGAAACCATCCATGTCTTTGTTTGTCCAGTCTGAAACTTGCTGTTTCACAATCACCATGTATTGGGACTTTAAATTATTGATAAATGTCTGAATCATGAGGCTGTGCCGTTCCTTGGTGACACTTAAACCGGCCTCATGATTCCATACATTTTTAAACCTTGTCCAAAATTCCAGGACGGTTTCACTTGACTTCTGCTTACAGGTGATTGCTGTGGCAAGTGAAGGATATAGACTAGCAATGGGGGCACCAGGGGCATACGAGGGTGGACATCCCGAATGACCCAGATGGGATTTTTCTGTATTTGAGCAGAATCTCTGTTTCTCCACGGCGTGGAGACCTGGAGCTTCTTTGCCTTTCAGGTTACTTTTCGGCCTTTTTGTCCTCTTGTCTGTTTTATTAATCTCTGTCCAGATTGCTAAATTATCGACCCACGGGTCTGTATATGTATATCCACCCGATACCCGGGTGACACATGCTTTGCATGTCTCCCCCCGGTTCAGGTGGGGGGATGTTCTTAGACTGACTTTTCCCCATTCCCAAGGATATCACAAATATCTCTCCCTGACAGAGAATACGTACAGATTATAAAGCTTTCTTTTCTGTGATATACCTGATTCTTAATATCTTCTAGGCTAAAACCTTTAATACATTTCACATAACAATGTATATTAATTCTTAATACTCTAACTTAAGGTAGACCGTTCTTCTACCTTAATTTACTTCCAGGAATATTACTCACCAAATATTCCTGGCCATTTACATAACAAGACAATAAACAAATACCAATATTCTCTCACTCAATAAGACATGTCTCTATGATTTACACATTCACATAATTACTTGTTACCATGGTAACCCTTTATGGTTTCAAAACCCTCCTTCAAGCCACTGATGTATATAAATTAAACCCATATACTTTTGGACTCGGGTGTCCCTTTTAGGACAAAAAGAAAAAAAACCCTTTCCGAGTCTTGACCAATACCTCCCGGGTACAGTGGCTATCAAGAAAGTTTTCCTACCATTATAGACAAACAATACAAATTATCTTATACTTCTATGCGACAGAGAAGGAAAGCTTAAAGATTTTTCAGACACAAAACGAGCAATTTCTCTAACACTTCTTAAGTCTCCCTGAGACTAAAAATATTTCCCTGAAATATTTCAATTATGGGTCTGTTGCGTGTGTTCCCGGAACACACCAACCCCCTTGGTTCACTTTGATATGATTTTAGTCAGTGTCCCGCCCCGGAGCCACACTACAATCGGCTGTATAGAAAAGGATTTTTCTACTTACCGAATGAGCGTGGTTGTCCGCGAGGGATGACTTTCATATCCCGGCATACGAGCCCCCAGCTGTTAGTTACTGGGATCCCTGATCCCAATGATAGTCCCGGACCATCATTAACTTCTTTTGCTCGCTTTGTGTCTGACAGGCCTGGGAGAGTGGTTTCTGGAAATAACACAGACGGAGACAGATGTATAGTGAAACCAAGCTCTCAGTTTATTATAGGCTCGTTGCGGCTTATATAGTAAAGATAAAGGCATATAATCATAGGTATAGGGCACTTGTTACGTTCTTATTGGTTAAACAGCTTCAGGAGACAAAAGGTCACCTTGGGGAGTAATACCATATAAGACATATATCTCGTGTGACTAGAATCACCTGACACAGCCTTATCGCGAACTGCAGAAATTTTCCATGGTACGTAGGCACTTTTCATATCTTGTGTAACTAAGGTCACATACACACACAAACACACAGCTTATAAGACATTAATGCATACAAAATGGGGTAGGGACATACAAAATGGAGGACACATAGAATTTGATATCTCCCCATCTCCCACAGTCCCCACACCCACACACCACAAACGATAGCCTGTGGTCTGGTGTACAATCTGCATGCAATCTGCCAACATGCCAACATACAGTGCAATTGCATACAGATTGGCATGTATGTATGTATGTACTGTATGTATGTGTATATACAGTGGGTACGGAAAGTATTCAGACCCCCTTAAATTTTTCACTCTTTGTTATATTGCAGCCATTTGCTAAAATCATTTAAGTTCATTCTTCTTCCTCATGAATGTACACATAGCACCCCATACTGACAGAAAAACACAGAATTGTTGACATTGTTGCAGATTTATTAAAAAAGAAAAACTGAAATATCACATGGTCCTAAGTATTCAGACCCTTTGCTGTGACACTCATATATTTAACTCAGGTGCTTTCCATTTCTTCTGATCATCCTTGAGATGGTTCTACACCTTCATTTGAGTCCAGCTGTGTTTGATTATACTGATTGGACTTGATTAGGAAAGCCACACACCTGTCTATATAAGACCTTCCAGATCACAATGCATGTCAGAGCAAATGAGAATCATGAGGTCAAAGGAACTGCCTGAAGAGCTCAGAGACAGAATTGTGGCAAGGCACAGATCTGGCCAAGGTTACAAAAAGATTTCTGCTGCACTTAAGGTTCCTAAGAGCACAGTGGCCTCCATAATCCTCAAATGGAAGACGTTTGGGACGACCAGAACCCTTCCTAGAGCTGGCCGTCCGGCCAAACTGAGCTATCGGGGGAGAAGAGCCTTGGTGAGAGAGGTAAAGAAGAACCCAAAGATCACTGTGGCTGAGCTCCAGAGATGCAGTCAGGAGATGGGAGAAAGTTGTAGAAAGTCAACCATCACTGCAGCCCTCCACCAGTCGGGGCTTTATGGCAGAGTGGCCCGACGGAAGCCTCTCCTCAGTGTAAGACACATGAAAGCCCGCATGGAGTTTGCTAAAAAAACAACTGAAGGACTCCAAGATGGTGAGAAATAAGATTCTCTGGTCTGATGAGACCAAAATAGAACTTTTTGGCCTTAATTCTAAGCGGTATGTGTGGAGAAAACCAGGCACTGCTCATCACCTGTCCAATACAGTCCCAACAGTGAAGCATGGTGGTGGCAGCATCATGCTGTGGGGGTGTTTTTCAGCTGCAAGGACAGGACGACTGGTTGCAATCGAGGGAAAGATGAATGCGGCCAAGTACAGGGATATCCTAGACAAAAACCTTCTCCAGAGTGCTCTGGACCTCAGACTGGGCCGAAGGTTTACCTTCCAACAAGACAATGACCCTAAGCACACAGCTAAAATAACGAAGGAGTGGCTTCACAACAACTCCGTGACTGTTCTTGAATGGCCCAGCCAGAGCCCTGACTTAAACCCAATTGGGCATCTCTGGAGAGACCTAAAAATGGCTGTCCACCAACGTTTACCATCCAACCTGACAGAACTGGAGAGGATCTGTGAGGAGGAATGGCAGAGGATCCCCAAATCCAGGTGTGAAAGACTTGTTGCATCTTTCCCAAAAAGACTCCTGGCTGTATTAGATCAAAAGGGGGCTTCTACTAAATACTGAGCAAAGGGTCTGAATACTTAGGACCATGTGATATTTCAGTTTTTCTTTTTTAATAAATCTGCAACAATGTCAACAATTCTGTGTTTTTCTGTCAGTATGGGGTGCTATGTGTACATTCATGAGGAAGAAGAATGAACCTAAATGATTTTAGCAAATGGCTGCAATATAACAAAGAGTGAACAATTTAAGGGGGTCTGAATACTTTCCGTACCCACTGTATATATATATATATATATATATATATATATATATATATATATATATATATATATATATGTGTGTGTGTGTATGTGTATATATATATATTTATATACTGTATGTATATATACCGTGCATGTGTGTGTGTGTGTATATATATGTTTTCATGTGTCAGAACATGTCATTACGAGTTCTTTTAAACTTTAGTTTCACTTTTTAAATTTAGCAGTGCCTGTAATCTCACAAAATCTCGTGAGATTACAGGCAGTCCACCCAGTTATACAGAGATCACGGCAGTTCTCAGAGAAAAAACTTCTCCTCTGATCACCCTGTGAGAAGTGAAGTTCTCCGCCTTCTAAACTGGGTGCCAGAGGAGATATTTTTTCTCTGAGAACTGCCGAGAATTGAACTGAGAGAAAACTTCTCAGTTTACTAAACGTACACCATATTACAATCATATAGACCCTGAACTTGCTATGTGTTAGATATCGAGGTGCATCAAATGGCATAAACCTCCAATATTGTGAGTATACAAGCTTTGAGGAGCAAAACAGTAGAACACAAATGTGGATAAACAACATTTTTTATATAAATTCCCAAGGATGGGGCAGGAAAGTTTATGAGGCAGGGTAGGGATTGAGAGATTTGTACTGGAGAGGTGTAGTGATAAATATAGAGCGAAGAGGGGAAATAAAAAATAAAAATGGGGGGTAGAAATGGCTTTGTTTTTTTTCCTATCCCCCGCCTAGGGAATACTAGTCTTAAGCTACTGTAAAGCAATATACACTCACCAGAAACTTTTATTAGGTACACCTTTCTAGTACTGGGTTGGACCCCCTTTTGCCTTCATTCTTCATTGCATAGATTCAACAAGGTGTTGGAAACCTTCCCCACAGATTTTGGTCCATAGCGACATGATAGCAGCACGCAGTTGCTGCAGATTTTTCAGCTGCATATCCATGATGCAAATCTTCTGTTCCAACACGTCCCAAAGGTGCTCTGTTGGATTGAGATCTGGTGAATGTGGAGGTCATTGGAGTACAGTGAACTCATTGTCATGTTCAAGAAACCAGTTTGAGATGATCTGAGCTTTGTGACATGGTACAATATCCTGCTGGAAGTAGCCATCAGAAGGTGGGTATACTGTAGTCATAAAGGGATGGACATGGCCACCAACAATACTCAGGTAGACTGTGGAGTTTAAACGATGCTCAATTGGTACTAAGGGGCTCAAAGTGTGCCAAGAAAATATCCCCTACCCCATTACACCACCACCACTAGTTGAACCGTTGATACAAAGCAGGATGGATCCATGCTTTCATGTTTGTGCCAAATTCTAAACCTAACATCTGAATGTTGCAGCTGAAATTGAGATTCATCAGACCAGGCAGTGTTTTTCCAATCTTCTATTGTCCAATTTTGGTGAGCCCGTGCGAATTGTAGCCTCGGTTTCCTGTTCTTAGCTGACGGGATTGGCACCCGTGTGGTCTTCTGTTTCTGCAGCCCCTCTGCTTCAAGGTTTGATGTGTTGTGTGTTCAGAGATGGTGTTCTGCATACCTTGGTTGCCGATTCTCTTTGACTTCTGACATCAACAAGGCATTTTCATTCACACAACTGCCTCTCACTGGATATTTTCTTTTTTAAGACCATTCTCTGGCAACCTGAGAGATGGTTGTGCGTGAAAAGCCCAGTAGATAAGCAATGTAGCACTGCCCCCTTGGGAGCTGCTGAGTGTGGATTCCCCTGGTTTAACCACAGCAACAGTCCGTAAAACTTTTCACATTAAGACTTAGCTCAGACAATGAACAGTCCAGGGGATTTGGTTTTTGTGTTTTATTTTAGAACTTTGATGGGAGAAGGGATGAGTGGGATACTCCAACTTGAACTATGCATAATTTCTGAGGACACCAACTGTAATGAGTGTGGCAAGGCCGCTGCTTCACCTTGTCACTGAAGTGAAGTAGAAAATAGGTTCCTTACTGAATTCCTCTTCAGGGTCCTGACTTGGCACCCCTTTCTTAATTCCCGTGCATGCTAGCCCCTTGTCCACTGACTCTCCACTGGAGTGGTCCCCTTCCTAGGCAGACCCCTGGTAAGCTTCCCAGTACTCACAGATACTGTTTTTCCCTGGATTGCTCTGCCTTAAGCTCCACTTGTCAGTATCCTGGACCTCCTGGCTCTGCATCACACACTTGGTCCACTAGGCTGACTGCCTGTGACCACCTTCCTTGCTGACAAACCGCCACCCTCCTGGGATCTGGCTTCCTGCCCAAAGACGCCCTGTCACATGTGCACCTGGCTTTTATGACCTATCCCAGGATGCACCACTCCTTTGCCCTCCCACTGGGACAGCCACAAAAGCCTGTGTGTCAATGGCTGGGTTTCCTCCGCTGTCCAACAGGCTCCCCTATTGAATACATTGGGGACACTCGCTCAGACCAAGTAAATCACACATGGACACATATGTAACAGGCAAAACTACTGATCAGGCTCCCCTGATAAGCAGATGGAGCAAAACAATGCTTCTACCCAGCACCTACCTAGGAGGGTACTACAGCAGTTTTTTAAATACTCAGATCAGCCTGTCTGGCACCAACAACCATGCCACGTTTTAAGTCACTTAAATCCCCATTCTGATGCTCGGCTTGAACTTCAGCAAGTCATCTTCACCACGCCTAGATGCTTAAATGCATTGAGTTGCTGCCATGTGATTGGCTGATTAGCAATTTGTGTTACCAAGCAATTGTACTTGATAAAGTGGCTGGTGTATATCCTTTGATAGATGCAGAGATAAATGTACAGTGTTTTTGTGTGAAATGGAAGTAATTCTAGTAGAACCATGTGGATTTGATTTTTTTACGTTTTTTTTGTTTTTATGAAGTGGTAAAATCCTTTATATGTTTTAGTTTCATTAGCCACAGAGATTAATTGGCCAATGGGGGGGGGGGGGTGGGGGGGTTGTGCAGCCCTATTTCAGTAGTATACACATTTTCTCTGCATTCAAAAGGTAAACAAGTGACAGACTTATATGAAGGAGAAAGGTGATTGGATTATTTCTTACTGAGATCAACAAGAATTTGGCAATCAAGCTTTTGATAATGTCCCAGAAAGTTTGCAAAAGTGGACACTCCTTAAAGATGTGAAGTGGTGTTTCCTTAGCATGGTTATATTTCCAGCCCAGAGAAAACACAGAGGAGAATATTTTATTTAAAAGTGTTGGTACCTTCCACCACCTTGTCATGATTTTATAATCCGATTCCTGCATTTTGCTGGAAAATGAGATTCTGCTCCTAGTTTTAAAGAATGGCAGGGTGAGTAAGGTGTCTGTAGTTTCCAGAGTAGATTGATTATTGTTCTAATGTCCAAGATTGATTTCCATTCCCTGGAGGAGAGGATATTTTTAATTTTCAATTGTTTGGTTGTTATGAAAGATTTGGTTGGTGGTCTTGCAGGCCAGGTTGGAAGGCTGGGTTACCGATTACTGTTTCATTTTAGAAGGACACGAGTACATTGTAACTTCAATAACACATCTGTGCCACATTTTTTGCGGTATGGCCCTTTAAAAGTCTTGCACCAGATAAGGAAAAAACTGCCACCAGCTTTGCGAAAACAAAGACAAACAGAGGCGCCTCTAAGAGCCGGTTCACATTAGCGCGACTTATCAGGCGACTTGTCAGCCTGACAAGTCGCGCTCCCTCGCGGTCCATTGACCGCTACAGGACCCGTTCTAATAGGAGCGACACAAGTCACTCCGACTTAGAAAAAGGGTCCTGTACTATTTTGGGACGACCTCGTAGTCCCTGCAAGTCGCTCCGAAATTGTGGTGCAATGTAAAGCACAAGTCGCCGCCGAAGTAGTAAGGAGTCGTGTCGCCTCAGTGTGAACCGACTCTAAGTGTAGACTTTATGCAACAGGTTTAATGAATAAAATTATGCACTCACGTTAGTAAGCATATATTCATGCCCATAAAACAAGGTTCCAGTGTGAAGAAGTGTACATAATCCGCTCATGGACATCCGTCCTGCTAGAGCCGAAATCCTTTTGCCGTGACCGGCTTGCACGACAAGGTTAGAACCAGGAAGTTGGCTCGGTGTATTTGCTTGAACCTTGTTTTATGGGCATGAATATATGCTTACTAACGTGAGTGCATAATTTTATTCATTAAACCTGTTGCATAAAGTCTACACTTATGGCACTTTTCCACTGCAAGTACCGGCTCGGCTCTACACGGCCCTGCTTGGCCCTGTTTGCTTTTCCACTGCTGGTACCACATGGTACGGTGTTGGAACGGTTCGGTACGGTACGGTATGGTTTGCTTTTCCACTAAAGTAGTACTAAAGTTAAGTGGGTGGGATAACAACGGGGTGGGTGAGATTCTCTGACCAATCAGTGGCTAGTAGTGACTGCATGCAAAGGATTGTGGGATATGGTACCGGTTATGGTACCTGTTGGGACCACAATCAAGTAGGTACTGTTTTTGAGAGCCGTACCGTTCGGTTCCATGCAGTGGAAAAGCGCCGCCGTACCGTACCGAACCGTTCCTACACTATACCATGCGGTACCAGCAGTGGAAAAGCACAAAAGCGAGCCGAACCATTCGGTTCCATGCAGTGGAAAAGCGCCATTAGATGCGCCTCTGTTTGTCTTTGTTTTAGCCCTGTGGAACCCCTGGCTTTGGTTTCTGGATGGCTGCCCTTCATGGTGGACTTTTTCTCCCCCTGTGCCATTAATGACTTTTAACTCTATGGACTTTTGGTTCGATATGTGATCAAGCGCCTGTTAACATTGTGTATTTTGGCGAAAACATGCAGCAGATTCAGGTAGTTTACAAAGTGGTGCTTTGGCTGCACCAAATTAAGAAATAATTACCTCCAGATAACAACACAGGAGGTAATAAGACCAACTCTGTCAGAGTACCTGTCTTTGTACGCTGTGTAGCAGGGAGGCATGTTTGCAGCCACTATCCCCTGCTCTTTTATTCCCGTGGATATCTACAAGGTTATTACCACATAACGAGTCAGCTCTTGGAAATTTGCATGTATTAGGTAATAGACTACATTTCTCATTCGTTCATCGATGGACACATCGCTCTATAAATCATAACTAGTGGGTTACAGGTATATTGCCTCCTCCAGGAGTAGGACTAAACAGAACAAAAAACACCTGGCTACACCCATGGACCACCCTCAGCTGGTATATAACCCCCCCTCTCTGCTCTAGGTAATCAGTTTTAATCTGTCTAGTCAGGAGTAAGGACCTAGGCTTCCGGCTGGGATCTCTGGTCCTAGCTACTTTCTCCTTCCTTACATCCTTTTTTTTTTTCTCTCAGGAGATCTACAATCAACTGCCGGGCTGGGCGACAGGCTGGATAATCTAGATTCAGTGGTCCCCCCCAGCTCAGCGAGCGCGTGCAGACCTCAGTTACGCGCTAGGTCGGCCGCGACATAAGCCTCACGGGCAGAGACTGGCCGGCGAGGTAAGAATCCTGCAGGGTCGCATATGACCGGGCTTGGGTCTGAGTTGCAGAGGTCCCTTGGACGACAGCTCCCCTACTTCGGTGGCAAGAAGTTCTGTCTGGAGCGTTACCCGCACCATGCAAGGGTAAGTACAGTCCCCTCTCTCCCTTTTGGTGGTTTTCTTTGGGGTGGACGCAGGTAACCTCCAGGGATGGTCGGACCTGCCTGCAGGTTCCCTCCTCCCATCCTTAAATCCCTCACTGAGCTGGGTTTCCCCACTCCCTTTCCCCCCTGTCTGGACCTGGAGTCTAGTGGGGGTCGCAGGGCAGAGAATGCAGTAGAGACCCCTGAGGTCTCCCCCGCTATCCCCACTCTGTAGGGTCCTGGGATAGTGTGTGTCTCGCCCTGGTAGTCTGGAGGGGTCCCAGTGTAGGAGACCCCTGGGTGCATGCCCTGCTGGTTGCAGTGCGGGTATAGTGCAGGGGGGTCCCAGTGCAGAGACCAGTGCAGAGTACACAGCAGAGTCTCCCCTAAAGTGTGTTCCACCTTTGGAGGGGGTCCCCTTGCAGAGTGTTCAGCGTTGCAGAGGGTGCAGGAAAGATCCTGGCAGCATGCTTCAGTGTAGCTGATGGGGGCCATTTTCCCTTAGTGTAACTGGTCTCCAGTTGGCGGCCATGTTTGTGTAGCGGATGATGTCACAGGGATGCTGGAGGACTGAGGCCTTGTGGAGATGCCGAAACTCCTCCTCTTCCTCCTTAGTTTCCTCTTCCTGTGCCTGGGACATATGAACAAGGATAGCATCCATGATGATGGTGGGTTTGAATTCTGGGCACTCCTCCAGTCAGTAGGGTGAGTCTTTTGGGGTCCCTGTTATCCCTCTCTGCTGATAGGTACCCAGAGCCTTGTGGGGATCCTTTAGTTGTTCCAAAAAGATTGTTTTTGTACCGAAAGGTCTTGCTTTCCTTATGGAACCTCAGGTCCCTCAGAACCCAAGCTTACCATGGATGCACTGACGGCGGTCCTGCAGTCCTTAGTGTCCCGGGTGGAAGTGGCGTGTTGGCAAAGGCCCAAGAGGAAGCGTCCCCCGCCTTCCCCTGCTCAGTCTGTCTCATCTGATTCTAAACCTGATACTGCCGTGGATGCAGTCCATCCAGGGGGGGCTTAATATCACACCCCAGATCCATCGGAAAGTGAGAATGATTCCTCCATGGTCGCAGGAGCAAATTAAAAAGTGCTGGTAGACGCAATTATCACTGCAGTGCGTGAGACTTTAAAAATGGAGGATGCGGCTGATGTAGCCACAGATGTGGCTGTGTTGTTTGGTACGCATAAGGCACCACACACTCCAAAGGTGTTTCCTTATGTGCCTTATTTTGACAGGTTTTCCTGTAAGGAATGGGAACAACCAAAATTACCGTTTGTGGTCCCCAAACGTTTTGCTGTACGTTACCCTTAAGAGGAGTCACTTTTAAAGAAGTGGACTAGTCCACCAGAGGTGGACCCTCCTGTTTCCAGGTTGAATAAAGCAACCATGATCTCAGTAGAAGAATCCCTGTCCTTGAAGGACCCGGCTGACTGGAAAGCGGAGGCTGTGGCATGCAGCATGTTTACTATGGCTGGTTCAGCATTGCGGCCAATCTTTGCCTCAGCTCTGGTGTCTCAGACCCTAAATGAATGGGCCAAGATTTTGTGCCAGGGCCTGGGGGGTGAGCAGGTCCCTGTCGCTTATGTTGATTTAGAGGACCAGTTGGTCCATGGGCTGCAGTTTATTTGTGATGAAGCTTTGGATACAGCTCTTGTGCTGTCCAAACTTTCTGTTTCAGCGGTGGTGATTTAGCGTGTGCTGTGGCTTAAGAATTGATACGCAGACCAAGCCTCTAAGAAAGCTCTCAATGATCTGCCCTTTCAAGGTAATCACCTGTTTGTGGCTACCCTGGATGACATCATTAAGGGTATCACGGGGGGGGGGGGAAGAGTACCTTCCTTCCACAATCTAGGAAAGGGAAGGAGCCTTGACGCAGACGAGGGCCCTCCTTCTCAGCACATAGTAAATTATTTTGTGCTCCTGGGAAGGAGAATAAGGGAAATAGATCTTTCAAATCTTTCCCAGGAAGGTTCCAAGCAACCTTGGTCTGGTAAGCCTAGAGCTAGCTTCTCCGGTTCCGCAGACAACACCCCTTCAGTATAAAGGTCTACCCTCATCCATTATTGGGGTGGGGGGACATCTTTGCTGGTTCCCAGCCCTGTGGACTTCTTTGGTGAGCGTCAAGGAGATCCACAAAATCCTGCAAAGGTTCAGGATATGTCCGAACTGCCTAAGGTTCCCCCTATCCAGGGAATCAAATTACCTAGGTCTGATTTTAATTCTGACCAGGTTGGTCCTTCCTCCGGGCAAATTTCAGGAACCAGAGGCCGTGATTTACTGGCTTCTGTCACACAGACAGTTCACTTTCCTGATTTGCATACAGGTTCTGAGTTTGGTGGTATCCACCTTCAAGACAGTTCTGTTTGCACAGTCCTACATGCAGCTTCTTTTAGCAGGTTCGGCTCCACAGGAGGATACCAAGGTTCGTGGCGTGATCACAGGTTCCTCTGGCAGATGTCTTAGGCGTCCAAGGGCCTCAGTAAGGCCAGCATTATTCTCGGCTCAGGCTTCTCAGGCAGACACTTGGAGGAATCAAGAGCGAGGATCTTCCAATCATCCTGGTGGCCATAAATGTCCCTTGGGGGCTTCCTCTCGGAGAAGACCAGTTGTCCCAAGGGCTAATATATCATCTTGGTTTAGTCACTGGTTTTAATGGAAGTCCTCTTCCAGCAAGATATACCATTGTACATGGAAAGCGTACATTTCTTGGTGTGAGTTGATTGGCGTTCATCCTCGATCCCTTTCTGTGGCTCGGATCTTATCCTTTCTTCAACGGGCCATTGATCAGAAGTTGGCCCTGAGTACCATCAAGGGCCAGGTGTCTGCCTTGGCAATCTTCTTTCAGCGACCTCCTAGCCATGCACTCTTTAGTTCTTACCTTCATTCAGGGGGTTCAACATGTGGCTTCACCTGTTTGGGCTCTTTTGCCACCCTGGGATTTAAATTTAGTGTTTTCGGTTCTCCAGGAACCTCCATTTGAGAATATTCGGGTGATTCCCTTGCCTACGTTATCCCTGAAGGTGACATTCTTGGTGGCTATTACCTGGCCCCACAAAGTATTGGAATCGGTGGCATTATCCTGTTGCAGTCCCTATTAAGTGGTCCATAGGGATAAAGTGGTTCTTCGTCCCTGTCCAACATTCCTGCCCAAAGTTGTCTCTGACTTCCATTTGAATGAGGACATTGTGTTGCCTTCCTTGTGTCCCAAGCCGGCTCATCCCAAGGAATATGCTTTGCATACCTTGGATGTGGTTCGTGCAATATGGGTGTATCTGGCAGCTATATGGGTTTGTGCAATATGGGTGTATCTGACCTTTCGGAGGTCAGACTCCCTTTTTGTGGTTACGGACGGACCAAGAAAGGGGCTGGCCACTTCTTCGGCTACCATGTCCAGATGGATCAGACAGACAGTAACTCAGGCCTATTCTATTAAAAGTCTGGTTCCACCTTTCCCTGTCAGGGCACATTCTACTTGGGCACTGAGTGCTTCTTGGGCCTTTCGTCATCAGACTTCAATATCGCAAGTTTGCAAGGCTGCCACTTGGTTGTCTATGCATAACTTCACAAAATTCTGTAAGGTAGATACTTTGACATCTGCGAATGCTTCTTTTGGCCGCAAAGTTTTGCAGGCTGCTGTTTAAGAGGGGCTGTTCCCTCTTGAGGAGTTTTCTTTTCTTGAAACCTTTATTTTTCAGGCGGGGCTCCTGTGACCCGGTTAAGGTTTCTGTGTCCTGGTTAAGGGCTCTTATGTTTAGCCTTGGGTTATTTTCTCCACCCTTCATTTTCCTTTTGGCACTGCTTTTGGACGTCCCACTAGTTATAATTCATGGAGCGCTGTGTCTGTTGATGAACTAAAGAAAATGGGATTTGTGTACTTACCGTTTCTCTGAGTTCATTGACGGACACAGCACCCACCCCTCTATGGAGTTATAAAACTTCTAATACTGCTTGCTACTAAACTGATTACCTAGAGCAGAGAGGGGGGTTATATACCAGCTGAGGACGACCCATGGGCGTAGACAGGTGTTTTTTGTTCTGCCTAGTTCTACTACTGGTGGAGGCAATATAACCCACTAGTTATGATTTACGGAGCGCTGTGTCCGTCGATGAACTCAGAGAAATGGATTTTACGGTAAGTACAAAAATCCCATTTTTTTTTTTTTTTGATGTATGCTGATTTCAACTTCAATAATTTTGTGTAGCACTACTCCCGTGGGAGCTGCTGGTTAAAGGTTCCCCTGGGTTACCCATAGCAATAACTTGACAATGTAGCATATTCAAAGTGCTTGGCTCAGTCAAAAAACAGTCTAGGGGTTTTGGTTTTTGTTGATTTATTTGAGAACTTGGGTAGGAGAAGGGATGAGTGGGATACACCAACTATATAAGCTATGCACAAATGCTGAGACTTCTATATAACACTGAGTGTGGTAAGGCCACTGCTTCACCTTGATACTGTGTGCAGTAAAGGAGAATTAGATGAACTGTACTGTACTGTGTATCACTCTTCAGGGTCCTACTTGGCACCCCCTTTGTCCCTACTCTTCAGGGTTCTAAACGGCACCCCTTTACTCTGACACTCTGTGTGAGCTGGCTCCTTGATCCTCTGACTTCACTGGAGTGGTCCCCCTTCTTAGGCAGACCCTTTGGCAAGTCTCCTGGTACTCACGGACACTGTTTTTCCCAGAAGATTCTGCCAGCAGCTCCACCATCAGCCTCACTGGATCCTGTGCAGCTCAGCTCCACACCTGGTTCACTAGGCCGACTGCCTAAGACCACCTTCCTCTTGCTTCAGGAGGAGAGACAAGCCATCAGCCTCCTCCTGGGACTCTGCTTCCCACCAAAGACCGCCCTGTCACATGTCCCCCTGGCTTTTATGAGCAATCCCAGGATGTACTGCAAGAGTGCCCACCCACTGAGACTCCCACAAAAACCAATGTGTCACTGGCTGGGTTTCCTCCACTGTCCAACAAGCTCCCTTATTGGATACAGTGGGGACACTCCCTCAGACCCAGTGAATCACACCTGAAAACATGTAACAGGCAACCTAACAGATCAGGCTCCCCTGATAAGCAGAAGGAGCAATAGATTCTTTTACCTAGCACCTACCTAGGAGGGTGCTACATCTGTAAATTAATAAAAGTGGTGTGCTGTTCTCAAATGAATAATACATGCATATACATCTACACATATCAAAAACAATCTCTTTGAAAAATTCAATGCTTCAGTGTTTAATGCAAAAGTAATTTTTCCTTACATAAATAACAAATAAAATACTAAGATAATTTATAAACTGTCCATCAATCCATCCTGAAAGTGCTTCAATCAAACAAATACAAAAAACAGTCCTTGTTCCCAGGTGCTTGTAAAAATGATACTTCTCTATAAGTAAAAAACAACACACAATAGTGAACTGTCCTTCAATCCACCATAGTGAAGTGCTCCACTCAAGGATCAATCTTTGCTCCTAAATATTTATGCCAGTGACTATTCCACCTTTATTTCCAGCCACGGTCTATTCACATCTAGGCACAGTGTGCATTCACCTTCAAAGGATCAAATACCCGGGTGAATGCTGAATCCAGCGTCAGACCCAAATAGTCCAGCTATAGTCCAGCTATATGATATATATATCATATTGAAATTGATTATCCATTTGTAAGTTTAGTTACTGTTGTAAAGAATGTATATGTTACAAAAGGTGACCTATTTTAGCCTGAGAAAAGGTCATTCCATACTACGGTGTATTTCAGAATACTACTATGTGTTTCTGTCAATCAAAGTAGTTCAAGTCTAGCCAGCTTTTTGGTCATATACATATTAGGAATTATTACTAATATGGGCGTCACACATTTAGCTTAAACTGTATTACGTCATAACTGCATTATGAGTTTTGAAGGTCTGAAGAACAGTATAAAGGCAGTCTCCTAAAACACAGGAGGGTAGGCATCACAGACATTACAGACACTCACACACTCCTTCACACTGAAGGTTTTTCACATGCATACTGAAAACTCATTTCATTGTTTTCTTTAGGCCTACACACTCAGCCTAACTTCAACAGCTGTTTCTCAGACACCTTTTGGAAGCAGAGCTAGCAGGACACTAATATCCCTTCTTATTTACTTACAATATACTGAACTGTATTTCTTTTTACATTGTATTTATGCTTGATGTGCCAAGTGTGTTTGAATAAAATCACACTTTGTTTAAGTCAGCCTGGCTAATGAACTATTTGAACACAACGCCTAAAAAAAGACGCTACAGATATTTTTTAATATCCGCAACATTTTACAATCGGCAACACAATTCCATCCAGAGCATGTAATAATAGCACATTAAAGTTTAAACATGTATTGCCCCACCGCATACGCATAAGTAAGGAGCATCTACTAAGCTGCTGAAAACTAAACAATTAAGAAAAAGGTTTTTCTTAAATTTTTCCCTAATATTTAATGTTGGTAATATATTCAGGTAATATGTGCAATGACATTACAGCCAATGGAGTTTACAGCAGTGTTAATTTCGTCAACGAAAAAGTTTTCGTCACCGATTTCGTCACCGGCATTTTTCAACTGACGAAAACGAGACGCAAAGTATAGCACATTTTCGTCAAATGACGACAACTATGACGAAAATCAAATCTGTTTTCGTTAACGAACTAAAACTAAACGAGAATGTGAGGCAGGCAAGTTCCGGTTTTCACGGAGCTCCGCATGTGTGGCGTCTGGCGTGGCGTGCCCCGTGACGTCTGACGTGAGGAGTGGACTACTACAAGAGAGTCGACTCGAGACCAGTCACCTGACCTCACCAGAGCACTGCAGCTGCAGCACTACAGCCAGAGCCAGGCCCGACTCCACACATGGCACTGGCACCCAGCCACCACCACATCCAGAGCAGAGCACCCACTGTGAGTTAACAGCCAGGCCAGCTATTTGTAAGATTCTGGTACCTTTGGTACCCTTATTTCCCATTTCTACCTTAATATTGCGTCCCACCTTGCTAACTAGGTGGAACGCATACACCTTTAAGAACGATGACATCATCGCCGAGCGCCGCTATGAGCGGCTATTTCAATCGCCGGTTTTCTCTCACTCATTGCTCTTCAAACCGCATGCTTGACCAGTCTTGTCCTATGCTGCCGGAGCTTCTAGCTATTCCTTTTCCTGAACAAAACCGGAACCTCGCTACCGATCCCGTATCTCGCTACCGGATCACTCTCTTGCTACTGGACCTTGCTACTACTAACCCAACTTGTGATAAGTACCCCACAGGGGATTTCTTCCTAACTAACTTACACTATCTACCTCTGCATACTAAGGACTGTTACTATGTAAGCACTATTCCTATCATCTGCATAACTTCATAGATTGCTAGCCTACCATCATCTACATCATTGCACTAGGTTACTCTCTCTTGTATACTTCATCTGCTGTCCCCTACCACCTGTTACTATACATGATTGCTAAACCTATCTGCATACTACATATCATCACCTACCACTCTCCTGAATATTACTACTGAGTGCTCACCATTTCTAACGCCTGTCTCTCACCTCTATACTATCATATACATCCTATCACTCCAGGAACATCATATTGAGTGTATGTATATTTGCATAAAACAGGCTGTGCATGGTGATGAGTCCTGAGAGTTGGATATGTTTGTTCAACACATCTCTACATGACTACTGAGTGTAATAATTCTGCAGCTGCAAATCCATTCACTAACAAAAAACGCAAGAGCGTTACACTATTACAAAAGGTCGATCAGTCAGCACCTTTTTAAAAGCCTAGTCAGCCAACCAGTACTTAAACCAAATCATGCGGCGAAGAATCACTGCCGTCACAGATACCCTGCCGGCCAAAGGGGCATCGCAAATGTACTGTAACCCCTGGATCAACTGATCCGCCAGCTCAGGAGGGTGTTGACCCCCTTCCAGATCCTGGTGTAAAATTTTTGCCCGTTACCTTAATGTCTGGGATACAAAGGTGATAGCAAACACTGACCTCAACATGGAATCTGCCCAGTGAAAAGGTAACGGACCAGAGCCTCAGCTCTCTTGTCCACAGGATCCTCAAAGGATGGAGAATCCTCCACCAGTAAAATGGGGTCTTTTTTAGCCTGGAAACCTGAGAGTCCACCGACGGTAGAACTGTTAGTTTCTTCAGAAGAGACTCCTCAAAGGGATATCTCCTAGCGAAACACTTAGGTATTCCAACCATGCGTTTCAGGGAACCCCACTGACTAGCGACAATCTCAGCAAAATAGGCAGCCTTGTCACCTTGGAAGATTTGCGGGTGCCAAACTGCAGCTGAGTCCTCCAACTTTAAGGTTTCCCGCACTTACACAATCAAGGCCTCCACCAGCGCTTTTTCATGCGCGGCTGTGGAGGAGCAGGATTCGTCCTCACTGTTAGAGCACTCAGGGTTCACTCAGGGTGCGTGAACACAGACTCAATGGGCTGACTCTCGTCCGCGGAGGCCAAATCCACTTCAGACTCTGAGGAGGCAGAGGATACAGGTGAAGGCAGGGGGCGCTTCTTGCTAGGCCGCCTTTGGAGGGCCATATCAACCTTAGATACAAGTGACTGTAGGGCCACAGTCATGGCTGCCAGGGCAGACTGGGACCCAGAGGTTCCCAGAGCAGCTTCAAGGAGTGGATCAGATGGTGATACATGCTCCAGAGGCTCCATGGTTAATTGGAGCTGCGCTGTGCACAAAAAGAACATTTTTTTTTTTTCAAAAAACCCCCGCCTGCACACCGCTGGAGCACCACAAGAATCAGCGCACCCGCAGTGCAGCATGTAGCAGGGGAAGGATCATATACCCACTAGAACTCACCACCCCAGAGCTGGTGAGCGCCAAACAGCCTGCCACACTGCAATCAAAGAGGCAGAGGAAGCACCGACACTGACCCTAGAGGCCCCCGCAGCACATCACCGCACTTGGGACTACAAGAAAATCGCCTTCGCTATTTGAAATGGGATGAAGCCAGTGAACCTCATCCATGGCCAAATGGCGGTGCAACGTGGGACCCGGGACCCCAGGGAAATAATAATCTACCAGGAGGAAACCCCCCAGGGACCCCCACTGCAGAAACAAAAGGGGGACCATCAGCGACACCCACCCACCGCTCTCCGGCCCAGCACCCGTGAAGCCTCCCCACCCGAAAACATACCCGTACCCCCCAAAAGGGGACTAAGGGGGGAGACGGGGCAGGTGAGGGCGACCGATGCAGGGGAACCCCGCTAGGGGGAGGGGGGAAAATGTGAGGGGAGTAAGGACATAGAAGGGGGCCTACCATCCCCAGGGAGGGTCCGCGACCACCCCAGCAGTTCCCAAAGAAAGGAGGGAGGACACTACTCACTACACCATGGCATTAGGTGGGCACCACTCCCAGCAGTCCACCACACCATCTTGGAATGGGGGTGCTGCAGCCCAAGGTACGGTGCAACTCTGATCATGACTGCTGTTGTGACCAGTGCTATGCGACCTTGCAAGGTATTTCACTTGCCGGCCAGCCCCTGTCCAGTGGGGATATGTTGCGGCCAACCTAGCGCGGAGCTAATAGTTGGGTCGTGCTCACAGGCCAGACTGGGAAGACCGTAAGGATGTAGAATATCCAGTGAGTTGCCCAGTCCAGCTCTTGATTGTAGTTCACACAGGAACAGGTTGATTGTAGTTCACAAAGGAACAAAAATAATAAAGAAAAAGGAAAAAAATGCCATTTAAAAAGGAAAATTTGCCAGTACCGCAGATCCCAGCAGAGAGCTAGGTCCTAACTCCTGACTAGGCAGAAAAAACTGAAGTCTTATAGCAGGAAGTGATGGTATACCCCCAGGGACTGCCTCAAGGGCATAGCCAAAATTGTTTCCGCCTAGTCCTACTCCTGAAGAGAGAGAGCAGCATAAGCCCAAGGGTCTAGAAGACATGGAGTTGTGTCCGTCAGTGAATGAAAGAGAAACATTAATTACCCCTTCCAACACCCACACCACAGAAGTTCATTATCTTTTTATTTCTGAAAAATATTTTGCATACAATACTTTGGACACCTGCACCCACTGCTGTGCTTTGTAGTTCATCTGCCAGCCCCTATCTGACCTCAGGACTCAGTAACGAAACAGGAGAAAGCGGAAGGCACCACAGAGCAAAGCAGGGAATATGGGCATTTGAGCGGGGCTTAAGTGCAGTCCTCTACACTTTCAGATGGCTGTAAAATAGCACATTTTCATGCATTGAGGTGCATTGCATCAAGTTAGACAACCCATTCAAAATGGGCTAAAGTGCATCTCAACACCCACAAATGTTGGCCCTGCTGCATTTTTGCACTGTATTGAAATGCACACTAAAGATTACAATAACACCCAGCATTGGTGTCAATAGATGCAGTAGTAACCCTCAACTGCTGACAGTGGATGCAGTATTAGCCCCCAACACTGGTGTCACTGGATGCCATAAAAACCCCCACTACTGATATCTGTGGATACAATAATAACCCCCAGCATTGGTGTCAGTGGATGCAATAATAGCCCCCAACATTGGTATCAGTGGATGTAATATGAAATCCCAGCATTGCTGTCCATGGACCCAGAAATAACACCAAATGTGGGTGTAAGTGTGTCAGGAATCTGCACAGGAGATGACCAGATATATAAATATGTAGCTACACAAGTAAACTGGGACCAAACAATTTATAATGAAGTAAATTTATTAACGGCAAGAAAAAAGACGTGCGAACATAGACAACAAGTGACCCACAACTACAAATGCATAAATAGCAGAAATCTAGCAAACTAACAGTAGCACTGCCCCCTTGGGGGTTGCTGGTTAATGGGTGTTCTTCAGCATTACTGTGAGCCTGTAAACTGTCCAGCCCACCTGACACTGTAGGTTGAGACATTGTGTTTACACCTTTAAGAATGAATGTAGAAATAAAGGAGTGCAGCGCCAAAAGATTATTAATAGACCGTCATTACATAAATAATGAGTGCATATCTAGAAAAGTCCTTCCTTGCAGATTTAATGAGAGAACCAGGCGGAAATGATGTTATTAATCAGTCATAATAAAAACAATGGGTGCTGTTTTGAAAGGAATGCTTTTCTATAGATATAATGAAAGGAGATATAAAAGAGATCCCACAACCAGGAGAGAGTGTCAGATACGAGGGTCACTCCACCATCGTGCTCTGAAGAGACAAACCACTAACCAGAGCTATTTGACCCTCAAATTATAGAGTGGTCAAACGGGCATATGATATGATATTCCCAGCGGATCCTCACTCGGTATAGCTATAATCCAGCACCTCATGGATAGCCAACCAGATTACTCATAGCATTGGTAATATGGTAATATGACAGCCTCGCTATTCTCTATCCCAGGGGTAATGAATTAAAATTCATGAAGGTCCAGTAGGTAAAATTTTCTTCAAACCGAGGTCCGAATCATATGTTTGGCTCTCAATGGCACCGTCCTCTGCACAATGCGCAAACATGGCGCGTCTTTACGAGTGCCACATCACATGGTGCCGCAGTACCATGCAGCTTGGTATGGTGCAATTAAAAAGAAAAAAAAAAGGTCAGGTACTTATTTTTCTGCGTTTCTGCTTACAAGGCAGCCCACTGAAATAAATCTGCCGCCTACACGCGTTACGCAATAATGTGAACCTAGTCTACAATCCTTCACATCACAATCCTCTTTATTACATCAGTGTTCTCAGTCCCCCTGTACATCATCCCCCTTCACATTACAGTCTTCAGCCCATAACATTTTTGTCAGCGGCCCCCCTTTATATCACCCCCTACTTTAAATTGCAATTCCAAGCCCCTTTCATATCATCCACCCTTCACATTCCTGTTCTCGCCCCCTTTATAGTACCCCTCCTTCACATTGCAGTCCCCAGCCCCCCCTTCACATTCCTGTCCTCATACTCTTTATAGCACCCCCCTTCACATAACTGTCCTCCCCCCTTCACATAACTGTCCTCCCCCCTTCATAGCACCCCCCTTCATATAACTGTCCTCATCCCCTTAATAGCACCCCATCATATAACTGTCCTCTCCCATTTTATTGTGCCCCTCCTTCACACTGCAGTCCCCAGCCCCCCATTAACATTCTTGTCCTCACCCCCTTTATAGCACCCTCAGACATTCCTGTGCTCCTCTCCTTTTTTTTCAAACCCCCCTTCACACTGCAGTCTACAGCCCCCCTTCACATTCTAATCCTCACCCCCTTTGTAGAACCCCATCCCCCTTCATACCGTATCACTCCTTTACTTTTCTGCCTCTTTGATTTCCCCCCTCTTTCCCCCTTTACATTAGCAGTGCCTCTTCCCTGTCCTACCTTAAACAGGGCAGCGTGGCTGACATCGGAGGCACAGTAGCTGACATCGGAAGTGCTCAAAGGGATGCACGGAGGGCGGGACCTGCCCCAGGTAACTGATTGGTTGCTAGAATACAGGGCAGTTCTAGCAACCAATCAGTTAACTGTACCAGCCCCCGTCCTCCGTGAATCACTGCGCTGCTCCTCCGATGTCAGCTCTGTAAAGACAGGGCTGCAGCTGCAGCGGCGGCGGCAGAGGGAAAAACAGATCCTAAATGGCGCGACCGCTGCGGGGCCGGACGGAACATTGATCGGGTCCGGACTTGGCCCGCGGGCCGCCATTTAGTGATGCCTGCTCTATCCAGTTCTCCTTATGGTACACAGGTAGGGTTGAGCGAACCCGGACTGTATTGTTCGGGATCGTACCGGACTTTTGGGTGTTCGGTACCCGGACACGGACCCGAACATTTCACTGTATGTTCGGGATACAGTCCGTTGTTCGGTAATTTATTTCATGTTTTGGTTTTAATGGTGCGGTTTCAACAGCTGCAAGGCAGCCAATTAGCAAGCGTTTAACTAGTGTGCCCTTAGAAGCCATCACAGCCATGCCAACTAATGGCATGGCTGTGATTGGCCAGTGCAGCATGTGACCCAGCCTCTATATAAGCTGGAGTCACATAGCGCCACACGTCACTCTGCTCTAACTACTGTAGGGAGAGGTTCCTGCTGCTGCTGAGGGAGAGATAGGGGATTACTGTAGGGGCAGGCTGGAGATTGCTTTTAGGGAAAGAATAGGAAGAATCTGATTTAATCAGACAGCGATCTACATTGATTTTATTGTGTAGGGGTGCAGTGCACGATCTTTTTGCCCTGACCTGAGCCCAGTGAGGAGGAGGGAGAAAAAAAAAACTTTTATCAGTCTGTTAGGTGGGCGGCGTGTGGCGTGTAGCAGCCATTTAATGCAAGCTCAGTGCTTATGTGTGTGCTTGATCTGGATTTAATAAAAAAAATAATAAATTTTCCTTCATATCTTACTTTGACTTACAGCGTTTAGACACTGCAGTTCTGATCTGCTTTTCAAAAAGCACTGATTTAAAGCGGAGTTCCAGCCATTTCACTCACCTGTCCAACGGTCCAGCGATGCGGCCGCCCGAAGCCTCGATCCTCTCTCTCGGCGCCGGCATCACTGCTGTGGGCACCCGGCTGTGACAGTTTGCGGCTTCACAGCCGGGTACCCACTGCGCATGCGCGAGTCGCGCTGCGCGTCTTGATTGGCCGGCAATCTTCTGGGACCTCTGACGTGTCCCAGAAGATTGCAGGGAGGGAGGGGGAGAGGAGAACTTCCGTTCAGGGCGCCGCGGCGCTCCGAGCGGAAGTGGGAGCGGGTACCTGTCAAAACTAGGTACCCGCTCCCCCCCAAAAAAAATGACATGCCAAATGTGGCATGTCAGGGGGTTAGAATACCTAAAGCGGAAGTTCCACTTTTGGGTGGAACTCCGCTTTAAGGGGACAATTATTTTTCAGTTTTTCATTCATACTTTACTGTGAAACTGTCATACAGCGTTTAGACACTGCAGTTCTGATCTGCTATTCAAAAAGCACCGATTTAAGGGGACAATTATTTTTCAGTTTTTCATTCATACTGTATTGTGACACTGTCATACAGCGTTTAGACACTGCAGTTCTAATCTGCTATTCAAAAAGCACCAATTAAAGGGAAAAATAAAATTTTTTCATTCATACGTTACTGTGAGCTACACCCGTTGGATACTATTGTTCTATTCCGCTTTTCAATAAAAACCCATTTAGTGAAAAAAAAAAATTAAATTACAGCCTAGTCTGCATATGTTACAGTGAGATACACCCATTGGATACTGTTGTTGTATTCCGCTTTTCAATAAAAACCCATTTAGGGGAAAAAAATTAAATTGCAGCCTAGTCTGCATATGTTACAGTGAGATACACCCATTGGATACTGTTGTTGTATTCCGCTTTTCAATAAAAAACAATTTAGGGGGAAAAAAATGTAATTTCAGCCTAGTCTGCATAGGTTACAGTGAGATACACTCATTGGATACTGTTGTTGTATTCTGCTTTTCAATAAAAACCCATTTAGGGGAAAAAAAATTAAATTGCGGCCTAGTCTGCACATGTTACAGTGAGATACACCCATTGTATACTGTTGTTGTTGTATTCCGCTTTTCAAAAAAGACCCATTTAGGGGGAAAAAATGAAATTGCGGCCTAGTCTGCATATTTTACTGAGAGATACACCCTTTGGATACTGTTGTTCTATTCCGCTATTCAATAAACACCCATTTAGGGGAAGATTCTAAATTAGAGAAATATGAGGAGAAAGTCAAATAAGGGACGTGGGCTGGGTCGTGGTGCTTCTGGTGGAGTTCCTGTTGCAAGGAGAAGACGTGGTCCATCTGTGCCAGCTACACGCACAAGTGAAATACCTTTCTCAGGTATGAGTAGGTGACAGAAACTGCAGTAGTATTTGCCAGGGCCTAATGTGCCTCTACAAATGTTGAGGCCAGAACAAGTACAGGCGATAGTAGATTGGGTTGCTGACAGTGCCTCCAGTTCCTTCACATTGTCTCCCACCCAGTCTACTGCTGAAAGGTCAGAGTTGGCACCTGCAGTCGATGTCCATCAATCTTTCACCTCACCACCTTGCAAATCAGCCAAGCAGTCTGAGCCCCAAGTCATGCAGCAGTCTCTTATTCTTTTTGATGACTCTGTTAGCATGGTTTCCCAGGGCCATCCACCTAGCCCTGCCCCAGAAGTGGAAGAGATTGAGTGCACCGATGCCCAACCACTTATGTCTCAAGATGAGTACATGGGAGGACCATCGCAGCACATCTCAGATGATGATGAAACACAGGTGCCAACTGCTGCGGAATTCCGAATTGTGGAGACCGACAAGGAGGGCAGGGGAGAAGACTGGATGGAAGATGATGTGGAGGACGATGAGGTCCTCGACCCCACAATGAACGTCATGCAGGTGAACTGAGTAGTTTGGAGGAAGAGGTGGTGGTCACACAGAGCCACCAGCACAGCAGAAGAGGGAGCAGGGTGCAAAAGTGTAGCGGCCGTGCCCTAACAACTAAGCCTGCTACTGCTTAACGCAGCAAGGCACCGAGCACACCAAAGCCAGCTCAAAGGAGTTCCCTAGCATGGCAGTTCATCAGACAATTTGATGACAGGACACGAGTGGTTTGCACGCTGTGCAATCAGAGCCTGAAGCGAGGCATAAACCTTCTCAACCGGAGCACAACCTGCATGACCAGGCATCTAAGTGCAAAGCAGGAGCTGCAGTGGAGTAGACACCTCAAAAACCAAGAAAGGCCTCTGGCTCCTCCTGCTTTCTCTTCTGCTGCAGTCTTGGTCTCTTCATCCACCTCTGTAGTGACAGTGGCACCTGCCACCCCGCAAACAGAGGATCTGCCAGCAACACCACCACCTGGGTCACCAACAACCATCTCCACAATGTCCCATGGAAGCGTTCAGCTTTCTATCTCCCAAACACTGGAGCGGAAGAGGAAGTACCCCCCTACCCACCCGTGATCCCTGGCCCTGAATGTCAGCATTTCAAAATTCCTGGCCTTTGAAATGCTGTCATTCCGTCTGGTGGAGACGCAGAGTTTTAATAGTCTTATGGCGGTGGCTGTCCCACAGTACGTCGTGCCCAGCCACCATTACTTTTCCAGGCAAGCCATCCCTTCCCTGCTGTAACGTTCATGCGTTTTTGTTAATGGATGGATTTTCAGCTGCAGAATTATCACACTCAGTAGCCTTGTAGAGATACTGTTGAATAAACCTATCCAACTCTCAGGACTTCATCACGGTGTACAGCCTGTTATGCAATATACATATACTCAATCAGATGTTTTAGTGGAGGGATAGAACATATGAGAATGTATAGATGAGAGACAGGTTGTATGGTGATTACTAGGAGTAATATTAGGAGAGTTGCAGGTGATGGTAAAGCAGATAGGTTCTGATGTCTAGTATAGTGCAGATGGTAAGAGGACACAGATGGAGTATACTTAGACAGAGTAACCTAGTGCAAGGATAGTTGAAGGTAGTCCCAAGAGCTAACAGTCTATGTAGATGGTATGGAATAGATAGATAGATAGTCCTGGTAATTGCAGTAGATGACAGTAGGAGATTGGTTAGTAAGGAATCCCCTGTGGGGTACTTATCACTTAGATAGGTTAGTAGTAACAATGTCCATAGATAGAGAGGTGTTCCCGTAGCGAGATACGGATCAGCGGCGAGGTTCTGGCGTCAGTTCAGCAAAGGAAATGTCAGCAGCTCCGACTTCACAGGAGAAGGTGCGGTGAACATGTGGTTTGAACGAGCGATGAGTGAGAGAAAGCCGGCGATTGAAATAGCCGCTCATAGCGGCGCTCGGCAATGATGTCATCCGGTCTTAAAGGTATATGCGTCTCTTGTTACACAAGATGGGATGCAATTAGCAAAGGAGAAATATGGAACAAGGGTACCAGAGGTACCAGAACATTACAGTACCCCCGCCCTTAAGGCCGGCTCCGGAAGGCTTCTAGAACTGTTTTTTCTGGATATTTCAAGTGGAAATTGCGAATCAGTCTAGGGGCATGTATATCGGAGGTATCCAGCCAGGTGTCATCTTGGGGCCCATAGTTCTTCCATCGTACAAGATACTGGAGTCTTCTTCTATTGAAACGGGAATCCAAAATTTCTTTTATCTCAAATTCTTCTCCACCTTCCACTTGTACAGGAGGTGGAGGTGAGATAGTAGGCCTTATTCCTTGGTTAGGAACATGGGGCTTCAGTAGAGACACATGGAAGATAGGATGTATCTTGAGGTCTGCTGGTAATGTGAGTTGTACTGCAGCTTTTCCAATAAGCTTCTCTATTGGGAAAGGTCCCAGAAATAGAGGTCCAAGTTTTTTACTAGGGATTTTTAATCTCAGATTTTTTGTAGAAAGCCAAACAAGATCCCCAATGGCATATTGGGGAGAGGGTTTCCTACGGAGGTCGTAGTACCTCTTTTGTTGGCTATGAGCATGTGATATGGTATTGTTGAGTAATCCCAGAGAATCCTTTATCTGGGCAAGATAATCAGATGCCACTGGATTACTTGATGGCAAGATACGTGGTGGAAGGAGTGTGGGATGAAACCCGTAATTTAGGTAAAATGGACTTTGTTTAGTAGTGCTATGAGTCGCGTTGTTATAGGCAAATTCCGCCAGTGGGAGGAGATCTGCCCAATCGTCCTGTAGATACGAAGTATAGCAACGCAGATACTGTTCAATGCACTGGTTAACTCTCTCTGTCTGTCCGTTGGTCTGAGGGTGGTATGGAGAAGTAAGTTTACTCTCTATTCGTAGTATCTGACATAGAGCTAACCAAAACTTTGAGATGAATTGTGAACCACGGTCAGACAGCAGTGTTTTTGGAATACCATGTAACTTAAAGACATGTTTCACAAGTAATTCCGCTGTTTGTTTGGACGAAGGTAGACTTCGGATAGGAGTAAAATGTGCCATCTTGGTCAGATGGTCCACTGATACCAAGGTGGTGTTGAATCCTTTGGAAGGTGGTAGTTCCACTATGAAGTCTAAGGATACCACTTCCCACGGAACCTGGGGTATCGGTAAACTACAAAGTAACCCCGATGGTTTCGTGTGGTCGATTTTAGACCTTGCACAGATATCACAAGATGAAACGAACTTTTTTACGGTTGTCTTCATGTCTGGCCACCAAAACTGCCTAGTAAGTAGATTTAAAGTTTTAGTCATACCCATATGTCCTGCCATAGGTACATCATGCAACAATTCCAAGATCTTGGTTCGCATAGTAGGGGGTATGTATAATTTATCGTTGTAATAGAGGAAGCCTTCTGCGTCAGTAGTTAGTTGTGGTGGAGGTGAGTCCAGTCCTATGCTGTGCAAAATCTCTTCCTTCAGGGAGCGAATGACACCGATAATACGTTCAAGTGGTATTATAGGAACTGAGGGAACCTCGGTAGAATCTTTCTCGGCTAGTCGTGAAAGTGCATCCGCTTTTTTATTTTTGTCTGCGGGCGTATAAGTCACTAAAAAATTAAACCTCAGAAAGAATAACGACCACCGAACCTGCCGGTGGGAAAGAGTTCTATTAGTCTGAAGGTATTGAAGGTTTTTGTGATCAGTATATATCAGGATTGGCAATTGAGTGCCCTCAAGTAGATGTCGCCAATTCTCTAATGCCAGTTTTATGGCTAATAACTCCTTCTCTCCTACTGGGTAGTTCACCTCGGGGCTGCTTAATGACTTTGAGAAGAAAGCAACTGGGTGAAGAGGTGAGGTGTTTGTTGGTCGTTGTGAGAGAACTGCTCCTACTGCCATATTTGACGCATCTACCTCCAAGATGTATTGAAGGGATGGGTCTGGATGGCATAGTATGGGGGCAGTAGTGAAGCTTGATTTCAGCAGACAGAATGCTCCATCTGCTTCTTTTGACCAATTAAATGGTTTCTTCGTGCTTGTGAGTTGTGTGAGAGGTTTCACAATCGCAGAGAAGTTCTTAATGAATTTCCTATAGTAGTTAGAGAATCCTAGGAACCTTTGCAATGCTTTGCGAGTGGTTGGCACAGGCCAATCTAGAATGCAGGATATTTTGCTCATGTCCATCTTGATTCCATTTTTTGATATAATATATCCTAGGAATAGTACTTCCTCTTTATGAAACAAACATTTTTTTGATTTAACATATAAGTTATGTGCAAGTAGTCTTGACAACACAAGTCTCACATGTTTTATGTGCTCAGGTAAGGAATGAGAATAGATAAGTATATCGTCCAAATATACTACAACACAAACGTCAAGCAAGTCTCTGAATATCTCATTTATAAACTGTTGGAAGGCTGCGGGAGCATTACATAGCCCAAATGGCATTACAAGGTACTCAAACAGTCCGTATCTGGTTCTGAATGCCGTCTTCCATTCATCCCCTTTACGGATTCGAATTAAATTGTATGCCCCTTTTAGGTCCAATTTTGAAAAGAGAGAAGCTCCACGCACCTGTTCGATAAGTTCAGGAATAAGAGGTAAAGGATAACGATCCTTTATTGTAATGGCATTTAATTGTCTGAAATCAATGATAGGCCTAAGGCTAGATTCCTTATTGCGGACAAAGAAGAGTCCAGCAGCAGTGGTGGAAGTAGAAGGTCGGATGAATTCTTTTGCCAAGTTCTCATCCAGATACTCCTTAAGATGAGAGAGTTCATCCTGTGAGAGAGGATAAACATGTCCGAAGGGCAACTTGCTATTAGGGAGTAGATCGATACAACAATCATAGTCCCTATGGGGAGGTAGCATTTGAGCGTTTTTCTCAAGGAAAACCTCCGATAAGTCCTGATAACACTTGGGTATAATGTCATTCGGCACTACAGACAGGAGCCTATCATATGTGGGGAGATTACATGTCGTTTCACAATAGTGAGAAGAGAAAGCTAGCGTTCTTGTTTTCCAATCGATGATTGTTTGATGTATGTGTAACCAGGGAAGTCCCAAAATGATTGGGAAATGTGGTGATGTTAACACATCAAAGGTGGTGGTCTCCACATGAGACTCGTCAGCAGTTACAAGGAGTGCCTGTGTCTGACTGGTGATAGAACCAGAGGATAGGGGGGTACCATTAATAAAACTAACGGAGACAGGTTTGGGTTTTGAAACAATAGGTATTTTATTAAGGGAGACAAAACAAATGTCAATGTAGTTTCCACAAGATCCTGTGTCGATCATAGCCTTGGTGGTGATCCTAGTTTGGTCCCACTGCAATGTTAAATGAACAAAAAGATAAGGATTAGAAAAGGAAGTTGTGAGTCCGCCTAGCAAGACATTTGAACATTCACCCTCTTTTCTGAGGACAAGGGGACAGCCGCTTATCAAATGATTCGGAGATGCGCAGTACATGCAGAGATGTTCGGTCTTCCTTCTGGCACGTTCAGAAAGGGTCAGAGGTGGGCGTATCATTCCTACTTCCATAGGAGTAGGGTCAGCAGGCAACATCCGAGAAGGACTGGAAAATGGTGAGCCCATCTTCTCAGCCTTTCTTTCTCGTAGTCGTCTGTCAATATTGATACTGGTCTGTATCAGTCCCTCCAGAGTGCCAGGTAAATCCGCTCGGGCGAGCTCGTCTTTAACGGCCTCAGATAGGCCAAGTCTAAACTGCGTTCTCAAAGATGTGTCGTTCCACCCTGAATCAGGGGACCATCTTTTAAAATTTGCCACGAAATCTTCAACGGGTCTCCTTCCTTGTTTCAAGGCCCGTAACTGGGTATCAGCGGTACTCTGCTTATTGGGATCTTCATATAAACTAGCGAGTTGTGCTAGGAATAGAGGGTAAGAATTAAGGAGTGGATCATCCTTTTCAAAGGGAGCGTCTGCCCAGGCCCGGGGTTCACCCGTTAAATAGGAGATGATGGTACAAACTTTAATTTGGTCCGTGGTGTAGGTTAGAGGTTTTAACAAAAAAAACAAACGACATGCGTTTTTAAATTCACGAAATTTGCTCCGATCACCAGAAAACACTAGAGGAGGGTTTATCTTAGGCTCACGGGGCTGAGCAGCAGAAAGCTGTGTGAGACGGCCAACCTGCTGTCTCAAGGTCTGATTTTCGTTTTGTACCTCTGTAAGCGCAAGGATCAATGCATCTACTTGCTGTTTTAATTGTAGTACATGAGTGGGTAATTCTGCTGAATCCATATTTTTTTTTTAAGGCTCGTTCAATCTGTAACGTTCATGCGTTTTTGTTAATGGATGGATTTTCAGCTGCAGAATTATCACACTCAGTAGCCTTGTAGAGATACTGTTGAATAAACCTATCCAACTCTCAGGACTTCAACACGGTGTACAGCCTGTTATGCAATATACATATACTCAATCAGATGTTTTAGTGGAGGGATAAAACATATGAGAATGTATAGATGAGAGACAGGTTGTATGGTGATTACTAGGAGTAATATTAGGAGAGTTGCAGGTGATGGTAAAGCAGATAGGTTCTGATGTCTAGTATAGTGCAGATGGTAAGAGGACACAGATGGAGTATACTTAGACAGAGTAACCTAGTGCAAGGATAGTTGAAGGTAGTCCCAAGAGCTAACAGTCTATGCAGATGGTATGGAATAGATAGATAGATAGTCCTGGTAATTGCAGTAGATGACAGTAGGAGATTGGTTAGTATGGAATCCCCTGTGGGGTACTTATCACTTAGATAGGTTAGTAGTAACAATGTCCATAGATAGAGAGGTGATCCCGTAGCGAGATACGGATCAGCGGCGAGGTTCCGGCGTCAGTTCAGCAAAGGAAATGTCAGCAGCTCCGACTTAACAGGAGAAGGTGCGGTGAACATGTGGTTTGAACGAGCGATGAGTGAGAGAAAGCCGGCGATTGAAATAGCCGCTCATAGCGGCGCTCGCCAATGATGTCATCCGGTCTTAAAGGTATATGCGTCTCTTGTTACACAAGATGGGACGCAATTAGCAAAGGAGAAATATGGAACAAGGGTACCAGAGGTACCAGAACATTACACCTGCACAACCAAGTGGGTGACAAAATCAGGTGTGCACTGCGCAACGCCATCTGTGGCAAGGTCCACCTAACTACGGATACGTGGACCAGTAAGCACGGTCAGGGACGTTATATCTCCCTAACAGCACACTGGGTAAATGCAGTGGCGGCTGGGCCTGAGGCGGATAGCAGTTTGGCGCATGTCCTTCCACCACCGAGGATTGCAGGGCGCTTCAGTTTGCCTCCTTTTCCTAACTCCTCCTACTCCGCTTCCTCATCCTCTACCGCCTCCTCATCCGGTCAGCGTAACACCTTCGCCACCAACTTCAGCACAGCCAGGGGTAAACGACAGCAGGCAGTTTTAAAACTTGCCTGTTTGGGGGAAAAACCACACACCGCGCAGGAGTTGTGGAGGGGCATTCAACAGCAGACCGATGAGTGGTTGCTGCCTGTGAGCCTCAAGCCCGGCCTGGTGGTGTGCGATAACGGACGAAATATCTTAGCAGCTCTGGGCCTAGCCGGTTTGAAACACATCCCTTGCCTGGCGCATGTGCTGAATTTGGTGGTGCAGAGGTTCCTTAGAAATTATCCCGATATGTCAGAGCTGCTGCAGAAAGTGCAGGCCGTCTGTGCACACTTTCGGCGTTCTCACCCTGCTGCTGCTTGCCTGTCAGCGCTGCAGCGTAACTTCGGCCTTCCCGCTCACCGCCTCATATGTGAAGTGCCCACAAGGTGGAACTCCACCTTGCACATGCTGGCCAGACTGTGCGAGCAGCAGCAGGCCATAGTGGAGTCTCAGCTGCAGCACGCACGCGTGAGTCGCTCTGCGGAACAGCACCACTTCACCACCAATAACTGGGCCTCCATGCGAGACCTGTGTGCCTTGTTGTGCTGTTTCGAGTACTCCACCAACATGGCCAGTGTCGATGACGCCGTTCTCAGCTTAACTATCCCACTTCTATGCCTTCTTGAAAAAACGCTTCGGGAGATGATGGAAGAGGATGTGGCACAGGATGAGGATGAGGATGAGGGGGAGGAGGAGGAGGAGGAGGAGGAGGAAGAGGTATAATTTCCAATGCTTTCAGGGCAGTCATTCACAAGTGGTTCCGAGGGTGGGTTCCTGAACCCACAAATGCCAAGTACACAAATGTCCAGCAGGGGTACAGTTCTGGAGGATGACGAGGATGAGGAGGAGGAGATGGAGGAGGAGATGGAACCATGTTAACAGCAGGGTGGCACCCAGGCCAGCTCATGGCCATCACTGGTGCGTGGCTGGGGGATACAGAGGACACAGATGATACACCTACCACAGAGGTCAGCTTTTGCCTCTGGGCAGCCTGGCACACATGAGCGATGACATGCTGCAGTGTCTCCGCAACGACCGCCAAGTTTCCCACATTGTAACTTGTGCTGATTACTGGGTGGCCACGCTGCTGGATCACCATTGCAAGGACAATGTACCATCCTTAATTCCCTCACTGGAGTGTGATCGGAAGATGCACAAGTACAAGCGCACGCTGATAGACGCGCTGCTGGTGGCATTCCCAACTGACAGTGGGGGCACAGTGGAAGCACAAGGCCAAGGCAGAGGAGAAGGAAGAGGTCACCAATGCAGCCAGGGCACCGCCAGCACCTCAGAAGGCAGTGTTAGCATGGCCGAAATGTGGAAAAGCTTTGTCAGCACGCCACAACAAGCAGCAGCACCACCAGCTGATATGGAACGTCTTAGCTGGAGGCAGCATTTCACTAACATGGTGGAGCAGTATGTGTGCACACGCCTAGACGTACTGAATGACGGGTCTGCCCCCTTCAACTTCTGATTCTCCAAGTTAGGCACATGGCCTGGCCCTTTACGCCTTGGAGGTGCTGGCCTGCCCTGCAGCCAGTGTATTATCTGAATGGGTATTTAGCACGGCTGGGGGCGTTATCACAGACAAGCGCAGCCGTCTGTCCAGATCCAATGTGGACAAGCTCACATTCATTAAAATACACACAGAGAATTGGCCCGCGGGACTTTATATGAGGTGAGTGCTAGTGGCTGGAGAAAGGTTAAATGCCACAATAGATATGTAAAACAATAAAATTTATTACATTGTATAAACAGTGTTGCGAAATGATAATGACATGTAAAAATATCACATAGCATAGCTCAATGGCCATAATAGCATAGTGTATACAACATGCACAACATTCAAACACATATTATAGGTAGGTGTCCTGGTGTGGCCACTTTAAGAGTTCCATGGTGGTGGATTGTAATACACAAGGATCTGACGCGTTTCGGGAGCTACAACTCCCTTCTTCAGAGATCAATGTATTGAGTGTATCTACAAAAGAACAATACGTTTGAGTATATATTGAAACTCGTAGAAATTTGATAAAAAATCAAAAAGGTATTTGGGATTCAAAAATTCAAAAAAAGTATGAGGTACTTACAGGTTAATGGAACTATATGGAGATTGGATTCCCGTGTGGAGGCAGCGGAACAGAGTCTGACCCGGGAGCTGAAGGGTCCCATGGAGAGCAGCCAGGGGGGGGGGGGCCTTCATGGTAGATGGGTGGTGAAAAAGTGATGGGAAGATGGACCTTCCAAATCTGTACTGTGAGTGAGAGAAGAAAAATGAAAAATGAAAACAGGGATGGTTCCAAGCTGGAAACAAAAAGGTAAGTGTGGGGAAAATAGGAGAGTGCATAGGCAGAAAGTGAATGTGAGGAAGTGGAGAAGAGAATAGTGGCCGTGTGCAGTGGCAAATTGCCTGAAAGTAGGAGGAAGAAATGGTGAGCGAAAGAGTGCTAGCCCAAAGGAAGAAGATGCCACTGGGAGGATAGAACGGTGCAGGAGAAAAGAGATGCAAATCTGGTGCCCCACCTACCATGTATCCCCAAGCCTGGTCACAAGCCTGGGACCCTAACGTCATGCTGGCGGGCAATGGCGGGTCAGGACAAGGATCATCCGTGACCTCGTGGAGGAAGAGAACGCTGGAAGCGGATCTTCCCCTCCCGCAGATGTAAGCACGCAAGTGGCGTGGTAACGTCAGTGAGATCACTGACGGCCGACGTCACATGTGCGGCATGACGCCGATGTGAAGGTGGACCCACTCGTCCCAGAGAGGGGAGGAGCGGGGACAGCAAAGGGGGCGGAGCCTCCCTCTTTACACATCGCAGCTCCCGGAGTCAGGGCAGCCGTCGCCTGTATCCACAAGAATCCAAAAATCCAAAGGGGGTGTAGCATCAATGTGAACAAGTCACATGTAGGAAATACAAAAAAGTAAAGATACCTGTAAATGTTGGAGAATATGTCATAAAAAAGATGTTCAAAATAAAATAGGGAAAAAAAAAAAAGGGAAAAAACGCGTCAGATCCTTGTGTATTACAATCCACCACCATGGAACTCTTATACTTTATTCAGGACATTTTTGAAACCAAGTGGCCACACCAGGACACCTACCTATAATATGTGTTTGAATGTTGTGCATGTTGTATACACTATGCTATTATGGCCATTGAGCTATGCTATGTGATATTTTTACATGTCATTATCATTTCGCAACACTGTTTATACAATGTAATAAATTATATTGTTTTACATATCTATTGTGGCATTTAATCTTTCTCCAGCCACTAGCACTCACCTCATATAAAGTCCCGCGGGCCAATTCTTTGTGTGTATACGTATTTTGGGATGGAGGCGTGCTTGGGTGGGAACCAGACCATTGCCCCTTGTGTATAGTATTTAGGGTGGAAGACACCCACAAGTGCCCAATTAATGATCTGGTTCCTCTTCCCTGGCTGAAGATTATATCCTGGTGTATCCCCTGGTTTTTTCCCTTTTTTTTTTTTTTTCCCTTTTTTATTTTGAACATCTTTTTTATGACATATTCTCCAACATTTACAGGTATCTTTACTTTTTTGTATTTCCTACATGTGACTTGTTCACATTGATGCTACACCCCCTTTGGATTTTTGGATTCTTGTGGATACAGGCGACGGCTGCCCTGACTCCGGGAGCTGCGATGTGTAAAGAGGGAGGCTCCGCCCCCTTTGCTGTCCCCGCTCCTCCCCTCTCTGGGACGAGCGGGTCCACCTTCACATCGGCGTCATGCCGCACATGTGACGTCGGCCGTCAGTGATCTCACTGACGTTACCACGCCACTTGCGTGCTTACATCTGCGGGAGGGGAAGATCCGCTTCCAGCGTTCTCTTCCTCCACGAGGTCACGGATGATCCTTGTCCTGACCCGCCATTGCCCGCCAGCATGACGTTAGGGTCCCAGGCTTGTGACCAGGCTTGGGGATACATGGTAGGCGGGGCACCAGATTTTCATCTCTTTTCTCCTGCACCGTTCTGTCCTCCCAGTGGCATCTTCTTCCTTTGGGCTAGCACTCTTTCACTCACCATTTCTTCCTCCTACTTTCAGGCAATTTGCCACTGCACACTGCCACTATTCTCTTCTCCACTTCCTCACATTCACTTTCTGCCTATGCACTCTCCTATTTTCCCCACACTTACCTTTTTGTTTCCAGCTTGGAACCATCCCTGTTTTCATTTTTCATTTTTCTTCTCTCACTCACAGTACAGATTTGGAAGGTCCATCTTCCCATCACTTTTTCACCACCCATCTACCATGAAGCCCCCCCCCCCCCCTGGCTTCTCTCCATGGGACCCTTCAGCTCCCGGGTCAGACTCTGTTCCGCTGCCTCCGCACGGGAATCCAATCTCCATATAGTTCCATTAACCTGTAAGTACCTCATACTTTTTTTGAATTTTTGAATCCCAAATACCTCTTTGATTTTTTATCAAATTTCTACGAGTTTCAATATATACTCAAACGTATTGTTCTTTTGTAGATACACTCAATACATTGATCTCTGAAGAAGGGAGTTGTAGCTCCCGAAACACGTCAGATCCTTGTGTATTACAATCCACCACCATGGAACTCTTATACTTTATTCAGGACATTTTTGAAACCAAGTGGCCACACCAGGACACCTACCTATAATATGTGTTTGAATGTTGTGCATGTTGTATACACTATGCTATTATGGCCATTGAGCTATGCTATGTGATATTTTTACATGTCATTATCATTTCGCAACACTGTTTATACAATGTAATAAATTATATTGTTTTACATATCTATTGTGGCATTTAATCTTTCTCCAGCCACTAGCACTCACCTCATATAAAGTCCCGCGGGCCAATTCTCTGTGTGTATACGTATTTTGGGATGGAGGCGTGCTTGGGTGGGAACCAGACCATTGCCCCTTGTGTACATTCATTAAAATGACCCAGGCATGGATCCCACAGGACTTGTCCGTACCTTGTGCAGAATAGACATGTACCCAGCCATTGTTGTATTTGATCTTTCTTACTCTTTTGGGGTGTACCCTAATTTAAAAAAAAATGTAATTAAAAACCAAAACCAGTGTTGGCTACCTTGTCCTCCTCCTCCACCGCTTCCACCTACACCGCCATATCCACCGCCACCTCAACCTCCTACTCCATATGGGCCTCGTCCTCCTCTTACATCATTCAAGATTATTATTTTTTATTTTTATTTATTTTATGTTATTTTAAGTTATTTTCCTATCCACATTTGTTTGCAGAGCACTTGTCATGCTCTTAAGAAGATTTTGCTGCCATTTGCAGCCCTCTAGCCCTTCCATGTGTTTTTTAGAGCTTTTTTAGTGCTCAAAAGTTCGAGTCACCATTGACTTCTATGGGGTTCGGGATCGGGGTAAAGTTCGGGTTAAGGCCGGGGTCACGAACCCGGACTTTTTTTTCAAGTTCGGCCGGACCTGCTGAACCCGGACATCCAGGTGTTTGATCAACTCTATACACAGGCAATCAAGCAGTATGGACATCATAAATGAATCAATCCAGCATGTAACCTGCGCGGCCCCCTGCAGTGCGGACCGCACTGAAGTGACGATGAGGCTTCTCCCTCCCCCCGACGCACGTTTCTCCTCAACAGGCGTCCACTGGGATAGGAGGATCTTTTCTTTTAAATAAAGTCCTGAAAGATAATGCACTATCCAGCCTTTTCTTACTTATATGGTTACCGGGTACTGTGGAAGAGGATTTGAAAGCCTCATAAAGATCTATTTTGATCCGTGGCTGTGTAAACCTGATGCATCCCCATGAGCCATCGGTTTAACTAAAAGTGTCAGTGGGATCACTCACACTTTTAGTCAAACCGACGGCTCAAGGGAATGCATCAGGTAGAAAGGAGAAGCCGCATCGTCACTTCAGCGTGGTCCGCACTGCAGGCGGCCGCGCAGGTTACATGCTGGATTGATTAGTTTATGATGTCCATACTGCTTGATTGCCTGTGTACCATAAGGAGAACTGGATAGAGAATTACCATATTACCACCGCTATGAGTATGCTGGTTGGCCATCCATGAGGTGCTGGATTATAGCTCTACCGAGTGAGGATCCGCTGGGAATATCATATCATATGCCGGTTTGACCACTCTATAATTTGAGGGTCAAATAGCTCTGGTAAGCGGTTTGTCTCTTCAGAGCACGATGGTGGAGTGACCCTCGGATCTGACACTCTCTCCTGGTTGTGGGATCTCTTTTATATCTCCTTTCGTTATATCTATAGAAAAGGATTCCTTTCAGAACAGCACCCATTGTTTTTATTATGACTGATTAATATCATCATTTCCGCCTGGTTCTCTTATTACACCTGCAAGAAAGGACTTTTCTAGATATGCACTCATTATTTATGTAATGACTGTCTATTAAAAATCTTTTGGCACTGCACTCCTTTTTTTCTGCATTACCGTTTGGCTTTGAACCATATCCTTGGTGCTGGCAGCTTCTACATTTTTATTGTATTCAAGTGAGACCATCTTTGGACTGAGCGCAGCTACCATATTTGTTTTATTTGTTATATACCTTTAAGAATTACACTGACACAATACCAATAAGTTTTGACTTTTACTCCGTCAGTAAGCAAGTGAAATTATGTCAGTCAGCTGAATCCCTGCTTAAACCATTCGGGTTCAGTGAGACTGACACAGAAACAACAGAAAACAGTAAATTATAATATTAAGGAACAATAGTGAAACAACGTTCTATCTTCTAAGCATGTATAGCTACTTCCTGGAATGATACAGCAATATCAGATTAATGGAAAACTTTAAGCTTAAAGAAGAACTCTAGGCTAATTTATGCTATCAGTATACTACTTAGCAGTAAAAATGGATGGTTGGTACAGGGCTATGCCGAACCAGCCCAAAATTCCTTCCCCAATTTTAAATTCATAAAAGAAACAACCATATATGTCCCTGGGGAATTTGAGTGGACGGGCTGGAGATAGTCAATGTAATAGTAAGGAGTATAGAAGAAAGTATATAAAATATAACATTTATTAGTTTGTATTAAAATCCAACAGATAACATACAATAAGTGAAATTTAAAAGTTCAATAACATTCCATATACATATCCTGATAGGGATAATACATTAGGGGTTCACAAGGCAGGTGAGTGTGTCCTCCAACATGTTTCGTAATTTTTTATTTGTACAATTCCTTCTTCAGGGAAGTTAAATACACACAACCGTGCTCTCACCGCTTGTATATCTAAGGATGTATAAAGTATAGATGATATTATCTTGAACAAGTACATAAGCAGAAAGGCAAAAAATATATCTCATCATCAATAGGGAGTCCCCATAATCCCATAAGGGTAGAGGATACCCGTAGTAGGCATATATATATATATATATATACACATGTGTATATCCTTGAGAGTAGACAAATAGCTGTAAGGATATCAACTTACCCCTAGGGGGAGTATGGAACGAAAACCGTCCTTCCAGTTGTCTCCTTACAGAGGATGTATTGGGGAGATGATCGTTTGTGTGATAAGAGGATACCACAAATTCATGCAGTCTGACTGTGTTGCACTGTGATGTTATTCACATATATTGTAGCATGCAGACTCAAAGAGATATGAGTCCCTTCACACGCTGTTAAAGTATTGGTGCTGCCACTGACAGTTCCCTCTATTCCCCAATAGCCATATCCGCATCGTGTTCACGAGGAGCACACAAGAGGGGATGGATCCACACCTATCAAGGATGCACAAGTGGAGGGAAAAGATTTAGCCATAGCAAATCATTTTTCATGTATTAGTTGGGGTATGGTTGGAAAAAAGGAAGTGGGTGTCCAAAATATACCTACCTCGTCAGAAATCCAGTGCAGAGCAAAAACAGCAGATCTCTCTGTAATGACCCAAAGGTAATGGGCCATATTGAGCTCGGAGCATTTATATGCTCCATCTGAGAATGCTTACCTTAATTGGAGGGAGTGTACCTGGACAGGTGGTAGAGGGAGGGTAAAAGGAAGATGGGTGGTTCCATTCTAGGTGTCCCCATTCGGTGTATTATGGACTTTTCCTTTTATCATTGCCCCCGCTGGCTGCGCATCACCCCCTTCTCCTTAGATCCCAGACAGGAGAGGAGACCGGGGGGAAGAAAGTGCGGATGACAACATCCGGACCGCGCTCCCCCGGTCTAGGCGGCGCCGAGGGCCGCCGCGTACCAATGACGCGGCGGCGCCCGGCGTCACATGACCGCCGGCACGTACGTGCGCAGCTCCCGCGAGATGATGGATAGATCTCGCGAGGGGAAGGGAGTGACGGACTCATAGCGTCATAGGGCGCCATGGTACCGACACCTCCCCAAGGTAGCTGCCCAAACTACAGGCCCCAGCATTCCTTGCGGGGGCCTGGTCGTGCCGGGGAACACCAATGCGGGCAAGCCAGAGGGAGGAGGGAGGTCCGCAGTGGGCAGCACTACATCATGGCTAATATGCCGTGGAAATAGGGAAAAACATATAAATAAATAAATAAATAAAGCAACACAGTGAGCTGCATGAAAAATATAATATGTCCAATCCTACCTATATGTGGGATAGGGATCCCTAGTGATCGATGAGAGAACAAGAGCCCTTCTGCAGAAATATAATTGATATTATTAATATTACAAATTAAGTACATACAAGAACAGTATTATATATACATCGATTTCTTTGATTTTCTCATTGCAGCTGAAAACATCTCATATATGGTTGTTTCTACTTAGCAGTAAAACCATTTCCTAGAATGTGTCCCCTTAAGAACTATGTGTATCAATATCCCTGCTTTAGCAAGGCCTTGCTACTTTCTTCACCGGCAGTTGGAGCTCTTAAACAGTTTTCACTGTGGTTTAGTATAGCAAAGAGGATCAAAGGTTAAATTGTAATCCTAAGAGAATTGATGTTGGTTGTAATGTCTGCAGTCAGTGTAAAGGTGAGATGTTATACTTGCGGTCTGAATCAGGCAAAGACACCCTCTCTCACTCTTAGATGTTCATCCCGGAATCAGGCAAAGACACCCTCTCTCACTCTTAGATGTTCGTCCATGAGTGCCCTGTAGGATAGGCAATGCAATCTCCCATGCTCCGACATCTGGGAACAGGCTGCGCTCTGCCATCACAGGAAGTCCGACCGACCTCCACTCTGTCTCCTTCAGCAACACTGTGAAAGCATCCACAGTAGAGCAACCAGCACCCGCTTTACTGAGGCTGAGTTCCGTGTGTGGGTCAGGCCTCGTTGTAATGTTCCGGTACCTTTGGTACCCTAAATTACACTTTCCACAAGTGTATGCGCCCCACCATTTACTTTTGGAAAGGTGCGCATACATCTTTAAGACTGGAGCTGTCATCACCCAGCGCCGGACTAGATGGCTATTTAAATCGCCGGTTCTCACTCACATGTGTTCGTTCAAACACCCTTACCTGGATGCTAACCTTGCTTGAAGCTTCCATGCTTGCAAGCTTACCTCGCTGACGGAACCTTGCTGCGCTGATCCCTGTATCCCGCTACTGGATCATCCGCCTCTCCTGAACCACCCTTCGGCTGTATCGCTAATAGTGCTAAGTACCCCGCAGGGGAATTCTCTATAAACTTATACTAAGCTTACACTATCTAGCTCTGCATAGTAAAGACTGTTTATCACATCTGCATAACTAGATTGCTAGCTCTTGAGACTACTGCTACTTTTCTGCACTGGGTTGATCTCTTTTGTATGTCCACCTGCTATTCTGTCATCTGCTACCATACAACATTGCTAAACCTTCCTGCATCCATCTGCTACTGTCTCACCTTCAAGTGTCTATCACCTACCACCTCCACTCAACCTATCCCTCAACCTTCATCATTGTGTTACCACATACATAAAGTCACTCTAGGAACCAGCTTGCTAATTGTGTGTATTTACTGGCTGAAATAAGACCTTCCACACATGATGAGTCATTGAGGTTGGGAATGGTATCTCAGCATATCTCTTACATGACTACTGACGTGGAACTATTTCTGCAGCTGAAAATCCACACCATATAAGAAACGCAGGAGCGTTACAGATTGAACGAACCCAAAAATGGATTCAGCAGAAATAACCACTCAGGTGACACAATTAAAACAGCAAGTATCTGCGTTAATACACGCACTGAATTAAAAGAAGACAATCAGGCTCTGTCGCAGCAGGTAATTAGACTGACACAACTTACCTCTGCTCAGTCCCCTGAACCCAAGATAAATCCCCCTTTGGTATTTACAGGCGATCGCAAAAAATTTCGCAAATTTAAAAAAGCATGTGAGTTACTTTTTTTGCTAAAACCTCGTACCTACCTTACTGATCACATTAAGGTTTGTACTATTATTTCTTACCTATCAAGCGATCCTCGAGCCTGGGCAGATTCTCTTTTTGAGAAAAACGACCAGCTTCTCAACTCCTATGCCTTGTTCCTGGCAGAGCTCACTAGCCTATATGATGACCCCAATAGGCAGAGTACTGCTGATCTTCAGTTAAGATCCTTGAAACAAGGAAGGAGGCCTGTAGAAGACTTTGTCGCAGAGTTCAAGAGATGGACCCGTGATTCAGAATGGAATGATGCATCTCTGAAAACCCAATTTAGGCTTGGCCTATCAGAAGCCGTTAAGGACGAGCTCGCCCGAGCGGATCTGCCAAAAACCCTGGATGCATTAATACAACTCAGTATTACCATAGATAGAAGACTACGAGAAAGAAAGGCTGAAAAGATGGGAATGCCATTATCCGTTTCCTCTCGGATTCCGGCCGTTGACCCCGTTCCTATGGAGGTAGGAACCATACGCCCACCGCTATCAACTCTGGAAAAAGCCAAAAGACGAAATGAAAATCTCTGCTTGTACTGTGCATCCCCGGATCACAAGATAAACGTCTGTCCCCTAGTCAACAAAAAGAAGGGTGAGTGTTCACATGTCTCTCTAGGAGGATTGACAACTTCATTCACTAACCCCTACATTTCTGTTTTTTTGACATTACAGTGGGACCAGAACAGGATTACTACTAAGGCCATGATTGACACAGGATCTTGTGGAAATTATATGGATATATGTTTTGCTGCTTTAAATAAAATTCCTATTATTTCTAAACTCAAACCTGTCTCAGTAAGTCTTATTACCGGTGTTCCGTTATCCTCTGGTCCGATCACCGATCAGACACAAGCACTTCTAGTCACTATTAACGAGTCTCATAGGGAGACTTCTACCTTCGATTTAATACCTTCACCCCACTTTCCCATTGTGTTGGGACTTCCCTGGTTACACACACACCAACCAACCATAGATTGGAAGAAACGGTCCTTGACCTTCCCTTCTTGTTATTGCGAGGAAACGTGTAACCTCCCGTTTTCCGGGAAGATTCTGTCTGTGGTGACAGATGAGATTGCACCACTATGTTATCAGGATCTTTCTGAGGTTTTTCTTGAGAAAAATGCTCAAACATTACCTCCTCATCGAGACTATGATTGTAGCATTGATCTACTCCCAAATAGCAAATTGCCGTTCGGTCATGTTTATCCTCTTTCACAGGATGAACTTGCCCATCTCAAAACCTATTTGGATGAGAACTTGGAAAAAGGTTTTATTAGACCTTCCACTTCTTCCACAGCAGCAGGACTCTTTTTTGTTCGCAATAAAGATTCAAGTCTCAGACCTTTCATCGACTACAGGAAATTGAATGCTATCACAATAAAAGATCGCTATCCTCTACCGCTTATCCCTGAGCTCATTGAGCAGGTGCGTGGAGCTACCTATTTTTCAAAATTAGACCTGAAAGGAGCATACAATCTCATTCGAATCCGTGATGGACACGAGTGGAAGACTGCATTCAGAACTAGATATGGATTGTTCGAATATCTTGTGATGCCATTCGGCCTATGCAATGCCCCTGCAGTTTTCCAATGATTTATAAACGATATTTTTAAAGACTTACTAGATGTCTGTGTTGTGGTATATCTGGACGATATACTTATATATTCACGGACCCTGTCTGAACACATAAGACATGTAAGACTTGTATTATCGAGATTGCTTGCACATAATCTTTATGTGAAGCTGAAGAAATGCTTGTTCCATAAAGATGAGGTACTCTTTCTAGGCTACATCATATCCAAAACAGGAATCGAGATGGACATGAGTAAAATATCCTGCATTCAGGATTGGCCTACACCAACAACACGCAAGGCGCTACAGCGATTCCTGGGATTTTCAAATTTCTACAGGAAGTTCATAAAAAACTTTTCTGCTATTGTGAGACCCCTCACACAGCTCACTAGCATAAAAATACCATTTAAATGGTCAGAAGAAGCAAATAAGGCTTTCCACTTGTTAAAGACAAGGTTTACTTCCGCTCCCATATTACGCCATCCAGACCCATCCCTCCAATACATTCTGGAGGTAGATGCGTCAAACATGGCAGTAGGAGCAATACTCTCCCAACGACCTACCCACACTTCACCACTTCATCCAGTCGCTTTTTTTTCTAAATCCCTGAGCAGTCCCGAGATAAATTACCCGTGGGTGAAAAGGAACTGCTTGCTATAAAATTGGCTCTGGAGAATTGGCGACATTTACTCGAAGGCACCCAATTACCAATAATTATATACACGGACCATAAAAACCTCCAATATCTTCAGACTAGCAAAACTCTCTCGCATCGACAGGTACGATGGTCACTATTCTTTCTAAGGTTTAACTTCCTAGTGACCTACACACCTGCAGATAAGAACAAAAAGGCGGATGCACTATCACGACTAACTGAAGAAAACTACTTTGAAATTCCTTCCGTTCCTATAATACCTCACAAACGCATTATTGGAGTTGTCCGTTCCTTGAAGGAAGAGGTTCTGCATGGTATAAGTTTGGATTCACCCCCACCACAACTAAATACTGATGCAGAAGGCTTCCTCTACTACAACGACAAACTTTACATACCACCTACCCTACGCACCAAGATCTTGGAATTATCGCATGATGTGCCTATGGCAGGACATATGGGTATGACAAAGACTTTCAATTTGATTTCTCGGCAATTCTGGTGGCCTGACATGAAAACATCTATACAAAAATTCGTCTCTTCATGCAATGTCTGTGCCAGGTCCAAAATTGACACTACGAGACCATCCGGTCTACTATGCAGTCTACCAATACCCCAAACTCCATGGGAGGTTTTGTCATTGGACTTCATCATAGAATTGCCTCCTTCCAAAGGATTTAATACCATCTTGGTGTCAGTGGACCATCTGACAAAGATGGCACATTTCATTGCTATTCGCAGACTACCTTCGTCCAAACAAACGGCAGAACTCCTGATGAAACATGTCTTCAGATTACATGGTATCCCAAAAACTCTTCTGTCTGACCGTGGATCCCAATTTATTTCTAAATTCTGGCAAGAACTATGTCACATACTACGGATTGAGCGGAAGCTCACTTCTCCTTACCATCCGCAGACCAACGGACAGACTGAAAGAGTCAACCAATGCATCGAGCAGTATTTACGTTGTTACACTTCTTACCAACAGGATGATTGGTTGGATCTTCTCCCCCTGGCAGAATTTGCCTACAACAACGCAACCCACAGTACGACCAAGCAGAGTCCGTTCTACTTGAACTATGGGTTCCATCCCTCTATTCTCCCTCCACGCATCCTTCCTTCAAATAACCCAGTAGCCTCAGACTATCTTACCCAAATAAAGGATTCTCTGGGTTTACTAAATACTACCATTGCACACGCTCACAGTCAACAAAAGAAGTACTATGATCTTCGTAGAAGACCTTCTCCACAGTATACTATCGGGGACCTCGTTTGGCTCTCAACAAAAAACTTGAGACTGAAGATCCCTAGCAAAAAGCTTGGACCTCTGTTCTTGGGACCTTTCCCAATCAAGAAACTTATTGGAAAAGCTGCAGTGCAGCTTACATTGCCAATGGACCTAAAAATCCATCCCATTTTCCATGTGTCGCTACTGAAACCCCATGTTCCGGACCAAGGAATAAGGCCTAATATTCCACCTCCCCCTCCTGTACAAGTTGAAGGTGGAGAAGAATACGAGATAATTGAGATTCTGGATTCTCGTATCTACAGAAGAAGACTTCAGTACTTGGTTAGATGGAAGAACTATGGGCCCCAAGACGACACCTGGCTAAACACCTCTGACATACATGCCCCTAGATTAATCCGCAATTTTCATGCGAGATACCCAGACAAACCAGCTCCAGAGGCCTTCAGGAGCAGGCCTTAAGGGGGGGTATTGTAATGTTACGGTACCTTTGGTACCCTAAATTACACTTTCCACAAGTGTATGCGCCCCACCATTTACTTTTGGAAAGGTGCGCATACACCTTTAAGACTGGAGCTGTCATCACCCAGCGCCGGACTAGATGGCTATTTAAATCGCCGGTTCTCACTCACATGTGTTCGTTCAAACACCCTTACCTGGATGCTAACCTTGCTTGAAGCTTCCATGCTTGCAAGCTTACCTCGCTGACGGAACCTCGCTGCGCTGATCCCTGTATCCCGCTACTGGATCATCCGCCTCTCCTGAACCACCCTTCGGCTGTATCGCTAATAGTGCTAAGTACCCCGCAGGGGAATTCTCTATAAACTTATACTAAGCTTACACTATCTAGCTCTGCATAGTAAAGACTGTTTATCACATCTGCATAACTAGATTGCTAGCTCTTGAGACTACTGCTACTTTTCTGCACTGGGTTGATCTCTTTTGTATGTCCACCTGCTATTCTGTCATCTGCTACCATACAACATTGCTAAACCTTCCTGCATCCATCTGCTACTGTCTCACCTTCAAGTGTCTATCACCTACCACCTCCACTCAACCTATCCCTCAACCTTCATCATTGTGTTACCACATACATAAAGTCACTCTAGGAACCAGCTTGCTAATTGTGTGTATTTACTGGCTGAAATAAGACCTTCCACACATGATGAGTCATTGAGGTTGGGAATGGTATCTCAGCATATCTCTTACATGACTACTGACGTGGAACTATTTCTGCAGCTGAAAATCCACACCATATAAGAAACGCAGGAGCGTTACACTTGTGCACTAGGCCGCAGCTGCCATCAGTCACACACTCAGCAAGCTGATCTGCATTCAGTAGGTCCCAGGAGCAAGAGAGTTTCCAAGCTGTAGAGCAGATAGTTTTATATATTCTCTCATGATACTCCGCTCCCCCTTCAGCCTTCTGGGAAGATAGTTTCCTTGGTTATCCAAACAATGATCAGCTCTCTGCCAGAAACTACATCTCCCACAATCCCAATCTTTTACTTCTTGCCAGAGGACGATTCCATTGAAATTAACATTAACCACTTGCCGACTGCTGCACGACTATTTACTGCGGCAGTCAGCCCCTTACAGGCAAACCGACGTAGGTCTACGTCGCTCATTCCAGCCGCTCTGGGGTGCGCTCCCGCGCGCCCCCGGCACTGCTGATGGTTTGATTGGGTTCAGAACCAATCAGTCATCAGGTCCAGGCCAATCATTTTTGGCCTGTACCTGTTGATCGGTTCTGCCCAATCAGATACTGATCTGTGCCTGTGTCATGTAAACACAGGCACAGAAAAGACCCGCTCTCCCCTCCCTAAATCCTTTTTGGATTAATCGAGAGGAGAGAGCGGATCTAAACTGTGAGTACTGCACCAGCACACCCACACACACATTAGATAGGCACATTTAACCCACGATCGCCCCCCCCCAGTTAACCCTACACCCCCTGTCACAACACACACTACACTGTATACTATATATAGCATTTTCCTATATACCTGTATAAGTGTGACTTGTGACCAGGTTTAGCGCTTGCGGTCCTTCCTTTTATACTTAGGATACCCGCCACCCCCCCATTAAGATTTAACCCCCTGATCCCCCCTGATCACCCCCAGTTAATCCCTTCCCCCCTGTCACATTGCACACTAATATACAGGTAATATAGTGTTTTACTGTATTTTGTATTAGTGTTATTGTGACTTGAGTTAGCGCTAGCGAGTTAGTTTCTGTCCCAAGGAGGTTTAGGGTCCCCTCCCCCCCAGTAAAGATTTAACCCCCTGATCCCCCCTGATCACCCTTACACCCCCTGTCACAACACACACTGTATACAGTATATAGCAGTTTCCTATATACCCATATAAGTGTGACTTTTGACCAGGTTTAGCGATTGCGGCACTTCCTTTTATACTTAGGATACACGCCACCCCCCCAATAAATATTTAACCCCCTGATCCCCCCCAGTTAACCCCTTCCCCCCTGTCACATTGCACACTAATATACAGGTAATATAGTGTTTTACTGTATTTTGTATTAGTGTGATTGTGACTTGAGTTAGCGCTAGCAAGTTAGTTTCTGTCCCAAGGAGGTTTAGGGTCCCCGCTACCCCCCAATAAAGATTTAACCCCCTGATCACCCCTACACCCCCTGTCACAACACACACTGCATACAGTATATAGCAGTTTCCTATATACCTGTATCAGTGTGGCTTGTGACCAGGTTTAGCGCTTGTGGCCGTTCCTTTTAGGGTTAGGATACCCGCCACCCCCCCAATAAAGATTTAACCCCATGATCCCCCCCTGATCACCCCCAGTTAACCCCCTTCCCCCTGTCACGTTGCACACTATACATAGGTAATATAGTGATTGTGACTTGAGTTAGTGCTAGCAAATTATTTTCTGTCCCAAGTAGGTTTAGGGTCCCCGCCACCCCCCCAATAAAGATTTAACCCCCTGAGCCCCCCTGATCACCCCCAGTTAAGCCCTTCATTGCCCTGTCACAGTGTCACTTTTATAGTGTACAGTTTTTTTTCTGATCACTATTATTAGTGACACAGGTGACATTAGTTAGTGTTAGCGTCAGTCTAAGATGTTGTAGATCCCCGGCGCATAGTTAGAAATGACCCCTTGATTACCACAAACACACACACACACACACATACACACACACACACACATACGCTTCCATTACTAGTATCGTGTTTGAACAGATCAATATCTGATCTGATCAGAACTATACTTGCGTCCCCATAGTTTAGAGTTCCCAAAACGCGGTGTTTGCACGATCAGCACTGATTCCTGCCAGCACCTGCGTTTAACCCCTCCGTCCAGACCACCCCACCCCACTCAGGCAAGTGTAGTAATCAATAGATTACTGTCACTTACAAAAAAACACAACACACAAAACCGCTGTGTTAGCAGAGTCAGGTCTGATCCCTGCTAGCATTAGCAGTTTTATTTGGTAGCGGTTGAAATAGTCCTTGACAACCAGGTGCTTTTTTTACCTGTGAGTCACACTACTGTACCGGTAAATCTAGTTACTAAAATGTCAAAACGGTGGTACAGTAATGCAGAAGCTTACAGTATACTGACCATGTCAGATGAGAGCGAAGGGGAAGCCTCACTGGCAGAATCAGGGTCAGTATATGCACCTGAAGAGAGCAGTGGCTCACTGACAGACAGCTCTGACGACGGATGGGTCCCTGTTAGAACCAGGCGTACCTGACCCCATTCAGGAGTTGCTGAGGTGCAGAGATCGCAGCGTGCTCGTATGGAGCAGAGTGTCGGTACTAGTGCCGCTCATCCTTCTGGTGGCCTGGCAAGCGCCAACGGCCTAGTACACCCTGGACCTAGTACTACCAGCACTGCAGTAACACTTGGTGACATGGCGAGTCCCATAAGTGCAGTTGAAGCTGGTGCGGTGGCTAGCACAGTTAGTGGCCCGAAGCCACCGCGTATTCAAAGACAGGCCCGTAGTGCCCATAGTGCCCTCTCTGATATGCTGGCATATCCCAATTGACAAACCACTGATACTACAGGGCCTGTACTTCCCCCATTCACTGCCCAACCTGGAATCCACGTGGAAACAGCCAATTTTACACCCCTGAATTTTTATGAGCTGTTATTCACGGAAGATCTTTTCAGATCTATTGTGGATCAATCAAATTTATATGCACGTCAATTCATCGCCGCCAACCCCAATTCACCCCTTGCCAGAGCATTCGGCTGGAAATCTAGAACAGTTCCCAATTTTAAAATCTTTCTGGGCCTTTCCCTCAACATGGGCATAACGAAAAAAGAGTGAATTGCGGCTATATTGGTTCACTAGCCCAATTCACTATATGCGCTTGTACTCTGCCTCCATGTCCAGGACAAAATACGAGCAAATTCTGCGATTTATGCATTTCAGCGACAATGAAATCTGTCTTCCTCAGGGAGACCCTGAATATGATCGGCTCCACAAAATTCGGCCCCTCGTAGACCACTTCAATCAGCGGTTTGCAGCCTTGTTTACCCCCGAACAAGTTGTCTGCGATGACGTGTCCCTTATTAAGTTTACTGGCCACCTTGCTATGAAACAGTATCTCCCCAGCAAGCGTGCCAGATACGGGATCAAACTGTACAAGCTGTGTGACAGGGCCACAGGCTATACAGTTAGTTTCTGGGTCTACAAGGAAAAAGAGCCTGTGGAGCCCCCCAACTGCCCAGACTACATAGGGAGCAGCAGCAAGATAGTTTGGGACTTGGTGTCACCCTTATCCGGAAAGGGGTACCATTTGTACGTGGACAACTTTTACACAAGCGGCCGCTATTTAGTCACCTTCTTGAATTACAAATTAGCGCATGTGGCACCCTGTGACCTAATCGCCGGGGCTTCCCCCAACGGCTTGTAAATTCCCGTCTTAGTCGGGGGGAGAGAGCCTGCTTGAAAACAGACAAATTGCTTGCAGTGAAGTGGAGGGATACACGGGATGTTTTAGTTCTGTCCTCCCTTCACGCAACACGACGATCCAAATTACTATGGCAACTGGCGTTATGGAGAAACCCCTCTGTGTCCACGACTATAACCTTAATATGGGAGGGGTGAACCGGCTGCATGAGAGGCTTTTTTAACATGTCCTCCCGAGTACCCCTACCCAAAGATACCCCCAAAGAAGATGTCGTGTCTGTAGCAGGCGCAGATTTAGGTGTGACACCCGTTATTATTGTCCCACCTGTCCTGACCAACCTGGTCTCTGCATCGGGGAATGTTTCGAGAGCTACCACACACTAGTGGAGTTTTAGTGTAGGGTACAGCACGACATAGTGTAGGGCACACAAACACAGGGTCTCGAAAGATGTTCGATGGCAATCGACATTTTGAGAGACCCTAAGCTGGAAAGTTGCAGTTCACAAAAAAAAAATGTAAAAAAAAAATAAAAAAAAATATAAAATAAAAAAGCCCAAAACAGTTGTCGTGTCAGTTATTTTTATGTTCTTCTACTCTTCCTACTGTACTTTTACTGTACTTTGTTTTTCATTCTTTTGTTAACCTGTTTCTCTTGCAGATACTGGTCGGCTGCCACACTGATTTTATATATTCTGACACAAACAGCGTTTGCGCTCAGCATATATGGATACCTCTGATGGCAGTGCTGTGGTAGGTTGATTTCACCACTGCAATTAAAATACCTATTATACCAGGTATACGTGGAATATTGTCATGTATACCCGCCATTAAATAAGTGGGTTTAGATGTTTGGGCGGTTAATGGTGTGTATACTACACAATTTTTCTGTGGTGATTTCTGTTAGGTTCTCTTTTTTTCGTTTAGCCCACAGGCTGCATGAAAAAAAAAAAAAACCTACACTATATGCCAAATAAGGACCAGCAATGTACTGGTACGCTGCTGGATTTGAGTGGTTATACCAGGATGATGCCTGCAGATTTAGGCATCATCTTTGTATCGTTTTTTACAGCCAGCGGTTGGCTTACATGTAAAAGCAATCCTAGCGGATAATTGGCTCTTGACTGCTTTTACATGCAGTGGGAGGGGACTCCCCCCCCCCCCCTCCCGCCGCCTTCCTCGTTTTTTCTTGGGCTCTCCTGTCCCACTGGTTAACCCGAAAGTGCAGCCGGTGGTTCAAACCATAGAGCTGATTGGAGAGAGAATGGCTCCAATCATCTCTATGGCCTAAGATACCGGAAGCTACGAGCATTTCATGACTTCTGTTTCGCCAGAAATAAACATCGGCATTGGGAAATTGGGAAAGCATTTTATCACACCAATTTTGGTGTGGTCAGATGCGTTAAGGTCAGAGGAGAGATCTAGAGTCTAAAAAACCCCAATTTTTTAACAAAAGAGTACCTGTCACTACAGATTGCTATCATAGGGGATATTTTAATTCACTGTGATAACAATAAAAAAAAATGAAAGGAAAGGTGTCAAAATAACATAAAAAAACAAAATAAATAAAAAAAAAATCAAGCCCCCCTGTCCCCCCGTACTTGCGCGCAAAGGCGCACGCAAACGTTGGTCTAGTGTCATATGTAAACCGCAATTGCAGCATGCATGTGAGGTATCGCCGCAAACGCCAGGTTGAGGGCAGTAATTCTTGCAGTAGACCTCCTCTGTAAGTCTAAAGTGGTAACCTGTAAAGACTTTTAAAGGCTTTTAAAAATAAACGTAGTTTTTTGCTGCTGCACAGGCGTGTGTAATTTTTAAAGCTTGTCATGTTTGGTATCTATGTACTCGGCATAAGATCATCTTTTAAATTTTACCAAACAATTTAGAGTTATATAGTGTATTTGTGCATTAAAGTTTTAAAAAATGTATTTTTTTCGCAGAAATTGCGTTTGGAAAATCTCTGCGCAACTACCGTGTGACAAAAAAATTTGCAACATCCACCATTTTGTTCTGTAGGGCCTCTGCTTTAAAGAAATATATAATGTTTGGGGGTTCAAAGTAATTTTCTAGTAAAAAAAAAAAAATATTTTTTCATGTAAACAAAAGTCACAGAAAAGGCTTGGTTTTCAAGTGGTTAGAAGAGTAGGTGATGTGTGGCTAAGATTGAGCATAAAATGCCGGGACAGTTCAAACACCCCCCAAATGACCCCTTTTTGAAAAGTAGACACCCAAAGCTATTTGTTGAGAGGCATATTGAGTCCATGGAGTATTTTATATTTTGCCCTAAGTTTCGGGAATGTGACAATTTTCTTTTTTACAAAAAGTTGTCACTAAATGATATATTGCTCACGCATGCCATGGATATATATGTGAAATGACACCCCAAAATACATTCTGCTGCTATTCCTGAGTATAGGGATACCACAAGTGTGAGACTTTTTGGGAGCCTAGCTGTGTATGGGACCCCAAAAACCAATCACCGTCTTCAGGTTTTCTAATGGCCTAAATTGTGCATTTTACTTCCGCACTAGCTGTCAGAGTTTCAGAGGCCCTGAAATTTCAAGATAGCACAAAACCCCCCAAATGACCCCATTTTGCAAAGTAGACACTCAACGCTATTAGCTGAGAGGCATGGTGAGTCCATAGAATAGTTTATATTTTGCCACAAGTTTCGGGAATATTATTATTATTTTTTTTTTTGTTTTTTTACACAAAGTTGTCACTTAATGATATATTGCTCACAAATGCCATGGGTTTATGTGGAATGACACCCCAAAATACATTCTGCTGCTTCTCCTGAGTACAGGGATACCCCATGTGTGAGACTTTTTGGCAATCTAGCCGCATACAGGACCCCGAAAACCAATCACCACTTTCAGGCTTTCTAAGGGCGTAAATTGTTGATTTCACTCCTTACTACCTATCACAGTTTTGAAGGCCATGAAATGCCAAGATTGCACAAACCCCTCCCAAATGACCCCATTTTGCAAAGTAGACACTCCAAGCTATTTGCTGAGAGGCATGGTGAGTATTTTGCAGCTCTCATTTATTTTGGAAAATGAAGAAAAATTTAGGAAAATGTATTTTTTTCCACTTTTTTCAATTTCTAAAACTTTGTGACAAAAAGTGAGATCTGGAGTGAAATCAACAATTTGCGCCCTTGGAAAGCCGGAAAGTGGTGATTAGATTTCGGGGTCCAGTACTCGGCTAGAATGCAAAAAAGTTTTACACATGGGTTATCCCCATACTCAGTAGAAGCAGCAGAATGTATTTTGGGGTGTCATTTGACATATACCCATGGCATGTGTGAGAAATATATCATTTAGTGACAACTTTGTGTAAACAAACAAAAAATAAAATAATAATAATAATTTTCTAGGAACTTGTGGCAAAATATAAAATATTCCATGGACTCACCATGCCTCTCAGAAAATAGATTGGAGTGTCTACTTTGCAGAATGGGGTTATTTGGGGGGGGGGGGGGGGGGTTTGTGCTATCTTGAAATTTTAGGGCCTCCGAAACTGTGACAGGTAATGCGGAGGTAAAATGCACAATTTACGCCATTAGAAAACCTGAAGATGGTGATTGGATTTCGGGGTCCTGTACACAGCTAGGCTCCCAAAAAGTCTCACACATGGGGTATCCCCATACTCAGGAGAAGCAGCAGAATGTATTTTGGGGTGTCATTCCACATATACCCATGTCATGTGTGAGATATGTATCTTTTAGTGACAACTTTGTGTTAAAAAACAAACAAAAAAATTTAATTTTCCCAAAACTTGTAGCAAAATATAAAATATTCCATGGACTCGCCATGCCTCTCAGCAAATAGCTTGGAGTGTCTACTTTGCAGAGTGGGGTTATTTGGGGGGGGGGGGGGTTGTGCTATCTTGAAATTTTAGGGCCTCCGAAACTGTTACAGGTAATGCGGAGGTGAAATGCACAATTTACGCCATTAGAAAACATGAAAGTGGTGATTGGTTTTCAGGGTCCGTACACAGCTAGGCTCCCAAAAAAGTCTCACACATGTTGTATCCCTGTGCTCAGGAGAAGCAGCAGAATTTATTTTGGGGAGTCATTGCACATATACCCATGGCATGTGTGAAAAAATTTATCTTTTAGTGATAACTTTGTATTAAAAAACAAAAAATAAAAAAAATGTAATTTTCCCAAAACTTGTGGCAAAATATAAAATATTCCATGGACTCGCCATGCCTCTCAGCACATAGCTTGGGGTGTTACTTTGCAAAATGGGGTCATTTGGGGGGGTTTCGTGCTATCTTGAAATTTTAAGGCCTCCGAAACTGTGACAGGTAGTGCGGAGGTGAAATGCACAATTTACGCCATTAGAAAACCTGAAAGTGGTGATTGGTTTTCAGGGTCCCGTACACAGCTAGGCTCCCAAAAAGCCTCACACATGTGGTATCCCTGTACTCAGGAGAAGTAGCAGAATGTATTTTGGGGTGTCATTCCACATATACCCTTGGCATGTGTGAGCAATTTATCTTTTAGTGACAACTTTGTGTTTTAAAAAAAAAATTTAATTTTCCCGAAACTTGTGGCAAAATATAAAATATTCCATGGACTCACCAGGCCTCTCAGCAAACAGCTTGGGGTGTCTACTTTCCAAAATGGGGTCATTTGGGGGGGTTTTGTGGTATCTTGACATTTCAGGGCCTCCTAAACTGTGATCGGTAGTGAGAAAATGCAATGAAAAATGTACGCCCTTTGAAATTCTGAAGGTGGTGATTGGTTTTTGGGGTCCCGTACACAGCTAGGCTCCCAAAAAGTCTCACATATGTGGTATCCTTGTACTCAGGAGAAGCAGCAGAATATATTTTGGTGTGTAATTACATGTATGCCCATGGCATGTGTGAGAAATATATCATTTCAATGACAACTTTGTGTTAAAAAAAAAAAAAATCTTTTTTTTAGTCATTTTTCAAACACCTGTGACAAAAAATGAAATATTCAATGAGATCAACATGCCTCTCAGGACATTCCTTAGGATGTCTACTTTCCAAAAAGTGGTAATTTTGGGGGGTTTTGTACTGCCCTGCCATTTTAGCACTTGAAATGAGATAGGCAGTCAGAAAGTAAAAGCTGCATAAATTCCAGTATTTACACCATAGTTTATAGATGCTATAACTTTTGTGCAAACCTATAAAAATACACTCATTGAGATTTTTTTTGTGAAAGACATGTAGCTAAATACATTTTGGCCAAAATATATGACATAAATTGAGTATATTGGATATTTTTTAAAAGACAAAGTTGAAAATGTAATTTTTTCTCAATATTTTCGCTCTTTTTTTATTAATATCGCAAAAAATAAAAAGTGCAGAGGTGATCAAACACCACCAAAAGAAAGCTCTGTTTGTGGGTAAAAAAGGACGTAAATTTAGTTTGAGTACAGTATTGCATGACCGCGCAATTGTCAGTTAAAATCACGCAGTGCCAAGTTGAAAAAAAGGGGTCTGGTCTTTGAACAGCCAAATCCTCCAGGGCTTAAGTGGTTAACAGCACAGGAACAGTTTAAATAACAATGATACATCCGTGTATTTCTAATAGTAGTCCGATCCCAGCTACATAACTATATACATTATGTACAAATCTGTACAATATGGGAAGCAAGGGTAACAAGGGGAATGCAAGAAAAAGGTGAGAATCAAAGCTGGGTACAGGAACAGGGAGTATAAGTAAAGCAGCAGGCTACAGGATGCAAGGCTAGCTCAGGAGCAGGATAGACCAGCCTAAGGATCTGGCAGCAAGCATGGCAATTAAAACACTGACGCAAGTTGTAATAGCAGAGGTTCCATTTAAGTATCCTCCCTGCAGTTGGGGCCAGGTAGAACTGATTGCAGGAACCTGATGTCTGCTGGGAGACACCCGCTGGTGGTCACTGGAACTACAGCTTTCAGCCCAGGGATCCACAGTGCCACCAGCAAGTGAACAAGGTCCTGATACTGTGGATGGAATAATACCTAAACATTGGTGTCAGTGGACTCAATAATAACACCAAACATTGGTGTCAGTGGACAAAAAATAACCCCCAACATGGACAGCAGTGGATGCAATATTAACCCCCAACATTGTTGTCAGTAAGTGCAATAGTAACCCCCAGCGTTGGTATCAGTGGATGCAATAATAACCCCCAGCACTGGTGACAGTGGACATATTAAACTTTAGGATTAGTGTTAGTGGGCACTATAATAAACCCCAGAAAATGTGTCAGTACCATTAAACCCCCGCACATTGGTGGTCAAAGGCAGTACAATTTAATCCAACCCCTCTGCATTGGTGGTCAGTGGCACTGAAATCAAACCCACCAATGCAGGGGGAGGAGGGATAACTTTCACTGCCACAACTATCAATGCTGGGGGGGTTTACAATTTCACTGCCATGACCACCAATGCACCCTGTTGCAACTCTGCTGCTGAACTTGTGTCCAACAGCCTAAAGGCCACACACAGAGGGCTATGTGTTGGGCACCAGAGCTAAAGACTATAGAGTCTTCAGAATTCTTTGGTGGGAGGGGTAACATTAATAATAATATTACTATATATTAATATTAATTGTTTTTTTTTTTTTGCAGGCTGGTTTGAATTGAATCTAGAGAGAGTGAAACACAGTCTTTACTTATCCCACTTCCACTACACACTAATAGGTGCTGGCCCTGATTGTCACAGAAGTCATGGTGTGAACAAAAGTCTGGTTGGCCGCACTTCCATAAAATCACCTTCGCAATCACAATTCACAACGACAATCCACAATGTACAGATGAGGGAGCTGGTGGCTATATTCCCTCATCTGTCACTATCAATTATGAATCAATAAAGGTGATTTTATGGAAGTGCGGCCGACCAGACTTTTCTTCACACCTTGAATTTCATTTAGTTTTTTTTTTCCAAACACTGAAAAAGTTGCTTTAACCACTTAAGCCCCGGAGGATTTTCATGCTCAAACACCAGGGCCTATTTTGCGATTCGGCACTGCGTGACTTTAACAGACAATTGCGCGGTCGTGCGGCGCTGTACCCAAATGAAATTGACGTCTTTTTTTTCCCACAAACAGAGCTTTCTTTTGGTGGTATTTGATCACCTGTGCAATTTTTACTTTTTGCGCTATAAACAAAAAAGAGCGACAATTTTGCAAAAATAACAATCAAATTTTTTAACATTTTAGGCCAATTTGTTTTCTGCTACATATGTTTGGTAAAAAAAATCGCAATAAGCATATTTTGATTGGTTTGCGCAAAAGTTATTGCGTCTACTAACTACGGGAAAGATTTATGCCATTTTTATTGTTTTTTTTTTTTACTAGTAATGGCGGCGATCTGTGATTTTTTTTTTGCGGGACTGCGACATTGCGGAGGACAGATCGGACTCTTGACTGACATTTTTGACACTTTTGGGGGTACCAGTGGCATTACTTCAGTAATCAGTGCTATAAATATGCACTGTTACTGTAAAAATGACACTGGCTGGGAAGGGGTTAACTTTATTTGTGATCAGTCGGTTAAATGTATCCCTAGGGGCGTGATTCTAACTGTGGGGGGGCGTAGCTTGTGATGTAACCACAGAGACATACGGTCCTACATAGCAGGATCGTATGATCTCTGCAGTTACATCAGGGAGAATGACAGGCGGGAGATCGCGAGTGACCAGCGGACATCGGAGCTGCCGGTCACTCGCGCAGGGATGTTAGTGAACGGGCAGGGGGCAGGAGCGCGCCTCCGGCGGCACGTGCTCGCCCCCTAGAGGCTTGTAGGCGAGCGACGTAGCCCTACGTAGCATCGTGCGGCGGTCGGCAAGTGGTTAAAGGAAATCTATGGTCAGAGCATACACTTTCATTATATAACATCAGCATTGTAATAGCAATACAAACACTAGTTATTTTTGACAATTTTTTTTTTGTGTTGTGATTGCTGCCTGTCTGCATCATTTTCCAGAACTTCCTGGATTCTCTGCATGCTTTGCATTTTCTCCTCTGCTATTTACTCTCAATTTCTACATATCCCATGGTACCTTACCGCCTGCGGGCACTGATTCCTTTACTGCCTCCACCCCTTAAAACTTTTCTCAGCACCTCTGTAGTTCATAAGGCAGGCTCTGCAAATTCTGTGATACAGCAGGGCTTATCAACAGCGCACAGTGAGAGCGCATAGTTACCAACATTTAAAAACTTTTTTCCTGGGGACATCTTTTTTCATTGTGCTCCCAGCAAGCCATTGTATATAGAGAATGCACTTAGGCCACCTTCTCCCCCTAACAGTAGATTTACTGCTAGCAGGCAGCAGTTTCAACCTCAGCAAAGGACTGGTGCATCACTAAGCACATGCACACTGACGTGCCACCTGGGGCACAAACCCTGGTTTCAGTGGACACAGCAGATCGCCGTGATCGGTACCCAGCCACTGTGAGCGGCCAAGGTATTTTGTGATCACTATGATTGATGATAGCGATCACATAATTACAATGTACACAAAACAGTCATGAATTGGCCCACAGCTATCACATGGTACCTGGGCTAATCACAGCACCCTGTACCAAGTAAATAGATGTTGTCAATCACAGAACATAAAAATAAGCAAGCTGTCATGTATGAAAGCCATTCTTGACCACTAAAACTATTGGTTATAACAGTGATTATCACTGTTATAAGCATTAATATTGTAAAATAAAAGCCCTGATCACCCCCAGAGTAGTACAATGTTACAATGCTGATAATGAGCTACTCTGATAACAGGATGTAAAAAAAATAGTTAAAAAAAGAAAAAATTTAATACATTTTTTTTTCCAAAATGGGGTCATTTTTTAGGAGCTTCTACTGTCCTGTTAGGTAGTCAGGAAATTAGATGCATACTTTATGCTACTTGAATGTCCAAAGGTGCTCCTTGGATTTTGTGTCCCTCTATGCATCTAGGCTGTGAAAGAGTCTCACACATGAGGTATCCCCATACCCTGGAAACATAGTAGAATGTGTTTTGTGGTGTAATTATAAGTATGCGTGTGCTGTGTGTGAGAAATAGCATGTTAAAATAGCAACTGAGTGAAAAAAAAAAAAAAACACATTTTATTACATTTTTTTATCTTCCAAAAAACTGTGATAAAAAATACAACTTCAAAAAATGTCCCCATGGGTCTTACTAAATACCTTGAACTGTCTACTTTCCATAAAGGGGTCATTTTGGGGGTATTTGTACGGTCCTGGCATTTTAGGGCCTCAAGAAATGAGAAAGGCCATCAGTACATCAGGACTTATCAATTTTCAAATATATACCATAGTTTGTAGGCTCTATAACTTTCACACAGTCTAAATAATATACACTGATTTGGGCTAGGGATGATCGAACGGTTCGGGTCCACCATCGGTTCGGCCCGAACATTGGGTGTTTGAGGTTCGGCCGAATTTAGAACTTTTTGCCCAAAAAGTTCGGAATTCGGCAACCAGAACCGCCCAAAATGCAATGCTTCAGGAAATGGGCTTTAAAAGCCCGTGATTGGACCAGAACCATTAGCAAAAGCCAATTGAGGGGGCAGGAGAATGCTAGGAATGTGATTGGAGTGACTAGGGGTCCCTAGACCAATCATTAGTGAATACGCCCCCAGTATATAAGATCGCCCCCGCCATATTCCCAGCATTGTTATACTGGACATGGAAGAGAGTGGAAGCAGTTCTGTTAATTTTACTTTAAAAGTATCATTTAGCATTTATTAGTGTGAGGAAAGGGATATCTAGTGTAGTTAGAGTGCTCCTTTACACTTAAGTTAGCTTCAAAAATTTAGTTTCTGTAGGGAAAGTGTTAAGTGTCAGGGGACCGTAGTGTAGTGTAGGGTTAACTGGCAGTGACTGCTATGGCAGGGTGACAAAACCCCTCCATAGCAGGGTGACCGCTATAGAGAAATGATCATTTCTCTGAATAGCTTCGGAACTGGAGTATGGCTTCTCACCAGCCTAGCATTTTTTATGCTGCAGGGGCTGCCACTGCCAGTGCTTTTTTGAGGACATGTTTGATGTCAGACATGACATCTGAACATGTGTATAGGGGGTATATATAGACATATATGTCTGAATATATACCCCTAGACATATATAGGTGTGATAGTAGCAGAAATAAATGCTTGCGCTAATGAAATCATTTACAGTAATATATTTCTGCTACTATCACACCTATATATGTCTAGGGGTATATATTCAGACATATATGTCTATATATACCCCCTATACACATGTTCAGATGTTTTGCCTGCCTCAAAAGAACCCCAAAAAATGCCAAAAAAACGCTAGCGTCAAAAAGAAAAAATGCCCAGGTGTGTTTTTGCTGGCATTTTTTGGGGGGTTTTGGAGGCAGGCAAAACATCAGAACTTGTGCACAATACCACTATACACAAGTTCAGATGTTTTTCCTGACTGCAAAGAATCCAAAAAAATGCCTTCTATTAAACCGGCAAGGTGTTACAGCAGAGAAGCCATATTGGTGAAAAATCAGATCTGAAAGTTTTCTAATACAAACAATCTTTTTTTTTTCTGGTTCTGGACATGCTACAGAGCTGAAACTTCACATGCACACCTTTTAGACCCCCCAGATACTAAATCCAAAGTAAAAATCAAATAATCTCTTTTTTTTTTTTTTAATTTTTCAATAATTGGCTTTTTTATCAAAAATGACAATTTTTAAGAACTTTTTTTTGTGTGATTTTATGTCTGGGGGGTCTAAAAGGTGTACCTGTGAAGTTTCAGCTCTGTAGCATGTCCAGAACCAGAAAAAAAAGATCATATAGGTGTTAAAGTTAAAGGAGGCTCCCGAACCACATCCCTGTTATACTGAAAAATTATCTTTTTTTTTTCATGGTTCTGGACATGCTACAGAGCTGAAACTTCACATGCACACCTTTTAGACCCCCCAGATACTAAATCCAAAGTAAAAATAAAAAAATCTCTCTTTTTTTTTTTTTCAATAATTGGCTTTTTTTTATCAAAAATGACAATTTTTAAGAACTTTTTTTTGTGTGATTAATAGTTAATGGGGCATGACCCAGAACCCTAGGCACTTTTTAGGGGCATTTATTGGGTTTTGGGGCTTCAAAATTGTGTTTTTTGATTACCGAAGTTCGGGTCCCATTGATTTCAATGGGGTTCTGAAATCCGGGGCCGAACTTTCGGGAAGTTCGGATGTTCTGGCCGAACCAAACTTTTCAAAAGTTCGATCATCCTTAATTTGGGCTATTTTTTACCAAAAAATGTAGCAGACTATATTTTGGCCTACATTTATGAAGAAAGATAATTTTTTTTCAATATTATATTACAGGAACTAAGGAAAACATGTTTTTTTTTTTTTTAGTTTTCAGTATTTTTTCATTTTATAGCAAAAAAAAAAAACAAAAAAAAAAAAAACAGTGGTGGTTAAATATAAATGTATATACAATTTATTTGCGTACGGCGCTGCATGATCAAACTATTGCCAGTTAGAGTAGCACAATGCTGAATAGCAAAACATGCCATGGTCATGAAGGGTGTAAAACCTTCCTGTGGTTAATTAGGGTGGGACATTCATTTAAAATAGAGGTGGTTTTTCAAGTGACTTATTGTTAACCCCAAGCCATACCATGCTATTTAATTAAACATATAGTATATAATGTAGTGATGGAACTAAGGAAATACAAAAGTGAATAAAAAAGTATGCAGTGCAGAGCTAGGGAGAGTATAGTATGTTGCAGCAGGGTGATCAGTGAGCAGTGTGTAGTAGCAGGGCAGTTAATGAGCAGTTTGTATCTGCAGGGCAGTCAGTAAGCTGTATATTGTGATAAGGCAGTCAGTAAACAGTATGAAGTGGCAAAGCAGTCAGTGAGCAGTATCTAGTGGCAGTCAAGGGCGTTTTTTTCAGAGGGGGCATCATTTTAAGGTCACCCATGCTCCACCCCTTTTCAAAAATGTCATGAAGGGGAGTGGCTTAGTCATTTTACTGTATTTATTTTTAAAGGGCAAACTGCAGCATTTATTTTAAAAGCATTTGTTAACCTAAAAAAAAAATATTGATCCTGTTCCCTTAAAGCATGTTATACAGCACAGTGGTGGTGCTGTGTAATTTGCCCCCCCACCCCCGTATCACCCTAAATACTTGGCTGATCCTGCCTCACTATATTCTCCCCTCTGTAAACTGACCACGGTATACCATGGCTTCTGAGCCCTGACACCATGGTCAGTTTAAGTGCTTCCATCATCCGCAGCTCACCTGTCCTCTTATGTCCTCTCTCCCCCCTCCCTCCCTGCCTGTCTGCTCCTGTGTGAGTGCCCCTCCTGGTGCTGTAGTTTAATTTAAAGTTTCATATCCTGTCTACAGTCTGTTTAATAATCCTGTGTGCCCCTGTGTCTGTGTTTTATAGAAATAAGCCATTCTTTACAAGTTTTCAGAGTGCCAATCACCACTCACGTGACCGTCCCCCTCCCCTCCTCCTCCCGTCCCGACTGATGACAATGAGGAATCCTCTGCCCCACCCACTGCAGGCAGCTGTCAGAAGGGGAGAGGAGAGAGCCAACGGGTCACATGAGCGGCGCTCTGAAAACTGGTAAACAACGCCTTATTGTTTTTAAAACACATACACAGACACAGGGGCACACAGGGTTGTAGTGATAGGGCAGTGTGTAGTGATAGGGCAGTCAGTGAGCAGTTTGTAGTGATAGGGCAGTCGGTGAGCAGTTTGTAGGGGTAGTCAGCAGTATGTAGCAGCAGGGCAGTCAGTGAGCAGTGTGTAGTGATAGGGCAGTCAAAATTATTCAGCCCCTTTAAGTTAATACTTTGTAGCGCCACCTTTTGCTGCGATTACAGCTGTAAGTTGCTTGGGGTATGTCTCTATCAGTTTTGCACATCGAGAGACTGAAATTTTCACCCATTCCTCCTTGCAATCTCCGTCCCAGTCTCAGTTCTTTTGCAGACTTCATCAGGTTTTCTTCCGGAATGGTCCTGTATTTGGCTCCATCCATCTTCCCATCAATTTTAATCATCTTCCCTGTCCCTGCTGAAGAAAAGCAGGCCCAAACCATGATGCTGCCACCACCATGTTTGACAGTGGGGATGGTGTGTTCAGGGTGATGAGCTGTGTTTCTTTTACGCCAAACATAACGTTTTGCATTGTTGCCAAAAAGTTTGATTTTGGTTTCATCAGACCAGAGCACCTTCTTCCACATGTTTGGTGTGTCTCCCAGGTGGCTTGTGGCAAACTTTAAACGACACTTTTTATGGATATCTTTAAGAAATGGCTTTCTTCTTGCCACTCTTTCATAAAGGCCAGATTTGTGCAGTATACGACTGATTGTTATCCTATGGACAGAGTCTCCCACCTAAGCTGTAGATCTCTGCAGTTCATCCAGAGTGATCATGGCTGCATCTCTGATCAGTCTTCTCCTTGTATGAGCTGAAAGATTAGAGGGACGGCCAGGTCTTCGTAGATTTGCAGTGGTCTGATACTTCCATTTCAATATTATCGCTTGCACAGTGCTCCTTGGGATGTTTAAAGCTTGGGAAATCTTTTTGTATCCAAATCCGGCTTTAAACTTCTCCACAACAGTATCTCGGACCTGGCTGGTGTGTTCCTTGTTCTTCATGATGCTTTCTGCACTTTAAACGGACCTCTGAGACTATCACAGTGCAGGTGCATTTATATGGAGACTTGATTACACACAGGTGGATTCTATTTATCATCATTAGTCATTTAGGTCAACATTGGATCATTCAGAGATCCTCACTGAACTTCTGGAGAGAGTTTGCTGCACTGAAAGTAAAGGGGCTGAATAATTTTGCACGCCCAATTTTTCAGTTTTTTATTTGTTAACAAAGTTTGAAATATCCAATAAATTTTGTTCCACTTCATGATTTTGTCCCACTTGTTGTTGATTCTTCCCAAAAAATTACAGTTTTATATCTTTATGTTTGTAGCCTGAAATGTGGCAAAAGGTTGCAAAGTTCAAGGGGGCCGAATACTTTCGCAAGACACTGTATATGGCTGGAGATGGAAGACTGTCTGGGCTGCCATCTCTGTTCCTCCTTCTGTACCATTTTCAGCAGAAGTCTGTCACACCCTCTCCCCCACTCTCCACCTCCTTCTTCCCAGGCAGAAGCCACATCCCCTGCCCCACCCACCACCTCCTTCTGCCCAGGGAGAAGCCAAATGCTCTGCCCACCTACCACCTCCTCCTTCTCAAGGAGAAGCTGCTAAGCTGTGAGAAAGTCCCATGTGGGGAGTATTATTGTTTTAAGTTGAAAAAAAATATACTTTATTTAGAGAGAATACAGAAGACACACTGCACATGGGGCAGATAGCCAAAGGGGGGCCCATCGAGACCAGGCCTGGTAGGGGAGAAATGCCTGTAACCCCCTGCCCTGCATGCCATGCTGCAGCACTGGCTACACAGTCAATTATTCTACAATGCTCCCTGTGCTCGGTGTTATATACTCCCTGTATCTCCATTATGCACAGTGCTGTTTGTTATATACTCCACTCTGGACAATTCTGTATTTTTTTAACTCAACAATTTAATTTTGCTCACACTGTTCTGTGTGTTCGATACTGCACACTGCTGCATTGTGTACACTGTGCTGTACATTATGTTATGTAGTCCATAGCGCAGCATTGTAGTCGCTGTTGATTAATATTATTTGTTATTAAATAATAATAACAGAACAGTAAGTACAGTGCTGCACCACTGGATACATAATATATTCTGTTTGCCACATTCTCCCCAATACTGTACTCCCTGCCATTCTTGTTGATTACTCGATTCCCCTCTCATGACTCCGTTCTCGATTCACTGGAGAACTGTGGATAGCGCTCTGAAGCCAGTGCCTGCCCAGGAAAGTTGTCCCTCCCCATGCCCCAGCATACACAGATGACACTTCTATGTACTATAAATAAATAAATGATCCCTATAGTGAACTTGGTGTTCAGTTATTCACTTTAAGGCCATCACAGAGGACAAGGGGACACTATTTACGTCTAGAGGAAAAGAGATGTTAATCTCCAAATATGGAGAGGTTTCTTCACAGTAAGAGCTGTAAAAACGTGGAAAAGACTCCCTCAAGAGCTAGTTTTGGCCAGCTCAGTAGATTGCTTTAAAATTCATGCATTCTTACCTAAATATACATAATGTAACTGGATACTAACATTTATGGAAAGAGTTGATCCAGGGAATATCCGATTGCCTCTTGGGGTATCAGGAAGGAATTGTTTCCCCTGTTGGAGTAAATTGGATCATGTTTTACTGGGGTTTTTTGCCTTCCTCTGTATCAACTATAGGTATAGGGTTGTGTATATGATATTATAATATTTTTTTCCCCTTTTTATTGGCTTAACTAGATGAACTTTTGTCTTTTTTCAACCTGACTGACTATGTAACTATGTAACTTCACACAGGAGGTAGAGAGGTAGGTCCAGGGCAGTGAGCAAACTGTCTTTATCGGTGTAGCCCTCTGGTCCTAAACTGGGGCTATCATGTCAATTTGGTTTTTGGCTGAGCTGTAGGCAGCTCAGACTGATTGTACAGTTTATGTGGTCATTCCCTAATCTCAATCAGGTTGTGTGTTTTTCTCACTGTCACCAGTAGGTGTTACTGGTACCACAGGCTGGTATGAGATAGTACAACTGGGTTAAGCTATGAATAATAATTTCTCTTCCAGCCAGCCCAGTAGGAGGTTCTTGGCCACTGGTGCATTCTGGGAGAGGATATATATTTGGATGGAGCCATGTGCTCGCTCTTATGCCTCAGGCCCTCCTGGCCTGGGGACATCCTGCTGAAGTGAGCTCTGCAAGTAGGCCCAGAAGCCTGTCTGTGTCCTACTAATCCTTAGGTGGTCCTTAGGCTGTCCTGCCCGGCATGGAAGAAGCCAAGCCAAATTTAGAAGATCCAGGGGATGACCCTTGTTGGAGAGAGCCAGGATGAGGGCTGGTCTCTAAGGAGGGCCTGGTGACTCGTTTGGAGGATGCACCTACATCTAAACCGTGCTTACAGTGTTACCAGTTTGGCTTAAAGGTTCTGAACTGAAGCTGGATCTTGTTCTATAACCGAAAACGTGTTTGCAGGATCGCAGGGTTGGCTTACAGGTTCTGGTATTGTAAAGCTGTAAATTTTTGTGCATCCAAGGAGTCTGCAATTATTCTGCTACTGATATCTGAGACCCCAAACCATCTCCTACCCTCTCTCCTACTACCTTCCATATTAAAGCTTTGAAAAGATAAAAAGTGACTGGCGCACAATTTTTGTCTAAAACTCCATTGTAGCCATGGACTCAGCCCTGGGGTAAATGCTAGCAGCCCTTCCTGTCTTTCGGGGCCAGGGGGACGCTACATCAGCAACACTGAGCTGGCACATTTGCAGCAGTCAGCTTAGTGACTCTTATACTTCTATTCTGTGACAAAGCAAAGGCGGGACAATTAACTCAAAAACTGGACTGTCCCGGCAAGTTTGGGACAATTGGCAAGTATAAAAACATGTTACAGAATTCAAGGAAGTAAATGTGTGGGGATCTCCACAAAGCAAGTTTACAAAGTTCAAGATCATTCAGATTAATAGGATTAGGCTTGAAATAAGTTAAATACAATGTGGAATTTAAAATGTGATTTCACATTTTGACTATAGATACACTTTTTAAAGTTCAGTTACTGCTTGAACAAAATGTAACTTCTTGAATGTCCAGAGTCTAGCCACAGGTGCACTTTTAAGGGAAGAGATAGTAATTTCAAAGATTATTTAGATATACTGTACATGTACAAAAGATGAGAAAGATGTGTATAATCTTGTGTTTGTTAACTCTGACCTAATACCCCCCCCCCCTGCCTTTTCCCCTTCCGCCTATAATATCAACACTATCGGTGAAATAAAAATTGTAAACTAATGTAACACTACCCACAGAGGAGCCACTCAATTCGTTTGTGATTTCTCAAAATGTCTGAAGATGACATATCTCGCTCACCTAGCACTTACTGATACACCTTAAGGTATTTAAAAGAATTTATTATGCTAAGCATATCCTAAGAGAAGAGAGGATTAGCAAGTGTACTTATACAAACAATCAATAAGACAATAACTTAATTCTGAAAGATGTGGTTAAGCACCTGCAGTATTCTAACAGTAATTAACAGAATTGAACTGCATTTACTGCATTTGCAACAGTATATAAAGACAGTCCTAACTTGCTATAACAGCTCTCATTTCATCACACTGGCCAGAGTATGAGGAAAAAAAAAAAAAACCCTGGCCAGCAAAGTTGGGATCCATTGAAGAAAGTACAGCAGTTCCCAACAGATGAATTTGAAGGATATTAGCCTCTTATCAGACCCAAGGCACCCTCTCCTGGGTCTCCAGACAGGTTCTCTCAGATTCAGTGAAAGTCAAGTTCAAGTCAGGCAGGGAGAGAAGTTGCTGTGATCTCTCACTTTCAATCCCGACCATCCCTCTTTTCCTTTCTTACAAGTGGTTTGAGTGCTCTTCAGTACAGTCTTTGTAATCCAAAGAACCACTGAATTGTTCCAAAATAAAGGGGAGTTAAGGCAACCCCACTGGGGCAGAACTACTTTACAGAACCAAGAACCAAAAAAGTCAGCGGCCAAGAGGCTTGTCAGTGTCACCACAGTAGGTATTCTTCGAACTCGTTTCCAAATAGGTTTGCAAATGGGGGTCCTCCCTCACAAGCTAGTGAACAATGGGACATTGCATAGGGGGACAGCCCATGTGGTTGTTTAAGAGTAGTTGGTACAGAATATAGGGTTATTGGTAGGGCTTCATCCAAACCTTTCCCTGTTTCTGCTTTAAATTTAGCACATTTTTAAAAATCCCAATAAATCACTCAATTTTACCACTATTTTGTAGATGATAATGAGTATGGAATTCTGACTGTAAGTAAAGTGTTTCCATTGCCTCTTCTATAACTTCTCCAGTAAAGCGGGCTTCTTTGTAACTCTTAATAGTTTCAGGAACTCCATATTTCTAAATTATATCATTCTAAAATGTCTTTGCTATTGTTTTTTGCTTTTGCCTCAGCCACTGGCCAGGCATACTCATAGGTGCTTACTCTAGGCATCTGAATGTCATTTGAATTTTTGGAAAGTTTGGCTTAGAAGAATGCTTTTGGAGAACCTGGACATGTCTCACTGTGTTATACACAGCGCAAGTAACAGATGAAGCACAAAACCTGGCTGCAAATGCACTAAATTCAACTGCTATACAATATTATCAGTGTTATCAGTAAGTGTCATCCTTGTCCCTGCCAGGGGCCAGTTTTGCTAAAACTTGGTATGATCACCCAAATCTAGCCTAAGAGATTGTGCTGCCTGGGTCCAAGAATTAAATGCTGCCCCCCCCCCCCCCAAAAAAAATCTCGCCGAACAAAAGGCCCCCACATCCATTATTTTATATAAATATAAAATTTAGAAAATATTATATATACTGTTATCTTCTTCCATAACTCACCACCGCATCAGTCCATTAAACACCCACTGTCTGTCCTCAGCCCTCTTGTGACTTCTGTGTCTGCCTACACCCTAGAAGATCCAGCCTGCCCTGCGTGAGATGGAGTGCATTGATGTCTGATATCATTGCGCACACCACGATCACGTGAGGGGCATTCCCCCGGAGTAGATGCTCCGCCTCCTCATACTCATCAGTTTGCACTATGGACGGCAGCCTGAGTTGGGGAAATGCTGCCCGTAACGTGCCGCAAACTAATGACACAAAACTGCTGGTAAAAAAATCTTGGGAGTAAATTTTCTCTCCAAGTTCTGCCTGGGTCTGATGGACCCAGCGGAACCCATGGTAGGGCCAGCACTGTGATTGCCTATCTAGACACCACTTATTCTCCACAGGCCCTGCTCATTTTGGGTAGAATTTACATTTGATTCATTTATGTTTTTCATCCTCAGGTGCCTGCTTCTGCAACCTAAATAAAATTTCTCTATCCCACTGCTCTTGCTTAACCACTTTACCACCAGAGGATTTTCCTGCTTTACGTCCAGGCCACTTTTTGCAACTTGGCACTGTGCGAATTTAACTGACAATTGCGCGGTCATGCAACACCGTACCCATACAAAATTTACATCCTTTTTTTCCCACAAACAGAGCTTCCTTTTGGTGGTATTTGATCACCTCTGCGCTTTCCATTTTTTGCGATATTAATAAAAAAAGAGCGACAATTTTGCGAAAAAATTGACATTTTCTTCTTTGACAGTTAAAAAATATCCAATATATTTTTGTCATATATTTAGGCCAAAATGTATTTAGGTACATGTCTTTGACAAAAAAATTCTCAATGAGCGTATTTTTAACCGCTTTAAGACCGGAAGATTTTACCCCATTCCCGACCAGGCTATATTTTGCAATTCGGCACTGCGTTACTTTAACGGACAATTGTGCGGTCGTGCGACGCTGTACCCAAATTAAATTTATGTCCTTTTTTCCCCCACAAATAGAGCTTTCTTTTTGTGGTATTTGATCACCTGTGCAATTTTTAATTTTTGAAAAAAAGAGCGACAATTTTGAAAAAAAAAAAAAACAATATTTTTTACATTCTGCTATATAACATTCCCAAAAAAAAATTTAAAAATCTAAATTTTTTAACATTTTAGGCCAATTTGTTTTCTGCTACATATTTTTGGTAAAAAAAATCACAATAAGTGTATTTTGATTGGTTTGCGCAAACGTTATCGCGTTTACTAACTACGGGAAAGATTTGTAATTTTTATTGTTTATTTTTTTTTACCAGTAATGGCGGCGATCTGCGTTTTTTTTGCGGGACTGCGACATTGCGGCGGACAGATCTGACCCCTAACTGACATTTTTGACACTTTTGGGGGTACCAGTGACATTATTACAGTAATCAGTGCTATAAATATGCACTGTTACTGTAATAATGACACTGGCAGGGAAGGGGTTAACTTTATTGGTGATCAAGGGGTTAAATGTATGCCTCATGCTTACTAACGTGTGTGGGGGGAGGGGATTGTGTGACACAGACACAGATCGCAGGTTCAGCTATGCTGAATCCTGTAATCTGTCCCTGTCTGTCACATAGGAGATCCGCTCGCTTTGTTTACACAAGTGGGCGGATTTCCTCACTCGATCCCTGACGATCGGGGAAGAGCGGCGGTGATCACCGCCTCTCCTCCCCTGGCCTGACTCCCACTGTGTCTGAATGCAGCGGGAGCGAGCCTCTGGTGGCGTGCGCGCGCAGCCAAGAGGGGGCGGGGTCCAGCCGCGTAGGTCTACGTTGCTGGACGATAACGAGCCACTTTGCCGCAGTACCAGCTCAATGAGCGGTCGGCAAGTGGTTAAGGGAATTTTATTCCTTCTACCTGGGCGATCGCTACAGTGGGTGTGGCTTCAGGTATCATAAGGATGGAATCCTGAGCTACTGGATCTGCTAAAGCATTTCCGCTGTTGCAAAATTAACAGCAGGATATACTAAAGCATTTCCTGCTGTTATGTCACTTCCTTTTGTATGCCATTTTACCTTCAAGATGACAACTTCTGTTGGTTTTTGAATGGCCTCAAATAGCCACTCAATACATTTTGCATGTCTCACTGGCTCCCTTGCACTGTTCAGAAAGTTCCATGCTTTCCAATGGGCCCAAAATCATGAGCTATTTCAAAAGCATATAGTGCCTTCAAAAAGTATTTACACCCCTTTGAAATTTTCCACATTTTATCATGTTACAACCAAAAACAAAAATGTATATTATTATGATTTTATGCGATAGACCAGCATTTCTCAACCTTTTCAACACAGAGGAACCCTTAAAATAAATTTCACGTCTTGCGGAACCCCTGCTAAAAATTAAAAATCTACAACTCATGACACATTAGTGTGACAGTCAGTTGGAAGAATGCTCCTTACTCTTGTCCTCATTGGGAAGAATTACCCCTTACAGATAGATAAGTTCCCAATGACACCATTGTTCCTTTTAGCTGAGAGGCAGAAATTTCCCATTTCTCAAGGAACCCCTAGCAACCTCTGGAGGAACCCTATGGTTCCACGGAAACCTGGCTGAGAAACCCTGTGATAAACCAACACAAAGTGGCACAAAATTGTGGAGGAAAAATGATAAATGGTTTTCAATTTTTTTTATTTTTTACAAATAAATATTGGAAAAGTGTAGCATGCATTTGTATTCAGCACCCTTAACTCGAATACCCCTAACTAAAATCTAGCGGAACCAATTGCCTTCAGAAGTCACCTAATTAGTAAATAGAGTCCACATGTGTATAATTTAATCTCAGTATAAATACAGCTGTTTTGTGAAGCCCTCAGAGGTTTGTTAAAGAACCTTAGTGAACAAACAGCATCATGAAAGCCAAGGAACACTCCAGACAGGTCAGGGATAAAGTTGTGAAGAAAAAAATAAAAAAAATAAAATCTAGTAAAATATAAAAAAAAAAACAAATCCCAAGCTTTGAACATCTCATGGAGCACTGTTCAATCCATTATCAGAAAATGGAAAGAGAATGGCACAACTGCAAACCTACCAAGACATGGCCGTCCACCTAAACTGACAGGCCAGGCAAGGAGAGCATTATTTAAAGAAGCAGTGAAGAGGCTCATGGTAACTCTGGAGGAGCTGCAGAGATCCAAAGCTCAGGTGGGAGAATCTGTCCACTGGACAACTATTAGTTATGCACTGCACAAATCTGGCCTTTATGGAAGAGTGCCAAGAAGAAAGCCATTGTTGAAAGAAAACCAAGAGAAGTCCTGTTTGCAGTTTGCGAGAAGCCATGTGGGGGACACAGCAAACATGTGGAAGAAGGTGCTCTGGTCAGATGAAACCAAAATTGAACTTTTTGGCCTAAAAGTAAAATGCTGTGTTTGGTGGAAAACTGACATTACATATCACCCTGAACACACCATCCCCACAATGAAACATGGTAGCGGCAGCATCATGTTGTGGAAATGCTTTTCCTCAGCAGGGATAGGGAAGCTGGTCAGAGTTTATGGGAAGATGGATAAAGTAAAAAAAAAGGAGCTTAGAAGAAACCCTGTTAGTCTGTAAAAGACTTGAGACTGAGGCGGAGGTTCACCTTCCAGCAGGACAACGACCCTAAACCTACAGCCAGAGCTACAATGGAATGGTTTAGATCAAAGCATATTCGTGTTAGAATGGCCCAGTCAAAGTCCAGACCTAAATCCAATTGAGAAGCTGTGGCAACACTTGAAAATTGCTGATCACAGACGCTCTCCATCCAATCTGACAGAGTTTAAAGAAGAATAGGCAAAAAATGTCACTATAGGTGTGCAAAGCTGATAGAGACATACCCAAAAAGACTTTCAACTGTAATTTCAGTAAAAGGTGGTTCTACAAAGTAGACTCCGGGTGTTTGGGTAGATGAATACAAATGCACACCACACTTTTTCAGATATTTATTTGTTAAAAATTTTTGAAAACCATTTTACATTTTCCTTTCACTTCACAATTATGTGCCCCTTGTGTTGGCCTATCACATAAAATACATTTACGTTTTTGGTTGTAACATGACAAAATGTGGAAAATTTCAAGGGGTGTAAATACTTTTTCAAGGCACTGTATCTCCTGTCTCAGTGAATAAATTAGGTGCAAACAGTGTAAAATAATCTCAACCTTAGTGTCCATAAAAAAAATCATATTTAACCACTTAAGCCCCGGAGGATTTTCCTGCTCAAAGACCAGGACCTATTTTGCGATTCGGCACTGCGTGATTTTAACAGACAATTGCGCGGTCGTGCGACGCTGTACCCAAATGAAATTGATGTCCTTTTTTTTCCCACAAGCAGAGCTTTCTTTTGGTGGTATTTGATCCTCTGTGCAATTTTTACTTTTTGCGCTATAAACAAAAAAAAGAGCGACAATTTTGAAAAAATAACAATATTTTTCACATTTTTTTATATGAAATTCCCCAAAAAAATGTAAAAATCAAAATGTTTTAACATTTTAGGCCAATTTGTTTTCTGCTACATATGTTTGGTAAAAAAAAAATCACAATAAGCGTATTTTGATTGGTTTGCGCAAAAGTTATCGCAGCTACTAACTACGGGAAAGATTTATGTCATTTTTATTGTTTTTTTTTTTAAACTAGTAATGGTGGCGATCTGCAATTTTTTTTGCGTGACTGCGACATTGGGGCGGATAGATCTGACCCTTTACTGACATTTTTGACACTTTTGGGGGTACCAGTGACATTACTACAGTAATCAGTGCTATACATATGCACTGTTACTGTAAAAATTACACTGACAGGGAAGGGGTTACGTTAATAGTGATCAAGGGGTTAAGTGTGTCCCTAGGGGCGTGATTCTAGCTGTAAAGGGGCGTGGCTAGTGATGTAACCACAGAGACATACGATCCTACATAGCAGGATCGTATGATCTCTGTTCTTACATCAGGGAGAATGACAGGCGGCTTTGTTTACATTAGCCGCCTGCCTTTCTCCCTCTCCACCGGGAGATCGAGGGTGACCGACGGACATCGGAGCCGCCGGTCACTCGCGCGGACATGTGAGGGAACGAGCGGGGATGGGAGCACGCCTCCATCGGCGCGCCCTCGCCCCCTGGAGGCTCGTAGGAGAGCGACGTAGCCCTACGTCGCTTTGCCTGTACGGGGCTGACTGCCGCAGTAAATAGTCGTGCGGCGGTCGGCAAGCGGTTAAATGTCCCATAACACTATGAATACATGAAAAAACACATAGGTGTTGAACATTCTTCTTCGTGTAACACGAATGACGATAATCAATAACGTTGAAATGCCAATACGGTAATAACTCACCATTAGAGAGTCTAGTGTCTAATTGCCAACATCCCATAGGATCAACACAAAACAGCAATAATCCCCCCTATAAAGCGGGACTTTAAGGGCACAAAGAACACTGAAAACCATTTTTTTTTTTTGTCCTGGAACACATCTGCCCACTCTACATGTTCATAGTGTCTCTGCTTCTGTCAGCTTGAAATAAAATGCACGCACACGATCTCCTTACGTTACACCCCATTTGCAGTGTTCCCGCATCGCATTAGTGTGAGCCGGTACGAAACGCCTTGGGTACTACGCAGACAAGGGCATCATTATCATCTCCAGCCACTAGGATGTGTCATTTCATATACATATATATCCATTGTGGTACTATGTTCTATTTGTTGAGTACTTAATTTTTATATCTGTGTTCACATGTTATGTTTTCCATGGTTTTAATGTAACTTATTAAATGCAATACTTTTTATGATATTGATGTTTTCAGTGTTCTTTTTGCCCTTAAAGTCCCGCTTTATAGGGGAGATCATTGTTGTTTTGTGTTAACATTGAAATGACAGTGAATAAATTATATAACTTATGAAATCTTCTGTCTAAAAGATAAAAAAAAAAAAAAAAAAAAAAAAGCTAAACATACAGTATACTGTATGTGTCCTCTGTTCTTCTACAAATAATCACACCACTGTGAATCACCACACTTAGAAACAATGTGTCCTTGTATTTCAGGACACCTCAGTGCCAGTGTCTGTAACGCTCCCTGCTTTACCAAAATGACTCACCAGAATTAATTGAACTTAAGTTTTGTATACATGGGACATATTAAAGTGTATGCCTGTGTGAGGGCTGTCTTCACCAGCATAGGGATGCACAGGTGTTTTATGTATCCCAAGCTAGGCAGTCTAATTAATGTCAACTGGGAATACACAAGAGGAGAAAAGAGCACACAAGCTGTGGGGCAGAAAACCTTTTTTATTAAAGAAATAAAAGCAGTACACTCAAAAGAATGAATAGATACAGGCATATCAATCCCTCCTCAGCCATGCATGTCCTAGACGGAGCTGTCAGCTAATACTACCAGATCTCCAGATCCAAGTGCAGCTGATGCCATGCTGCCATGTGACTCCGAGGGCTGGCAGCAGATAGGGCATGCGGGTTGTTGCCATGACAATGCATTTCAATGGGCATGGCCTCCTTTTTCACGTCCCTTGAAAAAGGTGGCCACGCCTTCTGAAATGCGTTGTGCCGTGGCAAAAACCCGCATGCCCTATTAGCTGCCAGCCCTTGGAGTCACATGGTAGCGAGGGCGGCGTTGGATTGTCCGGAGAGTCTGTTACAAGCTGGATCATTTGGTGTGCAGGGTGGCGTCAGCTGCACTCGGATCTGGAGATCCTATGCCCTGGTAGTATTAGCTGACAGCTCCGTCTAGGACATGCATGACTGAGGAGGGATTTGAGCAGATAATATGCCTGTTTTCACTCCTGTTTGTAAGTGTACTGCTTAAATTTTTTTTAGTTATTCAATAAAAAAGGTTTTCTGCCCCAGAGCCTGTGCGCTCTTTTCTCCACTTGTGTATTGAAGTCTCCAGTGCCCACTGCAAGGTGGTGCAAACCAGAGTATATTAACCCCTTCCAGGATGGAACTTTAGTCCTTGTGTCATCCTAGGCATGAGCGCAAGTACTTTTTATTATGTCAACTGGGAAGCAGTAGCTTCACAGATACAGCTGCTACTCCCAATATGACATACATGCAGGTGCAAGCCCATGGCCCTGAACAAAGACTGTGCAGCTGTTGCATCAAATTGACATTAATGGCTACACAAAGGTGCTCAGAACACTTGTGCATCCCTGTGCAGGGAAACACAGCCCTCGCAAAGTAGTACATCCTGTGTGAACAAGATCTAAATAGTCTGAAAGAAGCTCTCTTTCAATTATCTCTTTTTAAGGGAAATCATAAACTCATAAAATCATAAACAATCATAAACTCTTTTTAACATAAACTATATTACCACAAATATTGGGATAAAATGTTTTAACACTATCTGGAGCACCTCTTTTCCTTGTGCAACTCCACTATGAGCAAATTATGAAGCTATACACTATATTACCAAAAGTATTGGGACGCCTGCCTTTACATGCACATTAACTTTAAAGGCATCCCAGTCTTAATCCATAGGGTTCAATATCAGAGATATATAGTAACTAAGTAGAACTACTTCACTACTGTACTTAAGTACCGAAAGGCGGTATCTGTACTTTCCTGGAGTAGAATGTTTTTCTCCTTCCTCCACTTTTACTTCACTACATTTTTTCGATGATTTCAATACTTCTACTCCGAAATTTCTTTTTGTGCTGCATAGTTACTTGTTACAATTATAAAAATTACCACTGCCAGAACAGTAGATGGCAGATCTCATGAAGTTCAAAAAAATGTGTATAATGTCATCTGTAAATCAGTGCATACGAAAATAAATGCTACTGTATGTATAAATAAAATGGTCTACATATCTGCTGTTAAGGGGAAAGAGAACCTCCCCCAACCAAGGAGAGTCACAAGCATACATAGACCTTTTTTCTGGTAAGAGGCTGATTTTGCTTTTTTCACTGGAAGTTGAGAGCACAGGTTTTGCAGTTTTGTTTCACTGGAAGAGTCTATTTGGATATTATTTTGCACTTACCTTCATCCGCCGGGTAAGGGGGAAATCCACAAGGTGGGAGTCTGCACCTATTATTTGGAATAGCACCTGTTTGATTCCTGCACCTTTGAAAATATATTCATCTAGTTTTTTCACATATATATGGCTTCATGGCATTATATATATGGACTTTTTTATTGACTTTGATTTCATACACTCTTCCTTTATTTTATTATTGGAATATATTGTTGTATATCACATTGGTTTATATATGATTTTGTGCACCAATAAGCTGTGGAGAAAAAAAAAACATGCAGGGAAGAGAAGGAGGGATGCTTTAAAGGGGGAAGGGAGGGACATACTTTATCTGTTTTTGTTTACAAAAAGTTACAGCCAAAGGAATTGTGATTGTCCTTTAGGTTAATCATTTGAAATAATAAAAAAACAATATGATGTTCAAAATTTTGACTTCTTTCTTTAATAACTACATAACACAGTACTTGTACTTTTACTTTCAGTACTTGAGTAGCAACATTTTTAAAAAAAAACTACTTGCAATACTTAAGTACAAAAAATGTTGAATACTTTAGTACTTCTACCCAAGTCACTTTTTGATCGAGCACTTCCACTTCTACTCAAGTCACTTTTTGATCGACTACTTGTACTTTTACTCAAGTATGGGTTTCGAGTACTTTATACAAGTGTGGTCAATATTGAGTTGGCCCACCCTTTGCAGCTATAACAGCTTCAACTCTTATGGGAAGGCTGTCCGCAAGGTTTAGGAGTGTGTCTATGGGAATGTTTAACCATTCTTACAGAAGCGCATTTGTGAGGTCCAGCACTTATGATGGATGAGAAGGCCTGGCTCGCAGTCTCCATTCTAACTCATCCCAAAGGTGTTCTATCGGGTTGAGGTCAGGACTCTGTTCAGGCCAGTCAAGTTTCTTCACCCCAAACTCGCTCATTCATGTCATTATGGACCTTGTTTGTTCACTGGTGCGCAGTGATGTTGGAACAGGAAGGGGCCCCCTGGTGGAGGTCAGGACTCTGTTCAGGCCAGTCAAGTTCCTCCACCCCAAACTTGGTCATTCATTCACAGTTCCCTTTACTGGACCCAGGGGCCAAGCCCAACCCCTGAAAAACAACCTCACACCATAATCCCCCCCTCCACCAAGTGATTTGGACCAGTGCACACAGCAAGGTCCATAAAGACATGGATAAGTGAGTTTGGGGTGGAGGAACTTGACTGGCCTGCATAGAGTCCTAACCTCAGCCTGATAGAACACCTTTGGGTCAGACCTTTGCTTGTCCTCACAAATGTGCTTCTGGAATAATAGTCAAACAATCCTATAGACAGACACCCTCCTAAACCTTGCAGACAGTCTTCTCAGAAGAGTTGAATTTGTTATAGCTGCAAAGGGTGGGGCAACTCAATATTGAACCCTATGGACTAAGACTGCGATGCCATTAAAGTTAATGTGTGTGTAAAGGCAGGCGTCCAAATACTTTTGGTAATATAGTGTAAATCCTCATAATTTGCTCATAGTGGAGTAGCACCAGAAAAAAAGAAAAGAGAGAGGTGCTCCAGATAGTGTTATATAATTTTATATATTTATTTAAAAAAAAACAAAAACATTGCACTGACATTATCATAAACAAAAGTAGTTTTAAAATTGTATTTTTTCCACATCTCTATGGTTCACACTACTCTGTTCTGAAACTGCACAGAAGCCGATCATTAAAGGAGCTGACAGGTGTTCATGTCACCTGCTCCACTTGCTACCAGAGTACGAGCAATCAATCTGTCTCAGCAGTGCCAACGAGCTGCTTCACAGCATGCATGAACGCCTTCCAACGCGTTTTATCATGTAGATGTCATCAAGGGATAGGTCTGTGTATACAGAACCTCCAGTATATATAGCCTACCTATGCTACACCGAGTGACATATCATCCTTGAATGCAGGATGTACACTGCACACGGGCCCCAAGGGGGTGTGAGGGGGGCACTGTGCTCTGACACACACTGCACCCTTGGATACCTTAGAGCAGTGTTTCTCAACTCCAGTCCTCAGAGCACTCTAGATTTTAGGTATTAACTTGGGGAGATCCAGACTAGAGTACTGATGTATTTCAGTTTTCTTGCAAACCTGGCCTGTTAGTTTGCCCTGAGTACCGGAATTGAGATACACTGCCACAGAGTGCCAAGATGGGGGAGCGGTACCATCACTTGTGTAGAGGGATCCCCTACACACCCAACCAACAGAACAACAATCAGGGGGGAGGCCTAGGCCAGTCCCAGAGACAAAATAGGTTTAGAACACTCCATCACTAATTAGAAATGCTCCATTTTTTGAGCAGCAGGGAGCCCAGCTCTGTAATCCATACAGATTACCCATCTTGCCACCTGGACAGAGCAAGGTCAGACAGGAGGCAGTGGAGAGGAGGAGGGGGAGCCTGGCATCAGAGATGAGCAGAGGGCACAGCATTTTTGAAGTGGCAGCATGTGGCCAGGGCCAGGACAAGGCAGAAGGGGCACCTGCCCAATTACTGAGAAGGGAACTTCAGCTACATAGTTACATAGTTAGTCAGGTTGAAAAAAGACACAAGTCCATCTAATTTAACCAATAGATTAAAAAAAACAAAAATACGATCCCATATTGATCCTATACCCACAGTTGATCCAGAGGAAGGTGAAAAAAACTCCAGCAAAGCATGATCCAATTTGATCCAGCAGGGCAAAATTCATTTCTGAACCCCTTATCAGCTTGGATCAGCTACCTTTAAATATTACTATCCAGTTATATTATGTATATTTAGGAAAGAATCCAGGCCTTTTTTAAAGCAATCTACTGAGCTGGACAGAACCAGTTCTTGAGTCAGCCTATTCCACATTTTCACAGCTCTTACTGTAAAGAAACCTTTCCGTATTTGGAGATGAAATCTCTTTTCCTCCAGACGTAAAAAGTGCCCTCTTGTCCTCTGTGTTGACCCTAAAGGGAAACACTCAACACCAATTTCACTATCAGAGGCGGCTCTAGGCTTTGTGGGGCCTAAGGAAAAACTTGGACATGAGGCCCCACTCACGCCCATAATGGGAAAAAAAATGCAAGCGATAAAAATTAACTGTATAAATTAAGAGCCTTAACCTTTGTACTATGAATTCATAGTTTCTAGAATTTTCTCGAACCAATTCTTCTTCAATCAAAGATCATTAAACTATATATATATATACATATATATATATATATATATATATATATATATATATATATATATATATATATATATATATGTCTGCTCTTACATGACAGTTCCCAGCATTTCCCTATAGGTCATGATTCCCTGAGTCCCTCCTTACATCAGAGTTCAGTGTCCCCCCCTTACATAAGAGTTTTCCTTTAAATCAGCAGATTCCCCCCAGCATATCTCCTCCTTACAACAGAGTTCACAGAATTCCTCTTAACATTAGAGTCCCCCTGATTTTGGGGGAATGTTGGGGACTCTGAAGTAAGGGGAGTTCTGGGAACCCCAATTTAAGGGGGAATGCTGGAGACTCTGATGTAAGGAGAGTTCTGGGAACCCTGATTTGAGGGGGAAAGCTGGGGACTCTGGTGTAAAAGGGAACTCTGTGGTCACCAAAGCTCCCCCTTGCATCAGAGTTTCCAGAGACTCCCTTACACTTCTCTTACTCAGTCCGCCACAGTCTAGGGCACGACAAGTCCCACTGCAGAAGGCTGCCATACCTGAGTCCCCACAGAGGGCACTGTAAATTCCAGTATAGTGCACTGCCATTCCTCCCTGAGGAATGGAAGCCTGCTATGCTTGGACTTGTACTGCTCTCTGTAGGGGACTGAGGAGTTACTGCCTGCTATGCTAAGACTTGTATTGCCCTCTGTGGGGACTAAGGCATGGCAGCCCGCTATTCTGGAACTTGTAGTGCCCTCTGTGAGGAACTGAGGATTCCTCAGTCCTCCACATTCTAGGACACTATAAGTCCCAGCATAGTGGGCTGCCATTCCTCAGTCCCTCACAGCTGGGGAGGGGGGGGACAACAGAGTTAAACGTCTAAAGGACAACTCCAACCAAAACTACCAATAATGGACAGAGTCCATATGCTATATAATGTCACAGCCCCGCTACCCCTCACCTTCCCCCTCGGGTGCTGTCATTGTGTAGGGCAAAGGGCTCCAGCTCCACCATGTTTGGCTTTGATGTCCGATATGCAGGACAGGCTCAGCTCCACTCTCTTCCCTGGCAACTGACTCTGGCGTCACGGGGGGACCCCCCTCCTCCCCCAGCCACCCAGGGGTCCTCTCCTTCTCCCCCAGCCACCTACTGGCCCTCTCCTTGTTCCCCAGCCACCCAGGGACCCTCTCCTTTTCCTATAGCCACCCAGGGGCCATCCTTCTTCGCCTCTAGCCACCCAGAGGCCCTCTCCTTCTTCTCCTTCAGCCACCCAGGGCCCCTCTCCTTCTCCTCCTCCAGCCACCCAGGGTCCCTCTCCTTCTCCTCCTCCAGCCACCCAGGGTCCCTCTCCTTCTTCTCCTCCTCCAGACACCCAGGGTCCCTCTCCTTCTCCTCCTCCAGCCACCCAGGGTCCCTCTCCTTCTCCTCCCGCCACCAAGGGGCCCTCTCCTTCTCCCCCATCCAGCCAGGGGCCCTCTCCTTCTCCCCGAACCAACCAGGGGCCCTCTCCTTCTCCCCCAGCCACCCAGGGGCCCTCTCCTTCTCCCCCAGCCACCCAGGGGCCATATCCTTCTCCCCCAGCTACCCAAGGGGTATTTCCTTCTCCCTCGGCCACCCAGGGGCCATCTCCTTCTCCCCCAGCCACCCAGGAGCCATCTCCTTCTCCCCCAGCCACCCAAGGGCCATCTCCTTCTCCTTCAGCCACCCAGGGGCCATCTCCTTCTCCCCCAGCCACCCAGGAGCCCTCTCCTCCTTCCTCAGCCACCCAGATGCCCTCTCCTTCTCCTTCAGCCACCCAGGGGCCCTTTCCTCTTCCCCTAGCCACCCAGTGGCCATCTCCTTCTCCCCCAGCCACCCAGGAGCCATCTCCTTCTCCCCCAGCCACCCAGGGGCCATATCCTTCTCCCCCAGCCACCCAAGGGCCATCTCCTTCTCCCTCAGCCACCCAGGGACCATCTCCTTCTCCCCAGCCACCCAGGGACCATCTCCTTCTCCCTCAGCCACCCAGGGGCCCTCTCCTTCTTCCTCAGCCACCCAGATGCCCTCCCCTTTGCCACCCAGGGGCCCTTTCCTCTTCCCCTAGGCACCCAGGAGCCCTCTCCTTTTCCCCTAGCCACCCATGGGCCCTCTCCTTTTCCCCTAGCCAGCCAGGAGCCCTATCCTTTTCTCCTAGCCACCCAGGGGCCCTCTCCTTTTCCCCTAGCCACCCAGGGGCCCTCTCCTTTTCCCCTAGCCACCCAGGGGCCCTCTACTTTTCCCCTAGCCACCCAGGGACTCTTCCAGCCACCCTCTCTTCCCCTAGCCACCTAGGGCCTTCTTCTTCTTCTCCTCCTCCTCCACCAACCATTCTAAGACTCTTCCAACTTCCCTAGGGCTACTCCCCCCCCCCCCGTATTAGACTTTAGAAATCTATGACCAGCCTTCAGAGTGACAAGTCGGGGACTGGTTACCTGTATGTTCCTGAGCCAGGGCAGAGCTCTCCTCCCAGAGCAACAACCGACGATAGCAGAGTGAGCTGACCGGGCAGTCACTTCCTACTGATGCAGGTACACGCCCACCGATTCCTCCACATCTTAGGATTACATGATCAGACTGCCAATCCCCAGGCAGAAAAGGCAGGGTAAGTGTCAGCAGACAACAGACACCTGGCAGCCGCAGTGAAGGGACTGCAGCACATTGCTGCAACTTTTATATCCGAAGATTTAAAACAATCTTTTACTTGGGAGATTTCTCTGACTGCGCCCTTCTAAATGTTGTTGCTCCGCCACTGGCCGCGAGGCCCCTGTAGGTGCGAGGCCTTAGGCAGCCGCCTAATTTGCCTAATTAGAGAGCCGCCTATGTTCACTATATGGACCCCTTATGTTTTTATACATGTTGATCATATCCCCCCTTAATCTCCTCTTCTCAAGAGAGAATAAATTCATTTCCTCTAATCTTTCCTCATAGCTGAGCTCCTCCATGCCTCTTATTAGTTTGGTTGCTCTTCTCTGCACTTTCTCCAGTTCCCTGATATCCTTTTTTTGAACTGGTGCCCAAAACTGAACTGCATATTCCAGATGAGGTCTTAGTAATGATTTGTACAGGGGCAGCATTCTCCTTCTCACTGAACGGGCAGACTCATTCTTCCTTGGCCTCACATCACAATGAACTGATTCCCCAAATTCTCAATTCCAGCAGCCCAAACTCTTCCTTGTCTCTCTTACTTGCTGCAACTATTAAAGTGGTTGTAAAGCCACTGTGTAATATTGCTACAATCTCCTCTGTTACATTAAATGATGTACCCAGTGTAGGCGTTTTTTAAAAAATAAGCCGCCGTGTACCTTATTTTATAGCGCCGCTCGGTGCTAACTTGACTACCCGCCGCTCTCCTCTACAGGTCTGACAACTACAGCGGGAGGGGCTGGGAATCCCCTGTTGACGCCAGCAGGGAGAAATTGAGAAAAGAGGCAGGCGGTCACATGAGCGCCAATCGGTGCTAAAAAAATAAGGTATGCAACAGCTTTTTAAAAAACACATACACAGGGCATATAATTCAATATACTGTAACAGAGGAGATTGTAGCAATAGGACTCAGTTATGATAACAGCAGGAGGGGAGGGCTGGGGAGCAGATCGGAGCTAACAGGCAAGGAGGGCAGGGGAGGGAAAGCAGGAGAGGGAAGACAACAAATGATGGAGGCACGTAAGCTGACCTTGGTGTCAAGGGCTCAGAAGCCATGAGAAATGGGGTCAGTTTACAGAGGGGAGGGCAGAACCAGGCAGAATCAGCCAGGTTTTTTAGATGATACAAGGGCCAAATGACACAGCACAAGCACTGTTCTGTTATTCATGCTTTAATGCAGTGATTCTTAACCTGGGTTCGATCGAACCCCAGGGGTTCGGTGAGTCAGTCTCGCGGGTTCGGTGAAGGACTCGTATGATTCGTGATGACACCCTCCGCTAGTACCACTTCCCTGTCAGGGACTATTTCTCCAATTTCAGGAGTGTCCATCTGCTCCCGCTCCGCGCCATCGTCATGGAAACACACAACATCCCCACAGTACAGAGCCCGGACCTGGCAGAGTGATTCACATGTCATGTGACACTGACACACTGTGAGTCAGTGCACTGACGGCGAGGACAAAGACGGACTGAGCGGAGTGAGAGCAGGGACCCAGAGACTAGAGGGGAGAGAGGTCTAACTTCTAGGCCTAGGAGGAGGCTTAGTGAGTGGTGGCTCCCTCAAGTGACTCACTGAGTGAGTCTGACACCAGTATGGCACCAGACCCAGGCCAGAGCAGGCCGCCCACAGGCTATGCACTACTAGGCCAGTGCAGCAGCCAGCCCAGAATCAGGAGGACTAAGGTAGGTAGATGTGGTGTGGTGTGGTGTTCTCTGCAGAGAACTGTTATACTAAAAAGGCACCCACCCACTGTGTATAACAGTTATACACAGTGAGTGAGTGTACAGTATTGGTATGGCATTTTTTTTTTTTTAGGTTAGCAGAGCCTTTTTTTTTTGGTTAGTTGGTTGGTAATGCAAATGGTCAGTGCTCAGTATTAATGCAAATGGTCAGTGCTCAGTATTAATGCAAATGGTCAGCGGGCAGTGTTAATGAAAATGGTCAGCGGTCAGTGTTAATGAAAATGGTCAGCGGTCAGTGTTAATGAAAATGGTCAGCGTTCATTATTAATGCAAATGGTCAGCGGTCAGTGTTAATGAAAATGGTCAGCGGTCAGTGTTAATGAAAATGGTCAGCGTTCAGTGTTAATGAAAATGGTCAGCGGTCAGTGTTAATAAAAATGGTCAGCGGTCAGTGTTAATGAAAATGGCCAGCGGTCAGTGTTAATGAAAATGGTCAGCGGTCAGTGTTAATGAAAATGGTCAGCGGTCAGTGTTAATGAAAATGGTCAGTGTTAATGAAAATGGTCAGCGGTCAGTGTTAATGAAAATGGTCAGCGGTCAGTGTTAATAAAAATGGTCAGCGGTCAGTGTTAATAAAAATGGTCAGCGGTCAGTGTTAATAAAAATGGCCAGCGGTCAGTGTTAATGAAAATGGCCAGCGGTCAGTGTTAATGAAAATGGTCAGCGGTCAGTGTTAATGAAAATGGTCAGCGGTCAGTGTTAATGAAAATGGTCAGCGGTCAGTGTTAATGAAAATGGTCAGTGTTAATGAAAATGGTCAGCGGTCAGTGTTAATGAAAACGGTCAGCGGTCAGTGTTAATAAAAATGGTTAGCGGTCAGTGTTAATAAAAATGGTCAGCGGTCAGTATTAATGAAAATGGTCAGCGTTCAGTGTTAATGAAAATGGTCAGCGGTCAGTGTTAATAAAAATGGTCAGCGGTCAGTGTTAATAAAAATGGTCAGCGGTCAGTGTTAATGAAAATGGCCAGCGGTCAGTGTTAATGAAAATGGTCAGCGGTCAGTGTTAATGAAAATGGTCAGCGTTCATTATTAATGCAAATGGTCAGCGGTCAGTGTTAATGAAAATGGTCAGCGGTCAGTGTTAATGAAAATGGTCAGCGGTCAGTGTTAATGAAAATGGTCAGCGTTCATTATTAATGCAAATGGTCAGCGGTCAGTGTTAATGAAAATGGTCAGCGGTCAGTGTTAATGAAAATGGTCAGCGGTCAGTGTTAATGAAAATGGTCAGCGGTCAGTGTTAATAAAAATGGTCAGCGGTCAGTGTTAATGCAAATGGTCAGCGCTCAGTGTTAATGTAAATGGTCAGCGGTCAGTATTAATGCAAATGGTCAGCGGTCAGTGTTAATGCAAATGGTCAACGGTCATTATTAATGCAAATGGTCAACGGTCAGTGTTAATAAAAATGGTCAGCGGTCAGTGTTAATGCAAATGGTCAGCGGTCAGTATTAATGCAAATGGTCAGCGGTCAGTATTAATGCAAATGGTCAGCGGTCAGTATTAATGCAATGGTTTTGTTCTTTAATGGTTTTGTTCATTTTGTGCACCTATGTATAAATATATACTGTCCTAAATATATACCTATGTTTTGAATTTGAAAAAAACATATTTTATTTTTCCAATTAAGAAGGGTTCGGTGAATGCGCATATGAAACTGGTGGGGTTCAGTACCTCCAACAAGGTTAAGAACCACTGCTTTAATGGAACAGGATGCCTTTTTTTAGGGTTACAACCACTTTAATCATTCCCCTCTTTCACCAAGCTCCAATCTGCCGTCAGCTTTCTCTCCTTCCGGTCACTTCACCTTCTTCTCTGTGAGTCACTCTCATTTCACCCGGCTGATCTCATCTCCAACCTACGTGTACACCTCTCTATCGTCCCTGCAAAACCATGTAAGTCACTGATCCTCCTGTTTATTTTATCTGTTCATCTTTTGTCTTCTCCTCCCTCCATAAGTATGCACTATACACATTCTGCAGCCTCCTGTCTCAGCTGTAGGCATTCCACAAACCCATCTATATGACACCCTTTCAATCGCCAGTTTACTTTTATCTCTACTAAGTGTCCTGTCACCATAATGCAGTCTAGCACATTCTCTGCACTCTTTCACTCTGCTCTTCAATAACCACTTCAGCCCCAGAAGGGTTTGCCCCCTTAATGACCAGGCCACTGCGTTATTTTAACGGACAATTGCACGGTCGTGCCACGCTGTACCCAATAAAATTGATGTCCTTTTTTCCCCACAAACAGAGCTTTCTTTTAGTGGTATTTGATCACCTGGGCGATTTTTATTTATTGCGCTATAAACAATAAAAAAGCGACAATTCTGAAAAAAAAAAAAAAATTCACTTTCTGCTATATAACATTCCCCCCCCCCCCCCCAAATTTAACAATCAAATTCTTTCATCATTTTAGGCCAATATGTATTCTGCTACATATTTTTGGTAAAACAAATCCCAATAAGCGTATTTTGATTGGTTTGCGCAAAAGTTATAACATTTATAATCTAGGGGAAAGATTTATGTCATTTTTATTTATTTATTTATTTATTTTACTAGCAATGGCGGCGATCTTCTATTTTTAGTGGGACTGCAACATTGCGGCAGACCGATCGGACTCCTTACCGACATTTTTGACACTTTTGGGGGGACCAGTGACATTACTACAGTAATCAGTGCTAAAAATTTGCACTCTTCTAGTAATAATGACACTGGCAGGGGAGGGGTTAACTCAGGGACGATCAAAGGGTTAAGTGTAAGCCTAGGGGGTGTTTTCTAACTGTGTGGGGGATGGGCTTGTGGAATCAACACAGAGACCTGTAATCCTAAATAGGAGGATCACAGGCGCTCTGTGTTCATTCCAGAGAGAACAAGGGTCTGCTGTGTTTACAACAGCAGATCGTTATTCTCTCTCCACAGGGAGCGATCGCGGGTACCTGTGGATCTGCTTCCCCACTGCCTAATGGGGGCGCTCACGCACCTTAACACTTACTCTTATTACCGCAACCCCCTGCCTATATTCTCTTTTCTTATCCCAAAAGCCAGGCTTACCCCTTTTATGGGTCAGGAATGCATGCGAAAATGCACGCTTTCCTTACACACACAGAAATGCCCAGTCCAGTCCTTTAGTAGACGCACAGCACAAATTGCATGCTGCTGTAGGACCATGTGGTCCAGTGTGGCACGCTTTTAGAAAAGGGTTATGAACTTCTTTTCCACATTCTTCGCATGTAGGGCAGTCTATTGAGCAGAAAATGCCCACATTCTCAGTTCCACCTGTAGATGTGAACCTAGCCTAACTGATTTTTTTTTTTTCTATTTTCTAATTCAAATGTTATCACCCACAGTCTCTAGCCTTAGGCACCTTTCACATGGGCAGATCTGTTTTGACGGACTCTCCTTGCTCAGGAGTGATTGCCCTGCTGATCCCTGCTGAGCAGGTGGATGACAGGTCCGTCCCCGCTCACTGTGCAAAGACGGACCTGTCAGAGTCCCGCTCTTCTCTATGGGGAGATCAGATGAAAATACATAGCCTGTCCATTTTCATCCAATCCCATCCGATCTGACCCGCTGGATGGATGGCTAACGATCGGCATATGTCTGCTTTCATCCTATCTTGTTGGATCAAATGCCAGGCAGGTGTCAGCGGATCTGCCTCCCCATAGAGGACAATGGGTTGCCCGATCAGTCCGCCTGAAAAAGGACAGGCGGACCGGATCGGTCATATCGTGTAAAAGGAGCATTAAAGTATTATTAAACCCGTGAATGTAACAATAATGCATCCGCACCTCCGCAAGTACACACAACCTATAAATGTGTTTTTTCTCATTAACCACTTGCCGACCGCTCACATTGATACTATTGCAGCAAAGTGGTTTGTTATCGTCCAGCGACGTAGAGTGAGCATCATGGGAAATGTAGTTCCCAAACATCTGGGGTGCCAAGGTTTGCCATCACTGCCTTATAGCATCCAAACAGGTCCTCCAATAAGGCTCCGTGCTCTCCTCAATTCCATATCGTGGAGGTTAACGTTTTTTTCCTAATCGATATACAGCTGTCAGATGGCCCAGATCTTTCCCAGCCTGTCTGTAGAGAGACATAAGGAGGAGGAGCTTCTATTTCTCTGTGTCCAGTGATTCAGCATTGCACACCGCTCTGCTCTTCATGGGAGTTTCCACTGTGTGTAGTTCCCCATACAACTTTGAAGCGTCAGAACAGAAACAAACTCCTCTCTCCAGCTGGCTCTGGTGCTGCTCCCCTCTCCCTGAAGCTCTGGTCTGTGGTGGTCCCACAGGGTCATCACATACAATGAAGGCCTAATAACCCTGTATTGTACATGGTGGAGGCAGGAGTGTGGCTGGGGCAGCTTATAGGGGAGGCTGCAGTTTTTCCAGTTGCACAGATTGAAGTAGTCTGCTGAAGCAATGCATCAAAACCAGGTAGCAACTTCCCCTTCCCCACCAAAAAGTGGCAAGTGTGGCAGTGGAGGGGAGGGGGGTGGGAACAAGCGGAGCTTTCCCTTTTTGGTGGGGCTCTTCTTTAAGGGAGGAGGTTGTTAAACTGCAGCTCAACTACCTTTTTTTTTACCCCCCCAAGTGTAAACAAGGCCTCAGGATGGGGGAGTTAAAAGCAACCAGTTAAGCCACCGTTTTACTGCCCACCTGAACAAGCAGATGCAGCCACTCAGGGCTGTACATATGGCAAAATTGACCTGGCATGTCACCACGAATGAGGCCACACCATACCCACCCTGCAACCACGTGCACTACACACAGTAAGTCAGTACAGTAGGTCAGTATTTTCAGGATTGAAACTGGTGGTAGGCGCATATGGCCCCCTTTCCTTTTGTCAAACATCAGCAATGATAGCTGCACTTTTGAATGAGCCCTTAGAGATCTTGGAGCTCCCAGAACCCTTTCAGTCCTCCCTTCCTCCCTCAGAGCACCATAGAACCCCTTAGTCCCCCCCCCCCTAGAGTCCATCTCCCCTGGTGTCCTTCATCCTACTGACATATATGCCAATCACTCCTCCTCAGACTGACACCAATGACATAGTGACATTTGTTCCTTCCAGTGACACTGTCAACACAGGAACGTTTTTATTTTTCCATTGAAACCACCACTGCTGGGACATTTTTACTTCCATTGACACCAGTGACACAGGGACATGTGTTTCCCTCCGGTGACACCACAGATGCAAGGACATTTTTTTCCTTCCAGTGACACCATGGACACAGGGAGACACACAACTATTGGTTCTATTTCAGAGTATGTCATAAACAATATATACATTACAAACATTGCATCACTATGAGCCCCATCCTGAGGGAGGGTTGCCATCTTTGCCCTGGGCACTGGATGACCTTGTCCCAGCACTGGATGTGGCTCAGCTCTCTCGCTAAGAGAAGATCGCATTGGGAAAAGATCATCAGAAGGAGCTCTGCAGCTGTCAGAGCTGGACACCTGCCTGAAACACTCTGCCTCCTGACCACCGTCATACCTATGGTGACCTCACCCCCCTCGCTTATGAGCACCTTTTTACCTCTCACGCTCACCACCCTAACTAGGACTGCACAAGCCCCACCACCTGCCGCTGTCTGATGACCTGATCCTGGAGAGGTTCTCCTCTGTCCTGTCTCTCTGCCCCCCTCCTGTGACACTGCCCCCTCCTGTCCTGCTGCCCACCACCTGTTTCTCTGCCCCCTCCTGTCCTGCTGCCCACCTCCTGTCTCTATGCCCACCTCCTGTCTCTATGCCCACCTCCTGTCCCTCTGCCCACCTCCTGTGACCCTATCCCTCTGCCCCTCGGTTGGTCCAGAGTACAATGAGCCGCAGGCTGCCAGGCTGACTGGCAGGGGCATCTCTGCTCCCCACGTGTCTTGTGTTTTCACCTGGCAGTGCAGAGGCTGCTCAAGGTGCCGATGGTGACGTCTGTATGAAGAGTCAAGGGATGGGGGAGGATCCGTCTGCAGGAGGAGTCTGGGAATCCAGTGAGTCCTATGATGAGAAGGATCTGTCTGTCTGTACACATTACATTCTGCATAGGGTCACATGCTCTGCTCTATCCATCACTCAGCCGCACACAACAAATTTTCCATGTGCCCGGACTGGCACCCACATATCCATATGCACACACACACACACACACCCACACACACACACACACACACACTTACACAAACATTTACACATGCATATATGCACACATACATGTATACACATGTCCATACATACATACACACATACAAAGGATGTCTCAATCCTGCCTGAGAGTGCCAGGATTGGTACACTCCTCTCCCTGCACATACTACCCACTGGCCACTGCCATACGCTCTGCACTTCTCTCCAGCACATACTACCCACCTCCATACACTCCGCACCCTTCTCCTGCACATACTACCCACCACCATACATTCCACACCCCTCTCCTGCACATATTACCCACCAGTCACCAAACACGCCGCACTCCATCATCAAGTCAACTGCTAGAGCGAACAAGAGGACTTAATGGGATAGCAGGCAGGATCTCTAAACTTTATATTAAAAACCATAAATATTTAACTTATAATAAATAATAAAACAGACACCCATAGCTTGGAAATAAATTGTCCGCAGCCATTTATTATTGGTTTAAATAAATAATAAATAATAAACCCAGTTAATTATTAAAAACATTCAGACAGCCTAGCCATTACAGCTCAGGCTGTATCAATAAATACATTTTTTTTTTTCAAATAACTCCCACTTACCATAAGATACCACTAGTCCCCCTTTGCATAGTTATAAAGGTGACCCACCACATAATAACAGCCGTGACATAAGGGGAGGGGGGGATGGGGAACACACAGCTTGATGTCCTCTGAGGCGAATGAGCCATTTTGAAACCAGACCCTCCTTATATAGGACCCCAAGGCTATTCCAGAAGCTTCCTCAGGAGTCACGTGTTCACCACAGGTGCGCTTATCACCTGCCAGTACACGTGATCCCTCCTCCCTCAGGCTACCTCAGGCAATCATTCCCGCTTCTTTTCCCTAAGGAAAAATTAGAGGAAAAAGCCCGCCTAAAATCTGACTAGAAAACCTAGTAATTTTCTCCCACCACTTCTCCCATGAGGAAAAAGGGGGCATATAAAATGCCCCTTTTCCTATCATGGGATAGAAGGCAAGATCTCTAAATTTTATATTAAAAAAACATAAATATTTAACTTCTAATAAATAATAAAACAGACACCCATAGCTTGGAAATAAATTGTCCGCAGCCGTTTATTATTGGTTTAAAATAAATCATAAATAATAAAACCAGTTAATTATTAAAAACATTCAGACAGCCTAGACATTACAGCTCAGGCTGTATCAATAAATAAATATTTTTTTCAAATAATTCCCAAACGACAGAAAGGGGGGGAGCATCAACACCTACTGTCACCAAAGCCCACAACCGCGGCCATTTCAACACAAAAACCAAGGTCTGCATTAAAAATATCAAGACCTATACTGGACACATGTACTCCATGATTCCTATAAAGGCCTTCTGATCCACCCTCCAATTCTGTGTGCCTAAAAGACAAAATGCCTATCTTCTTGAGCAATTTTGAAAGAGCCCTGTTAACTCGCTTCCTGATTTTTTCAAAAGGGAGCAGTGAAGGTGAAACAACCCATCTTAGTCTCTGCACCACTTCCAAAAAAATAACCACTGTCTTAGGGGATGATAAACTAAAATTATAAAGGCCATTCCTAATCTAAAAAAACAAATCTAGAGTTTTTACCTGACCTATATCATTCCCTCCCAAATGTACCACAAGCACATCTGGGGAAGGAAGCTCCTGATGAAGTCTACATATCACAAAAAATAAATCCTCCCAAACCATCCCTCTTCTACCACACCAAAAAACCTGGTAATCCTGATGGTTCAGTCCTAAATTTTCAGAGTACACCCTCTGTCTCGCTCTCTGCTTAGCCCAAAGCACAAATGAGTGGCCGACAATCCAGACCACCCTCTTGCCACCTAAAAAGGAATCAAATAGAAAAATTAGGACGCACATATAATTTATAACAGTCTGACTTCCATGTACTCATCTTCTTAATTACCCCAGAGTCTAAACCCAATCTAGCAGCCTCAGTAGCTGCCCATATCCTGAAAGAATGAGAGGCAACTTTTTTTTCTTGTAGACCAATTCTGCTTATACATAACTTAAAAACCTTTTCAAACTGGTATTTAGTAAGTGGAGAACCAGATTCATGAATAAAAAATGAATTAAACTTACCAACAGGCCTACACGTAACATAACTACCTAATAATTGAACTGGACAATATTCTGAACCCTGAAATGCATTTAGCTTAATCCAAACTCCCTTATTTAATTGATCAGTTTTAGAACTTTCTAAAAAAATTTTTGCCTCCTCCTGGGACACAAGAATTCCCTCTGATCGAAGGCCAATAATCTCCGAAATCCACAAAGCTGCAAAAAAGGCAAGCGAAAATGCAGTTTTAAAAAGGAGGGATTCAAAATCTGAAAAACAGACCTTACCCGTAACCTCACACAAGTTACCCAAGATCTGTGGGGTAATTGGCAGGCGCCCATCCTTTTTTAAAAATTTTCTTTTATATCCTTTCACCGCCTGCTTGACAGAGAAAAAAGAAACCCAGGAAGGTAAATCATTTAATTTAAGGAAGAACAAAACACCAGCCCGAATTTTTTGTATGTGAGCACAAGAATATTGTGCCTTCATTAGAGATTCCAAAAATAACAATACCAATCCTTTGGAAAAAGCATCATGCTCTTTTCCTGCATTATTCAAGAATATCAACCACATTAACCAGGCTGATTGAAATCCAGCCCAAGTGGAAGATGCAACTGAATTCCTAATATAATCAGGAATACAACTTAAAGTAGAGTCCACAAATTTGGAGGGCATTTCTCCCAGTCTCACTGGAGACTGAGCCTTTAGGAACCAGGACCTGTTGCTGGTTTGCACTAGCCATTTTTTTTAAGCATTTAGCCACAGAGTGTGATCCAGAGCAGAATGCACACTCATGCTTGTACCTACATGCAGAGGACCTCTTACATTGTCCCTCATTGAAGTTAAAGCAGACTCCTTTCCGAAAGGTAGTACTGCTGGACTGATTATTAACCGGTTGTTTGTTAAAAACTGGTTTCTGAGGGAGAAAAAGGTTTAACCATAGCCTTCTTCTATCCCCATCTTTCTCCTCTTTTTTATCAAATTTTAAAATAAATTATTTTGCCGAAGGGAGCAGAGACAAAATGTCTACAAATTCCCCTCTCCAAATTTTCTCTTTCAACGATGCAGGTAAAGGATAACCTAAATGTGAGATTTCACATGTTAAAGCTTCTTTCATACATGCTTCAGGAATATTCTGAGCCCTAGCAATATCAAAAACTGATACATCACAATTCTCAACATTACTTGTGCAATTAGCTACATTACCACAAGATGGCATCCATAGGTCACCGATCGCCAGGCACCTCTGTACCTGTCTACTACTCTCCACTCATTGTGAGCCCGGAATAGCATCCAAGGTCATCCTAAGGAGGAATCTGGGAGCTTATCTGTGAAGCCTTTTTGACCTGTATGTCATACGACATTATAGGTCCATACCATCTGGTGAGCGCCCATTTTATTTGTTCCATCTGGTGACGGGATCTGAATATTGGTTCTACCATCTTTTTCCTGAGCTGCATTATTCCTTCACTTTTTGGGACTTTCTATGGTCTATATATTATCTTATATGGGACTTAATTTTATGATTTAACCTTCCAAGCGGTATTCCCGAGTGTGGCTCGGGGTTAAATTTCAGTGCCAAAAGCGGTAACCCCGAGCCACACTCGGGGTACCGCTAGGAAGATCGCAGGCTCATGGCAGAGGGGTTACTTACCCTTTGCCCGGGATCCAGCGATGTATCTCGCGGTGAGCGGCGGCGGAGCTTCCTCCCGATCCTCTGTGAGTCCCGGCTTCCGTCTCCTGCGATGTGACGTTCGCAGGGGGTGGAACCGGCGGCAAATTCAAAAAGTAAATGCACAAACACACTGATAAACTGTAATCCTATTGGATTACATTGCCAAAATAAAATAAATTGACCTTTGATTGCCCCCCAGTGCTTTCTCTATTGCACTGCCTGCATTTTTCCTGTACCTTGTGTCTGGATACTGCAGAGCGACCATGGCATCAAACAAGCGCGCTGCAACCTCAAAAGCGGTATATGACCTGCTGGGTGACAGCAATACAGAATTGCTTGCAGAGTGGAATGATAGCGATTCGTGGGGAAGTTAGTCATCGGACGCAGAAAGCGATTTCAGCGAGGATGCTGAGACTGTGCCCAGCGATGTGCGGACTTGGTGCTCGATCGACTGCGGTACGGAGCACGTAGCGCCCCCAAGGTTCCCGTTTACCGGAGCACCTGGTATCAAAGTGGATGTTGAGGAGGACAACCCCTTGGCATACCTGCAACTCTTTTTGACCGATGAGGTTATCGAAAAGATTGTTGTGGAAACATATCGGTACCAGGAGCAACAAGATGCAGCGAATCTGCGGTTTTCAAGGAGCAGGATGTGGGAACCCGTGACCAAAGCGGACATCTGGAAATTTCTGGGCCTAATTATTCTGCAGGGAGTGGTGGGGAAACCCCTGCAGAAGTGGTATTGGACCACCAACAAAATAGTGGCCACTCCTTTTTTTGGCACGGTTATGTCGAAGTACAAATTTTCGCTCATTATGAAGTATTTGCACTTTACAAATAATGACAAATTTGACAAGACTTCTCATCCAGCTCCGAAGCTCAAAAAGATTTGGGACCTTTATCAACTAATTTTGAAAAATTTCCAGCAGTCCTATGTCCCAGAAAGAGACATTTGTATAGACGAAAGTCTAATGGCCTATAAAGGGAGACTCAGCTGGATACAATATATTGCGTCCAAGAGAGCACGCTTTGGCATAAAGTAATTTATGCTGTGTGAATCCAGCTCTTGATATATTTGGAACTCGGTCCTTTACACCGGGAGAGGGACCAAATCCAACGAAAGGTTCAGCAGCTATGGGATGGCAACCGCTTCAGTTCTGACGCTGATTGAGCCTCTGCTAAATCAGGGGTACTGTGTCACCACAGACAATTTTTATACATCCCCAGAACTGTTTGAGTTCCTTCTACAACACAAGACTGATGCGTATGGGACCGTTAGAGCTAACCGGCGTGACATGCCCCCCCACCTTTGCCAACAAAAAGCTCAAGCCTGGAGAAATAGTTGCCTGGCAGAAAGGAAAAATGATGGCACTGAGACGGCGCGACAAAAAAGCCTGATGAGTACCATCCACAACATCTCTACTGTCATGGTACATGGAAAAGATGTTATGAAACCGCAACTGGTCATGGATTATAACAACACCATGGGAGGTGTGGACAGAGTTGACCAGGCCATGACTTTCTATCTGGCAAGGAGGAAACAACAGAAAAAATATTATAAAAAAATATTCAGGCATCTCCTGGAACAGTGTTTGTGGAACGCATTCATTCTCCTAATAAAGAAGAGTGACAGGCTTGTGGTTCATGTGGACTTTGTGTGGAAAATTGCTGAGCTCATATTTCTCAGGCACCAAGCACCAACAGTAAGTAGACCTGGACGCCGTGCTGCTGGTGTTGTGAACCCCGAATGCCTGACCGGTCGTCACTTTATGGACCACATTCCACCGACGGAAAAGAAGCCTGCACCCACAAGGATGTGTGTGGTTTGCTGTTCCAAGCGTGACGACACCGGATGGAAAATCAGAAAAGAAACGCGGTACCACTGTCCAGACTGTGACGTTGGACTTTGTGCCTTACCCTGTTTCAAAATTTACCACACCCTGGACGTTTATTGAAGCAATATGACCACTAATATTGCATCCTTTTTGGAAAAAAAAATAAAATATTGCATCCTTGAAAAAAAAATGTCAGTGTTTTTGATTACGTTATTTACTATAATTTATTGAATAAAAAGTGTTATTTTGTGGAGAAAAAAAGTGTTATTATTATATTATTATTTATTATTATTTTATAGTTATTTATTATATTATAATTTAGGATTTTGTGTTTCAAACTTTATCATACCCGGGATGTTATAAAGAAGAACGCACAGTAAAAAGAAATCATATATAAATAGTTGGTTTGGGCTGCTCATCCTTAAGAATTACTAGCAAAATAATGGTACTGCTTTCAGCACCTAAAATCCAAAATAATCATACCGCCAGGGAGGTTAAGTTGAAACTTAAGCTGCACTTAATATTTATCCAGCTTCTAACTTCAGCTTGTTCAATTAAGCTTTGAAAATAAAATCCGGAAGCTGATTGGTTTCTATGCAAAGCTGCACCAGATGCATAGATAGTTAATCAACCCCTAATGCCCCATACACACGTGCAGATTATCTGAAGACTTTTGTCTGCAGACTTACCTTTTCTATGTAGTGCAAGGGCCTGCCGGATTGCATACAAATTGAAAGTGTTTAGGTTTGACCTCATATTATCTGGTTTTGGTAAGTCTGCAGACAAAAGTCTTCAGATAATCTGCACGTGTGTACGGGGCATTAGTTTCTTTGCAAAAATGTTCAAAATGTTGATGCCACACCATCTTTTAGAATATTAGCCAAAGCCAGCTTAGTATAGTGATATAGGGATTTAAATTATTTTTTTCCGTATTGTATTGTACAACTCATTTTTTTTTTGTAGCTTTTTTTTTTTAATTATATTTTTATTGAGAAAAGCATAGCAAATACAACCAATAAACTAGGGGATGGTGCCCCCATAAAAGGGAAAAAATAACAATAAGTTGACAACATTAGAGTACAATGTCCAATGTATCACAGTACTGTTGTAGCTTTCTTTAAAATCTGGTTCTTGTGTGCTTGTGGATGGACCTCCTAAAGCCAAACAGGCAACCACGTAACCACGTAAGGTGGGGGGTCCTCCTCTACAGAGTTTTCTGGCAAGACACAAAGGAGAAGTACAACCAAAGCTCATTTGGCTGTACTTCTCCTGTGATTTACAGGAGTGCAGTTAGTTATGCGCTCCTGTGACCTGTTTTCAGCCTACAGAGGGCTAAAGCCCGCTGTGGGCTGATCTCACAGAGCCTGTACAAAGGGAAAAGATTGCAACCTTGTGGTCGGGATCTGCCCAGAAGTCTGGACTAGCATCTGGCTCAGCTTCTCAGTTAGAGTAGAGAGTCGGTGGCTGACAGTCCCCAGCTTCAGTTCACAGAGCACTGAAAACTGAGAGATCAGTGGTCTTTGATTGCTCAGCTCAGTCTTAAGGCATGCGGGGGACAGATGCAGCATCAGGCCAATACTGCATCCACCTAAGTAAGTATAATTAAAAAAAAAAAAAAACTTCTCTTTTAACCAGTTCAGAACTGCCCACTGCATATATACGGCGGCAGGCTGGCCCTCCTGTGCGAACTGACATAGGGCTACGTCGGTCCACGCCGGCAGCTAGGGGGTGAGCATGCCCGGCCAGCGGCGCGCTCCCACCCCCACTCGGCAGCAGGGACTCCAATGCACAGGGCAGGTGTCTCCGATTGCCGCCTGACATCCGCGATCGCTCCCCGCTGAGAGAGAAGAACGGTCAGCTGTTGTAAACATAGCTGACCGTTCTTCTCTCTGGAATGAGTCGCAGTCCTGCAAAAAATCGTAGATCGCCGCCATTACTACCGTGTTTCCCCGAAAATAAGCACGGGTCTTATATTAATTTTGGCACCAAAAGACACAGTAGGGCTTATTTTCGGGATAGGTCTTATAATGTTCTGTCCCTCTCTGCCCTCCCTGCCTGCCAGAAATCAGATGTAAACCTAGTTTAGTGTATATAAAATCCTAGGATGCACTTTATTAGTGTTTTATATACGGTCCAGTGAGTGTTTTTGTAATATGATTGTGTGAAATACCTTCATTACCATACATCGCTGCTCTGTGTTCAGCTAATCTCCTGCTCTCTCCTGTCTTTCTCCTCTCATACGATACCCTGTGTCGATCCTAGAATATGCCTGCTTGTGCTACTGCAACACCCTTCTGGCTGCCCTTCACACGGAGCAAGCGCAACATAAAATAAATTCTAAAATGCCTCTATATATAACTTATATAATAAAGTAGAATTATAGGCAAAACATTTTTTTTTCATTTTGGATAGCGTAAGGAAGGGTTATGATCCCAGTTAATTTTTTTGCCATCTGTGTCCCAATGAGGAGATTTCCCTTCACTTCCTGTCCCATAAGCAAAACAGGAAGTGGGTTGTCACCAGTGTCATCAGAACTAGTTACCCATTTGGAAGATTTTCCCTCTATTCCATTTCTGGTGACAACCCAAAGTTTGGGGATTTTCTTTTATTTTCACTCTCAGTGATAACATTAACCAGGACAAATAGAGAGGGCAAACCTCCCTAACAGGGACCCAAACAGCAATAAAAACTTGACAGATGTTCAAATCCTTCTTTACAAAACTTTAGTTATACTTTATTGATGCACTGGGGATGATTTACTAAAGGCAAATAGACTGTGCACTTTGCTAAGTGCAGTTGCATTCTGCAAGTGCAGTTGCTCCAGATTTTAGTTAAAGAGGTAAAGCTTCACTTTACAAAGAATACCCAATCACATGCAAGGAAAAAAACCAAACAAAAAAACTGTATTTTTGCTTGTACATGATTGGATGATGGAAGTCAGCAGAACTTCTGTTCATTTACTAAGCTCTGGAGCAACTGCTCTTGCAGAGTGCAACTGCACCTTACAAAGAGCACAGTCTATTTTCCTTTAGTAAATCAACCCCTCTATGTTTAGTACACCAGTACCAAACTATGGGGGTTTATTTACCGAAGGCAAGTAGACTGTGCACTTTGCAAGTGCATTTGCAAAAGCATTTCTTCTAGAGCAGGGATATGCAAACTGTGGCCCTTCATGCCTCTGCCTCTGGGTGTCATGCTTGTGGCTGTCAGAGTCTTGCTATACATCATGGGACTTGTATTTCTGCAACATCTGGAGGGCCACAGTTTGCACATCCTTGTTCTAGAGCTAAGTAAATAAGTTGAAGCTTCACTTTGCAAAAAAAAAAAAAAAAACCCAATCACATGCAAGGAAACAAAAAAAAAAAAAAAAGACAACATTTGTGCTTGCACAAATTTCTTCTCATGTACTAAGCACTCATTTACTAATACCCTAGAGTGCAGCTGCACTTGTAAAGTTCACAGTCTATTTGCCTCAGTAAATCAACCCCTAAGTGTCCGTTCACACTACCGTGGCACGACTTCGGGGGCGACCACATAATTGAAGTCAATGCAAGTCGCTCCTATGTCGCCCCGAAGTAGTACAGGACTTGAGTCGCTCCTATTAGAACGGTTCCTGTAGCACAGAATGGACCGCGACTTGCCAGGCTGACCAGTCGCCTGAGTGACAAGTCGCGGTAGTGTGAACCGGGACTAAAGGTTTTATATCTACCTCAATACCGCTATGTTTTTTCATTTCTAAATTTAGATCATTCTAATTTCCCAAAAGGGGACATTTCAAAGGCATTTGTATTGTCTGTGCATTTTTATGTGATATGTTTTCTAACAGAAAGTAACAGAAACAGGTTTTATTGGACTTTTTATTTCTTTATATAGTAAAAAATAAAAGACCCTGTGGTTACTGAATACCATCAAAAGAAATATCTATCTATCTATCTATCTATCTATCTATCTATCTATCTATCTATCTATCTATCTATCTATCTATCTATCTATCTATCTATCTATCTATCTATCTATCTATCTATCTATCTATCTATCTATCTATCTATCTATCTATCTATCTATCTATCTATCTATCTATCTATCTATCTATCTATCTATCTATCTATCTATCTATCTATCTATCTATCTATCATGATATACATCTTATTTGGGTACGGTGTTGCACGACCGAGTAACTGTCAATCAAACTATCATCACACAGAAAACTGAAAAATGGCCTGGCACTGAAGGGATAAATGCAAGCTAGTGCTCAAATGGTTAAGGAGTTTTGCAATAGTTCTGTTAGCAGCATGAGAAGGGTTTGTACAAAATATAGAAGTTGTAATGTTTCACAGTAGCCAAGGGCGTGAGGAAACCACGCAGAAGCAGCATTTCAACATATAACTCAGTGTTAAATTTCTGCTTACAGATCTCGGAGCATTCAGCTGAAAGATGACGGGTAGCGAGTGTGATGATGGTGAGTATTTCATTATTTGGTTTAAGACCTTGTGAATGTTGTCTATGAAAGTAGAGATGTTAATGTGGGAAGAGAGGGCAATGTGCCTTCCTTGTAAAGGGTTCATGGTCTAACATATTGGCTAAACTGTTGTAAATTGTACACTTTTAACTCTTTTTGCTCTGCATTGATTTAGTTTATTCTTGTGAATTTTACTATTGACAAGACCTGCAAGTCGTTGAAAAAGCCAGGCAAGGAAAAATAGAAGCAAAAAAGTAGACATACTTCACATTTCCATCTAGGTACTGGCTCAGGAGAACATTAGGATAAATACATCATAACCCCACTTGGTAACTCTGGAACTCCAGCAAAAAGTGTTTTTGCTTCGTTAGAGTAGGGAAGGATTTGAACTTCTGTTCTGGTTTTTATTTTGTATTGCTGTTTTATTGTTCTAGGGCTGAGCCCACACTAGAAGGGCTAATTGCTAATTTGTATCCAGGGGAACAAAAAATAAAAGATTTACTTACCCGCTCCTCCTGGCAGGTAGACCTGTCCCCACAGTGTCTCTACCCGGAATAGGATCCTGACATCATTAAGACAAGAGTAGAGTTCATAGCCCTGTTCTGCATGTGAGGATGGTGAGGGACAGTCTGCCGCCAGATCTTGGGGGAGCGCCACCAGCTGTAGGAGCAGAGGAGCAGGTAAGTAAAACTATTTCTCTCCCCTGGACAAAATGGCACAGCCCCACTGCAAGGGATCATTTATAATTTTCCCAAAGTCTGGCTTTAAACCAAATGGCTCAATATACGAGAGCACTCAGAAGAGTGTTCATTTAACATGGGCACTCTGGTGATTGTCTGCTCTCTGGATTGGGAGAGAGTTTATCAATATTCATTTCATCAACCTAATCCATAGTAGTTTTTCCACATCTAATATGTATAGTCTGCCTGTAAGTTGGCTCTTGCAGTTTTTCTATAGCTGACAGATATAGGCTACCTGTATGCTGGCTTTTGAAATTCCCCCACAGCTTAGAGATATAGACAGCCTGTATGCTGGCACTTGTACTTTCATATATAAAGCAGTTCCTGGCATCTTTGCTTGCATCAGCTCTTTGCAGGGCATAAGGAAACACAAGGTATAGGGTAGGTGTCATGTACCTGATGGTAGAACCTGATGTGCAGAAGGAGGCCTCTCTTACAGCTTTGGGCTCAGGGACTACACAGCAGCCACGAGAGCTCAGTGAGGTATGAGTGCCTTTGGATTGTCCAGTAGACCACACGGATGAAGAGCAGGTGCTTCGCCGACGCCAAGAATGGATTAGGTGGTCAACACAGCAAATGGCAGCAGGAGCAACAGGACTAGGCAGACAGTAGGCTGGCAGAGGACCGACAGACAGGTGACCTGTCACAGGTGCAGGGAAGACTGGTAACACGTGGCAGGCGGATGACCAGAAAGGACCAGGTAAGTGGTGTATGGAGCCGAACAGATAGGTCACAGGATAAGAGGCAAGTGGAATCCAAAGACAGGGCGAAGTCAGGGCAGGTAGCATTCAAGGGAGGTCAGGAAAAGCCAGGTCAATCACAGGTATCAAGAACAGGTATCAGGAATGGGCACAGGAACACTAGGAAGAGCTACAAATCCAACAGCAACCAACTAGGGCAGCTGCTGCACTTATATAGGACAGTATCAGTGGAGAGTGCATGCTATCCTGCACATGTGCAAATGTGTACGCATACGTGCGCGACTGTGCACTCCAAGACGAGCACCCGCAGGGCAGCTTCTGCACATTTGTGTGTGACTCAGAGTTTCACTTACTCCATGGCCAGTGCATTCCTGACAGTAGGGAGGCCCCTAAAGTTTATGGGTAAACAAGCAAGGGGTTAAAGTGTATCGTGATACACAGGGGGCAAGGACATTTAGGCTGTTAGTGGCCCAATGATTTCTAATGGTTGGTTCAGCTGTTAATAGTAACCAATTGGCTTCTAACTTTAGCTTGTTTAATTAAGCTTTGATGATAAGGCTAAGTTCACATCTATGTGGTTGTGGTTGATGCTTTTATCAGGAGCTTTTTGCATGCGTTTTTAAACCTGCCTTTTTTTGCACAATTTTCATGCATTTTGCGTTTATTGGTCTTTTACACACTGTGTAAAGCTGTTTGCCAAGAAGCGGGCTGGGAAGCTGGCCCCTGCATCTTTAACAAGCGATGAGTCATCAGCTGTCAGCGGGGTTCCCCACTGACAGCTAAATGTAAAAATAAAAGAAGTTCCAGCAAAACAAATAATAATTTAGGGAAAAAACAGCATGGGTTCCCCCCCAAATCTATACCAGGCCCTTTGGGTCTGGTATAGATTTAGAGGGAAACCCCATGGCAAAATGTTTCTTAAAAAAAGCGTGGGGTCACCCCCAAAATCCATACAGGACCCTTATCCGAGCATGCAGCCCAGCAGGTCACAAAAGGAAGGGGACAAGCGATTGACTATAGATCTACATTGGACATTGTTTTTTTATTTTTAAAAAATAAATTGTCAAAAACTGTGTGTGTTTTTATTTTTTTGACACTTTATTGGGTGAATGAGTAGGGGTACAATGCACCCCAAACTCTCTCATATAGGGGGGCTGGGATCTGGGGGCCCTCTTCCTAAAGTGGGCTTCCTGATTCCGAAGCCCCCTGTCCACAGACCCCCACAACCACTGCCCCGGGTTGTGGGGAAGAGGCACTTGTCCCCATCAACATGGGGACAAGGTGCTTTGGGGTGGGGAGGCAGAGCCCCCCTGCCCCAAAGCATCCCCCTCCCATGGGTATGTGTATGTGGTGTATGTGGTTATGGGTATGTGGTTCAGGAGCAGGGTGGCATTCGCTCGTTCCTTTCCTGACCTGGCGGGCTGCATGCTCAGATAAGGGTCTGGTTTGGATTTTGTGGGGGACCCCAGGCAATTTTTTTTTCAATTCTGGTGTAGGGTTCCCCTCCAAATCCATTTGGGGGGGGGGCACACTGTTTTTCTCCCAATTTTTTTTTTTTTTTTACATTCAGCTGTGAGCTGACTCATCGGTTGTTAAGGACACAATGGCCAGCTTCCCAGCTTCCCAGCTCACTTCTTAGCTTCCAGCTAAACACATGTTAAAAAGAAAAAAATTCAAAACGCATCAAAAATGCAACACTTGTGTTTTTGGTGCAGCTCCATTGAAGTCTATTACATGCAAAACGCAATCTGCTGTGGTAAAAGTCCCTTTCCAAAAAACGCAGCTCCACAAAACGCACAGATATGAACTACATCCAAAGGAAACCATGTTAAATGAACTGTAGTGCGTTTCTTCAAAGTGCACCAAAAAACGCATAAGTGTGAATGTAGGGTCAAACCTGGAACCTGATTGGTTATTATTCACAGCTGCACCAGATTCTGTGTGCACCACTTCTAGTAAACCACCCCCTTCATGTGGTAACTTTGCTGTAAATGTTAACATTTTTCACTTTCACTTCCTGTTCCACTGATATCTTTACCAAACAGAAAGTATGGGAAAATCTGCAACAGGGACCCAGACAGCAATTAAAAGCTCCTAGTGTTCCAGCCTTCCCATTCTCTACCAAATAATTGCTTTTTTTTTGGAGATTTCCTCTTAAGGTGGATACACACTATATTATTTTCTATAGATTTTTTCCCTTTAGATTTAGGAAAACCATATAATATATGGTCAAACCTACACACTTTCAATTTGTATGCAATCAGGCAGGCTCTTGCACTACATAGTTGAAGGTAAAGCCTCGTACACACGCAACGATTGTTGGCTGACCGATCGGCCGTCTTTTGTCCAGTGTTGTTGTGTTGGTTGAAATGTGCTCTAGACTGCACACAAATTTTCTCGGCCAACAAAAACCAACTTCAGAAGTGATGTCATGTGATGGTTTACTTTCCGTGTGTTTTTTCTTCTCTGAGCATGCCCAGTCTTGCTCATCAGATTTTTGTCTTTCCCGAAATCTGTACTGACTGACGGAAAATCGGCCGTTCTGTTGACGGCCAACAAAAATTTTATAGCCTGCACACCAGATTTTGTTCGGCCGAAAAGTCGGAGTTGATTGTCGGAAGCATCATACTAACAAGCAGAAAATCGACCGATCGGACGTTGGCCGAAAATTCACGGCCAACAATCGTTGCGTGTGTACGAGGCTTTAATCTAAAGGAAATCAAACAACAAAAGTTGTATAGTGTGTATCCAGCTTAACCTCATGTTACCTGAAAGGGAAGTGAGTAGAAATTTCTCAGGGAAGTTCTAAAAATCCTGACAATATTTTTGACTAGAAATGCTTTTTACTTCCAATGTTTATTTACTTTAGAAAAAGAAATTATACTGTGTTATAAAAAAAAAATTAAAAATACAATAGCAAAGACACAGTCACAAAGTTATCACAGCTCACTTTAAATGGAACCCAACACAGTAGATATGACATCTGCCCCCAAATTTTATTTAATGTAGGGCACTGCATAGCAAAGCACATCATGCATTGACGTGCACTGTACATAGTTGTGCTCAGTAATGTAATTTACAATAAATGACATGCCAAAGCATCACACTGCGCTTAGCACATTACTGATGTGTTACTGATATGCGATGGTGTGAAGACGTCTTTAACCTCCTTAGCGGTATTCCCGAGTGTGGCTCGGGGTTAAATTTCAGTGCCATTAGCGGTAACCCCGAGCCACACTCGGGGTATCGCCAGCGAGCATCGCTGGATTCTGGTAGAGGGTACTTACCTTGTCCCCAGGATCCCGCGATGTGTCCCTGCAGCATACGTTGGCTGGATCTTCCGCCTGATGCTGTGAGCCCGGGCTTCCGTCTCCTGCGACGTGACCCTCGCAGGGGGGTGGAACCGGCGGCAAATTTGAAAAGTAAAACACACTGATATATTGTAATCCTATTGCATTACATTACAAAATAAAATAAATTTACATTAGTTTGCCCCCCAGTGCCCTTTTCTGCAGTTGTACTGTACTTTATATATATATATATATATATATACATATATATATATATATATATATATATATATATAGTATATATAGATATACACGTATATCTATATATATGTATACATATATATATATATATATAAATATAATATATGTATACGTGTATATATATATATATATATACTGTATATATACTTTAACTTATTTATAGTTATTTATTATAATTTATGATTTTGTGTTTCAAACTTTATCATACCCGAGATATTATAAAGAAGAACAGTAAAAAAAAAAATCATATGTACTGTAACTAGTTGGTTTGGGCTGCTCTTCCTTAAGAATTACATGCAAAATATTGGTACTGCTTTCAGCACCTAAAATCAGAAACAATTATACTGCCAGGGAGGTTAAAGCAGAAGTGTGGGGTTCTAAGAAAAGAAACATACATACTCTCCTCCCTGCTGCAGCATTGGTCTGATGTTTGGACGGTTGGTTTATTCTTAATGGTCCCAAATATGTATGATTATGTGGTGTTCATGAAGGAAGTACTCTCTAAGGCCGGGCATAGATGAGATTCGAACCTTGTATGGGCAGGCTGAATGTACCAAGTCGATGGATCAACTTGGGTATACCCAGTCTGCCGCATTTTGCATGCTGGTATAGCCGCTAGCAATAATCACTGTCTTTTCCTAGTGGGAAGGGCTTCCCCTGCCACCCGATAGGAGAATACAATGGCTCAGCAAGAGGGATCCCCCTTTCAGCACTGTCTGTGTTGACGGGGGAATTGAGGAAATTTCTTTGCTGCAACCCATTGTTGCAGGAAGGAAATTCGCTCCATGTATGGGCGGCTTTAGGTTTATTCTAGGTGAATAATGGTGTAAAATTACTGGTATGTAGCCATCTAGCTGGTGGCAGGTGTGGATTTCCAAAAAAACATGACATTGGATGGCACTGTCAAGGGCCTAGCTTTAATGGTTGTATTTGAATTTGTGCATGCTTTTGGAAAATTGGTGTCTAAATTATGTTATTGCCACTATGTTGTTTTTTTTTTTTTTTTAAACTGTGGCTAAAATACTCCATCAAAAATAACTTGTGTTATATTGTATATTTATGATATTTAATGTGTTTTGTTTTTGATGTTCAGTATCCCTCCACCCTCTCAGCCCTACCTGGGTCCCAGATAGCAAGCAATTGTGCTGCAAGTTTAAAAATGACTCGCTAAGCTATTGCTAGACTTGCCAGGCTTCACAAGTTGCACAATTGCAGCAAGTCTGCATTGCATGACTCCAGATCAACTTTCTTTGCAACCATTCTCCATGACTGCTGCAAGTTCTGGTTCAGTTATTTTGTGCAATAGTCATCCCACCACAGTGGTCACTGTGGCTGAATTTTCATGCTGTAGACTTGCAGAGCTCTTGCTGTAGACTCACCACTGCAACTTTGCTCTTGCTAAAAAAACTTACTACGCAAATTTTTCTACAAACTGGAAAAGTGTCAACTAGAACTTGTGCTTCAAGTGCTCTGCAAGTGTAAAACTTGCCAGTGAAAATGTGCAGCAAATGAAAGAAATGAGTTCCGCGCTACGGTAGAAGGGAAAGAAAGGGCTGCAGCCGCCCTCAAATATAACCAGAGGTTATATCTGCAAATGTACAAGGAGGGAGGGGAAGGGGGGTGGCACTGCCTGGGAAGATGGAGAGTTCAACAATATGCTAAAAAACAGTGTAAATGGTACAAGAAACTGCAATAGAAGCGATAACTAAATAAAGTGACTTAGTGCCACTGAGATCCAGAAATTGGACATATGGGGCGTGGGTCCAGCAGTAACACAAAAGAAATAAACTGATGTTTATATGGCAATGCATAAAAAAGTGACAGGTGCTTGTAAGAGTCAGTTCACACTAAGGCGACACAACTCTGCACGACTTGGGGGCGACTTGTGCATTACCATGCACCATGACTTCAGAGCGACTTGCAGGGACTTCACATAATGGAAGTCTATGCAATTCGCCTGCCCCGTGCAACATATCCAAGTATACAGGGTGAACATAATGTAAGTAGTCAATACATGATGATCACAGAGGTATTAAAAGGTAAAAATAATACATACATTGCAAATGCATAGATAATATATAATATATGCATATATGTAAAAATTAATATTAATCTTAATAAAAGAAAACAACAATGGAGATTAAATATAAAAATAAAATAAAAATTAAAATAAAGATAAATAAAGAAATAATAACTAAAAAATAGTAGCGATGTATGATCAAAAATAAATATTAAAGATGTATAATCAAAAATGTATTTATAACCGCAACAGAGGAGGAGAATTAATTGAAAAATAGTAAATGTGTGTGAAAACTATTATTTTAGGGGGAAACTAATATAGATGGTGGGAAAAAAGGGGGGCGGAGAAAATCCCCACGGTGTCTGAGTGGTAATAATTAATATGATATAGCATAGGAAGAGAGAGTGGGGGAGTGAAAGCCATAAAAAGACAAAAGAGGGTGGAGGATTCGAACGAATGGGATCATTCATAAAAAGAATATCGTATAAATGGACGAAATGGGAAGGATTAGAGAACTAATGGGGGAATTATGAAAACAAGGGGAAAAAAAAATGGGACTTTAATTGAGGAAAGATGGCGTCTGAAAAACTGGTCATGGTTTAAAACCGTATGTTTATTAAATAGTAACAGGTATGAAACATATACCGATGGTAACATCCATATGCAATAACACATGCATAACACACAGCAATACAGTAGACAATCAAGGTGAAATAGTACAATGTATAGAAATAGGGATACATAGTGAGAGCCTATTGAGTAATAACAGAGACATAACATATTCCAATGTTGAAATCTAATGCTGTTTATATATGCATATCATAAAGCATAACAGTGTGCCATCGTAGTAAAAATGGTATGGTGTATTAAAATTCAGATGCATCATAAGGCCCTACGCGTTTCGTGATAATCATCACTTCTTCGGGGGCGAATGCATCGTAGATCTAAAATAAAACATGTTAGAGTAACTTATAGGTCCACATCCTGGGGGGAGGGTGGTAACAGGGTAACCAGAGAGGGAACAAATGATCCTACCCTATAAAGTACTTACATAGCTACTGAATATGAGACAGTAACCCGTCACATAGAGAGGGATGCCCATATAGTCTGCAACGGGGAATTAGAAAAGAGAGTGTTTAGAACAAATATCATCCAGATAGTGGTAGGGAAAACATGTGATATGGGTGAGTCACATAAAAAAAATACATATATGTGGGGTAGACTTAGACGTGGAAAGATGTTTTAACAGGGAGCACTATGTAACCCTGTGGGTAATTGCACTAAGAAGCCATAAATAAGTAAAAATGCGGGGTAAGCTGAAAAGTAGAACACTGTTACAACAGGGAGTACTGTGCAACTAAGTGGATGATTACACTAAGAAGCCATATATAAAGCAAAAAAGTTAAAAGGTGAAGTGAAAGAATGAAAGGAATGATAAAGATTTATTGGAGACTAAAATTCATATGTAGTAAAATGCAAATGGCTCAACAAAGGAAGATGAGAGGGGAGGAGGAGGGAAAAGACTAGTATCAAAAGGCTGTAACTATAAAATTGGAGATAAAATCAATGTCAGTGTTCAACCCTCTTGGTTGTAAAATATCTAATCTATATATCCAGGCCGTTTCGTTTCTTGAGATCTTAATTTTCTTATTTTCTACTCTCCAATGGCCTTTAATAGAGTCAATACCATAAAAGGTAAGTCCGCTAGGATCTCTATTGTGAGATTCTGCAAAATGCTTAGAGAGACTGTTTTTTGGGAATCCATTTCTGATATTTTTAATATGCTCATAAATTCTAATGAATAGAGATCTAGTGGTCCTGCCCACATATTGCAGTCAGCAAGGACATTCTATGACATAGGTGACATGGGTAGTATTACACGTTATGAGTTCCTTGATTTGGAATTCCTCTCCGTTCCATCTGGATTTGAAATTTGTGATCTTCCTTGGTTGATTTCTATTAGTTTTACATGGTAGACAGCGGTTATATCTGATAAAGCCCTTAGAGTCAGGGAATATTTTCACGGGTTTAGGTGGGTTTACCACGTTGCGGACATGGTGATTCCTCAGAGTAGGGGCCCTCCTATAGATGAATTTGGGTTTGGTAGGTAAAAGTTTGGATAAAGTCTTGTCTAATTTAACTATAGGCCATTACCTTTTAATTATACATTCAGTGTTACTGAACTGTTTGTGGAATCCAGTGATGAAGGCCAAATCGTTGTAATTACATTTATTAACATTCTGTTTGAATAAAAGATCATCTCTATTCAGCTCTTTCGCTCGTTTCTTAGCCCTGAGTAACTTCTCTTTATCATATCCCTTTTCTTCAAATCTCTGGATCAGAGTATCTGCTTGTGATTCATAGTCCTCAATATTATCACAGTTCCTCCTAAGTCTGACAAATTGACCCTTAGGGGTATTTTCTTTCCATCTTGGATGATGGCAGCTCGATGTGGGAATATACCCATTCCTATCTGTGGGTTTGAAGAATGTTTTGGTCCATAGAGTATTCTTTTCTTCGAATTTTCTGCAAATCTAAATAGTTAATTTGTTCATAACTCCAGTCTCCTGTGAATTTGATTCCATAGTTGTTGTTGAGTTCCAGAAAAAGTCCTGTAGTGAACACTCTGATCCTTCCCATAGGATGATAATGTCATCGATGTATCGTTTGTAAAATCTAAGCTGTGGTATATCTTGTGTGTACTGTATATTAATTCCTCTTCTAGCATACCATAAATAAATTAACAGCGCTAGGTACATAGCGTGCCCCCATTGCTACCTCTTTGGTCTGTACGTAGTAATCGTGGTTGTACCAGAAGTAGTTACTACCCATGGCTAGCTTCAGGCCTTCTAGTATATATTGGATTTGTATCTGTTCTCTATATTGTATGGATTTAAAATCTGTTCTCTCGTGTAGGGCCTTGCATACACTCTCTAAGCCATCTTGTTGCCTAATACTTGTATACAGGTAGTTGGCGTCAATGGTTGCTAGGATACAATTGTCCGAGATATTCATGCCTTTTAATGTTTTGATTTAATCTGTGCTGTCCCTAAGGTAGGATTTGCCCATCTTAAATATCGGCTGTAGGAATCTGTCCAGGTATTTGCCAAGTCTAGAGAAAAGTGAGTTCATCCCACTAACAATGGGCCTACCAGGAGGTTTTTCCGAATTCTTGTGAATTTTGGGTAGGTAATATAATTGAAAGGAGAACACATAGATATTTGTGTAAAAGTACATAATGCTTTATTACACAAAATGAAAATGCACAAGGCTAAAAGCCATTAAAAACAAAATACAGCGCATCATATTGTAACAAATTCAGCTGCTAACTCAATGACCACTTAATAAATTATTGGGGAGTAATACTAGAATTGTCCAGTTATCACTGCTGTATTCCCATGCTTCCTGAGGATGCAGAAACGAGAAACACTTTGACTCATGAGAACTCATGGCCACATCATATATTGATACAAGAGATATTAAATTAATTGAGACTAATACTATAATTTTTAAAAAGTGGTCATTGAGTTAGCAGCTGGACTTGTTACTATATGATGGGCTGTATTTTGTTTTTAACGGCTTTTCGCCTTGTGCCTTTTATTTTTTGTAATAAAGTATTATGTACTTTTATATGAATATCTATGTGTTCTCCTTCAATGCCAGTAAAGTTCATTGAATCTTTTTTTTTTTTTTTTTTTTACATGTTTTTCAATTAAATGGAGCCACTGAATCACCAACTATTTTCTGTAACAAAATTAGGTAGAGTGTTGCTAATAAATTCCACATGGCAAAAGGTGAATGCTCATTATGTCTAAGGGATGATGAATTACTTTATTCCTCATTCCCCTGATATCTTCTGTCATTTTCGATGTTCCTAGTATGTGGATTGCATCTTTTCCACTTTTCAGTGCTCTTTGAATGTGGATGGGTTCTCGGTGTCCTGTGTATGTGATGACTTCAGAGAGTTGTGACTGATCGGGCAGGGAAGAGTAGTGGCTTCAGGGGACCAGTGTTACAAATAGGTGAAATCCTGTAATGGTAAGGAAAAAGGCTGGTATTTCACCCTATCCCTATGTCTATAGACAAAATGAGCATTTAAGTCTTGCGGTCAGGAAGGGGAGCCTCTGCAAGGGTAACTATTTCAAAGTCCAAGGTTCAGCCCTAAAGCGATCTTGTCTTCACACTAAAAGTGACCATAAAAGATGCATTTGTGAAGAAGAAAGTGAATACTGGCCAGCACAGGACACTTTGTTTCTGGGTCACTTAGCCGGTTGCAGCCAGATACACTAGCAGAATCACCACAATGGCAAAGAGTAGGTAGGTATCTGTCAAGTGCACTGTCAGTGGGACTGGAATAGTGGACATGTAGGAGGTAGGTGCCCTGTAATTGTCACACTGGAATAGAAGATAGTGGGGAGCCAGGTGCACTGCCATTGTCACTGGATGGGTTTGTAGGTGGCAACCAGGTACACTATTAGTGTCACTGGAATGGTACATAGGTTGGAGCTAGGTGAATTTTCAGTATCATTTAGAATGATGCGTAGACTCTAGACCAGGGGTCTCAAAACTTTCTAAGCAAAGGGCCAGTTTACTGTCCCTAAAGCCTTAGGGGGCTTAGACTGTGGCCATTGGGAGTAGAAAATGCCCCAACATCAGTACCCAATCATTAGTTTTAATGGGAGAAATAGTGCCCCACTGTTTGTATCAATAGGAAGAATAGTGCCCCATTGATGGTGTTAGTAAGGGAAATGGTGCCCCGTCATTGGTGTCACTTGGTGAAATAGTGCCCCAAGGCCACATAAAGACAAGCACAGGGTCACATCCGGCTCCCTGGGACACAGTTTGGAGACCACTGCTCTATGCTCTAGACCAGGCATGTCCAAAATCCAATTGACCCGCAGGCCGCTTTAATACGGCCCCACAGATAATTTGGAAAAATCTTTTGTTGTGGCCCCTGTGAATCCCCGAGTGCTGCTCATGGCCCCTGGGATCTCTGGATTTTTCAACGCCGCGTGACTGCACGTATGCCATATTAGTTCTTTTACCATTAACCTTATACATCCTCTTATATATGCTACTGTTTTGAATGACATACTCAAAATGATGGTCAATCTCGGCCTGCTGCATTCATTTCTGTTTTCTCCTGTTACTTGTGAATACACTATTGTTAACACTAGGGCTACGCATCTTCACTTACCTAACAATTCGATTCTATTACGATTATTAAGGCAACGATTCAAATCGATTCCGCGATGCATCATGATTACTGCCCAATGCCCATGCCCAGCCCACTGCCCAATGGTTTTCAAAACTTTATCAAAAAACAAACAAAAATCAAGCAGTCACAAATGAAAGAATCATTTTTATTTTCATTTGCTTTAAAGGACACTTTCCTGGACCCTGGCATGGCCTGCAAGCCCTGCATAGTGCACTTGCACTGCAAACATATAGGAAGGTCTGAAAATAGCATAGCAGAGACAGACAACAACAATATTTACTAGAAGTAACAGTAAAATGAGTATGGCATCAAACTGTAGTAGTGCAGTTTACTGCTTCATAAAAGAAAAGAAAATATTAATATAAGGTCTAAACCTTTTAAAGTACAACTAAAGGCAAAACTTTTATTTTTGATTTTGGATAGAGTGGAGGAGAGGAGATGTATTAGAACAGGGGTGTCCAAACTATGGCCCTCCAGCTGTTCAGGAACTACAATTCCCCTGAGGCATCTATGACATTCACACAGTCAGACATAACTAGACATGATTGGAATTGTAGTTCCTGAACAGCTGCCAGCTGGAGGGCCATAGTTTGGACATAGCTGTATTAGAACATCTGTCAGTGTTTTATTGCTGTCTCTGTTGTCCCACGCTGGAGAGATTCACCCTCTCTATTTGTCCTGTGTTTTTATGATTATCATTGAAAGTAAAATGAAAAACCCCCAAATTTTGTGGGATTTTCATTTTCCTCTCACTTTCAGTTTGGGACAAAAAGTGAGGGTAAATTTTTACAATGGGGGCAACATGGCAAAAACAAACCTTACAGGTGGAATAATTAAAGAACCTTCCCTTGCTCTATCCAAAATGAAACAAGTTTTGCCTATAGTTGTACTTTAAAGCCAAGATAGAAGCCAGCCAGCCAGCCAGCCGAGTCAGCCAAGCTAATATTCTTGTCAAAATGGTCATCATAAATTCCCACAAAACATTATATATAAATCCTTTATGTAAATATATGCGTTGCAATAAATTCCAGGTGTGCCATAACCTGTCCTCTACAAAACAGAACACTTCCTGACTAGTAGCAAACATCAAGGCCTGGCAATAGTGCACTGCTGCAGAACTTCCATGTTCACCGTGATGTTTGTTTGCCCCTGCAACTGCCAGTCAACTCAAGTGAGTTGATGGCTGCTAGAGGGGAGTTATGAATATATATATATTATATAATAAGCTTATCACTTATGTCACTTTACAGAAAACGTTACCTGTCCTGCAGACAGTCTCTCTCTACCACGATTAAACCCAACTGAAGCCAAGCCACCATTAGAGGAAGGAAAACCCTTGACAGAGTAAATCATCAACTGAAGCTTAAACCTTGAGTAAATCTTTATGGGATCACAAAACACACAACACGATTATCTGCATCAGAATCACGAGAAAGGTTTGGCACTGGTACAACTCAAGGCACATGAGGTTAGGTCAGGTTTGTGTGTATTTGTGATCCAGTAAAGATTTAATCAAGGTTTTACGCTTCAATGTATGATTTAATCTTTCAAGGATGTTCCTTCCTGTACCGTGGCTGGCTTGCCTTCAGTTGTCTAGATACACTTTTACCTTTTAGTATTTGTTTGGTTGAGGGAACCCCTACACTTGCTATTGCTACAGTACAGACAGACACTGAGTGTGTGAACGTGAATGAACATTCAAAATGGACCATTTTTGAAAACAAGCCATTCTCCATCTCCAGTGCCAGAAAAGCTGCAAAAAATATAAAATGTTCCAGATTCACTGTGATGATTGTGTTTGCCCCTGCCACTGCCACTGCCACTGCCAGTCAACTAAACACACAGTGTGTGTGTGTGTCGTGACAACTCAAGAGCTTATAATGCAGCTCTAGCCTCAACTCAACACACACTGTGTGTGTATGTGTGTGTGTGTTGAGTTAATGCTAGAGCTGCGTTATAAGCTCTTGAGTTGACACGACACTCAGTCAGTCATATTACAGAAAGAAAATGTTACCTGCACTCTACCACGTCAATTACACCTGTAACTGAAGCCAAGCTAGCCAAGCCACCATTACAGGAAGGAAAATCCTTAAGAGAATAAATCATCAACTGAAGCTTAACCTTGAGGAAATCCTTATTGGGTCACATTCACAAACTCACAAATATAGTAATATTACACAAGTATCCAAAATTGGTGCATTATTTGTGATCCAATAAGATAAGATTTACTCGAGGTTAAGCTTCAATTTACGATTTATTTCTCTCTATGATTTACCTTCCTTTAATGCTGGCACCGTGGCTTGGTGTCAGTTGTTAGGAAATACACTTTAATATTATTTATTTGTTTGAGGGTTAAATTAACCCCTAGACACTTTTAGTGTGAAACAATGGATTATGGATTGGCAATGGACATTGGACAGGACAATCTTCAAAAACAAACCATCAGTGCTATAAAGCTATAAAACAACACTGGTGTGACTGGCAGACTGAATTAGTAATTACTAATTCATTAAAAACATGAATTAGTAATTACTGCAGTGCTTAGCATTTGGGAAAATATAGGTTTTTCTGTAAGAACACTAGCTGATCCACATGCTCTGGTTTGAGGGTGCTTCTTTTTGCAGTTATCACATCTCCTGCAGTAGAGAAAACCCGCTATGCAGATACACTTGTACCTGGGATACACAAGTATTGCTTTGACAGCTGAGAGAGGAGGGAAACTATGACCTCATGCTCACGCCACCATTTCAAAGGGTCCTCAGTGAGAGGCAGAGGTGGGGCTTTACAATATTTTTCCATTTCATTTTCTGCCTTGGCATAGGGGGTCTTAGGTTCTATTGTACCATCAGTGAAAGACTGCCCCAGCAAAGTCATGAGCAGCGATGTTGTGGCCTTTCTTTTGGGAGGAGAATGGCTGTCCTCAATGGGTGTTTCTTCTTCCAGAGTTACTTTTTCCCTAGGCACTTCATCCACATTTGTCCTTCTATTAGATGTAATCTGTGTTTGAACAAAAGATAATAGTATAAGAAGAGCTGAACTGCCTAAGAGTGTGATTCATTCTGATGAGGTGTGGGAAACCGCAGAGTAATCCATACAGTTCCACTTCCCACACCGAATCAGTGAAGCGGGGCTTATTACACAACACAATGTAGCTGAGCTACTAGCTGTCAGGGAGGAAACATGATGAAATTCAAATTACCTCCAAAGATGCAGCCTCCTCAGTCATTCCTCTGTATATCTCCGATATCTCCTCCTCTGTGAGAATAAAAGGCAGTCCTTTAAAGCTTTAAAGCGAGGATCCAGTGCAGAGGCTGTATGAAGGATCTTCTTCTCTGTCTCAGTGCTGTACCTCTTCAGGAGATCTGTTTTGATGGCATTCTTGATCTCATGGGTCATGGGTGTGTCTCCCATGGTGTCTGTCATGCTCTGGAGCAGTTGTGCATTTAGAGGGGCAATGAGAGACACTGTTGGGTTGCGCTCTTCTGACATCAGCAAGGTTGCATCCTTCATTGGCTTTAATGCACTCACAGCGTCCTCTGAATTTGACACATCTGTTTCATTGAGAGTGCAGAGATCAGTCTCTCCTTTTCTGACTTCTGGAGACAGCAAGGTGGCACAAACTGCAGGTTGTTGTTCTAAGAACCTCTCGACCATGTCATATGCGCTGTTCCATCTTGTTGGCACATCAGTTATTAGCTTATGATTCTTCAGGCCCAGACATTTCTGTTTCTCTTTTAGACAGTGGCTTGCTCTAGTGCTGTGGCGAAAGAATGTGGATATTCGTCGCACTCTGCCGAGAAGCCTGGAGAGCGTGGCCCCTTTCAGTGCCCGCTGACATGTAAGATTGAGTGTATGGGCGAAACAGTTAACATGAGCAAATTTACCAACTTGAGCTGCAACTATCATGTTCGCCACAATGTCGGTCACAAGCACTACAGATTTATCAGACAGCTGCGGATGTTCTTCTTACCGCTGCGCCTCGGAAGGGAAGAGGAAGGGGCGGAGCCTTTTTATTCAGCTCCCGCACTAATCCACCAATCAGCTGTGCTCTTTTGACTTTTTTTCTCCCATGCGCGGGAGTGCGTGGCGCGGCTTGGGTGGCGTCATTTCCTAATCGATACTACTGTCCCCCCGAATCGATGCAGAATCGCGAAGGGTCGCATTGCGATGCATCGATTCTCCGATTATATTCTGCAGGCCTAGTTAACACCCACTGCTTTATATGCCTTGCTCAAGATGGCCTTTGACTTAGCCTGATTAGGTAGCACTAAAAAACACAAATAAATATTGCGCTAGTGTAACAGGACCAGCTCCCTCTCCATGATAATTGACATAAGACCCGGGGGTCAAGTAGCAGCTGTGTGGGAACAAAAAAATCCCGGAAGAGATGTTCAAAAGTATCAGTCACACAAGGTTTAACCACATATAAGTGCTATATGAACCCACCGATGATGATGATTACTGATGGCAGCAATAATAGTCATGAATGATGCCAATGTAGTAAATAGAACATTGAAAAGTTGTCAGGACAACCATACAAGAAGCAGGCATTCCTCACACTCCCCTGGCTCCCCTGCATTGGGTCACAGCACATGCCTCTCACCACCAGCGGCTCTATAGCAGTTCAGGCCTTTTGGTCCTCCTTCCCCCAGAGTCTGACGTCAAGTCCAGGTCCCCTTCCTGGTCGGCACTCAACGTGGATGATTGGAGCTGCAACAGATGGTGATCCTCCTTGCCTCCTATACCCGGCATTGTGTGACCCCTTTTCCACCCTTCCATGTCCAGGATTCCATTATCATCTCTTCACAGCCGGAGCAAGGCAAAACTTTCCAATCTGCTGCATTGTTCCTGGCTGGTTTTATGCCTTCACACACACTGGATGGTCACCAAGCTGTGAGTTTTTAACCTCTTGTTTTGGCTTCACCGTTGCAGATCGAGCAGGGGCATTGTACAAGGTGTACTGCAGTTTTATACATAAATGGAACTGATTTTGAATAAAACTTTTCAATGTTCTATTTACTTCATTGGCATCTTTCATGACTATTATTGCTGCCATCATTAATCATCATTGGTGGGTTCATATAGCGCTTATATGTGGTTAACCCTTGTGTGACTGATTAGGGAGCATGCATGCTCCGAATTGAGATGCATACATTGTAAAATCTCAGTTAATGTCTGTTGGTTTAAATCAGTTATAAATATATTTGAAAACAGGAAAAAGTTCTATTTACCAATCAGTGGTCAATTACAGGTACCACATCCCGGTTATATTGAAAAGACAGGGGGTACAATAGTGTGGGGCATATGTGGGGACTTTATGGGGTACCATCTCAGACAAATAGTAATGGTGTAATACCACTCCATAAATATATTTGGACACAACATGCATACTTGGTGTTATGTTCCTGTTCATATTTCTTTAACTTAAAAGTTGGCAGACAACCTTTATTACCAATAATATGTCATGTATTTTACAATGTTCCTGACATATATTTCAGCTTCCTGGATTTTGGTTTCATCTGGCCTTCAGATATGAAAGGCAGAGTGATTTAACACCTGTTTAGATTTGTCATCCATGTGACGAAATGAAAAGTATGCCGTTTGCAATAAACTTAGCATAAAATAGTTATTTTGCATTTAATTTTAAAGTTCCAAAGAATGTCAGGCAAAATGGTCATCCCTCACGCATGTTCACTTCATCAAATCTGGTACTCTTTGAAAAAAAGTTTGGACATACCCTACTCTAGACCTATCCTGTGTGTTTCACCCACTTTTAAGTGCAATTTTGCAATGTCTGTCAATTAGCCCCACCTGCAACCCCCCCCCCCCCCCCCCAATTTTCAGGAATTACAATATTTAACAGTTTCCAGGTATGTTTATGGTTGTACTAGTTGTCTAGTACTAGCACTGAAGCAGGCTAGCACGTGCTGTCTCAGCACCCCCATCACCCCTTTACCTAAAGTCCCAAAGAAAGTTTAAATGACACCATCCAAGTGCATTCTACATTCCAACTCCTGCTTCACCACATAATGAGTCATTGGGACCAAACAAGTGTATATCAGTGACTCAAAACCATGCTTGTTCAAGATCATTTATTTACCAAGAAGTAAGATAGGAATCAGAATGAAAGTCCCTAAATGTGCAACAGCAAAAGCAATCTTTTATATACACAGACAACTTTGGGCTTTATATATGTGAACAGAACAACTACGGGCATATACCAAACATTATACAGCATGAGCTCCTGGCATCTTATAAAATATGTATTTACAATGTATGTGACAGTATTGGATCAAGAAGCTCAACATACTGCATTAAAAGCAGGAAGAACAGGGAGTATACCAAAAAAACAGAACAGAAACAGAAATTTAGAGAAAGAATTACATTTTACAACATTTCATCCCAAAGCAAAGGGCTGTAAATTTATTGAGGTCTTGCACTATAAAATATGTCACTTTTATCAGAATGAGAACAGCTGGGACTTTATTGTATTTAAAGTTCTTCAAACACCTAGGGCTGCATTTTATCCAAAATACAGTTTGACATATCTGCTGAAAGGCAGCAGTAATCCACTAGTAGCGCACTCTCTTAGGAGCCGCAAGTAGATTGGGATTCCCCACCCTGCACAGCCAGGCACATCAAATTTTTACAGTCACTCCAAAGTCAGTCCAGTACTCTGTTTTTTTTTTTTTTTTTTTTTTTTTTATTGAGTGATTAGAACTTGGATCGAGATTGGAAATTATGGGATGCCCATTTGACTTCAAACAACTTCAGGGACAACTTCTCTAATATACAGTCTATATACACTCCTCACTTCTTCTAGCACGCGTGCTTGCAGAACTCCAGCTAGCACACTGTGAATCTAATAAAAAGCAGTCAGTCATTTTTAGAGCAACAGCCTGCTATAGGCAGGAATCCGAGACCCCTTGGTGTGTAGTAAAAAGTCAGTTTCCAGCATACATCCCTGTAGCTACTGATCCCATCACCACCTCTTCAGGTGCTGCCAGCCTGCCTGGCTGTAGCTGCCTCTTTCACTAGCCCTCCTGGCTAACTTCTCCACAGTCCTCCCAGAATGATATTCTCCTCACACTCCTCCCAGACTTGACAATCACCAGCCTACCCGGCCGACTTCTCAGGAGATCTCCCAGACATGCTGACCTGCTCCTGCTGTCCTCACACTTGCTCCCATGCCTCCAGGAAAGGATTCTTCTGTGTGTTGTAGAGGGTTCCTCCACCACCTGAACCCAAGGCCTAAAGCCACCCCCTCCCCACTAGACTAGGTGGCACCCTCAAGGGTCACGACAACCTCCTTAGCACTCTATCTCCATCTTCCACCTGACTTCCCCTGCTGGCATGACTCATGACTATTTATGAGTTGCCTACCCCCTTTCAGACCCTTTTTGCTGAGGATTGGTCGAGGACCCTTATAAATATGTCAAACAGCTCCTCCTAGCTTCCACCCACTACTTCTGGAAGCTTATCCAAGGTTCTAGAAAGCAGGAGGAGGTAGCAGAGATGCTGCTTGCTGAATCATCCAGCCTCTCTGAGTCACTCATCCCTGACCCAGATTCAACCTTGGCCTGGCTCTCAGCCAAGCCAAATTTTCATACACTACAGCTTAATCTATATAAAAATAAATAAATAAAAAACCTTATCTACAGCTAGCACACTAGAGGCTGCTAAACACTACAAACACAGGCTCAGGTGTATACAGAATACAGGTTGAGGATCAAAAGAAGCATGATAGATAAGAAGAATGTGAACTTCACATGTTGTACAAGTATTTGTTATACTGACACCGTGTGGAGTGATCATTCATTTGAACAGCAATCTTCCCATACAGTTGTGTGCATTTAATTTATTTTATTAATGTTGTTTAGATGTAAAATCCTCCTTTGTGTGGACATTCAAAAGGCCTGAGACTGCTGCTGGGTAGTACCATTTAGGATGTGATTTCAGCAGCTCCGGCAGACTTAGAACTGTCACTGAAATGGCACTCTTAAATATTCTCCTTTACTCTTTCCCTGATAGCTACATAAAAGGTTATGTAGGGAGGTGAGAGGAGGACCGGAGGAGCTGGGTCAACACAGACAGTCATTAGACACTGCTAGAAAAGGAGAAGGCTATGAGGTTGTGGGAGGGAAGGGAACAAAATCACATTGCAAGTAAATCCAAAAAAATGTATGTAAAGGAAAAACACCTCAAGTATGCATTTAAAATACTTGATTTTTTTGTGCTTTTACCTGCAATGTTTTACGTTGATGATAGGGTCTGTTTTAGGCATGAACATGTGTGCATATTAGTCAACTGCGAACAAAATAAATAATAATAATGGTAATAATAAATAATAATAAATCTTGCCATCTGACTTTAATTAACTATAATGTACTAACCTGAAATAAAAGAATGCAAAGAACATTAAGCATGTAGCTTCAAAAGGGAGCATACACCTCCATCTGACACACTACATTGCTGTTCACTTCTCATGAAGACTGCATTATCTGTACCTCTTGTCTATTCATCCGTTATGCAGTGCCTACAAAGAGGGAAGTTATTGACAAGTACAGAAGTCCAATACTGTTTTTAGCAAATTGATGAGAACAAACTTCCCATGCTTCAAATATTAACCTTTAAACTCTATTCATAACATTTTAATGTTTTTTCTGCACAAACAATTTAAGTTTTTGTGTAGCTGAAGTAATAGTTCTGTATTTTCAGAATAAAGTAAATAAAAGGATGCAGAATTAGCGGAATAGATGATGTGTATTTCCGCTTTGCAGCCAAAGTGAGATAACACATACTTTATATTTGTTACATGTCCTCATTCTATCTTCTTCGGCTATGCTGAGGATTAATAGTAGGCATAATGAGAATGAAGGGAGACTTCTAAAAGTACAATTGCTACCAATTACTACATCCAGCGTGTTTAAGAATTTTTAGGTTGAAAGTCAAATACCTCCCGTAAGTGATTTCTTACAGACATTGGTGTTGGGTCACGGAGTTAAGTGCTATCTTCATTACACGACAGTGTTTGTTTAACAGTGTGGAGTAAAAGGATTACAAAGGTGGACACTTTGGGGTGGATTTACTAAAGGCAAATAGACTGTGTCCTTTGCAAGCGCAATTGCACTCATTTCCCCAGAGCTTAGTAAATGCGATAGCGCTCTGCTGATTTCCATCATCCAATCATGTGGAAGAAAACTGGTTTTTTTTTAATTTAATTTTCCTTGCATCTGATTGGGTATTCTTTACAAAGTGAAGCTTCACCACAATAAATTTACTAAGGAAAATGAGTGCAACTGCACTTGGCTAATAGACTCGTGCAATTTGCAAGTGCAGTTGCACACATTTTCCCCAGAGATTAGTAAATATTATACCGCTGTGCTGATTTCCATCATCCAATCATATGGAAGAAAACTGTTTTTTTTTTGTTTATGTAATTTTCCTTGCATCTGATTGGGTATACAAAGTGAAGCTTCACCACATTAAATTTACTAAGGAAAATGAGTGCAACTGCACTTGCAAAGTGCACAGTCTATTTGCCTTTAGTAAACCAACCCCTCTGTTCTATATATATGAAAATAGATTTTTGCTTAACCTTTAGACTGTGCACTTTGCAAGTACAGTTGCACTCTGCAAGGGAATTTGTGCCAGAGCTTAGTAAATGAGGAAAAAGCTCTACTAACTTCCATCATCCAACCATGTGCAAGCAAAAATGCTGTTGTTTTTAATTTTCTTTGCATGTGTTTAGGTATTCTTTGCAAAGTGAAGCTTTAACTCAATTACAAAGCTCTGGAGCAACTGTACTTGCAAAGCGCATGGACTATTTGCCTCTAGTAAATCAACCTCTATGTTTGACAAGGGTTGAGAATTTATTATTGGGCGACACAAATGCATATTTGTTGATATTTTTGTGATATATGGGCACAAAATAATAGATTTATGTATTTGATATCTTTATTAATATTTTATTTTTATTATTATTATTTTATTTTATATATATATATATATATATATATATATATATATATATATATATATATATAGATCTATATCTATCTATCTATCTATCTATCTATCTATCTATCTATCTATCTATCTATCTATCTATCTATCTATCTATCTATCTATCTATCTATCTATCTATCTATCTATCTATCTATCTATATATATATATATACACTTTATTTTTATTAATATTTTATTTTTATTAATATTTTATTCTTATTATTATTTTATTTTTATTATATATTTATTTATATGATTTGTGAGCTGTTGTAACACTATGTAATGCAGCATTAGTGTTTTTATGTAGTTGACAACACAGAATGTAAGATTATACATTTATTTCATCTTAATGAATACATTCTTACTTCTGCTCACCAAACCTCATCTTCATTTTAATAAAAATGTATTTGGGCGACGATAGTAGAGCTTGCAGATGCTGCTAGTGCAGTGTGACTCCAGATGCTGCCAATGCCACTAGTAAGCGAAGGCAGTTTTTCAAGCCTACTTTATCAGTATTTCCTCCAAGCAGCCCTCCCCATAGAGATGAATGAGTTTAAAGATGTGGCTCCAAATAGCTAGATCTGATGGCTATCTTTTCATGACTATGTGTGCACCCTGGCTGCTACTTCCTGTATGTCTATGTTTACAGCACTGAATTGCAACATGAAGTTTCCAGATAATCTTATTTTTCATCTCTTTGATGGTGCATAGTAGAAATAATTGAAAGGCAAGCTGTTCAGTAGTGTAGATTATAGACCACTGTATTTTTTTTTTTTTTTTTTAATGTTACTTTTTTTTTTAAATAAACGTGTTTTATGTCACTTAAAGTGGTACTAAACACACAGTGTTTAATTTACATTGTCCCTTCTATTTCTGTATGTGAATGATGGCACTGTAATTATTTTAATCAAAAAAAAAAAACACCTAAACATCTAACATTTCTTAATCGATATACAGCTGTCACATGACCCAGATCTTTCCAAGCCTGTGCAGGAAAACATATTCGGGGGGGCATCTATTATTTTCCATCCACATACAGTATATATTTGAAATTAAATGTTTATTTTTTGTGGTAATAACATGAGTTGGGTGGATTTCTACTAGTCACATGCTGTGTCATGCCCCTCCAGCCTGTGTCTTAGAATAAGAGGGAGGTAAAGCCTCCATTAATTTACATGTAATATCCCACTCCCACTGTATTTAGCTGGTTAGTGGGCATGGAGGAGAAATGAGAGAGTGGGCTGTCATTTACCACTGTGTATACACCCACATGTGTGACTTTATAGTCACATGGGCTGCACAGATGTGATAGGGTGGAAATGCTCACTAAGAACTGAGCATGTGCGGACTTGCCACTACAGCTGCAAAATCCCCAGCTAAATTGGGGACATGAACAGAAGGTGGAGATAGAGAGCATAAGGATCAACCAGGTTTTTTGCAGAGTACAGCAAACTAATCTCATAGTGACTGAGTGAGTATGAACAGCATGTTTTCACCATTTATTGATAGTAGGGTTTTTTATGATGTGAGTTTACACTAGTAAAAAACAAAACAAAAGGGAGACAGTCATTAATTTTATTTCTAATCATTGTGCAAAATACAAGTCTTTTGGCCTTTGTTGAAAGGTAGATGTTACATCTTATGTCTGGTTTAGTTGCTACTGAGAATTAGTATTTCTCTCCATATGGCCTGTTGGCTTCTCTTCCCATGCCAACATCTCTATGCCCCCACTAAACCATTGATTCCTTGTCGATTTATCTGTTTTTCATGGCTTCTCTGTTATCACAATCACAGTTATAGTTGCTATTTTACAAAATTGTCCATATTCCCCTCCATATGCTTACCTCTGCTGCTAAATGGACCCAGATTTTAATAATAATAAAAACTATCTGCCATTATGGGCCACAACTTGTATCACCTAAAATGTGATTTTTTTCCTTTCCTTGTGGAAAACAAAGATTAGTAAAAACCCTTCTATTTTGTTCAGTTAAGTGTTAAGTTTTTGCAGATGGTTCCCCTTGTTAACAAATAACTACGTTGAATATATAGTAATGTGCAAACATTTAGGTGGGTGTGAACAAATGCTGTAATTTAAGAATTATTTTATAAATAGAAGTGTTAATAGTTTATTTTTATCAGTTTAAAAAATGTAAAGGAAATGAACAGAAGATAAATCCAAATCAAATCAATATTTGATGTGACCAACCAATGCTTTCAAATCAGCAACAATTCTTCAGTTCTTGTAGGTATACTTGCAGGGGCGGACTGACAACTCATGGGGCCCCCGGGCAATAGGAGATCATGGGGCCCCCTGTGTCCCCATCCATACTCAAGCCACACCCACAGAAAGCCCCACCTACATATTGCACTACTCACAAATGCTTTAAATATAAGAAAAGCAGTGTGTCACCGTCTAGCAGCAGCTAAACTGTAAGGAGGGCTATGTCCAGGGCCGGCGCTACCTATAGGCAAGATAGGCGCCGGCCTAGAGCGCAGATCAGTCGGGGCCGCCGCCCCCGCGCTACCCCCCCCCCCCCCGGGCAGAAGGGCTGCTGGGCGCGTGCCTTCAGTGCTCTTTCCTGTGACACTGTCTCCCGGCCCCACAGCCGCCTCTCACACCACTACCAGAGCTGTGTGTTGCTAGGTATTAGAGGCGGAGGTTGGTGGTGTGGCTCACCAGTTGGGGCGGGGCTGTGCGCATGATGGGGTGGAGAGCTGTCAGAGGTGATCCGAGTTTCGGGCTGCTGCTACCTTGTGTGCTGTCAGCTCCGAACAGAGTAAGGAAGCGGCCGGGATGCAGCCTCCTTCATGGAACGTGAGTAAGACCTGTCTGGGGAGATTAGCCTGGAGGGGAGGTGATGAGGGGCTGAGGGGAGAAGTACCTCCTGGGCTCTGTACTGGGGGTCATAGGGCAGAGGGGACCTGATTGGCAGAAGCAGTCACCTGACTGTTTGTTGTGACAGTCCAACATGGAACTGTGTGTGTTTATTATTATATGTAGAATACCATAGAAATCCCCTGAACACAGGAATATACTCTGATTATGGAACAACATAGGGGAAGCCTTACATATACTACCCCAGCCTGTCCATACACATCCCCAGCCTGTCCGTACACATCCCCAGCCTGTCCGTACACATCCCCAGCCTGTCCGTACACACCCCCAGCCTGTCCGCATACCACCCCAGCCTGTCCGCATACATCCCCAGCCTGTCCGCATACATCCGCAGCCTGTCCGCATACATCCCCAGCCTGTCCGCATACCACCCCAGCCTGTCCGCATACCTCCCCAGCCTGTCCGCATACCACCCCAGCCTGTCCGTATACCACCCCAGCCTGTCCGCATGCATCCCCAGCCTGTCCGCATGCATCCCCAGCCTGTCCGCATACATCCCCAGCCTGTCCGCATACATCCCCAGCCTGTCCGCATACCACCCTAGCCTGTCTGCATACCACCCTAGCTTGTCCGTATACTACCCTAGCCTGTCTGTATACCTCCCTAGCCTGTCAGTATACCTCTCTAGCCTGTCCGTATACCTCCCTAGCCTGTCTGTATACTACCCTAGCCTGTCTGTATACTACCCTAGCCTGTCCGTATACCTGCAGACCACAGCTGGCGTGAGGAAGCGAGCCGGTGTTGCCATTATTTGTCTTCAGTCTGGGCCCAGAAGAGCAGGTGCAGGCCTGGGGACCATGGCTGAAGAAATAGGTAGAGAGGCGCCACAAAAATCTTCACCCCTGCCACAGTATACATGGGCAGGGAAAAGGGGTAGAGTTAGGGGCAGAGCCAATGGGGGTTGTCAAAATGTGGTTTCGCCTAGGGTGACAAGAATCCTTGCACCGGCCCTGGCTGTGTCCTCAATCTTCTTTCTTTCGCTCCAAGGTGAAAGATTAGAGGTCTGTTTAGAACCCTGGTATATCACCAAAGCCTCCCAACTGGGCTCCTAAAAAAAGTTGTATAAAGTAATAAAAAAAATAAAATTGTAAAACAAAATAATAATAAAAAAAAAGGTAGAAATTAACAAAAATATAAGACTACTGACCCCATCCACTGCCCTACTGACACCGCCCCTGCTCTACTGACACCGCCCACTGCTCTACTGACACCGCCCACTGCCCTACTAACAACGTCCACTGCCCTACTGACTCCATCCACTGCCCTACTGACTCCATCCACTGCCCTACTGACTCCGTCCACTGCCCTACTGACACCGTCCACTGCCCTACTGACACCAACCACTGCTCTACTGACACTGTCCACTGCTCTACTGACACTGTCCACTGCTCTATTGACACTGTCCACTGTTCTACTGACACTGTCCACTGCTCTACTAACTCTGTCGTCTGCTCTACTGACACTATCCACTGCCCTACTGACACCTTCCACTGCCCTACTGACACTGTCCACTGCCCTACTGACACTGTCCACTGCCCTACTTATACTGTCCACGGCCCTACTGACACTGTCCACGGCCTTACCGACATGATCCATTGCCCTACTGACTGACACTACCAGGGTTGCAAAGGTCACATATGCGACCAGGCTCTTGTGTTTTTTGCTGCTGTGGGGGGGAGGGGGAACAAAACAGCAGGAAGGAGATCCGTTACAGAACATGTGAAAAGGTCCTGCTGTTGGATTGTAATAAAGAAACCTGAAATGGGAGCAAATGGCCTCAGGGATCAGTGGGATGGGCCCAGGCTGGGGGTCAGGGGGGCCCCATGGGTTCTTGCACTGGGACCCTGAAAGTTCTAATTACGCCACTGTCAGCAAGCATAAAGCAAGTCAGCTTTTTATGCTCAGTGTAAGAAAATCAGTGAGCAGAGGCAAGAATTTCACTTTACATATGCTTTAATGCAAGAACAGAGGATAGCAGCAGTGTAGCATTTCCTTGCAGCAGATAAGCAATGGTTAACACTCAGGGCTCTTCCACGGATGTCAGCAAGTCAGAGCAGTCAGCGGTACAGAGAGCTTTACCGACTTTCAATTCTACTTCCAGCTTGCTGGTCCATCAAATCTGAAATACTGTCTCTGCACTCCCACATCAGATGCTGTTTTTACTCTCCCATAGCTCAAAGTGTAACACAACCTCGGAGCACAGAGCTGCTGTGTGTTCCTCTGCCCCATACCTGCTCCAGCTCACACCAAATAGTCCATCCGTGTTATACTCGGCTTCACTACCATGCTGACAGCTTCCCTGAATATAGTAAGATGGCGAGCGTCATGGGGCCCCCTACTGGCCCCGGGCCCCCGGGCAGTGCCCTAAGTGCCCGTATGGTCAGTCCGCCCCTGTATACTTGCTCATATGTTTTTGAAGGAATCCAGCAGGTAGGTTGTTTCAAACATCTTGGAGAACTAACCACAGAACGTCTGTTGATGTAGGTTACCTCATATCCTTCTGTCTGTTCATGTTATCTCAGACAGACTGGATCATGCGAAAATCATGACTCTGTGGGGGCCAACCATCACTTCCAAGACTCCTTATTCTGCTTTACACCGAAGATAATTGTTAATGGCATTGGCTGTATGTTTGGGTTTGTTGTCCTGCTGCAGAATACATTTGAAGCCTCCCAGAAGGAATGGCATGATGGATAAGGATCTGCTTATTTCTCAGCATTGAGGACACCACTGATCCTGACCAAATCAAGGAACCTCCACCACGCTTCACTTTTGCCTGCAGACAATAATTTTTGTCTCTCTCTAACCCTTCATGAATAAACTGCCTTTTGCTACAGCCAAATATTTAAAATTTTGACTAATCAGTCCAGAGAACCTGCTGCCATTTCTCTGCACTTAAGCTCCTGGTAGCAGGTGCACTGTACTGATGAGTCAACATTAAAAGTACTGGTATTCGCCATTTTTCCACCTGTCTAAAGCTTTTGCACAGTAGTGTGTGTGTGTGTTTGTGTGTGTGTGTGTATATATATATATATATATATATATATATATATATAAAGTATATCTCAAAAGAAAGAAAACCCCTCACATTATTGTAAATATTTTATTATAACTTTTCATGTGACGACACTGAAGAAATTATACTTTGCTACAATGTAAAGTAGTGAGTGTACAGCTTGTACAACAGTGTACATTTGTTGTCCCCTCAAAATAACTCAACACACAGCCATTAATGTCTAAACTGCTGGCAACAAAAGTGAGTACACCCCTGAGTGAAAATGTCCAAATTGGGCCCAAAGTGTCAATATTTTGTGTGGCTACCATTATTTTCCAGCACTGCCTTAACCCTCTTGGGCATGGAGTTCACCAGAGCTTCACAGGTTGCCACTGGAGTCCTCTTCCACTCCGCCATGACGACATCACAGAGCTGGTGGATGTTAGAGACCTTGCATTCCTCCACCTTCTGTTTGAGAATGCCCCACAGATGCCCAATAGGGTTTAGGTCGGGAGACATGCTTGGTCAGTCCATCACTTTTAACCTTAGCTTCTTTAGCAAGGCAGTGGTTGTCTTGGAGGTGTGTTTGGGGTTGTTATCATGTTGGAATACTGCCCTGTGGCCCAGTCTCTGAAGTGAGGGAATCATAATCCGCTTCAGTATGTCACAGTACATGTTGGCATTCATGGTTCCCTCAATGAACCGTAGCTCCCCAGTCCTGGCAGCACTCATGCAGCGCCAGACCATGACACTCCCACCACCATGCTTGACTGTATAAAAGACACACTTGTCTTTGTACTCCTCACCTGGTTGCTGTCACACACACTTGGCACCATCTGAACCAAATAAGTTTATCTTGGTCTCATCAGACCACAGGACATGGTTCCAGTAATCCATGTTCTTAGTCTGCTTGTCTTCAGCAGAATGCTTGCGGGCTTTCTTTCTTTTTTTTTTATATTTTTATTGGTTTTCAAAAAGGAGTACAAAGAACAAATCAATATGCATAGGTATTTCAGTTCTTACAATCGAAAGAAGAACGCCAACATGGTGGGTTATTCACAACATCATATAAAATAAAGTGAAGTCGGTCATCGCAAACAAGTTTACAAAGTAAACAACATATAGTTAGAATATATAAATAGTATCTTGAGAAAAAACAAAAGGCAGAAGTGTACCTTGCGGGACAACTTGTAAGGGATCACGTTTTCATTATTTGTTAAAGTATGTGCTCCATGGCTGCCAGGTTATTTTCATTTTTGTTATGGAGCCGTCTTTAGAGGCCATAACTTGTTCCACACCTCCAACAAGTATTAGTGTGTTTATTAGAGAATTTGGCTATTAGGTAGGGTGTATAGTACCACCGTTGTTGTAGCTTTTGGGCCATTTCCCAGTAATTAGAGCATCCATCTGGTGTATTGGAAGTTACTGTACTTCTAATTGCTTTTATCCATTGGTCCTCAGTAATAGAAATGTTGAGATCCTTCTCCCATTTAAGCATTTGAGGAATTTTGGTAAACTTTGATTTATCTTGTAGTAAATTGTAAAATAAGGAGATACCTTTGCAATTAGGGTGCTCTATGTTCCAAAATTTCCATAATAGGGAAGGTAGGAGTACATAAATAAATTGGGTGGATTGTAGTACGTGCTTTACTCTCATATATGTGTATATTTTCTTCCTAGACAAGTGATAGTGGTCAGAAAGGGTGTCGAATGGAATAATTCCTTCTTTTGCAGTTAAATCTGAGATAGTGGTAATGCCTCGTATGGGCCATTCCCTTGAGGATATATCTTTTATAAGAAATTTTAATGAATCTAAAGGATTGGGGTCAAGCGGTTGATTTATCAGTACTTTCCAGGCTGTTAAAGCAGGTTGGGTGAGTTTGAAACATATTTTCCTTCAGATTAGGGCAGATGGCCCAGGGTTTAGAAGGTGTGGAGAGGAACCAGTATCTAAGTTGCTCTAGAATAGAAGCTAGGTAGTAATCCTTCATAATGGGAAGTCCCATGCCACCTACTTGCTTTTTTTTCATCAGTGTTGTACTATGTATTCTAGGTTTTTTACCAGCCCACACAAAGTTTGAGACAAGGGTCTGTAGTTTCGAGAAAAAAGAGTGTTACCAATGTGGTTTGGTAATGTCAGAAAATAGTTAAGGATTTTGGGTAGTATTAGCATTTTTAGAGCGGCCAGCTGTCCAGACCAGGAGAGAAAGAATTTTCTCATTCTAGTAGTTTCCATTTTAATTTCTGCTAAAATGGGCCAAAAATTGGTGTGGAAGAGATCAGGAGTGTTAGGAGTCAATTTGATACCTAAGTAAGTGATCAACAATGAGGCCCATTGAAATGGGAAATCCAGAGTCAAGAGTCTCTTTGTGTCGTCGTCTATACATACTCCCAAGATTTGAAACTTGGAAGCGTTAATGAAATTGTGTTAAATTTCTGCAAGAGATAATATGCTGCTGAGAGCGAGTGGAGGGGGTCGGTAATGGTTAATATCACATCATCTGCAAATAATGTGATTTTGTGTTGTTTCCCTTTGGATGTAATCCCTTGTATCTTTGGATTTGATCTAATTTTTTTCCGCCAATGGTTCCATAAGATGGTCGAATATCAAAGGTGATAGCAGACACGTACCATTGGCAATTTTAAAGGGGGAAGAGAACATACCCTCACAGAGTACATGGGCTGAAGGGGAGGAATATAAAGCCAAAATAGCTGAACAAATAGGGCCTCTGAATCCAAACTTCTCTAGCACCCAATGTAGATATTCCCAATGTACCCTGTCAAAGGCCTTCTCCGCATCCAATGCAAGGAGCAGAGAAGGCCTTTTCATTTTTCTTGCCAAATGGATGAGATTTATCATACGTCTAGTTGCATCAGGGGCCTGCCTTCCCATCACAAATCCTACTTGGTTGTGGTGCACAAGAAGGGGTAAGATTGTAGAAAGCCTATACGCTATTAATTTGGCATACCACTTGATGTCAACATTCAATAGCGAAATTTACCTAAAATTTTGCGGGGTGTTGGGGGTTTTTCCCGGTTTACACTTACACTGTGATGCAAGCTGTACCCCCACTCTTTTACATTGTAGCAAAGTGTAATTTCTTGTCACATAAAAAGATGGAATAAAATATTTACAAAAATGTGAGGGTGTACTTACGTTTGTGAGATAATGTATATATATATATATATATATATATATATATATATATATATATATATATATATATATATATATATATATATAATATCCTGTTGACAGTCTGAATTAAATCAAGAAAAGAAACACTAACATAAAAAAGGGTAGTAACAACAGAGCTAGGAGCAAAGAAAATAAAAAACATCAATGATGCAGCACAATTTAAAGATGTAATGTCAAATACTACCGCAATCAATAGAGCGGTTCCAGTGTGACAGAAGCATTTTCGATAATTCTTGGAGCAGAGAAGATATGCAGAGTGATTTTGCTGTCAGTAACTTCCGGGCAGAGGTCATTTTTTGAATCAACCAATCTCTGCAAGTAGGTAGTGGAAACACGTCACATCCATTGAGGCAGCTAAGGTTTACAGTATACAAGGAAGGCAGACAGCCATAAGTGTTCTCAGCCAATACAGTAGAAAGCCAGTGGAGTACATAAAGATATGATAGATTGGTTAGTGGAAACAGGTGACAGCATGAAACAGATAATATAGGGGCTTTTTTTAAATAATTGTTTTCACACAAATTGACACATTTACTTCCAATTGTATATAATTAAACAGGATCAGCACATGGGGATAAATGAGGCTAAATCTGAAAGTCTATGTATAATCAGTGAGTCAAATAGAGAACCGAAAATAAAGAGACAAAATGTCAGTGGTTTTGTGCTCACAGCCAAAAAACAGCCAGCACAGCAGCATCCTCCATAAACATCCCCTCTCTTTTTTTTTTTTCAAATATATAGCCATATATACAATACGAGGAAATGGTGATGTTTATGGAGGATGCTGCTGTGCTGGCTTGGTTTTAAATTCTGGCTGTTAAGTATGTCTTTATTGGCTTTCATTATAAACAACTAAGGTGACTACAAGACGCATGTTACCCCTGAAGAAGGAATAGTTATTCATTCCCAAACGGGTCTTTTCGCCTTGCATTACACTTGTCTATTTGTGAGCCATTGAAAGTCATTCATTATTTTGTGCATTATGACCTTGCCATGCAAACAACCAAATTGTCTTTGTTGTGTCTAATTTTTTAAACTATCTATTCAATAAATGTATACCTTTTATACTATCCCTCTACATACTTCTTGACTTCAATTGTAGGTCATAACAGTCCTATTTAGTGGGGAATTTGTCTCTTTAACTATGAATTTAGGGATGAGACCTACTTTATAATCCAAACCCTTAATCCCCCTCCTTCCTCTCCACTTGGGATAACCACTTGACCTCCGGAAATTTTACCCATTCATGACCCATACCCATTTGTCTTTTTACCTAAGTGATTATCCCAATAGCGCACTTTAATTAATAATGTCCTCCTAGTGTACAAAATCCACCTATCTGGGTCATAACTGTCCCCCAAAAATCCCACAAGATTTGGAATTTTTGGGTTAAAGCTTGTGACCCCAGATAGGAATGCTTATGTGACTCAGTTGGGTACCTATTTCTTATGTTTTGGGAGTGCCCTTAGATACAAAACAAGCCTTTTGGTCTACTGTCTTTGAGCTTATCAACCTTAGGCTTGACTTATCACTTCCTATGTCTTCAGAACTGTCTCTGCTTGGGATCCCTGATGACGCTCAGAGGTCCCATCATAGTCAATTATTAATCTCATATCTGTTATTTAAAGCTAAGAAGGTGATAATTTGTAAATGGTCCTCCTCTGCTCCACCTACTCTGTCATCCTGGGAGGCTATGATTGACTGTGTTGCCTCTTTATAAACTAAAGTACATCAGTCATGGCTGTCCTTGGAAATTTGAAAAGGTGTGGCAGCCGTGGACCCTTCAGTAGTAGGGAGCTTCTAGTTATCTCTTTTTTTGTCAGTAAAGCAGAGCATACAGAAAGTGCAGTGAGCAGTATGCAGTATGGGGCAGTGAGCAGTAGTGGTAGTGCAGTCAGTGAGCAGTTTATATGGCAAGAGCAGTCCGTGAACAGTATGTAGTGGCAAGTCAGTCAGTGAGCAGTAAAGTGGTGGGGCAGTCAGTGAGCAGTAAGTAGTAGTGGGGCATTCAGTGAGCAGTATGTAGTGACGGGGCAGTCAGTGACCAGTATGTATGGGTGGTGCAGTCATTGAGCAGTATGTAGCAGGGCAGTCTGTGTGCAGTATGTCATTGAGGCATCCAATGAGCAGTAAGTATGGGTGGGGCAGGCATTGAGCAGTATGCAGCAAGGCAGTCTTTGTGCAGTATGTAGTGGAGCAGTCAGTGTGGAGTATGAAATGGGGGCAGTCAGTGTGCAGTATGTAGTGGAGCAGTCAGTGTGGAGTATGAAATGGGGGCAGTCAGTGTGCAGTATGTAGTGGGGGCAGTGTGTACAGTATTTAGAAGGTGCAGTCTGTGTACAGTATGTATTGGGGGACAAAGTGTGCAGAATGTAGTGGGGGCAGTCAGTGTGCAGTATGTAGTGGGGGCAGTCAGTGTGCAGTATGTAGTGGGGGCAGTCAGTGTGCAGTATGTAGTGGGGGCAGTCAGTGTGCAGTATGTAGTGGGGGCAGTCAGTGTGCAAAATGTAGTGGGGGCAGTCAGTGTGCAAAATGTAGTGGGGCAGTCAGTGTGCAGTATGTAGTGGGGGCAGTCTGTGTGCAGTATGTAGTGGGGGCAGTCAGTGTGCAGTATGTAGTGGGGCAGTCAGTGTGCAGTATGTAGTGGGGGCAGTCAGTGTGCAGTATGTAGTGGGGGCAGTCAGTGTGCAGTATGTAGTGGGGGCAGTCAGTGTGCAAAATGTAGTGGGGGCAGTCAGTGTGCAAAATGTAGTGGGGCAGCCAGTGTGCAGTATGTAGTGGGGGCAGTCTGTGTGCAGTATGTAGTGGGGGCAGTCTGTGTGCAGTATGTAGTGGGGGCAGTCAGTGTGCAGTATGTAGTGGGGCAGTCAGTGTGCAGTATGTAGTGGGGGCAGTCAGTGTGCAGTATGTAGTGGGGCAGTCAGTGTGCAGTATGTAGTGGGGGCAGTCAGTGTGCAGTATGTAGTGGGGGCAGTCAGTGTGCAGTATGTAGTGGGGGCAGTCAGTGTGCAGTATGTAGTGGAGCAGTCAGTGTGGAGTATGAAATGGGGGCAGTCAGTGTGCAGTATGTAGTGGGGGCAGTGTGTACAGTATTTAGAAGGGCAGTCTGTGTACAGTATGTATTGGGGGACAAAGTGTGCAGAATGTAGTGGGGGCAGTCAGTGTGCAGTATGTAGTGGGGGCAGTCAGTGTGCAGTATGTAGTGGGGGCAGTCAGTGTGCAGTATGTAGTGGGGGCAGTCAGTGTGCAAAATGTAGTGGGGGCAGTCAGTGTGCAAAATGTAGTGGGGCAGTCAGTGTGCAGTATGTAGTGGGGGCAGTCTGTGTGCAGTATGTAGTGGGGGCAGTCAGTGTGCAGTATGTAGTGGGGCAGTCAGTGTGCAGTATGTAGTGGGGGCAGTCAGTGTGCAGTATGTAGTGGGGGCAGTCAGTGTGCAGTATGTAGTGGGGGCAGTCAGTGTGCAAAATGTAGTGGGGGCAGTCAGTGTGCAAAATGTAGTGGGGCAGCCAGTGTGCAGTATGTAGTGGGGGCAGTCAGTGTGCAGTATGTAGTGGGGCAGTCAGTGTGCAGTATGTAGTGGGGGCAGTCAGTGTGCAGTATGTAGTGGAGCAGTCAGTGTGCAGTATGTAGTGGGAGCAGTCATTGTGCAGTATGTAGTGGGAGCAGTCAGTGTGAAGTATGTAGTAAAGGCAGTCAGTGTGCAGTACTTAGTAGTGGCAGGGATTGTCAACTGTCAGGAACTTTAAAGTATAAGTTCACCTTTTAGAAAAAAATAATAAATGCACATATTTCTGCAGGTAAAAAAGTGTGCATTTATTATTTTTTTCATTTGGAGTTTGTAAAGCATTGCACCAGCGATCAGCAGATTGCTGGTGCCATGCAGTTCTCCTATAGATCTGCCAGCATATCTGTGTACGTGTACACATCCAGTTAACCACCATGGGTTTCCACATCGCCGTGGTAGTTCATTGAGAACTACAAGCAACAACCACAAAGAATGTCAAGGCTTGTAGTTCATTCAGATGCAGATCTTTGTAAATGAATGATGCAGCCAAGTGGGCGGAGCCCCGCACAGCCTCACTGATTTTAACCACTTTACCGCTGCTCACTAGAGCTCTACTGCGGCAAAGTGGTTCGTTATCGTCTGGCGACATAGACCTACGTCGCCAGACACTCCCACTGTATTCAGTCACAGCGGGAGTCGGGCCAGGGGAGGAGTGGCGGTGATCACCACCGCTCTTCCCCGATCGTCGGGGAATCGAGTCTGGAGATCCGCCCGCTTGTGTAAACAAAGCGGGCGGATCTCCTAAGTGACAGGCAGGGTCAGATTGCAGGGTTCAGCATAGCTGAACCTGCGATCTGTCCCTGTGTCACTCAGTCACCTCCCCCCACACACATCAGTAAGCACCAGGCATACATTAACCCCTCCCTCTCCAAAAAATTAACTCCTTCCCTGCCAGTGTCATTTTTGCAGTAATAGTGCATATTTATAGCACTGATTACTGTAGTAATGCCACTGGTAACCCCAAAAGTGTCAAAAATGTCAGTCAAGGGTCTGATCTGTCCGCCGCAATGTCGCAGTCCCGCAAAAAAAATCGCAGATCGCCGCCATTACTCGTTAAAAAAAAAAAACACCAAAAATGACAGAAATCTTTCCCTTAGTTAGTAAACGCAATAACTTTTGCGCAAACCAATCAAAATACGCTTATTGCGATTTTTTTTTTACCAAAAATATGTAGCAGAAAACAAATTGGCCTAAAATGATAAAAAAATTTTGATTTTTACATTTTTTGGGGGGGAATTTCATATATAAAAATGTGAAAAATATTGTTATTTTTCAAAATTGTCGCTATTTTTTTGTTTATAGCGCAAAAAGTAAAAATCGCACAGGTGGGAAAAAAAGGACGTAAATTTTGTTTGGGTACGGTGTTGCATGACCGTGCAATTGTCAGTTAAAGTCGCATAGTGCCGAATCGCAAAAAGTGGCCCAGACGTAAGACAGCAAAATCCTCCGGTGGTAAAGTGGTTAAAAAGTGACAGCTATTACGGGCAACTTCTTCCCGTAATGCTGCTACAGGGAGGGGGCAGCAGGCAGCGGCTGTAGCATTGGGAACATGTTACATGATACACCCTAAAAATGGGTGGAACATGTAACATGTTCTCAAAGGTGAAGTTATCTTTTTAGCCTTTTAGAACAGTTTAAGAAATCAGTAATTTTTGCATCTGTCTGAGAATATCTGTTACGGACATGCAGACTGCATGCTCATACCAGACGTTAATAGACATATGCAAAAATTACGGATTTCACAAACTGCTCATAAGTTTACTGACGCTTGGCACCCTGCTCCCCATCAGCCACTTACACATGGCTGGAGGTGGTAGACTCCCCTGGGCCGCCATCTCTGCTCCTCCTCCGATTCCTGCTATGTTGTTAGCCAGAGCAGCCACCTGTGCTTGGGGGAGAAGTTGGTTGCACCCCCATCCTGCCCACTATCCCTGAGATGGTCCCCACCAAATACAGGAGGTTCAGATAGGGTTGCCACCTCATCCATTTAAGCCAGGACACACATTAATTACAAAGGTTCTGTGGCTGATTAAGGTGGTAATTAAACTCACTTAGTGCCTTATGTGCCGTATATTAGCCTCAGAACCTGTGGAAATCATATGTGTCCTGGTTTAAAGGAATGAGGTGGCAACCCTAGGTCCTGAGCAGGGGACAGAAGCTGTACAGCACCTGAGGGAGAAAGCCAAAGGCAGGTCTTTCTGGACCCCCTGGTGACCAGATGGATTCTGTCCAGTAGAGGAGGATTGCCTTTACCACCTCCTACCTGCTGCCATGGTTGCAGAGATGGAGCTGCTATGGGGGTGCAAGTAATATATTTGGGGGATGCCATAGCACACCCCTTGCACCCCCTGTCCACACTAAAGGCCCATACACACAATCCGAAAATCTTATGAAAAATATCGCTTTTGAAGCGATTGTACGATAATCTGTAACAAAAAAGATATTGGGGGGCACACCCTAAACATACAATTCTAAGGTTGGTGCTGCTAAAAGACCAATATAAAAATAAAACGATATAATAGCGCACACATACACAAAAGAAAGTTGCTTTCAAAACTTTCAAGGTTACTTAGAAACACCTGCTCGTATTAAGTAAATATGGGGAATTAGTCACACCATATGGCCATATTGTGCTTAAGTCCACCACTACGTCAAAGTAACCCATTTTCAGTGAGTTCTTCACTATTCATAGAAAAGATAAATCCCACTTCTCAGAACCGTAGGGCATACTCACTCCTTGCCATATGATGGGGTACTTTGACGTATTGGTGGGCCTAAGCACAATATGGCCATATGGTGTGACTAAATCCCCATGTTTACTTAATAAGAGCAGGTGTTTTTAAGTAGCCTTGCAAGATTTGAAAGCAACTTTTTTTTTTGTGTATGTGTGCGCTATTATATTGTTCAATTTGTACGATAATCTGGTCGTTAGTGAACAGCTTTCGAGAGTCAATCACACCATTTTATCTGATATTATCCGATTGGACTAGCAAGAAAATGTTCCTCTCGATACCAGATCGTACAATTTTCCTTTATTCAGTACAGTTGTCATTCGAAAATACAATACAAATATATTACAGCACATTATGATTACAACACTTCCGATTTTTATTCTGTCATACGAGAATTTACGCAACTTTAGAAAACTCTTCATTTTCGATATGTGACTAGCAATTTGTCGATTTGTCATCCGATTTTTAGATCGTGTGTACGGGCCATTACCCTGTTTTTCCTTAACTTTTTACAATATGTATGTACTTCTGAATGTGTATGTTCTCTGTATTCTTAACACTTTTAAGACCGCCCGCCACAGATTTACTGCGGCAGGCTGCCTCTCCTGTGGGAACCGAGGTAGCCCTAAATCGTCCGCGCGCTTGGTGCTGGGGGGCGAGCTCGCACTGCCGGCGGCGCACTCCCTCCCCCCACTAGGCAGCGGGGATGCCACAATTGCTCCCAGCTGAGAGAGAAGGACGTTCAACTGTTGTAAACACATGATCACAGAGCTCCTGGGATCCTGTATGTCTCTATGATCATTTCACAAGACCATCCCACCCACAGTTACAAAGCACCCCCCTAGGCTCACGCTTAACGTTTTGATCACCCCTAGGTTAACCCCATTCCCTGACAATGTCATTATTACAGTAACAGTGCATATTTTTAGCACTGATTACTGTAGTAATGTCACTAGTCCCCCCAAAAGTGTCAAAAATGTCCGTAAGGGGTCTGATCTGCTCGCCGCAATGTCGTAGTCCCGCAAAAAATCGCAGATTTAAAATAAATAAAAATTAAATAAATCTTCCCCCTATTTTGTAGATGCGATAACGTTAGCGCAAACCAATCAAAATACGCTTTCTGCTATTTTTTTTACCAAAAATATGTAGCAGAATACAAATTGGCCTAAAAAGATGAAAAATTTTGATTTTTAAATAATTTTTTTGGGAATGTTATATAGCAGAACGTGAAAAATATTGTTTTTTTTTTTTTTTTTTCAGAAATGTCGCTCTTTTTTGTTTATAGTGCAAAAAATAAAAATCGCACAGGTGATCAAATACCACCAAAAGAAAGCTCTATTTGTGGGAAAAAAACGGAAATCAATTTTATTTGGGTACAGCGTCTGACGATCGCGCAATTTTCCGTTAAAATACTGCAGTCTAGAATCACAAAAAATGGCTGGTCATTCAGGGGGCAAATCCTTCCGGTCCAAAAGTGGTTAAAGGCAGAAGGGTTTTTTTTAATCCAAATGCATTCTATGCATTAAGATTTAAAAAAAAGAAGCTTTCGGAAAAAAAAGCTTTCGTTGTGTAGCAGCCTCCCCAGCACCCCCTAATACTTACCTGAGCCCCATCTCTATCCAGCGATGTTACAGGAGTGTCTCAGCTGCCCTGGACTCCCCTCCTCATTGGCTGAGATAGCGGTGTGGCTAAATGGTTCCCACTGCTGTCAATCAAAGTCAGTCAGCCGATCAGGAAAGAGAGGGGGCGGGGCCGGGTCATGGCTCTGTGTCTGAATAGACACAGGGAGCTGAGACTTGGCTCAGGTGCCCCTATAGCAAGCTGCTTGCTGTGGGGGCACTCAACAGTATGGAGGGGCCAGGAGCTCCACCCAGGGACCCGAGAAGAGGAGGATCCGGGCTGCCCTGTGCAAAACCAATGGCACAGAGGAGGTAAGTATAACATGTTTGTTATTTAAAAAAAAAACAAGACTTTACAATCACTTTAAGTCTTGACCATTTAACCACTTCCAACCCAAGGACGTGCCTGTACATCCTTGGGTTTTAATGGTTATACCGGTAGGATGCCTGCACCTACAGGCATCATCCCAGGTACCGTTATTTGTATCCGATTATCTGCAAATCAGAAGTGATCTGAGTGGCTAATTAGCCACTCAATCACTTCTGCGGGTGGCGGAAAGGGGTCCTACCCCCCCTCCCGCCATCACCTCTCCCAGGCTCTCTGGTTCCATCGTGGCAGCGATTGCTGCCTGGGACAGAGAGAGAGGAACTGACATTGTTCCCCTCGCTCTGTAACCCTGGAAACTGGGAGTGACGAGTATTCATCACTTCCGGTTCTGCCCTTTGTGTACCTGGCCACCAGCGGCCAGAGAAGCAGCCGATCGGACCGATCTCGGTCTGATCGGCTGCATTGGGGGCCAGAGGAGAGATTTTTTTTAAAAAAAGTGTAAAAAAATGTTTTTTGTATAAAAAATAAATAAATAAATAATAAAAAATTAAAAAGCCCCTGTGCCACCGCGCTTACGCGCAAATGCAAATGCATACGTTACTCCCGCATGCAAATGTAAACGGTGATCGCACCACACACTTGAGGTATTGTCATGAACATCAGAACATCAGAGTGAGAGCAATAATTCTAACACCAGACCTCCTGTGCCATTTTAAACTGGTAACCTGTAAAGGCGTTTAAAGCGTCGCCTATGGAGAATTTTAGACACCGTAGTTTGCCGCTATTCCAGGGGCAGATGCAATTTTAAAGCGTGACATGTTAGGTATCTATTTACTCAACGTAAAATCACCTTAACGTTATACAAAAAAAATGGGCTAACTTTATTGTTTTTTTTTTTGTTTTTTTTTTCACGATTGTGGTCTTTTTCCAAAAAAATTGCATTTGAAAAAACGCTGCGCAAAGACCGTGTGACATAAAAAATTGCAACAACCATAATTTTATTCTATAGGAACTTTAAAAAAAAAAAATATATATATATATATATATATATATATATATATAATGTTTGGGGGTTCTAAGTAATTTTCGAGCAAAAAAAAAAAGTAGATTGTTACATGTAGAAGAGAAGTGTCAGAATAGGCTTGGGAAGGAGGTGGTTAAAGTGGTATTAAACCCTAAACCAACAATGTAGCATATTGTAGCTTAACAACCATTAGATGTTGTTGTGCGTTATACGTTTAACAATAATTTCCCGAACGATAATTATAACGGTTCTTTTCCTCAATCAATTTCTTTTTACAGCATACGCCAATCGATATGAATACTGACTAAATAGGGAATATATATGGGACCACACGCAGCATTCACACTCAAACAACCACCAGACATGCTTAAATCACAAACTATACAATTTTTTGGACAAAGTTTTGGCTGTGGCCTTTATTATTGGTTTCAATGTAATTCTTTTAAACAATTCACACCAAAACACCATATCACTTATACAACTTTAACCTACAATACCATTTGCTCAGCTCAGCTATTACAGCTCAAGCCGAATTACCACACATCAGTATTTATTAAACTGTCCCTAAACAGACTATAAGCCCCTCACCTGTCTACCCCCAAACCACGGCCTGTTCAATGCATGTCTGGAGATTGATATTCGGTATATATAGTCCAATATCTGATAAGTGAATTCCATCTTTCCTATACAGACCCTGGTTCCCACCCTCCAATTCCACATGCCAATAAGTGAAACCATATCCCAGTGACATAAACTTTTCCATAACTCTATTTTTTCGTTTTCTGATTTTTTCAAACGGACAAAATATCACTGATCCCAACCATTTGATTCTAGGAATGATTTAGGATAAGACTACAACCGAACCGGGATACAATGCTTTAATAGTTCTAAAATAATGTTTCATTTGAAAATCTAAGGTTTTTCGTCTGCCTATATCATTCCCACCTAGATGAACAATCAAAATATCCGAGTGAGGATGACTATAGGCTAACACACCCAGCTTGGTTAAAAGATCCCTCCAAACCATACCTCTTATACAATGCCAACAAACAGTAAAAAGCTTAGTATCCAGATCCAGAGCCTCTGTATAACTCCTGGATGATGCTCTTCTTTGCGCTCTTCTTTGCGAAAAATATATAGGAGTGCCCAATCATACAAAGTATTCGATGTGTACCTAAATGATTCAAAAAACATTGTTAGGTCTCACATATAACTTAAATGCATCAGACTTCCATCTCCCCAAAGGTTTTATGCTACTTGCGTTTAAACCCATTCTGGCCGCCTCTGTAGGTGGAGACTTCTTCAGCGGTGTTGAAGGCAGCGTGAGACGTCACCCCTTATGTAAACCGGATTGTCCACTCATTGGACGAGGGGTCCGGGTCCTTTCATTGGCTAATCTCCGTCGTCTCGGCAACCAAGACGCCGCTTCATACTAAATAGCAGAAGCCGGAACGTCTTGTGCCGGAAGACAGCCCTTCGTGTAAGCTACACCGCTCGCTGATTGGCCGAGCGGGCTAAGGTTCTGCATAGTGGCTATTCCTGGTTGTCATAACAACCCCACCGCTGTATTCCACTAGCAGGCGGAAATAGATCAGCGGGTGTACAGAACTATTAGCCTTTGTTTACCTTATGCTTAATCCTTAATCTGCTGGTACATCTTCTATTGTGACTGCAGGGATACCGCTCTCAGTGTTAGCGTTCACCCCTCGGCCACAAAGGATACCATCAATGTAAATATTCTGCGGACATAAATATCCATACATCTATATACAGGGAGCCCCTATATAAGACTAAGAATAATTGTAAATAGAGCTATCGACGTCCCGCTGCCGTCTGGATCACATCATAAAAACCCCGATAAAAACACTAAAATGCACTAAAATACAATAAAATACATCCATAAAAAGAATATCTATAAATTTAAAATTAATAAAAACAAACATAAATATAATTTACCGATCTGAAATGAAACAATTAAGGTCAAACTCCACGTTTAACCCACGAGGTACCCCCACTTTGGTTTCGTATATCCAGAAAGATTCTCGCTGGCTGAGTTTCCTGATGAAATTTCCCCCCCTCCAATGTTTGTTGACCCTTTCTATTCCCCAAAATTTCAAACTCCTTGGGTCTTTATTATGGTGTTTTTTGAAATGTTGGGTAACATGGTGGGGGGTTTTACCTTTTTTAATGCTCCGTACATGCTCAGCTACCCTGGTCTGCAGGGCCCTGGACGTCCTGCCTACATACTGCAGACCACAGTCACATTCGAGCATGTATAGTACGCCTGTAGTTGAGCATGTGATTAGGTCTTTTATTTCATATTTCTTTCATGTAGCATTAGCTATGAACTCCTTCCTGCGTTTGAGGTTCGTTTTTGCAGTACGACACACCACGCTTTTGCCACAGGCGTAAAACCCTGATAGGAATGAGAATAATTTATTGTTATTAATTTGTGTGGGTGGATCCACTACCCCCGGAGCTAGAAGATTCCTCAGAGACGGAGCCTTCTTGTACACAAAGGAAGGCTTAGCCAGTAATTTAGCCCCTAGTACCTTATCCTGTTGTAGGATCGGCCAATGCCTACTAATAATTTTTTCGATTTTTTTATATTGAACATTATGAAAACCAGGAATAGCCACTATGTAGAACCTTAGCCCGCTCGGCCAATCAGCGAGCGGTGTAGCTTACACGAAGAGCTGTCTTCCGGCACAAGACGTTCCGGCTTCCGCTATTTAGTATGAAGCGGCGTCTTGTTTGCCGAGACGACGGAGATTAGCCAATGAAAGGACCCGGACCACTCGTCCAATGAGCGGACAATCCGGTTTACATAAGGGGTGACGTCTCACGCTGCCTTCAACACCGCTGAAGAAGTCTCCACCCATTGGGGGACGACACGCGTTCAGGGGGAAGGCGGAGCCATTGACGTCACCCGCTGTTGTCTGGAAACCCGGCGAGGTGCCTGCAGGACCCGCCGGCATCGCTGTGACAGTATATGCTGTTTTTTATCTACTACCAAGTAAGAGGCTGTCTTTCTATGCACTTTACCATTAAAGTTTTGTCAGTATCACACTATGGGCTTGCCCAGTCTTATGTTCCCTATTACATGGTCTTGAGTGGAGCTGCTGTCCAGAGCTCATCCAGGGATACTGTTGACTTTGATGCTGGGGAGTATGAAAGTGGGGCCGATCCATTGAGTCTTTCTTGGGGATGACCGTTCCATGATTGCTCGATTGTATACGCCTATTACAAGCAGGTTTAAGGTGAGAGGCCATTTCATAAGGTGGTGGTCGCGAGTGCACTAGCGCACCTGTTTCTTCAATCAGAAAGTGTGTGTCACCTTTTACCTCACGGGCATTGCATGGACTATTAGTTCTCCTATTACTGAAGCCGTTTTTTCCTATACCATTTCATTTCATCAGCGCTGCTCTATTTTGTATAAAGACTTTGAAACGGGTGTTGTTTTTTGACCTGAGAGTACAGCTGCTTTATATGACATTTATTATCCATTTGCGCTGATAATACCTCAGTTTCTGTGTTACCGTTTATCTCAATTTACATATATCTAGCTGCATTTAATATGGATATTTTCAACTATATAGAAAAAAGAGAGATTAATCTGGGCTATATTTTCTCTAGTAGCCAAGTGTCCAACATAGAAGGTGATGTGTCCACTGCCTTCAAAAAATTAGGATACGCACTAGAGAAAAAAATCAAACTATGGTGGGACATTACATCTTTTGAATATTATTTGCGTGAGAAACTCATCCCTAGGCGCCTCAGGTGGGATTTGCCACCCAATGATGGACTCCCGGATACTGAGTCTATGGAGGAATGGAAGGGATTCTTTACCAAAAAGGGTTTTGAGCTCATTGAATTCCTTCTTATTAGGAAAAAACGCAAATTAAAAACAATAGAAGCCCAGATTAAGGAATTGCAAACATCCCTAGAGCCACATAAGGATACTGAGGAGTTTACCAGACTCTCAGGGATCCTTAAAAACAGGTTGGTTAAATGGGATACAGAAACACAAAATAAGAAAAAGAAGAAATACATCAGGGATTTTGGGGACTTTCGGGTAGACAATATCTATAAATGGCAAAAAAACACCAATAATGCAGATGATGAGGGAGGCGAAGGTTCCCAAAACCCTCCCACTACCCCAGCACCTGCAATCAGGGATATTCCCAATGAGGTCTGGAGAGCTTCCCCCGCCCCTTATTATAACATGGAACCTCAACGCGGATACCCTAACCGAGGAAGGAAAAGGGGAGGCAGAGGAGGGAGAGGGAAAAACAACACTCCTGGAAGGGGAAATTATCATTTCCCACCCAACAATTACCATAATGGACATTATACAAATGCCCAAGGGGATCGTCCACAGACTCCTAGGCAGAACCCGCAAGGGAACAGCCGGGGTAGAGGGGGTGTTAATTACCCCCAAAGAGGCGGCCAGCCTAACAGAGGGCATTCCAACAGAAGGAATGACTACACCTATGCTCAAATAGCCACCCAAAATAGGTTTGAACCTCTTAGGAATAATCAACATGAGAATTCTTTTTTAGGAAGTGCGGGGGGGCAGGAGAGGGGCCCCCCTCTTCCCTTCCAGAACCAGTCGGACAACTGGTGGAGGGGTCCAGTAGAGGGCACCCCAGGAGGCAAAGGAGGGACAAGAAGCAGAGAGGAAACAGAGGAGGCAGGAGAGTCCAGAGGAAAAAAATCCAGGTAGGAGCCGGCATTTTTAATTTAAGTGGGGTTCAACTAGGAGATGACGAACTGAGGACTTTGGACAAAGGTCTAAAGTTCGCACCGCTACGAAACTTAAACAAGTTTCAAACCTATGTTGGAATCCAAAAGTTCGTCCGCTCTCTGAATGTGAAAAAATATTGCACGTCCAACCCTATTATTAAGAATTCCTCTGCCCCTGCCACAGGCACCTCCGTACTAACTAGTTCCTCCAGTGATTATTCCTTACATACTAACCTGAGGAACAAATCTACCTTCAATCCCCTGAATAAGGATAATAAATACATGGATGTGTTTAAGAACATGGTATTTAAGGATCTGGAGGGGTTGAAGGTAAAAAAAGTCTCTGACCCCCAAACCATTAAAGCAGGAATAAAATCATTAGAAGAGAATAAAGAGATTGTCATCAGACCTGCTGACAAGGGGGGGGGGGGGACTAGTTATTCTCAGTAAGGAATATTATAAGAATGAGATGACACGCCTTCTCTCGGATCGTGAAACGTATTGTACTTTACGGTGCGATCCACTCCCTGAGTATAAAGGTGAACTAAATGTTTTGTTGGAATCAGGTAAAAAGAAGGGAGTTTTCAATAAAAAGGAGTCCCTTTATTTGGACCCCCTTTTCTGTCGCACTCCAGTCATCTATTTTTTACCGAAAATACATAAAGACAAAGAACATCCACCGGGAAGGCCAATAGTGAACGGAATAGAATCAGTGACGTCCAGACTAGGTCAGTTTATAGATGTGCATCTACAACCACTAGTAGTTAACACCAAAGCCTACTTAAAGGACACCAAGCATATCATACAGATATTGCAAGATCTACCGTGTACAGTCTCTTCGATATTGGTTACAGCGGATGTAGGCTCCCTGTACACCATAATCGGACATAACGCTGCAGAAGCAGCTGTAAAATGGGCCTTTTCCAATTCCCACCTACCAAGAAAACTAAGAAGTTTTCTACTAAGTAGTCTGTGGTTCTGTCTGACCAGGAATTACTTCTGGTACGATAGGTCCTATTACCTTCAAACTAGAGGTGTGGCGATGGGAGCACGCTTCGCTCCCAGTGTGGCCAACTTATTCATGGCCCACTGGGAGGAAGAAGTGGTGTTT